>NC_139844.1:4203508-4813508 GCF_963691815.1 Echiichthys vipera | reverse complement strand
ACTTCTTAAGTTGAAATTCGAAAGTCACAACTTCGTTGAGAAATCGCAACAAAAGGCATTTGTTGACACAAGGTTTGAAACCTTTGGGTATAAATATACGCCTATTCATAAATACTGTTGCTAAAAATGTGAAAATAACTCATGTTATTTTAATCTGTCTCCTTAGAGTGCAGGAATAACCCCTCCCCCTCGTAGACTAAGTTGTTCTATCCAGGATCCAGCACCGTAAGAGCTCAACTTGGTTGGGCTTTAAATGTATCTGGGCATCAGAAATACAACAGTCTGTTGCTGTTTATTCACCAGCATCATTTACTTTGAATATTTGCCCATTTGTGGTTTTTCATTATAGACGTTCAATCCGACACAGTCTGACACAGCATCGTGAAAGTGAAACTACAGTTCTAAATATACCGTCAGCTACTCTCAAAGAAAGATACAAACAAAACACATTTATGCTCTAACAACAAATACTTTTAATAAGATACTCCTATCAGAAATCACAAGCTAGAATTTGGTTATTATTAGCGATTTCTTCGAATATCGTGAATTTATCTACGTAGAAGATGCCGGACTTCCCTCCATGGTCATGTTGCTACACGCTCAGGTTTGTCCCTGCTGTGCCCTCACCTGCAGGCGCGCTCTGCAGTTGGCTCTGTTCACTTCAGTTAGGATGTCGGTAGGAATGTCTCCAAAAAATGTTTGTTTGGGTGTGAGGGAAAGACGTTTTTCTTTAGCTCTCCTAAAGACCCATGCACCAAAAAGGCAAAAGTGGGTAGACGAGCTTATTCAGGATCCTTATATGTGGGTTTGTTTAGAGTGTTAGAAAAGATTACATGACTGCACCACGCAGGTTGGACCGTGGAAGTGAGCCGCTAAGGCGATGGTGGTGGTGTGTGTGGGGGAGGGGTCCCTCGCCAGCAGAGGAGGAAAACACACCGCCATCTTAATAGAATTGCATTTCTTTATTTGTAAGTGATTTTTATAGTGAATGTGACAGTGAAATCCTTTTCCGTCTGCCACCAGGAACACATCCTCCTTGTCCTGTGTTCCTGGTCCTGTGCCTGCACCACAGCCATCACCACCTCACCAGCACATGGCACAACTGAATATATGAAGCATAAACATGTACATTATGTAAATATTGTAAAGTGTGTATTTTTGTATATAATACATATTTGGTTTGGAAGAGAAACAGTTGTAATGCTATTTTTCTTCATTTGCACACATCCCATGAGGCTATTTATGTACTATCAAGTCCCATTTCATCGCAAGGGGGAAATAGAGTGAGAGACAACATTTTTTCTCAAAAAGCGATATTAAAAAAATTCCATTTCAGACATTCATTTTACAGGTATCTACTGTTTTATTTATATATAACACTACTTTTGTGAACCTCCATCCACATTAGTAAAGGTATGTTTTCACAAGAGATATGAATGAAAATTCAATTTCCAGCATTTGAGCCAAATAATCTCTTTACACATTACTAGGACACATTTGGGCCTCACTATACATAAAGCTGAGTTTGTTCTGAACATTTCCATATAAAACACTTGGGTATTATGTTATATGCAAGTACCCTTAAAAGGTGAATTTACAGAAGTCTTCAAAATCAAGAAAATAGCTTTACACCTCAGAGGGTTAAACTGCAGTCGACCCGCAGCTAACTGCACCGGACGGAAGCAGATCTACTCCTCCTGTCCGTGCTTATGAGTAGAGCAACGGACGACCGCAGCCTCAGACATTCATACTACTGTCATCAGCCGGTGTTACCCTCCTGTGTACCCTCCTCCACTTACTGATGATTTTCAAGCCACATCTCAAATCTACTGTGGCGGATATGATTGTATAAGTGCCACAACATTACTGCCACCTTTGAAAAATACCTTTGGTAGCAGGGGAGATCAGGTGCAGTTGTAAAAAGGGATGGTTGTAACACCTTAGATTGCTCCAATCAGAAACAAGCTACAGTTTCATCACTCATTCTGGACATGTATGTAAAATCTACTACTACTACTCCTTGCTGTAAAAAAGAGTCACATCAGGATCTCACAAAGTAGGTCATCAACAAAAAGTGTGTTTTTGACGTTAAAAATCAACTTTATTATCAGTATCATTTTTTGGATATTGCGTGTGCGGAAACCAGTAGGAGTATAAATCCATGATTATATGCGCTCCACAGAACAATAAGGCAGCACGGTGGTGTGTTGGTTAGCACTGTCGCCTCACAGCAAGAGCGTTCCTGGTTCGAAGCCCGTGTCTGCGTGGGTTTTCTACAGGTTCTCCACCTTCCTTTCAAAGACATGTGGGTGTTAGGTTCATTGATTACTCTAAATTGCCTTTAGGTGTGAATGCGAGTGTGAATGGTTGTCTGTCTCTGTTTGCCTCTATGTACCTTGTGATAGACTGGCGTCATGTCCAGGGTGCAACACGCCTCACGCCCGATGTCAGCCCCCCATGACCCCGATAAGGACAAGCTGTTGAGGGATGGATGGATAACAATAGAGGCCTGGATATATTTTTCTATCGTGCTAACTGTGACATGGACATAAAACAGACGTGCACATTGCAGTTATATATGTGATGCAGCGATTAATTTTAGCCTTGTCTTTGGCGAAAATAAGATAAAAGGGGGCGTTGTTGTCCTGTAATATTTCTCCCATTAACCGTCAAAAGGAGGGGTTAGAGCTCAACTGCCCTTCAAAGGTCTTCTGGAAGGTAACCAATGATAACGGAGTGGGCTCAGTGGGACAGGGTCAAGGGAGAGGAGTCGTCCTGTGTTTACGGAGACAACAGAAAGTGCAAAGAGGACAGGAAGAGTTTCCCCATAATCTACATAGTTCATAGGCAATGAATCGTGTCATGCTGCTCTATAGGAGTCATGAATAATATATTAAGACTAGAAAAGTAGTATAACAGGTGATCTTAATCTTCTCTAACAGTAGACGGGCAGATTTTTAGATGGAGGGAACCCAAAAAGAGCAGTCAGGGGATTTGGTTCCAAATTTGTGTTAAGAGCCTGTTTGAGGGTTTGAAATATATCGGACCAAAATTCAGCAAGCTTCGGGCGCGTCCAGAACATGTGTGTGTGGTCGGCTGGGGACTGCTTACAGCGGTTACAAGCATCACTGTTACTAGGGTATATCTTAGCCAGTTTAGCGTTGGTGAAATGGGCTGTATGGAGCACCTTCCACTGTAACAGGCCCTGCATGGCACAAATCGAGGATGAGTAGACCAGTGATACAGTGGGGACTGGGCTCAGAAGAGCAATCTTATTCTAAATGACAGATATCAGTCGTTTGTGTTGTACGTTGAGAGACAGGAATTGCTTCATCTCAGCTTCAGGGAGGGGCAGTTCGGAAAATGTGGGAATTGCTTTTGGATAAAATGTGTCATTTGAAGGTACCAAAAAAAGTGGCTATTAGGCAGGCTGTATTTGTCCGACATAGATGGAAAGGACGCAAAAAAAACTTTCATCATACAGGTCTTGAAGCGCTTGTAAGCTGTTTTAAAGGGAAAATGGATTGTGGGAGGGATCTTGCCAAGTTGTTGACAAAAAATAAATAAGTTTTCTGAATATTCAACTTATACCCGATAGGTGCCCAAACTGATCCAGAATTGATTAAACTGGGGGGAGGGAGGATGTGGGGTTCGAAATAAATATTAGGAGGTCATCTGCATACAAGAGAGCTTGTGGATTGGAATTTCTCAAAAATGGAAAACAGAAAGCCCCACTCTACCCAGTCAAAGACTTTCTCTGTGTCAAGCGCCACTATGACCTCAGGAGTGTCCGATCCATGTGAGAATATGATGTTTAGCAGCCTTCTGTTGTTCGAAGAATGGATGTCTCCCTAATATGAAGCCTGTCTGGCGGAGAGTGAGGGCCTTAGCAAGGTTCTTACAATCTATGTAAGACCGGTCTGTAGCTGCCACAGAAGATCCCTGTTTTCTTCAGGAGCAGTGAAATACATACAAGGTCGCTGGCAGTCTGCCTTCAGTAAAGGAGTCATTGAACATTCTCACAAGGATGGGAGCTAATAGCATCGAGTGTGCCTTAAAGAACTCGACTGTAAAACCGTCGGGACCTGGAGATTTCCTGTTCTGCATAGTCTTGATCACTTCATGCACCTCCAACAGAGATCTACCGAGTTCCCTAGAGATATTTATATCAATCTGAGGGTATGTTAAACAGTCTAAGGGATTAGGGGTCGCTGCAGAAATTTGGCTGCAGTATATAGTGCGGTATAGAAATCAGAAAACGACTTACTGATAATCACTGGATCAGACGTGTGGCTTCCGTCCGGTAGTTGAATTTAAGAGATCAGTCTGGAAGCACTTGCTGCTGTTATTAAACTGTAAGAGCGGATTTGGGTCGCAACTAATTTTTAAACATACTATCCGACAGTAAGTGTGAGCTGAACCTCCATGGTGAACGTGGAATTGCATCCCGTGGAAAACTAATGTCAACTGAGGTAGGAGCATGGTCAGGAGTGACCATTGGGTGATATTCATATGCATTCACACAGTCGAGGAGGTTGTTATCGATTAAGAAGAAATCAATTCGGGAAAATGTGTGGTGTACACGGGAAAAAGGAGAGAAAGCTTTCCCATGGGGGTTTCTAAACCTCCAGGGATCAGAAATTCCCAACTGTGATGCATATGTTTTTACTTTGTGTGCTGATTTGGATAGGGTAACCTGTGTAGGAGAAGATCTGTCAAGAGTTACATCCTGCACCAGGTTGAAGCTCAGCCTGTTATAATGCGATGACTGTCAGCATTTGGGATTTTGGAGAATAGCCTTGTAAAAAACTGTTCATCGTCCCCGGTGGGCACATAAACAGAAACTAAGACCACTGGTGTGTTCTGGAATGTGCCCGAAACTATGACATAGCAGCAGTCAGTATCTAGGATTACATTTGTCGGCTCAAACAGGACCTTTTTATGAATGATGATAGCTGCTCCTCTAACTCTATCTGTAAATTTTGAGTGGAATAAGTGGCGAATCCTCGCCCTCTTAATATGTGAGGTGTCGGCTGTTTTGAAACAGAAACATCACATCCCCCTGAAGGTGCTGTAACTGTGTCAGGACCTTACCGATTTTGATCGCTTTGTTCATTCCCTTAGTATTCCAGGAGATCAGACGCACTCCAGTACCTGTCTTTACAACATTAGCCATAGTAACAATGATAATGAGTTAGAATGACACTGCATGACCCAAAGTAATCTGTAGTAGTGGAAGAAGAGAGTGGAGAGGGAGGGTAAAACAAAACAAAACAAAAAATAAATAAATAAATAAATAAACAAAAATGAATAAATAGAAAAATAGACCACTCTGAGGGCTATTCCCCTAGCAAAGAACTTCATCTGAGCTGTCCAGCTCGCAGCTCACAGCTAAACTGAGCTTCCGGGGTCTCCTGTCTTAACTAACAGTATTTGACCCTTTAAGTAATAGAGGAAAAAACAAAACAAAAACCAAGCAGCAAAAACCATTTAAAGTAAATTAGCCAGCAGAGGGCATCAAGATGTCTTAAGGCAAGCAGACCATGAAAGCATTCCTCTACATCAAATAAGATTAATAGTTAGCGTGCCTATATGAAACCTTAAGTATGGGCTGTATTGATGTGGGTGCCCACTATGCATCAGTTTCTGACCAGTGTCAGGCTTCAGTAGAACCCATTGACTAAATGAATAACAGAAAACAAGAATACTTCAGATAACTCTGTGGCATTCAGTGATAAACATTTAAATTAAAATAAAGCTATGAAGAAAATATACAATAATGAACTGAAATCCACACGTAAATGAGCTTCCAGTATATATATATTCACATTACTATAAATATTATTATAGTTACTGTTAGGCTTTGCTTGCATCTCTGGAAGTGTGTCTGTCTGTCTCTCTCTGTCCATCTGTGTGTCTTTTCTCTCTTTCTCTCTCCTTTTCTTCCTCCCTAACCGGTGCAGACAGATGGCCGTCCTCTACAGAGCTGGGTCTGTCTGACGTTCCTGCCTGTTATAGGGAAGGTTTTCGCTGCCACCGTACTCTACAGAGGAATTGTTGGGTCTATGTAAATCATAAATAAGTCATTGAGTGTGGTCTTTACCTACTCTGTAAAGTGTCCTGAGATAACTTTTGTTATGATTCGACACTATAAATAAAATTTAATTAAATTGAATTTAATTGAATTGAATTTAAATTGAATTGAATTGAAATAAGCACAGGAGCCGACTGAAGATAGTCTGAATCCACACAGCAGTATAAACAGGCACCACAGCAGCATCACATAAACAGATACAGTGGCTCGTCTGTGGTCAACAACCCTCCGCGGTTATCAGGTCTCCTTCGTGCGGATGGATGTTATGAAGCCTTTAGCCTTAGTGAGCGAAGAGAACCTCTTCCTCCTTCCGTCCTTCATCGTGATGACAAGCCTGGCAGGGAACAGCAATGCTGGTTTGAAGCCCAGGTTGTAAAGCTTCGCTGTTCAACCACCTCCGGCGTGTAGTCCTTGTAGATGGCTATAGGGAAGCCCCTGTACTGTAGCTTGCCTCTCCTGGTGCGGGCCTCACCTATGATCTTCTTCTCCAGCTGGTATCTGTGCAGCCTGATAATGACTGGACATACTCTCTGGCCTGGCTTCAGCTTCTAGTGTGCGGTGAGCCCTGTCACATTCTTGCGGTGATTTCAAGACGCCTTTGCAGTCGACTGCGGCCCCTCCACTGATTCAGGTGGTCCAATCACTCTGATGTTATGGCTCCGGCTCCTGGACTCCAGGTCGCTAACCTAGCTAAGAGCTTAGCGTTGCTCTCCGTTAGCGTGGCACAGGAGGCCTTCAGTGCCTGCCAGTGCTCATCTTGTAAATCTTCTGAGCGTAGTCGGACACTGTGGCGTGGACATGGTCCAGCTTTGTTTCGAGCGTTGAAATGGAAGCGTTGAAATCAACAGATAGGGCTTTGTGGTGCTCCTCCAGAAGGCTAACTATGGCTGCCATGCTGAACTCGTCACCTTCCTTCTCTGCGGGGCTAACCTTCCACTCCTGGTCTTTTACAGTCTGTCTGGTCGTAAATGTCGACATATTTCGGTGGTGTGTCTGCCAAACGTGACGAAAATTACTATTTGCTGTGACTTTTGAGGTCCTGAACCGTGAAATTATCAAAAGTTGCGGAAACAAGACTCAACACCCCTCTACTCCATCTCAGCCAAACTGGAAGTCCCAGAAACAAACTTTATCAAAATGTCTTTCCGTCTGTTGAGTTGGATCAGTTCAAGAAGGAACATGATGTCCATGTCCTGTTGTCCCAGTTGGCCTAGAGGACAGGACTCATGGTTCACACTCGTCGTCTTAACTTAACCATCACCTTGAGTCGCCTTAACTTAACCATCACCTTTAGTCGTCTTAACTTAACCATCACTTTCAGTCGTCTTAACTTAACCATCACCTTCAGTCGTCTTAACTTAACCGCCACCTTTAGTCATCTTAACTTAACCATCACCTTTAGCCGTCTTAACTTAACCATCACCTTTAGTCATCTTAACTTAACCATCACCTTTAGTCGTCTTAACTTAACTACCACCTTCTGTCGTCTTAACTTAACCATCACCTTCAGTCGTCTTAAATTAACCATCACCTTCAGTCGTCTTAACTTAACCGTTACCTTTAGTCGTCTTAACTTAACCATCACCTTTAGTCAACTTAACTTAACCGTCGCCTTCAGTCGTCCTAACTTAACCATCACCTTTAGTCGTCTTAACTTAACCATCACTGTTAGTCATCTCAACCTAACCATCACCTTTTTTGTCTAAACTTAACCATCACCTTTTTTTGTCTAAACATAACCAACACAAGTCCATTTTTAATTGTTTATTTGACAACATCACCTTGTTTAGTTTTTCCTGGAGATTTTAGTTTCAGATTCTATTTTACTCCAGAAACTCAGACGTCGGCTGCTGTTTGTCTTTTCCCGGCGTTAAAAATACATTTCCTATATCCATCAACACAGTGACGCTTCATGAGTGTGTGCTGATAAATATTGATATGCTGATCCTGCCCGATCGCCTGCTTTAAGTGACAACAGACTCTCAACATGTCACAGTTGATCCGTCAGACTGAGAGTGAGCATTCATAATGCAGGACTCTGCACACTCCGCTTTAATAAATGATCTCCCTTCTTCTGCACAGTGAACACCTTATATTATTCTAAACTACGTCAATAAATGCAGACGTGAAGTCGATTCTTTTGAAACAGCAGCTGAGAAAAAACATCATTCTGGAGCTTTTTATCACATCACAATTTCTTCCGATCTTTAGAAATATATAAAGGTAATCAATTCAATTCAACTCAGTTTCATTATAACAAAAGTTATCTCAAGACCTTTAAAGAGTAGGTAAAGACCACACTCTAAGACTTATTTATGATTTACAGAGACCCAACAATTTCCCCGTAGAGTACATTTGAGGAATAAACTGAAACGCATGTTTAGGAAAAATGTATAACAAAATATTAAATAAGTCAAACTGCAATAAACCCTGAAACATGAGGACATTTCATCCTAGAAGCATCATATTAATACATCATATCATATATCATAGTTTCATAAAAGCAGGTCTGGCTACTTTGACAGGAAATGTATACTGAGAAAAGGATCAATTCTATATTTTTGAAACGAGACATTTAGGAGGATTTGGAGTATCTTCAAGCAGAACTCCAGCTGTTTTTATTTTTCACTAAAATGGACTCATATCTAATAACCATGGACACACGAGAGGCACCGACTGCAATGTTTCTGTGTCCAATCGATGCACACCCTGCCTCTCTCTCTCTCTGTCCAGACACTGCAGACCTGGGCGAGCGAGGGGCGAGCAGCCAAGTGTGACGAAGAGAGAGAGAGAGAGAAAGAGAGAGAGAGAGAGAGAGATGAGTGTGTTTTGCATACAGATCGACTGTCTGTGATACAGCAGGGACAGATTTTCTGGCTGTTGATTGGCCGACTCCCTGGTGGCTTCTGCAGGCATTAAGTTTGCATGAGCACACACACACACACACACACACACACACACACACACACACACACACACACACACACACACACACACACCTAATTTTGAAGTCTTAACGAACCGGTTTGCTGCTCTGACTCTCATCGAACAGGATGTGATGTTTCAGGTTAAATGGCGTGCAGATTATTTACTGACACAGCAGAAATGTTGTTCAAATGAGGACGACATCTGATGACATCTATTTACTGTTGTGAAACAGCGATATGACTAAAGGCGACGCTTAAGTTTAGACGACTAAAGGGGACGCTTAAGTTTAGACGACTAAAGGAGAAGGTTAAGTTTAGACGACAAAAGGCGATGGTTAAGTCTAGACGACTAAAGGAGAAGGTTAAGTTTAGACGACAAAAGGTGACGGTTAAGTCTAGACGACTAAAGGAGAAGGTTAAGTTTAGACGACAAAAGGCGATGGTTAAGTCAAGACGACTAAAGGAGAAGGTTAAGTTTAGACGACAAAAGGCGATGGTTAAGTCTAGACGACTAAAGGAGAAGGTTAAGTTTAGACGACAAAAGGTGATGGTTAAGTTTAGTCACTAAAGGAGAAGGTTAAGTTTAGATGACAAAAGGCGACGGTTAAGTCTAGACGACAAAAGGAGAAGGTTAAGTTTAGACGACTAAAGGAGAAGGTTAAGTTTAGACGACAAAAGGAGAAGGTTAAGTTTAGACGACAAAAGGTGACGGTAAGTTTAGACGACTAAAGGAGAAGGTTAAGTTTAGACGACAAAAGGTGACGGTTCAGTTTAGACGACAAAAGGCGACGGTTAAGTTTAGACGACAAAAGGTGAACAGTAGGCAAACAGGGCCTGGAGTAGAAGTCAGTGAGGTCATTTTTTACAGTGTGTTCTTCAGCTTGTGGATGCAGGACTGTGTCTCGCGCTCAGATGGACTGACGTATAAATGAAGAACAGGACACCAGAGGTCCCAGAGATGAGAAAGGATTCGTACAGATGAACCTCCCATTGATTTCCTCCTCCTTTTTGGGGGTCGTTTGTGGAGAAAATAGGCTTTAATGAGCGCAGACGGAACCCACTGATGATGACTCTGCGGATGAGACCAGTAAGAGACGTCTCTGTGCCCGTCGAGGACTGTGTTTAGTCCAAGGTGAGGAGGATCGATCACAGCGGCCTGAGCAGCGATGGAGACGGCTCGGCTCGACCTTTAGGTCAGAATGAGTCGCCAACAACAGCAGCAACGACACCCGAGATGTTTTAAAGAGGATCATTCAGATCCTGATCTCAGGGTGATGAGTCACAGCTTCTCTCCAGGCTCGTTGCAGCTCTACCGGGGACTGGGGAATCCAGGGTCTGTACTCCCAAAGACAATTGGGGTTCGTCCAAACGACCTTTTTTTTCTCCGTTGTTCTTAAAAAGTTTTACGTCAACACGGCCTTTACTCAAGAAATCTCTGCGTCAACACGAAACCAGTGAAGCCGACTAAAAACGCTGTAGTACACGTCAGGCCTGGATGTGGAGCTGTAACTGCCACAGAAATACACCAACAACAGAGAAGAAGAGACGGGGAGACGCTGTGGAGAATCCAAAGTCAAAGTCAGCTGTCCCTGTGTCCCTTTGTCTCTCTGTCCTTCTGTCCCTCTGTCCATCTGTGTCTCTGTCTCTCTATCCCTCTGTCTCTCTGTCCATCTGTCTCTCTGTCCCTGTGTCTCTCTGTCCCTCTGTCCTTCTGTCTCTCTGTCCCTGTGTCTCTCTGTCCTTCTGCCTCTCTGTCTCTCTTTCCCTCTGTCTCTCTGTCCCTCTGTCTCTCTTTCCATCTGTCTCTCTTTCCCACTGTCTCTCTTTCCCTCTGTATCTGTGTCCCTCTGTCTCTCTTTCCCTCTGTCTCTCTTTCACTCTGTCTCTCTTTCCCTCTGTCCCTCTGTCCCCTGTCTCTCTTTCCTTCTGTCCCTCTATCCCTCTGTTCCTCTGTCTCTCTTTTCCTCTGTCCCTCTGTTCCTCCGTCCCTCTGTCTCTCTTTCCCTCTGTCCCTCTGTTCCTCTGTCTCTCTTTCCCTCTGTCCCTCTGTTCCTCCGTCCCTCTGTCTCTCTTTCCCTCTGTCCCTCTTTCCCTCTGTCCCTCTATCTCTCTTTCCCTCTGTCCCTCTGTCGCTCTGTCAATCTGTGTCTCTGTCACTCTATCCCTCTGTCTCTCTTAGTCTCTGTCTCTCTGTCCATCTGTATCTCTGTGTCTCTGTCCCTCTGTCTCTCTGTGTCTCTTTCCCTCCTCTTGCTAGTCGACTTTCATCCTGATGAGCATTGACAGACGGACTGGAGATGGATGGCTAGCTTTAGCATGCTAACTTCCCCATGCGTCATGCTACACTGGTTAGCATCATTACGGTAAAATGACAAAAAGTGAATAAACATAACGTCAATACTTTGATACATTTACTTGCCACTAACAGTCTTTCTGACAGAGGAAGAGGCGGAGCCAGGAGCTCTACAGCGGGCAGCCGTTCTTTACTGTTTTAAAGCCCCTGAACACCCACAAAGGTGTTTTCAGTTAATCCGGTTGATTGGACCTCTTCTCAGGACTGTGTGGGTGTGTCTACTGTGATTGACTGACATCTTCCAGAGTCTCCTGTCAGCTTTGTTTCACCTGTTAAGGCGGGACAAAGTACACCTTTATCATTCTTAGTGATAGACGGACATTTATGACCTCATAAATTCCCATCAAATTCTCATCAAAGCCCCGCCCACCTTCAACCCAAGCAGAGGTCTAATCAGCCAGAAGAACTGCAAACACCTGTGTGGGTGTTCAGGGGCTTTAATACTTTTTTAAAAAGCGTTACTATTTATATGAATATGGATCAGCCAACGTACTCACACTCACACTTACTGTACCTGTCCTGATAAAAGTGTCAATAAAAGGGTTTTCAGTGTAACATCCTGCAGCAGTAAATACTGAATGCAGCGAACCCTTTACAGTTCCAGCTTCTCATCCACCCGTTCACACACACTGAAGGCAACTAAACCCTCATTAGCACCTTGGTTCAGTTATTGTCCAATAAAAGAATAAATAAAACGATACGGTGAGAAGGTGTCGTTCAAAAAGCCAGCTGTAATATCGGTGTTGTTCTCCAGGCTGGAGGTCTGGATCAACGACCACCTCTATGGTTTTGATTTGTTCTGCGTTATGCTGATGACGCCGCCGCTGCCTCTCGGGGGTTCACACCGACACAGGTTTACCAGATTTGTGCAGCGCGGGTCGTTGGAAATGTGATCCACTGGGTCTCGGGGGAAATAAGCATGCAAGGTGCTGCTGCTGTTTGCCCGTCAGGCAAAGTAATATCCTCAGCAATAATCTGCAGAGGGACGACCGGCCCCCCAGGACTGCAGGCGACGCCCGGGGACGGTCTCCTGGGGTTTATGAGGCCATTGTCACCGTCAAAGTCCTTATCACACAGATGGTGACCAACTGAGAGACGGAAACGCCTGGGTGATCACTTCCTGTTTGATTTGACATGTTTCACATCCTGATGACGTACATCTCTGCATTTGTTTCAGACCCTTTAAGGACACTTTGTCTTGTTCAGACGTTCAGTTTTAAGGTTTGAATCCACTTGATTGCAGTGTGAAATGTTCATTATCAGCTGTTCTGACCCTTTTCTTCAGTTCAAACTGAACAAAAACAAACAAAATAGTAAATGTTGTGTTTCTGTTGAAGTTTCACATCATATTCTTTGGATGAATCTGATTTCATTGGCTGAAAACGTAATGTACTGGAAAAGTTGAACCCAACCTTGAGTCTCTGAAAGGACGCTATGAAAAACCTCAAGCTATTATTATCATTATTGTCATCATCATACATCCATTATTATTATTATTATTATTATTATTATGACTACCTGCTTATAGATACAAAGACTCTGCTATTGATCGGATGAAAAGTTACTTGCTTAATAGACAACAATGTGTGATGATTAACGGAACAATCTCAAACATGGAAACTCTTCAACGTGATATTCCACAAGGAAGTTGCCTTGGTCCTCTCCTTTATTCTATCTTTGTCAATGACATGCCACATGTATTAAACAATGCAGGTATGGCAATCTGTGTGGAGTTTGCATGTTCCCCCCCGTGTCTGCGTGGGTTCTCTCTGGGTTCTCCAGCTTCCTCCCACAGTCCAAAGACATGCAAGTGTTAGGTTCATTGATGACTCTAAATTTCCCGTAGGTGTGAATGGTTGTTTGTCTCTGTCTCTGTGTGCCCTGTGACAGACTATCGTCCTGTCCAGGGTGGACCCCGCCTCACGCCCCATGTCAGCCTGGATAGGCTCCAGCCCCCTGGTGACCCCGGCAGGGACAAGAGGCTGAAGATGGATGGAAGGTATGGAAATCTACGCTGATGACACTACAATGTCCATCTCTGCAGAGAACAGTGGACAAGTCAAGCGAATGCTTTAACACGAGTTAATGATGTGGCTGAATTGGTCTCAGAAAATAAATTAAAAACTGAACGTTTAAAAAACAAAGAGTATGATACTGGGCTTAAAACATGCATTAGGGTTAGATAACAAACTGTGTCTTTCATTGCAGGGAGATGCGATAGAAGAGGTAAAAGAAGCCAAATTGTTGGGTGTCACCATAGATGAAACACTATCATGCACTGCTCTTTTTAACAACATAGTGTCCAAAATGAGGAGAAACATTTCCATCATTAGAGGGAATGCTGACTCAACAATGAAGCTAGTAACACAGTCTCTAGTCCTGTCCCATCTGGACTATTGTCCTATGGTTTGGTCTGGTACTTCAAAACAAGAACTTGGAGTAATGTTGGAAAAATGCACACCAGTGTGTCGTGGATGACGAAGATGAAAGACAAGCATGTCATCTTATTGTATTTTTAAAGAACATTTGAACAACATGTAAACCCAGCAGCCTGTTCTCGCAGCTATTGTGTTGGACATGGTCATGACCCCAGACTGGGCTCAGGTCGTGGCTTTACCCTGCCTCTGCCCACAACTAATGCACTTTCAAAAATCGTCATGTATAGAGCTGTGACATATTGGAACAGCCCCCCCCCCTCCCCAACATTTAATCCTAAGGGGAATTATTTAAACTCAAAGAAGCCGCTCTCAGTCCCAAGGAGATGAGGCTAAACCAGTTTGATTCTGTTATTGTTTTCTGTCGCTGTCTCTTTGTCTGTTTGTTTGTTTTTGTTTTGTTTTCTCGCATGAAGAGTATGTCTCTGTGCCTTTTGTGCTGTAGGGTGCTACAATGTCTTCATCGGTCAGATATAACAACATGTATGTTGTGACCCCAGGAAGAATAGTCCTCACTAAGATGATGACTAATGGGGATCCTTAATCAAATCAAATAAATAATTTATTATTAATTATTGTCATTATTATCAGAATTATTATCATTATCATTATTATTATTATCAGAATTATTATCAGCATTGTTATCAGAATTATTTTCATTATTGTCATCATCATCATCATCATTATCATTATTATTATTATCATTATTGTCATGATTATCATGATAATGTGATTTGTTAATATGTTTTGTTGTCTAAAGTCAGCCTGAAAGAAACATCAAACTTCAGTTATCATCGTCTGCATGTACAACCAATGAATACGGAGATTATTTAGAATAATTTATCATCTGTTTCACTCTGTGTGCTTCAAAATGAATTCATTCATTCATCAATTATGGAACAAAATAAAAAGTCTTTAGACGTGAGTTTGTCAAATCAACTTAATGTCAAGAATAATGAAAGGCTTTGCCTCCTTGTGTCCAGAGTGAAATGATTTCATAGAATTTTAAGTGTTAGCTGGTGAACGGCTGCTGTTGGTTCCCTGTGTGCAGGAGACAGCCTGTGCTTGTGCTGCTCTCTGCTGGTGTCTCAGAGTCTCAACATGTACACACTAACATATAAAATAACAGCTGGGTGCAAAAGGGTGCACACGGGATAACTCTGGCAGGAGGAATGTAGCAGGCTGTTTAATAACCCTCCACTGTGCACTCTGAGGACAGGGTGCAGAAAGAAGCCGGAACTCTCACACCGGAACAGTCACACCGGAACAGTCACACCGGAACAGTCACACCAGAACAGTCACACCGGAACAGTCACACCAGAACAGTCACACCAGAACTAAGAGTTTATCGGTGATCTTATACTGTATTTTTATACTTTCTGTATTTATTTAAGAGTTTATCGGTGATCTTAACTGTATTTTTATACTTTCTGTATTTATTTAAGAGTTTCTGTATTTATTTAAGAGTTAATCGCTGATCTTATACTGTATTTTTATACTTTCTGTATTTATTTAAGAGTTTATCGCTGATCTTATACTGTATTTTAATACTTTCTGTATTTATTTAAGAGTTTATCGCTGATCTTTTACTGTATTTTTATACTTTCTGTATTTATTTAAGAGTTTATCTGTGATCTTATACTGTATTTTTATACTTTCTGTATTTATTTAAGAGTTTATCGCTGATCTTTTACTGTATTTTTATACTTTCTGTATTTATTTAAGAGTTTATCGGTGATCTTAACTGTATTTTTATACTTTCTGTATTTATTTAAGAGTTTATCGCTGATCTTATACTGTATTTTTATACTTTCTGTATTTATTTAAGAGTTTATCGCTGATCTTATACTGTATTTTTATACTTTCTGTATTTATTTAAGAGTTTATCGCTGATCTTATACTGTATTTTTATACTTTCTGTATTTATTTAAGAGTTTATCGGTGATCTTATACTGTATTTTTATACTTTCTGTATTCATTTAAGAGTTTATCGGTGATCTTATACTGTATTTTTTTACTTTCTGTATTTATTTAAGAGTTTATCGCTGATCTTATACTGTATTTTTAGACTTTCTGTATTTATTTAAGAGTTTATCGATGATCTTATACTGTATTTTTAGACTTTCTGTATTTATTTAAGAGTTTATCGGTGATCTTATACTGTATTTTTATACTTTCTGTATTTATTTAAGAGTTTATCTGTGATCTTATACTGTATTTTTATACTTTCTGTATTCATTTAAGAGTTTATTGCTGATCTTATACTGTATTTTTATACTTTCTGTATTGATTTAAGAGTTTATCGGTGATCTTATACTGTATTTTTATACTTTCTGTATTTATTTAATAGTATATGGGTAATCTTATACTGTATTTTTATACTTTCTGTATTTATTTAAGAGTTTCTGTATTTATTTAAGAGTTTATCGGTGATCTTATACTGTATTTTTATACTTTCTGTATTTATTTAAGAGTTTATCGGTGGTATTATACTGTATTTTTATACTTTCTGTATTTATTTAAGAGTTTATCGGTGATCTTATACTGTATTTTTATACTTTCTGTATTTATTTAAGAGTTTCTGTATTTATTTAAGAGTTTATCGGTGATCTTATACTGTATTTTTATACTTTCTGTATTTATTTAAGAGTTTATCTGTGATCTCATACTGTATTTTTATACTTTCTGTATTTATTTAAGAGTTTATCGGTGATCTTATACTGTATTTTTAGACTTTCTGTATTTATTTAAGAGTTTATCGCTGATCTTATACTGTATTTTTATACTTTCTGTATTTATTTAAGAGTTAATTGGTGATCTTATACTGTATTTTTATACTTTCTGTATTTATTTAAGAGTTTATCGGTGATCTTATACTGTATTTTTATATACTTTCTGTATTTATTTAAGAGTTTATCGGTGATCTTATACTGTATTTTTAGACTTTCTGTATTTATTTAAGAGTTTATCGGTGATCTTATACTGTATTTTTAGACTTTCTGTATTTATTTAAGAGTTTATCGGTGATCTTATACTGTATTTTTAGACTTTATGTATTCATTTAAGAGTTTATCGGTGATCTAATACTGTATTTTTATACTTTCTGTATTTATTTAAGAGTTTATCGGTGATCTTATACTGTATTTTTTTACTTTCTGTATTTATTTAAGAGTTTATCGATGATCTTATACTGTATTTTTATACTTTCTGTATTTATTTAAGAGTTTATCGATGATCTTATACTGTATTTTTATACTTTCTGTATTTATTTAAGAGTTTCTGTATTTATTGAAGAGTTTATCGGTGATCTTATACTGTATTTTTAAACTTTATGTATTTATTTAAGAGTTTATCGGTGATCTTATACTGTATTTTTATACTTTCTGTATTTATTTAAGAGTTTATCGGTGATCTTATACCGTATTTTTAGACTTTCTGTATTTATTTAAGAGTTTATCGGTGATCTTATACTGTATTTTTATACTTTCTGTATTTATTTAAGAGTTTATCGATGATCTTATACTGTATTTTTAGACTTTCTGTATTTATTTAAGAGTTTATCGGTGATCTTATACCGTATTTTTAGACTTTCTGTATTTATTTAAGAGTTTATCGGTGATCTTATACTGTATTATTATACTTTCTGTATTTATTTAAGAGTTTCTGTATTTATTGAAGAGTTTATGGGTGATCTTATACTGTATTTTTAAACTTTCTGTATTTATTTAAGAGTTTCTGTATTTATTGAAGAGTTTATCGATGATCTTATACTGTATTTTTAGACTTTCTGTATTTATTTAAGAGTTTATCGGTGATCGTATACTGTATTTTTATACTTTCTGTATTTATTTAAGAGTTTATCGGTGATCGTATACTGTATTTTTATACTTTCTGTATTTATTTAAGAGATTATCGGTGATCTTATACTGTATTTTTATACTTTCTGTATTTATTTAAGAGTTTCTGTATTTATTGAAGAGTTTATGGGTGATCTTATACTGTATTTTTAAACTTTCTGTATTTATTTAAGAGTTTCTGTATTTATTTAAGAGTTTATCGATGATCTTATACTGTATTTTTAGACTTTCTGTATTTATTTAAGAGTTTATCGGTGATCTTATACCGTATTTTTAGACTACTGTATTTATTTAAGAGTTTATGGGTGATCTTATACTGTATTTTTAAACTTTCTGTATTTATTTAAGAGTTTATCGGTGATCTTATATACTGTATTTTTAGACTTTCTGTATTTATTTAAGAGTTTATGGGTGATCTTATACTGTATTTTTATACTTTCTGTATTTATTTAAGAGTTTATCGGTGATCTTATACTGTATTTTTAAACTTTCTGTATTTATTTAAGAGTTTATCGGTGATCTTATACTGTATTTTTATACTTTCTGTATTTATTTAAGAGTTTATTGGTGATCGTATACTGTATTTTTATACTTTCTGTATTTATTTAAGAGTTTATCGGTGATCTTATACTGTATTTTTATACTTTCTGTATTTATTTAAGAGTTTCTGTATTTATTTAAGAGTTTATCGGTGATCTTATACTGTATTTTTATACTTTCTGTATTTATTTAAGAGTTTATCTGTGATCTCATACTGTATTTTTATACTTTCTGTATTTATTTAAGAGTTTATCGGTGATCTTATACTGTATTTTTAGACTTTCTGTATTTATTTAAGAGTTTATCGCTGATCTTATACTGTATTTTTATACTTTCTGTATTTATTTAAGAGTTAATTGGTGATCTTATACTGTATTTTTATACTTTCTGTATTTATTTAAGAGTTTATCGGTGATCTTATACTGTATTTTTATATACTTTCTGTATTTATTTAAGAGTTTATCGGTGATCTTATACTGTATTTTTAGACTTTCTGTATTTATTTAAGAGTTTATCGGTGATCTTATACTGTATTTTTAGACTTTCTGTATTTATTTAAGAGTTTATCGGTGATCTTATACTGTATTTTTAGACTTTATGTATTCATTTAAGAGTTTATCGGTGATCTAATACTGTATTTTTATACTTTCTGTATTTATTTAAGAGTTTATCGGTGATCTTATACTGTATTTTTTTACTTTCTGTATTTATTTAAGAGTTTATCGATGATCTTATACTGTATTTTTATACTTTCTGTATTTATTTAAGAGTTTATCGATGATCTTATACTGTATTTTTATACTTTCTGTATTTATTTAAGAGTTTCTGTATTTATTGAAGAGTTTATCGGTGATCTTATACTGTATTTTTAAACTTTATGTATTTATTTAAGAGTTTATCGGTGATCTTATACTGTATTTTTATACTTTCTGTATTTATTTAAGAGTTTATCGGTGATCTTATACCGTATTTTTAGACTTTCTGTATTTATTTAAGAGTTTATCGGTGATCTTATACTGTATTTTTATACTTTCTGTATTTATTTAAGAGTTTATCGATGATCTTATACTGTATTTTTAGACTTTCTGTATTTATTTAAGAGTTTATCGGTGATCTTATACCGTATTTTTAGACTTTCTGTATTTATTTAAGAGTTTATCGGTGATCTTATACTGTATTATTATACTTTCTGTATTTATTTAAGAGTTTCTGTATTTATTGAAGAGTTTATGGGTGATCTTATACTGTATTTTTAAACTTTCTGTATTTATTTAAGAGTTTCTGTATTTATTGAAGAGTTTATCGATGATCTTATACTGTATTTTTAGACTTTCTGTATTTATTTAAGAGTTTATCGGTGATCGTATACTGTATTTTTATACTTTCTGTATTTATTTAAGAGTTTATCGGTGATCGTATACTGTATTTTTATACTTTCTGTATTTATTTAAGAGATTATCGGTGATCTTATACTGTATTTTTATACTTTCTGTATTTATTTAAGAGTTTCTGTATTTATTGAAGAGTTTATGGGTGATCTTATACTGTATTTTTAAACTTTCTGTATTTATTTAAGAGTTTCTGTATTTATTTAAGAGTTTATCGATGATCTTATACTGTATTTTTAGACTTTCTGTATTTATTTAAGAGTTTATCGGTGATCTTATACCGTATTTTTAGACTACTGTATTTATTTAAGAGTTTATGGGTGATCTTATACTGTATTTTTAAACTTTCTGTATTTATTTAAGAGTTTATCGGTGATCTTATATACTGTATTTTTAGACTTTCTGTATTTATTTAAGAGTTTATGGGTGATCTTATACTGTATTTTTATACTTTCTGTATTTATTTAAGAGTTTATCGGTGATCTTATACTGTATTTTTAAACTTTCTGTATTTATTTAAGAGTTTATCGGTGATCTTATACTGTATTTTTATACTTTCTGTATTTATTTAAGAGTTTATTGGTGATCGTATACTGTATTTTTATACTTTCTGTATTTATTTAAGAGTTTATCGGTGATCGTATACTGTATTTTTATACTTTCTGTATTTATTTAAGAGATTATCGGTGATCTTATACTGTATTTTTAAACTTTCTGTATTTATTTAAGAGTTTATCGGTGATCTTATACTGTATTTTTATACTTTCTGTATTTATTTAAGTTTATTGGTGATCTTATACTGTATTTTTAGACTTTCTGTATTTATTTAAGAGTTTATCGGTGATCTCATACTGTATTTATATACTTTCTGTACTTATTTAAGAGTTTATCGATGATCTTATACTGTATTTTAATACTTTCTGTATTTATTTAAGAGTTTATCGGTGATCTTATACTGTATTTTTATACTTTCTGTATTTATTTAAGAGTTTATCGGTGATCTTATACTGTATTTTTTTACTTTCTGTATTCTTTTAAGAGTTTATCGATGATCTTATACTGTATTTTTATACTTTCTGTATTTATTTAAGAGTTTCTGTATTTATTTAAGAGTTTATCGGTGATCTTATACTGTATTTTTATACTTTCTGTATTTATTTAAGAGTTTATCGATGATCTTATACTGTATTTATATACTTTCTGTATTTATTTAAGTTTATTGGTGATCTTATACTGTATTTTTAGACTTTCTGTATTTATTTAAGAGTTTATCGGTGATCTCATACTGTATTTATATACTTTCTGTACTTATTTAAGAGTTTATCGATGATCTTATACTGTATTTTAATACTTTCTGTATTTATTTAAGAGTTTATCGGTGATCTTATACTGTATTTTTATACTTTCTGTATTTATTTAAGAGTTTATCGGTGATCTTATACTGTATTTTTTTACTTTCTGTATTCTTTTAAGAGTTTATCGATGATCTTATACTGTATTTTTATACTTTCTGTATTCATTTAAGAGTTTATCGGTGATCTTATACTGTATTTTTATATTTTCTGTATTTATTTAAGAGTTTATCGGTGATCTTATACTGTATTTTTATACTTTCTGTATTTATTTAAGAGTATATGGGTAATCTTATACTGTATTTTTATACTTTCTGTATTTATTTAAGAGTTTCTGTATTTATTTAAGAGTTTATCGGTGATCTTATACTGTATTTTTATACTTTCTGTATTTATTTAAGAGTTTATCGGTGGTATTATACTGTATTTTTATACTTTCTGTATTTATTTAAGAGTTTATCGGTGATCTTATACTGTATTTTTAGACTTTCTGTATTTATTTAAGAGTTTATCGGTGATCTCATACTGTATTTATATACTTTCTGTACTTATTTAAGAGTTTATCGATGATCTTATACTGTATTTTAATACTTTCTGTATTTATTTAAGAGTTTATCGGTGATCTTATACTGTATTTTTATACTTTCTGTATTTATTTAAGAGTTTATCGGTGATCTTATACTGTATTTTTTTACTTTCTGTATTCTTTTAAGAGTTTATCGATGATCTTATACTGTATTTTTATACTTTCTGTATTTATTTAAGAGTTTCTGTATTTATTTAAGAGTTTATCGGTGATCTTATACTGTATTTTTATACTTTCTGTATTTATTTAAGAGTTTATCGATGATCTTATACTGTATTTATATACTTTCTGTATTTATTTAAGTTTATTGGTGATCTTATACTGTATTTTTAGACTTTCTGTATTTATTTAAGAGTTTATCGGTGATCTCATACTGTATTTATATACTTTCTGTACTTATTTAAGAGTTTATCGATGATCTTATACTGTATTTTAATACTTTCTGTATTTATTTAAGAGTTTATCGGTGATCTTATACTGTATTTTTATACTTTCTGTATTTATTTAAGAGTTTATCGGTGATCTTATACTGTATTTTTTTACTTTCTGTATTCTTTTAAGAGTTTATCGATGATCTTATACTGTATTTTTATACTTTCTGTATTCATTTAAGAGTTTATCGGTGATCTTATACTGTATTTTTATACTTTCTGTATTGATTTAAGAGTTTATCGGTGATCTTATACTGTATTTTTATACTTTCTGTATTTATTTAAGAGTATATGGGTAATCTTATACTGTATTTTTATACTTTCTGTATTTATTTAAGAGTTTCTGTATTTATTTAAGAGTTTATCGGTGATCTTATACTGTATTTTTATACTTTCTGTATTTATTTAAGAGTTTATCGGTGGTATTATACTGTATTTTTATACTTTCTGTATTTATTTAAGAGTTTATCGGTGATCTTATACTGTATTTTTATACTTTCTGTATTTATTTAAGAGTTTATCGGTGATCTTATAAAGTATTTATATACTTTCTGTATTTATTGAAGAGTTTATCTGTGATCTTATACTGTATTTTTATACTTTCTGTATTTATTTAAGAGTTTATCGGTGATCTTATACTGTATTTTTATACTTTCTGTATTTATTTAAGAGTTTATCGGTGATCTTATAAAGTATTTATATACTTTCTGTATTTATTGAAGAGTTTATCTGTGATCTTATACTGTATTTTTATACTTTCTGTATTTATTTAAGAGTTTATCGATGATCTTATACTGTATTTTTATACTTTCTGTATTTATTTAAGAGTTTATCTGTGATCTTATACTGTATTTTTATACTTTCTGTATTTATTTAAGAGTTTCTGTATTTATTGAAGAGTTTATCGGTGATCTTATACTGTATTTTTAAACTTTCTGTATTTATTTAAGAGTTTCTGTATTTATTGAAGAGTTTATCGGTGATCTTATACTATATTTTTAAACTTTCTGTATTTATTTAAGAGTTTATCGGTGATCTTATACTGTATTTTTATATACTTTCTGTATTTATTTAAGAGTTTATCGGTGATCTTATACTGTATTTTTAGACTTTCTGTATTTATTTAAGAGTTTATCGGTGATCTTATACTGTATTATTATACTTTCTGTATTGATTTAAGAGTTTATCGGTGATCTAATACTGTATTTTTATACTTTCTGTATTTATTTAAGAGTTTATCGGTGATCTTATACTGTATTTTTTTACTTTCTGTATTTATTTAAGAGTTTATCGATGATCTTATACTGTATTTTTATACTTTCTGTATTTATTTAAGAGTTTATCGCTGATCTTATACTGTATTTTTATACTTTCTGTATTTATTTAAGAGTTTATCGGTGATCTTAACTGTATTTTTATACTTTCTGTATTTATTTAAGAGTTTCTGTATTTATATAAGAGTTTATCGGTGATCTTATACTGTATTTTTATACTTTCTGTATTTATTTAAGAGTTTATTGGTGATCTTATACTGTATTTTTAGACTTTCTGTATTTATTTAAGAGTTTATTGGTGATCTTATACTGTATTTTTATACTTTCTGAATTTATTTAAGAGTTTATCGGTGATCTTATACTGTATTTTTATACTTTCTGTATTTATTTAAGAGTTTATCGGTGATCTTATACTGTATTTTTATACTTTCTGTATTCATTTAAGAGTTTATCGGTGATCTTATTCTCTATTTTTATTCTTTCTGTATTTATTTAAGAGTTTATCGGTGATCTTATACTGTATTTTTATACTTTCTGTATTTATTTAAGAGTTTATCGGTGATCTTATACTGTATTTTTATACTTTCTGTATTCATTTAAGAGTTTATTGCTGATCTTATACTGTATTTTTATACTTTCTGTATTGATTTAAGAGTTTATCAGTGATCTTATACTGTATTTTTATACTTTCTGTATTTATTTAATAGTATATGGGTAATCTTATACTGTATTTTTATACTTTCTGTATTTATTTAAGAGTTTCTGTATTTATTTAAGAGTTTATCGGTGATCTTATACTGTATTTTTATACTTTCTGTATTTATTTAAGAGTTTATCGGTGGTATTATACTGTATTTTTATACTTTCTGTATTTATTTAAGAGTTTATCGGTGATCTTATACTGTATTTTTATACTTTCTGTATTTATTTAAGAGTTTCTGTATTTATTTAAGAGTTTATCGGTGATCTTATACTGTATTTTTATACTTTCTGTATTTATTTAAGAGTTTATCTGTGATCTCATACTGTATTTTTATACTTTCTGTATTTATTTAAGAGTTTATCGCTGATCTTATACTGTATTTTTAGACTTTCTGTATTTATTTAAGAGTTTATTGGTGATCTTATACTGTATTTTTATACTTTCTGTATTTATTTAAGAGTTTATCGGTGATCTTATACTGTATTTTTATATACTTTCTGTATTTATTTAAGAGTTTATCGGTGATCTTATACTGTATTTTTAGACTTTCTGTATTTATTTAAGAGTTTATCGGTGATCTTATACTGTATTTTTATACTTTCTGTATTTATTTAAGAGTTTATCGGTGATCTTATACTGTATTATTATACTTTCTGTATTGATTTAAGAGTTTATCGGTGATCTAATACTGTATTTTTATACTTTCTGTATTTATTTAAGAGTTTATCGGTGATCTTATACTGTATTTTTTTACTTTCTGTATTTATTTAAGAGTTTATCGGTGATCTTTTACTGTATTTTTATACTTTCTGTATTTATTTAAGAGTTTATCGATGATCTTATACTGTATTTTTATACTTTCTGTATTTATTTAAGAGTTTATCGGTGATCTAATACTGTATTTTTATACTTTCTGTATTTATTTAAGAGTTTATCGATGATCTTATACTGTATTTTTATACTTTCTGTATTTATTTAAGAGTTTATCGATGATCTTATACTGTATTTTTATACTTTCTGTATTTATTTAAGAGTTTATCTGTGATCTTATACTGTATTTTTATACTTTCTGTATTTATTTAAGAGTTTCTGTATTTATTGAAGAGTTTATCGGTGATCTTATACTGTATTTTTAAACTTTATGTATTTATTTAAGAGTTTATCGGTGATCTTATACTGTATTTTTATACTTTCTGTATTTATTTAAGAGTTTATCGGTGATCTTATACCGTATTTTTAGACTTTCTGTATTTATTTAAGAGTTTATCGGTGATCTTATACTGTATTTTTATACTTTCTGTATTTATTTAAGAGTTTATCGATGATCTTATACTGTATTTTTATACTTTCTGTATTTATTTAAGAGTTTATTGGTGATCTTATACTGTATTTTTATACTTTCTGTATTTATTTAAGAGTTTATCGGTGATCTTATACCGTATTTTTAGACTTTCTGTATTTATTTAACAGTTTCTGTATTTATTGAAGAGTTTATGGGTGATCTTATACTGTATTTTTAAACTTTCTGTATTTATTTAAGAGTTTCTGTATTTATTGAAGAGTTTATCGGTGATCTTATACTGTATTTTTAAACTTTCTGTATTTATTTAAGAGTTTATCGGTGATCTTATACTGTATTTTTATACTTTCTGTATTTATTTAAGAGTTTCTGTATTTATTGAAGAGTTTATCGGTGATCTTATACTGTATTTTTAAACTTTCTGTATTTATTTAAGAGTTTATCGGTGATCTTATACTGTATTTTTAGACTTTCTGTATTTATTTAAGAGTTTATCTGTGATCTTATACTGTATTTTTATACTTTCTGTATTTATTTAAGAGTTTATCGGTGATCTTATACTGTATTTTTAAACTTTCTGTATTTATTTAAGAGTTTATCGGTGATCTTATACTGTATTTTTATACTTTCTGTATTTATTTAAGAGTTTATCGGTGATCGTATATTGTATTTTTATACTTTCTGTATTTATTTAAGAGTTTATCGGTGATCGTATACTGTATTTTTATACTTTCTGTATTTATTTAAGAGATTATCGGTGATCTTATACTGTATTTTTAAACTTTCTGTATTCATTTAAGAGTTTATCCGTGATCTTATACTGTATTTATATACTTTCTGTACTTATTTAAGTTCATCGGTGATCTTATACTGTATTTTTATACTTTCTGTATTTATTTAAGAGTTTATCGATGATCTTATACTGTATTTATATACTTTCTGTATTTATTTAAGTTTATTGGTGATCTTATACTGTATTTTTATACTTTCTGTATTTATTTAAGAGTTTATCGATGATCTTATACTGTATTTATATACTTTCTGTATTTATTTAAGTTTATTGGTGATCTTATACTGTATTTTTAGACTTTCTGTATTTATTTAAGAGTTTATCTGTGATCTCATACTGTATTTATATACTTTCTGTACTTATTTAAGAGTTTATCGATGATCTTATACTGTATTTTAATACTTTCTGTATTTATTTAAGAGTTTATCGGTGATCTTATACTGTACCTTTTTACTTTCTGTATTCTTTTAAGAGTTTATCGATGATCTTATACTGTATTTTTATACTTTCTGTATTCATTTAAGAGTTTATCGGTGATCTTATACTGTATTTTTATACTTTCTGTATTTATTTAAGAGTTTATCGGTGATCTTATACTGTATTTTTATACTTTCTGTATTGATTTAAGAGTTTATCGGTGATCTTATACTGTATTTTTATACTTTCTGTATTTATTTAAGAGTTTCTGTATTTATTTAAGAGTTTATCGGTGATCTTATACTGTATTTTTATACTTTCTGTATTTATTTAAGAGTTTATCGGTGGTATTATACTGTATTTTTATACTTTCTGTATTTATTTAAGAGTTTATCGGTGATCTTATACTGTATTTTTATACTTTCTGTATTTATTTAAGAGTTTCTGTATTAATTTAAGAGTTTATCGGTGATCTTATACTGTATTTTTATACTTTCTGTATTTATTTAAGAGTTTATCGGTGATCTTATACTGTATTTTTTTACTTTCTGTATTTATTTAAGAGTTTATCGATGATCTTATACTGTATTTTTATACTTTCTGTATTTATTTAAGAGTTTATCGATGATCTTATACTGTATTTTTATACTTTCTGTATTTATTTAAGAGTTTCTGTATTTATTGAAGAGTTTATCGGTGATCTTATACTGTATTTTTAAACTTTATGTATTTATTTAAGAGTTTATCGGTGATCTTATACTGTATTTTTATACTTTCTGTATTTATTTAAGAGTTTATCGGTGATCTTATACCGTATTTTTAGACTTTCTGTATTTATTTAAGAGTTTATCGGTGATCTTATACTGTATTTTTATACTTTCTGTATTTATTTAAGAGTTTATCGATGATCTTATACTGTATTTTTAGACTTTCTGTATTTATTTAAGAGTTTATCGGTGATCTTATACCGTATTTTTAGACTTTCTGTATTTATTTAAGAGTTTATCGGTGATCTTATACTGTATTATTATACTTTCTGTATTTATTTAAGAGTTTATCGGTGATCGTATACTGTATTTTTATACTTTCTGTATTTATTTAAGAGTTTATCGGTGATCGTATACTGTATTTTTATACTTTCTGTATTTATTTAAGAGATTATCGGTGATCTTATACTGTATTTTTATACTTTCTGTATTTATTTAAGAGTTTCTGTATTTATTGAAGAGTTTATGGGTGATCTTATACTGTATTTTTAAACTTTCTGTATTTATTTAAGAGTTTCTGTATTTATTTAAGAGTTTATCGATGATCTTATACTGTATTTTTAGACTTTCTGTATTTATTTAAGAGTTTATCGGTGATCTTATACCGTATTTTTAGACTACTGTATTTATTTAAGAGTTTATGGGTGATCTTATACTGTATTTTTAAACTTTCTGTATTTATTTAAGAGTTTATCGGTGATCTTATATACTGTATTTTTAGACTTTCTGTATTTATTTAAGAGTTTATCGGTGATCTTATACTGTATTTTTATATTTTCTGTATTTATTTAAGAGTTTATCGGTGATCTTATACTGTATTTTTATACTTTCTGTATTTATTTAAGAGTTTCTGTATTTATTTAAGAGTTTATCGGTGATCTTATACTGTATTTTTATACTTTCTGTATTTATTTAAGAGTTTATCGGTGGTATTATACTGTATTTTTATACTTTCTGTATTTATTTAAGAGTTTATCGGTGATCTTATACTGTATTTTTAGACTTTCTGTATTTATTTAAGAGTTTATCGGTGATCTCATACTGTATTTATATACTTTCTGTACTTATTTAAGAGTTTATCGATGATCTTATACTGTATTTTAATACTTTCTGTATTTATTTAAGAGTTTATCGGTGATCTTATACTGTATTTTTATACTTTCTGTATTTATTTAAGAGTTTATCGGTGATCTTATACTGTATTTTTTTACTTTCTGTATTCTTTTAAGAGTTTATCGATGATCTTATACTGTATTTTTATACTTTCTGTATTTATTTAAGAGTTTCTGTATTTATTTAAGAGTTTATCGGTGATCTTATACTGTATTTTTATACTTTCTGTATTTATTTAAGAGTTTATCGATGATCTTATACTGTATTTATATACTTTCTGTATTTATTTAAGTTTATTGGTGATCTTATACTGTATTTTTAGACTTTCTGTATTTATTTAAGAGTTTATCGGTGATCTCATACTGTATTTATATACTTTCTGTACTTATTTAAGAGTTTATCGATGATCTTATACTGTATTTTAATACTTTCTGTATTTATTTAAGAGTTTATCGGTGATCTTATACTGTATTTTTATACTTTCTGTATTTATTTAAGAGTTTATCGGTGATCTTATACTGTATTTTTTTACTTTCTGTATTCTTTTAAGAGTTTATCGATGATCTTATACTGTATTTTTATACTTTCTGTATTCATTTAAGAGTTTATCGGTGATCTTATACTGTATTTTTATACTTTCTGTATTGATTTAAGAGTTTATCGGTGATCTTATACTGTATTTTTATACTTTCTGTATTTATTTAAGAGTATATGGGTAATCTTATACTGTATTTTTATACTTTCTGTATTTATTTAAGAGTTTCTGTATTTATTTAAGAGTTTATCGGTGATCTTATACTGTATTTTTATACTTTCTGTATTTATTTAAGAGTTTATCGGTGGTATTATACTGTATTTTTATACTTTCTGTATTTATTTAAGAGTTTATCGGTGATCTTATACTGTATTTTTATACTTTCTGTATTTATTTAAGAGTTTATCGGTGATCTTATAAAGTATTTATATACTTTCTGTATTTATTGAAGAGTTTATCTGTGATCTTATACTGTATTTTTATACTTTCTGTATTTATTTAAGAGTTTATCGGTGATCTTATACTGTATTTTTATACTTTCTGTATTTATTTAAGAGTTTATCGGTGATCTTATAAAGTATTTATATACTTTCTGTATTTATTGAAGAGTTTATCTGTGATCTTATACTGTATTTTTATACTTTCTGTATTTATTTAAGAGTTTATCGGTGATCTTATACTGTATTTTTTTACTTTCTGTATTTATTTAAGAGTTTATCGATGATCTTATACTGTATTTTTATACTTTCTGTATTTATTTAAGAGTTTATCGATGATCTTATACTGTATTTTTATACTTTCTGTATTTATTTAAGAGTTTATCTGTGATCTTATACTGTATTTTTATACTTTCTGTATTTATTTAAGAGTTTCTGTATTTATTGAAGAGTTTATCGGTGATCTTATACTGTATTTTTAAACTTTCTGTATTTATTTAAGAGTTTCTGTATTTATTGAAGAGTTTATCGGTGATCTTATACTATATTTTTAAACTTTCTGTATTTATTTAAGAGTTTATCGGTGATCTTATACTGTATTTTTATATACTTTCTGTATTTATTTAAGAGTTTATCGGTGATCTTATACTGTATTTTTAGACTTTCTGTATTTATTTAAGAGTTTATCGGTGATCTTATACTGTATTATTATACTTTCTGTATTGATTTAAGAGTTTATCGGTGATCTAATACTGTATTTTTATACTTTCTGTATTTATTTAAGAGTTTATCGGTGATCTTATACTGTATTTTTTTACTTTCTGTATTTATTTAAGAGTTTATCGATGATCTTATACTGTATTTTTATACTTTCTGTATTTATTTAAGAGTTTATCGCTGATCTTATACTGTATTTTTATACTTTCTGTATTTATTTAAGAGTTTATCGGTGATCTTAACTGTATTTTTATACTTTCTGTATTTATTTAAGAGTTTCTGTATTTATATAAGAGTTTATCGGTGATCTTATACTGTATTTTTATACTTTCTGTATTTATTTAAGAGTTTATTGGTGATCTTATACTGTATTTTTAGACTTTCTGTATTTATTTAAGAGTTTATTGGTGATCTTATACTGTATTTTTATACTTTCTGAATTTATTTAAGAGTTTATCGGTGATCTTATACTGTGTTTTTATACTTTCTGTATTTATTTAAGAGTTTATCGGTGATCTTATACTGTATTTTTATACTTTCTGTATTCATTTAAGAGTTTATCGGTGATCTTATTCTCTATTTTTATTCTTTCTGTATTTATTTAAGAGTTTATCGGTGATCTTATACTGTATTTTTATACTTTCTGTATTTATTTAAGAGTTTATCGGTGATCTTATACTGTATTTTTATACTTTCTGTATTCATTTAAGAGTTTATTGCTGATCTTATACTGTATTTTTATACTTTCTGTATTGATTTAAGAGTTTATCAGTGATCTTATACTGTATTTTTATACTTTCTGTATTTATTTAATAGTATATGGGTAATCTTATACTGTATTTTTATACTTTCTGTATTTATTTAAGAGTTTCTGTATTTATTTAAGAGTTTATCGGTGATCTTATACTGTATTTTTATACTTTCTGTATTTATTTAAGAGTTTATCGGTGGTATTATACTGTATTTTTATACTTTCTGTATTTATTTAAGAGTTTATCGGTGATCTTATACTGTATTTTTATACTTTCTGTATTTATTTAAGAGTTTCTGTATTTATTTAAGAGTTTATCGGTGATCTTATACTGTATTTTTATACTTTCTGTATTTATTTAAGAGTTTATCTGTGATCTCATACTGTATTTTTATACTTTCTGTATTTATTTAAGAGTTTATCGCTGATCTTATACTGTATTTTTAGACTTTCTGTATTTATTTAAGAGTTTATTGGTGATCTTATACTGTATTTTTATACTTTCTGTATTTATTTAAGAGTTTATCGGTGATCTTATACTGTATTTTTAGACTTTCTGTATTTATTTAAGAGTTTATCGGTGATCTTATACTGTATTTTTATACTTTCTGTATTTATTTAAGAGTTTATCGGTGATCTTATACTGTATTATTATACTTTCTGTATTGATTTAAGAGTTTATCGGTGATCTAATACTGTATTTTTATACTTTCTGTATTTATTTAAGAGTTTATCGGTGATCTTATACTGTATTTTTTTACTTTCTGTATTTATTTAAGAGTTTATCGGTGATCTTTTACTGTATTTTTATACTTTCTGTATTTATTTAAGAGTTTATCGATGATCTTATACTGTATTTTTATACTTTCTGTATTTATTTAAGAGTTTATCGGTGATCTAATACTGTATTTTTATACTTTCTGTATTTATTTAAGAGTTTATCGATGATCTTATACTGTATTTTTATACTTTCTGTATTTATTTAAGAGTTTATCGATGATCTTATACTGTATTTTTATACTTTCTGTATTTATTTAAGAGTTTATCTGTGATCTTATACTGTATTTTTATACTTTCTGTATTTATTTAAGAGTTTCTGTATTTATTGAAGAGTTTATCGGTGATCTTATACTGTATTTTTATACTTTCTGTATTTATTTAAGAGTTTATCGGTGATCTTATACCGTATTTTTAGACTTTCTGTATTTATTTAAGAGTTTATCGGTGATCTTATACCGTATTTTTAGACTTTCTGTATTTATTTAAGAGTTTATCGGTGATCTTATACTGTATTTTTATACTTTCTGTATTTATTTAAGAGTTTATCGATGATCTTATACTGTATTTTTATACTTTCTGTATTTATTTAAGAGTTTATTGGTGATCTTATACTGTATTTTTATACTTTCTGAATTTATTTAAGAGTTTATCGGTGATCTTATACCGTATTTTTAGACTTTCTGTATTTATTTAACAGTTTCTGTATTTATTGAAGAGTTTATGGGTGATCTTATACTGTATTTTTAAACTTTCTGTATTTATTTAAGAGTTTCTGTATTTATTGAAGAGTTTATCGGTGATCTTATACTGTATTTTTAAACTTTCTGTATTTATTTAAGAGTTTATCGGTGATCTTATACTGTATTTTTATACTTTCTGTATTTATTTAAGAGTTTCTGTATTTATTGAAGAGTTTATCGGTGATCTTATACTGTATTTTTAAACTTTCTGTATTTATTTAAGAGTTTATCGGTGATCTTATACTGTATTTTTAGACTTTCTGTATTTATTTAAGAGTTTATCTGTGATCTTATACTGTATTTTTATACTTTCTGTATTTATTTAAGAGTTTATCGGTGATCTTATACTGTATTTTTAAACTTTCTGTATTTATTTAAGAGTTTATCGGTGATCTTATACTGTATTTTTATACTTTCTGTATTTATTTAAGAGTTTATCGGTGATCTTATAAAGTATTTATATACTTTCTGTATTTATTGAAGAGTTTATCTGTGATCTTATACTGTATTTTTATACTTTCTGTATTTATTTAAGAGTTTATCGGTGGTATTATACTGTATTTTTATACTTTCTGTATTTATTTAAGAGTTTATCGGTGATCTTATACTGTATTTTTATACTTTCTGTATTTATTTAAGAGTTTCTGTATTTATTTAAGAGTTTATCGGTGATCTTATACTGTATTTTTATACTTTCTGTATTTATTTAAGAGTTTATCTGTGATCTCATACTGTATTTTTATACTTTCTGTATTTATTTAAGAGTTTATCGCTGATCTTATACTGTATTTTTAGACTTTCTGTATTTATTTAAGAGTTTATTGGTGATCTTATACTGTATTTTTATACTTTCTGTATTTATTTAAGAGTTTATCGGTGATCTTATACTGTATTTTTATATACTTTCTGTATTTATTTAAGAGTTTATCGGTGATCTTATACTGTATTTTTAGACTTTCTGTATTTATTTAAGAGTTTATCGGTGATCTTATACTGTATTTTTATACTTTCTGTATTTATTTAAGAGTTTATCGGTGATCTTATACTGTATTATTATACTTTCTGTATTGATTTAAGAGTTTATCGGTGATCTAATACTGTATTTTTATACTTTCTGTATTTATTTAAGAGTTTATCGGTGATCTTATACTGTATTTTTTTACTTTCTGTATTTATTTAAGAGTTTATCGGTGATCTTTTACTGTATTTTTATACTTTCTGTATTTATTTAAGAGTTTATCGATGATCTTATACTGTATTTTTATACTTTCTGTATTTATTTAAGAGTTTATCGGTGATCTAATACTGTATTTTTATACTTTCTGTATTTATTTAAGAGTTTATCGATGATCTTATACTGTATTTTTATACTTTCTGTATTTATTTAAGAGTTTATCGATGATCTTATACTGTATTTTTATACTTTCTGTATTTATTTAAGAGTTTATCTGTGATCTTATACTGTATTTTTATACTTTCTGTATTTATTTAAGAGTTTCTGTATTTATTGAAGAGTTTATCGGTGATCTTATACTGTATTTTTAAACTTTATGTATTTATTTAAGAGTTTATCGGTGATCTTATACTGTATTTTTATACTTTCTGTATTTATTTAAGAGTTTATCGGTGATCTTATACCGTATTTTTAGACTTTCTGTATTTATTTAAGAGTTTATCGGTGATCTTATACTGTATTTTTATACTTTCTGTATTTATTTAAGAGTTTATCGATGATCTTATACTGTATTTTTATACTTTCTGTATTTATTTAAGAGTTTATTGGTGATCTTATACTGTATTTTTATACTTTCTGTATTTATTTAAGAGTTTATCGGTGATCTTATACCGTATTTTTAGACTTTCTGTATTTATTTAACAGTTTCTGTATTTATTGAAGAGTTTATGGGTGATCTTATACTGTATTTTTAAACTTTCTGTATTTATTTAAGAGTTTCTGTATTTATTGAAGAGTTTATCGGTGATCTTATACTGTATTTTTAAACTTTCTGTATTTATTTAAGAGTTTATCGGTGATCTTATACTGTATTTTTATACTTTCTGTATTTATTTAAGAGTTTCTGTATTTATTGAAGAGTTTATCGGTGATCTTATACTGTATTTTTAAACTTTCTGTATTTATTTAAGAGTTTATCGGTGATCTTATACTGTATTTTTAGACTTTCTGTATTTATTTAAGAGTTTATCTGTGATCTTATACTGTATTTTTATACTTTCTGTATTTATTTAAGAGTTTATCGGTGATCTTATACTGTATTTTTAAACTTTCTGTATTTATTTAAGAGTTTATCGGTGATCGTATATTGTATTTTTATACTTTCTGTATTTATTTAAGAGTTTATCGGTGATCGTATACTGTATTTTTATACTTTCTGTATTTATTTAAGAGATTATCGGTGATCTTATACTGTATTTTTAAACTTTCTGTATTTATTTAAGAGTTTATCCGTGATCTTATACTGTATTTTTATACTTTCTGTACTTATTTAAGTTCATCGGTGATCTTATACTGTATTTTTATACTTTCTGTATTTATTTAAGAGTTTATCGATGATCTTATACTGTATTTATATACTTTCTGTATTTATTTAAGTTTATTGGTGATCTTATACTGTATTTTTATACTTTCTGTATTTATTTAAGAGTTTATCGATGATCTTATACTGTATTTATATACTTTCTGTATTTATTTAAGTTTATTGGTGATCTTATACTGTATTTTTAGACTTTCTGTATTTATTTAAGAGTTTATCTGTGATCTCATACTGTATTTATATACTTTCTGTACTTATTTAAGAGTTTATCGATGATCTTATACTGTATTTTAATACTTTCTGTATTTATTTAAGAGTTTATCGGTGATCTTATACTGTATCTTTTTACTTTCTGTATTCTTTTAAGAGTTTATCGATGATCTTATACTGTATTTTTATACTTTCTGTATTCATTTAAGAGTTTATCGGTGATCTTATACTGTATTTTTATACTTTCTGTATTTATTTAAGAGTTTATCGGTGATCTTATACTGTATTTTTATACTTTCTGTATTGATTTAAGAGTTTATCGGTGATCTTATACTGTATTTTTATACTTTCTGTATTTATTTAAGAGTTTCTGTATTTATTTAAGAGTTTATCGGTGATCTTATACTGTATTTTTATACTTTCTGTATTTATTTAAGAGTTTATCGGTGGTATTATACTGTATTTTTATACTTTCTGTATTTATTTAAGAGTTTATCGGTGATCTTATACTGTATTTTTATACTTTCTGTATTTATTTAAGAGTTTCTGTATTAATTTAAGAGTTTATCGGTGATCTTATACTGTATTTTTATACTTTCTGTATTTATTTAAGAGTTTATCGGTGATCTTATACTGTATTTTTTTACTTTCTGTATTTATTTAAGAGTTTATCGATGATCTTATACTGTATTTTTATACTTTCTGTATTTATTTAAGAGTTTATCGATGATCTTATACTGTATTTTTATACTTTCTGTATTTATTTAAGAGTTTATCTGTGATCTTATACTGTATTTTTATACTTTCTGTATTTATTTAAGAGTTTCTGTATTTATTGAAGAGTTTATCGGTGATCTTATACTGTATTTTTAAACTTTCTGTATTTATTTAAGAGTTTATCGGTGATCTTATACTGTATTTTTATACTTTCTGTATTTATTTAAGAGTTTCTGTATTTATTGAAGAGTTTATCGGTGATCTTATACTGTATTTTTAAACTTTCTGTATTTATTTAAGAGTTTCTGTATTTATTGAAGAGTTTATCGGTGATCTTATACTGTATTTTTAAACTTTCTGTATTTATTTAAGAGTTTATCGGTGATCTTATACTGTATTTTTATACTTTCTGTATTTATTTAAGAGTTTCTGTATTTATTGAAGAGTTTATCGGTGATCTTATACTGTATTTTTAAACTTTCTGTATTTATTTAAGAGTTTATCGGCGATCTTATACTGTATTTTTAAACTTTCTGTATTTATTTAAGAGTTTATCGGTGATCTTATACTGTATTTTTATACTTTCTGTATTTATTTAAGAGTTTATCGGTGATCGTATACTGTATTTTTATACTTTCTGTATTTATTTAAGAGTTTATCGGTGATCGTATACTGTATTTTTATACTTTCTGTATTTATTTAAGAGATTATCGGTGATCTTATACTGTATTTTTAAACTTTCTGTATTTATTTAAGAGTTTATCGGTGATCTTATACTGTATTTTTATACTTTCTGTATTTATTTAAGTTTATCGGTGATCTTATACTGTATTTTTATACTTTCTGTATTTATTTAAGTTTATCGGTGATCTTAAACTGTATTTATATACTTTCTGTATTTATTTAAGTTTATTGGTGATCTTATACTGTATTTTTATACTTTCTGTATTTATTTAAGAGTTTATCGATGATCTTATACTGTATTTATATACTTTCTGTATTTATTTAAGTTTATTGGTGATCTTATACTGTATTTTTAGACTTTCTGTATTTATTTAAGAGTTTATCGGTGATCTCATACTGTATTTATATACTTTCTGTACTTATTTAAGAGTTTATCGATGATCTTATACTGTATTTTAATACTTTCTGTATTTATTTAAGAGTTTATCGGTGATCTTATACTGTATTTTTATACTTTCTGTATTTATTTAAGAGTTTATCGGTGATCTTATACTGTATTTTTTTACTTTCTGTATTCTTTTAAGAGTTTATCGATGATCTTATACTGTATTTTTATACTTTCTGTATTCATTTAAGAGTTTATCGGTGATCTTATACTGTATTTCATACTTTCTGTATTTATTTAAGAGTTTATCGGTGATCTTATACTGTATTTTTATACTTTCTGTATTGATTTAAGAGTTTATCGGTGATCTTATACTGTATTTTTATACTTTCTGTATTTATTTAAGAGTATATGGGTAATCTTATACTGTATTTTTATACTTTCTGTATTTATTTAAGAGTTTCTGTATTTATTTAAGAGTTTATCGGTGATCTTATACTGTATTTTTATACTTTCTGTATTTATTTAAGAGTTTATCGGTGGTATTATACTGTATTTTTATACTTTCTGTATTTATTTAAGAGTTTATCGGTGATCTTATACTGTATTTTTATACTTTCTGTATTTATTTAAGAGTTTCTGTATTAATTTAAGAGTTTATCGGTGATCTTATACTGTATTTTTATACTTTCTGTATTTATTTAAGAGTTTATCGGTGATCTTATAAAGTATTTATATACTTTCTGTATTTATTGAAGAGTTTATCTGTGATCTTATACTGTATTTTTATACTTTCTGTATTTATTTAAGAGTTTATCGGTGATCTTATACTGTATTTTTTTACTTTCTGTATTTATTTAAGAGTTTATCGATGATCTTATACTGTATTTTTATACTTTCTGTATTTATTTAAGAGTTTATCGATGATCTTATACTGTATTTTTATACTTTCTGTATTTATTTAAGAGTTTATCTGTGATCTTATACTGTATTTTTATACTTTCTGTATTTATTTAAGAGTTTCTGTATTTATTGAAGAGTTTATCGGTGATCTTATACTGTATTTTTAAACTTTCTGTATTTATTTAAGAGTTTCTGTATTTATTGAAGAGTTTATCGGTGATCTTATACTATATTTTTAAACTTTCTGTATTTATTTAAGAGTTTATCGGTGATCTTATACTGTATTTTTATATACTTTCTGTATTTATTTAAGAGTTTATTAGTGATCTTATACTGTATTTTTAGACTTTCTGTATTTATTTAAGAGTTTATCGGTGATCTTATACTGTATTTTTATACTTTCTGTATTTATTTAAGAGTTTATCGGTGATCTTATACTGTATTATTATACTTTCTGTATTGATTTAAGAGTTTATCGGTGATCTAATACTGTATTTTTATACTTTCTGTATTTATTTAAGAGTTTATCGGTGATCTTATACTGTATTTTTAAACTTTCTGTATTTATTTAAGAGTTTATCGGTGATCTTATACTGTATTTTTATACTTTCTGTATTTATTTAAGAGTTTATCGGTGATCGTATACTGTATTTTTATACTTTCTGTATTTATTTAAGAGTTTATCGGTGATCGTATACTGTATTTTTATACTTTCTGTATTTATTTAAGAGATTATCGGTGATCTTATACTGTATTTTTAAACTTTCTGTATTTATTTAAGAGTTTATCGGAGATCTTATACTGTATTTTTATACTTTCTGTATTTATTTAAGTTTATCGGTGATCTTATACTGTATTTTTATACTTTCTGTATTTATTTAAGAGTTTATCGATGATCTTATACTGTATTTTTATACTTTCTGTATTTATTTAAGTTTATCGGTGATCTTATACTGTATTTATATACTTTCTGTATTTATTTAAGTTTATTGGTGATCTTATACTGTATTTTTATACTTTCTGTATTTATTTAAGAGTTTATCGATGATCTTATACTGTATTTATATACTTTCTGTATTTATTTAAGTTTATTGGTGATCTTATACTGTATTTTTAGACTTTCTGTATTTATTTAAGAGTTTATCGGTGATCTCATACTGTATTTATATACTTTCTGTACTTATTTAAGAGTTTATCGATGATCTTATACTGTATTTTTATACTTTCTGTATTTATTTAAGAGTTTATCGGTGATCTTATACTGTATTTTTTTACTTTCTGTATTCTTTTAAGAGTTTATCGATGATCTTATACTGTATTTTTATACTTTCTGTATTCATTTAAGAGTTTATCGGTGATCTTATACTGTATTTTTATACTTTCTGTATTTATTTAAGAGTTTATCGGTGGTATTATACTGTATTTTTATACTTTCTGTATTTATTTAAGAGTTTATCGGTGATCTTATACTGTATTTTTATACTTTCTGTATTTATTTAAGAGTTTCTGTATTAATTTAAGAGTTTATCGGTGATCTTATACTGTATTTTTATACTTTCTGTATTTATTTAAGAGTTTATCGGTGATCTTATAAAGTATTTATATACTTTCTCTATTTATTGAAGAGTTTATCTGTGATCTTATACTGTATTTTTATACTTTCTGTATTTATTTAAGAGTTTATCGGTGATCTTATACTGTATTTTTTTACTTTCTGTATTTATTTAAGAGTTTATCGATGATCTTATACTGTATTTTTATACTTTCTGTATTTATTTAAGAGTTTATCGATGATCTTATACTGTATTTTTATACTTTCTGTATTTATTTAAGAGTTTATCTGTGATCTTATACTGTATTTTTATACTTTCTGTATTTATTTAAGAGTTTCTGTATTTATTGAAGAGTTTATCGGTGATCTTATACTGTATTTTTAAACTTTCTGTATTTATTTAAGAGTTTCTGTATTTATTGAAGAGTTTATCGGTGATCTTATACTATATTTTTAAACTTTCTGTATTTATTTAAGAGTTTATCGGTGATCTTATACTGTATTTTTATATACTTTCTGTATTTATTTAAGAGTTTATCGGTGATCTTATACTGTATTTTTAGACTTTCTGTATTTATTTAAGAGTTTATCGGTGATCTTATACTGTATTTTTATACTTTCTGTATTTATTTAAGAGTTTATCGGTGATCTTATACTGTATTATTATACTTTCTGTATTGATTTAAGAGTTTATCGGTGATCTAATACTGTATTTTTATACTTTCTGTATTGATTTAAGAGTTTATCGGTGATCTTATACTGTATTTTTATACTTTCTGTATTCATTTAAGAGTTTATCGGTGATCTTATACTGTATTTTTTTACTTTCTGTATTTATTTAAGAGTTTATCGATGATCTTATACTGTATTTTTATACTTTCTGTATTTATTTAAGAGTTTATCGCTGATCTTATACTGTATTTTTATACTTTCTGTATTTATTTAAGAGTTTATCGCTGATCTTAACTGTATTTTTATACTTTCTGTATTTATTTAAGAGTTTCTGTATTTATATAAGAGTTTATCGGTGATCTTATACTGTATTTTTATACTTTCTGTATTTATTTAAGAGTTTATTGGTGATCTTATACTGTATTTTTATACTTTCTGTATTTATTTAAGAGTTTATTGGTGATCTTATACTGTATTTTTAGACTTTCTGTATTTATTTAAGAGTTTATTGGTGATCTTATACTGTATTTTTAGACTTTCTGTATTTATTTAAGAGTTTATTGGTGATCTTATACTGTATTTTTATCCTTTCTGAATTTATTTAAGAGTTTATCGGTGATCTTATACTGTATTTTTATACTTTCTGTATTTATTTAAGAGTTTATCGGTGATCTTATACTGTATTTTTATACTTTCTGTATTCATTTAAGAGTTTATCGGTGATCTTATTCTCTATTTTTATTCTTTCTGTATTTATTTAAGAGTTTATCGGTGATCTTATACTGTATTTTTAGACTTTCTGTATTTATTTAAGAGTTTATCGGTGATCTTATACTGTATTTTTATACTTTCTGTATTCATTTAAGAGTTTATTGCTGATCTTATACTGTATTTTTATACTTTCTGTATTGATTTAAGAGTTTATCAGTGATCTTATACTGTATTTTTATACTTTCTGTATTTATTTAATAGTATATGGGTAATCTTATACTGTATTTTTATACTTTCTGTATTTATTTAAGAGTTTCTGTATTTATTTAAGAGTTTATCGGTGATCTTATACTGTATTTTTATACTTTCTGTATTTATTTAAGAGTTTATCGGTGGTATTATACTGTATTTTTATACTTTCTGTATTTATTTAAGAGTTTATCGGTGATCTTATACTGTATTTTTATACTTTCTGTATTTATTTAAGAGTTTCTGTATTTATTTAAGAGTTTATCGGTGATCTTATACTGTATTTTTATACTTTCTGTATTTATTTAAGAGTTTATCTGTGATCTCATACTGTATTTTTATACTTTCTGTATTTATTTAAGAGTTTATCGCTCATCTTATACTGTATTTTTAGACTTTCTGTATTTATTTAAGAGTTTATCGGTGATCTCATACTGTATTTTTATACTTTCTGTATTTATTTAAGAGTTTATCGGTGATCTTATACTGTATTTTTATACTTTCTGTATTTATTTAAGAGTTTATCGGTGATCTTATACTGTATTTTTATACTTTCTGTATTTATTTAAGAGTTTATCGGTGATCTTATACTGTATTTTTATATACTTTCTGTATTTATTTAAGAGTTTATCGGTGATCTTATACTGTATTTTTATACTTTCTGTATTTATTTAAGAGTTTATCGGTGATCGTATACTGTATTTTTATACTTTCTGTATTTATTTAAGAGTTTATCGGTGATCTTATACTGTATTTGTATACTTTCTGTATTTATTTAAGAGTTTATCGGTGATCGTATACTGTATTTTTATACTTTCTGTATTTATTTAAGAGATTATCGGTGATCTTATACTGTATTTTTAAACTTTCTGTATTTATTTAAGAGTTTATCGGTGATCTTATACTGTATTTTTATACTTTCTGTATTTATTTAAGTTTATCGGTGATCTTATACTGTATTTTTATACTTTCTGTATTTATTTAAGTTTATCGGTGATCTCATACTGTATTTTTATACTTTCTGTATTTATTTAAGAGTTTATCGCTGATCTTATACTGTATTTATATACTTTCTGTATTTATTTAAGTTTATTGGTGATCTTATACTGTATTTTTATACTTTCTGTATTTATTTAAGAGTTTATCGATGATCTTATACTGTATTTATATACTTTCTGTATTTATTTAAGTTTATCGGTGATCTTATACTGTATTTTTATACTTTCTGTATTTATTTAAGTTTATCGATGATCTTATACTGTATTTTTATACTTTCTGTATTTATTTAAGTTTATCGGTGATCTTATACTGTATTTATATACTTTCTGTATTTATTTAAGTTTATTGGTGATCTTATACTGTATTTTTATACTTTCTGTATTTATTTAAGAGTTTATCGATGATCTTATACTGTATTTATATACTTTCTGTATTTATTTAAGTTTATTGGTGATCTTATACTGTATTTTTAGACTTTCTGTATTTATTTAAGAGTTTATCGGTGATCTCATACTGTATTTATATACTTTCTGTATTTATTTAAGAGTTTATCGGTGATCTTATACTGTATTTTAATACTTTCTGTATTTATTTAAGAGTTTATCGGTGATCTTATACTGTATTTTTAAACTTTCTGTATTTATTTAAGAGTTTCTGTATTTATTGAAGAGTTTATCGGTGATCTTATACTATATTTTTAAACTTTCTGTATTTATTTAAGAGTTTATCGGTGATCTTATACTGTATTTTTATATACTTTCTGTATTTATTTAAGAGTTTATCGGTGATCTTATACTGTATTTTTAGACTTTCTGTATTTATTTAAGAGTTTATCGGTGATCTTATACTGTATTTTTATACTTTCTGTATTTATTTAAGAGTTTATCGGTGATCTTATACTGTATTATTATACTTTCTGTATTGATTTAAGAGTTTATCGGTGATCTAATACTGTATTTTTATACTTTCTGTATTGATTTAAGAGTTTATCGGTGATCTTATACTGTATTTTTATACTTTCTGTATTCATTTAAGAGTTTATCGGTGATCTTATACTGTATTTTTTTACTTTCTGTATTTATTTAAGAGTTTATCGATGATCTTATACTGTATTTTTATACTTTCTGTATTTATTTAAGAGTTTATCGCTGATCTTATACTGTATTTTTATACTTTCTGTATTTATTTAAGAGTTTATCGCTGATCTTAACTGTATTTTTATACTTTCTGTATTTATTTAAGAGTTTCTGTATTTATATAAGAGTTTATCGGTGATCTTATACTGTATTTTTATACTTTCTGTATTTATTTAAGAGTTTATTGGTGATCTTATACTGTATTTTTATACTTTCTGTATTTATTTAAGAGTTTATTGGTGATCTTATACTGTATTTTTAGACTTTCTGTATTTATTTAAGAGTTTATCGGTGATCTTATACAGTATTTTTATACTTTCTGTATTTATTTAAGAGTTTATCGGTGATCTTATACTGTATTTTTATACTTTCTGTATTCATTTAAGAGTTTATCGGTGATCTTATTCTCTATTTTTATTCTTTCTGTATTTATTTAAGAGTTTATCGGTGATCTTATACTGTATTTTTAGACTTTCTGTATTTATTTAAGAGTTTATCGGTGATCTTATACTGTATTTTTATACTTTCTGTATTCATTTAAGAGTTTATTGCTGATCTTATACTGTATTTTTATACTTTCTGTATTGATTTAAGAGTTTATCAGTGATCTTATACTGTATTTTTATACTTTCTGTATTTATTTAATAGTATATGGGTAATCTTATACTGTATTTTTATACTTTCTGTATTTATTTAAGAGTTTCTGTATTTATTTAAGAGTTTATCGGTGATCTTATACTGTATTTTTATACTTTCTGTATTTATTTAAGAGTTTATCGGTGGTATTATACTGTATTTTTATACTTTCTGTATTTATTTAAGAGTTTATCGGTGATCTTATACTGTATTTTTATACTTTCTGTATTTATTTAAGAGTTTCTGTATTTATTTAAGAGTTTATCGGTGATCTTATACTGTATTTTTATACTTTCTGTATTTATTTAAGAGTTTATCTGTGATCTCATACTGTATTTTTATACTTTCTGTATTTATTTAAGAGTTTATCGCTCATCTTATACTGTATTTTTAGACTTTTTGTATTTATTTAAGAGTTTATCGGTGATCTCATACTGTATTTTTATACTTTCTGTATTTATTTAAGAGTTTATCGGTGATCTTATACTGTATTTTTATACTTTCTGTATTTATTTAAGAGTTTATCGGTGATCTTATACTGTATTTTTATACTTTCTGTATTTATTTAAGAGTTTATCGGTGATCTTATACTGTATTTTTATATACTTTCTGTATTTATTTAAGAGTTTATCGGTGATCTTATACTGTATTTGTATACTTTCTGTATTTATTTAAGAGTTTATCGGTGATCGTATACTGTATTTTTATACTTTCTGTATTTATTTAAGAGATTATCGGTGATCTTATACTGTATTTTTAAACTTTCTGTATTTATTTAAGAGTTTATCGGTGATCTTATACTGTATTTTTATACTTTCTGTATTTATTTAAGTTTATCGGTGATCTTATACTGTATTTTTATACTTTCTGTATTTATTTAAGTTTATCGGTGATCTTATACTGTATTTATATACTTTCTGTATTTATTTAAGTTTATTGGTGATCTTATACTGTATTTTTATACTTTCTGTATTTATTTAAGAGTTTATCGATGATCTTATACTGTATTTATATACTTTCTGTATTTATTTAAGTTTATTGGTGATCTTATACTGTATTTTTAGACTTTCTGTATTTATTTAAGAGTTTATCGGTGATCTCATACTGTATTTATATACTTTCTGTACTTATTTAAGAGTTTATCGATGATCTTATACTGTATTTTAATACTTTCTGTATTTATTTAAGAGTTTATCGGTGATCTTATACTGTATTTTTATACTTTCTGTATTTATTTAAGAGTTTATCGGTGATCTTATACTGTATTTTTTTACTTTCTGTATTCTTTTAAGAGTTTATCGATGATCTTATACTGTATTTTTATACTTTCTGTATTCATTTAAGAGTTTATCGGTGATCTTATACTGTATTTTTATTCTTTCTGTATTTATTTAAGAGTTTATCGGTGATCTTATACTGTATTTTTATACTTTCTGTATTTATTTAAGAGTTTATCGGTGATCTTATACTGTATTTCATACTTTCTGTATTTATTTAAGAGTTTATTGGTGATCTTATACTGTATTTTTATACTTTCTGTATTTATTTAAGAGTATATGGGTAATCTTATACTGTATTTTTATACTTTCTGTATTTATTTAAGAGTTTCTGTATTTATTTAAGAGTTTATCGGTGATCTTATACTGTATTTTTATACTTTCTGTATTTATTTAAGAGTTTATCGGTGGTATTATACTGTATTTTTATACTTTCTGTATTTATTTAAGAGTTTATCGGTGATCTTATACTGTATTTTTATACTTTCTGTATTTATTTAAGAGTTTCTGTATTAATTTAAGAGTTTATCGGTGATCTTATACTGTATTTTTATTCTTTCTGTATTTATTTAAGAGTTTATCGGTGATCTTATACTGTATTTTTATACTTTCTGTATTTATTTAAGAGTTTATCGGTGATCTTATAAAGTATTTATATACTTTCTGTATTTATTGAAGAGTTTATCTGTGATCTTATACTGTATTTTTATACTTTCTGTATTTATTTAAGAGTTTATCGGTGATCTTATACTGTATTTTTTTACTTTCTGTATTTATTTAAGAGTTTATCGATGATCTTATACTGTATTTTTATACTTTCTGTATTTATTTAAGAGTTTCTGTATTTATTGAAGAGTTTATCGGTGATCTTATACTGTATTTTTAAACCTCTGTATTTATTTAAGAGTTTATCGGTGATCTTATACTGTATTTTTATACTTTCTGTATTTATTTAAGAGTTTCTGTATTTATTGAAGAGTTTATCGGTGATCTTATACTGTATTTTTAAACTTTCTGTATTTATTTAAGAGTTTCTGTATTTATTGAAGAGTTTATCGGTGATCTTATACTATATTTTTAAACTTTCTGTATGTATTTAAGAGTTTATCGGTGATCTTATACTGTATTTTTATATACTTTCTGTATTTATTTAAGAGTTTATCGGTGATCTTATACTGTATTTTTAGACTTTCTGTATTTATTTAAGAGTTTATCGGTGATCTTATACTGTATTTTTATACTTTCTGTATTTATTTAAGAGTTTATCGGTGATCTTATACTGTATTATTATACTTTCTGTATTGATTTAAGAGTTTATCGGTGATCTAATACTGTATTTTTATACTTTCTGTATTTATTTAAGAGTTTATCGGTGATCTTATACTGTATTTTTAAACTTTCTGTATTTATTTAAGAGTTTATCGGTGATCTTATACTGTATTTTTATACTTTCTGTATTTATTTAAGAGTTTATCGGTGATCGTATACTGTATTTTTATACTTTCTGTATTAATTTAAGAGTTTATCGGTGATCGTATACTGTATTTTTATACTTTCTGTATTTATTTAAGTTTATTGGTGATCTTATACTGTATTTTTATACTTTCTGTATTTATTTAAGAGTTTATCGATGATCTTATACTGTATTTATATACTTTCTGTATTTATTTAAGTTTATTGGTGATCTTATACTGTATTTTTAGACTTTCTGTATTTATTTAAGAGTTTATCGGTGATCTCATACTGTATTTATATACTTTCTGTACTTATTTAAGAGTTTATCGATGATCTTATACTGTATTTTAATACTTTCTGTATTTATTTAAGAGTTTATCGGTGATCTTATACTGTATTTTTATACTTTCTGTATTTATTTAAGAGTTTATCGGTGATCTTATACTGTATTTTTTTACTTTCTGTATTCTTTTAAGAGTTTATCGATGATCTTATACTGTATTTTTATACTTTCTGTATTCATTTAAGAGTTTATCGGTGATCTTATACTGTATTTTTATTCTTTCTGTATTTATTTAAGAGTTTATCGGTGATCTTATACTGTATTTTTATACTTTCTGTATTTATTTAAGAGTTTATCGGTGATCTTATACTGTATTTCATACTTTCTGTATTTATTTAAGAGTTTATTGGTGATCTTATACTGTATTTTTATACTTTCTGTATTTATTTAAGAGTATATGGGTAATCTTATACTGTATTTTTATACTTTCTGTATTTATTTAAGAGTTTCTGTATTTATTTAAGAGTTTATCGGTGATCTTATACTGTATTTTTATACTTTCTGTATTTATTTAAGAGTTTATCGGTGGTATTATACTGTATTTTTATACTTTCTGTATTTATTTAAGAGTTTATCGGTGATCTTATACTGTATTTTTATACTTTCTGTATTTATTTAAGAGTTTCTGTATTAATTTAAGAGTTTATCGGTGATCTTATACTGTATTTTTATTCTTTCTGTATTTATTTAAGAGTTTATCGGTGATCTTATACTGTATTTTTATACTTTCTGTATTTATTTAAGAGTTTATCGGTGATCTTATAAAGTATTTATATACTTTCTGTATTTATTGAAGAGTTTATCTGTGATCTTATACTGTATTTTTATACTTTCTGTATTTATTTAAGAGTTTATCGGTGATCTTATACTGTATTTTTTTACTTTCTGTATTTATTTAAGAGTTTATCGATGATCTTATACTGTATTTTTATACTTTCTGTATTTATTTAAGAGTTTATCGATGATCTTATACTGTATTTTTATACTTTCTGTATTTATTTAAGAGTTTATCTGTGATCTTATACTGTATTTTTATACTTTCTGTATTTATTTAAGAGTTTCTGTATTTATTGAAGAGTTTATCGGTGATCTTATACTGTATTTTTAAACCTCTGTATTTATTTAAGAGTTTATCGGTGATCTTATACTGTATTTTTATACTTTCTGTATTTATTTAAGAGTTTCTGTATTTATTGAAGAGTTTATCGGTGATCTTATACTGTATTTTTAAACTTTCTGTATTTATTTAAGAGTTTCTGTATTTATTGAAGAGTTTATCGGTGATCTTATACTATATTTTTAAACTTTCTGTATGTATTTAAGAGTTTATCGGTGATCTTATACTGTATTTTTATATACTTTCTGTATTTATTTAAGAGTTTATCGGTGATCTTATACTGTATTTTTAGACTTTCTGTATTTATTTAAGAGTTTATCGGTGATCTTATACTGTATTTTTATACTTTCTGTATTTATTTAAGAGTTTATCGGTGATCTTATACTGTATTATTATACTTTCTGTATTGATTTAAGAGTTTATCGGTGATCTAATACTGTATTTTTATACTTTCTGTATTTATTTAAGAGTTTATCGGTGATCTTATACTGTATTTTTAAACTTTCTGTATTTATTTAAGAGTTTATCGGTGATCTTATACTGTATTTTTATACTTTCTGTATTTATTTAAGAGTTTATCGGTGATCGTATACTGTATTTTTATACTTTCTGTATTAATTTAAGAGTTTATCGGTGATCGTATACTGTATTTTTATACTTTCTGTATTTATTTAAGAGATTATCGGTGATCTTATACTGTATTTTTAGACTTTCTGTATTTATTTAAGAGTTTATTGGTGATCTTATACTGTATTTTTATACTTTCTGTATTTATTTAAGAGTTTATCGGTGATCTTATACTGTATTTTTAAACTTTCTGTATTTATTTAAGAGTTTATCGGAGAGCTTATACTGTATTTTTATACTTTCTGTATTTATTTAAGTTTATCGGTGATCTTATACTGTATTTTTATACTTTCTGTATTTATTTAAGAGTTTATCGATGATCTTATACTGTATTTTTATACTTTCTGTATTTATTTAAGTTTATCGGTGATCTTATACTGTATTTATATACTTTCTGTATTTATTTAAGTTTATTGGTGATCTTATACTGTATTTTTATACTTTCTGTATTTATTTAAGAGTTTATCGATGATCTTATACTGTATTTATATACTTTCTGTATTTATTTAAGTTTATTGGTGATCTTATACTGTATTTTTAGACTTTCTGTATTTATTTAAGAGTTTATCGGTGATCTCATACTGTATTTATATACTTTCTGTACTTATTTAAGAGTTTATCGATGATCTTATACTGTATTTTAATACTTTCTGTATTTATTTAAGAGTTTATCGGTGATCTTATACTGTATTTTTATACTTTCTGTATTTATTTAAGAGTTTATCGGTGATCTTATACTGTATTTTTTTACTTTCTGTATTCTTTTAAGAGTTTATCGATGATCTTATACTGTATTTTTATACTTTCTGTATTCATTTAAGAGTTTATCGGTGATCTTATACTGTATTTTTATACTTTCTGTATTTATTTAAGAGTTTATCGGTGGTATTATACTGTATTTTTATACTTTCTGTATTTATTTAAGAGTTTATCGGTGATCTTATACTGTATTTTTATACTTTCTGTATTTATTTAAGAGTTTCTGTATTAATTTAAGAGTTTATCGGTGATCTTATACTGTATTTTTATACTTTCTGTATTTATTTAAGAGTTTATCGGTGATCTTATAAAGTATTTATATACTTTCTGTATTTATTGAAGAGTTTATCTGTGATCTTATACTGTATTTTTATACTTTCTGTATTTATTTAAGAGTTTATCGGTGATCTTATACTGTATTTTTTTACTTTCTGTATTTATTTAAGAGTTTATCGATGATCTTATACTGTATTTTTATACTTTCTGTATTTATTTAAGAGTTTATCGATGATCTTATACTGTATTTTTATACTTTCTGTATTTATTTAAGAGTTTATCTGTGATCTTATACTGTATTTTTATACTTTCTGTATTTATTTAAGAGTTTCTGTATTTATTGAAGAGTTTATCGGTGATCTTATACTGTATTTTTAAACTTTCTGTATTTATTTAAGAGTTTCTGTATTTATTGAAGAGTTTATCGGTGATCTTATACTATATTTTTAAACTTTCTGTATTTATTTAAGAGTTTATCGGTGATCTTATACTGTATTTTTATATACTTTCTGTATTTATTTAAGAGTTTATCGGTGATCTTATACTGTATTTTTAGACTTTCTGTATTTATTTAAGAGTTTATCGGTGATCTTATACTGTATTTTTATACTTTCTGTATTTATTTAAGAGTTTATCGGTGATCTTATACTGTATTATTATACTTTCTGTATTGATTTAAGAGTTTATCGGTGATCTAATACTGTATTTTTATACTTTCTGTATTTATTTAAGAGTTTATCGGTGATCTTATACTGTATTTTTTTACTTTCTGTATTTATTTAAGAGTTTATCGATGATCTTATACTGTATTTTTATACTTTCTGTATTTATTTAAGAGTTTATCGCTGATCTTATACTGTATTTTTATACTTTCTGTATTTATTTAAGAGTTTATTGGTGATCTGATACTGTATTTTTATACTTTCTGTATTTATTTAAGAGTTTATTGGTGATCTTATACTGTATTTTTAGACTTTCTGTATTTATTTAAGAGTTTATCGGTGATCTTATACTGTATTTTTATACTTTCTGTATTTATTTAAGAGTTTATTGGTGATCTTATACTGTATTTTTAGACTTTCTGTATTTATTTAAGAGTTTATTGGTGATCTTATACTGTATTTTTATCCTTTCTGAATTTATTTAAGAGTTTATCGGTGATCTTATACTGTATTTTTATACTTTCTGTATTTATTTAAGAGTTTATCGGTGATCTTATACTGTATTTTTATACTTTCTGTATTCATTTAAAAGTTTATCGGTGATCTTATTCTCTATTTTTATTCTTTCTGTATTTATTTAAGAGTTTATCGGTGATCTTATACTGTATTTTTATACTTTCTGTATTTATTTAAGAGTTTATCGGTGATCTTATACTGTATTTTTATACTTTCTGTATTCATTTAAGAGTTTATTGCTGATCTTATACTGTATTTTTATACTTTCTGTATTGATTTAAGAGTTTATCAGTGATCTTATACTGTATTTTTATACTTTCTGTATTTATTTAATAGTATATGGGTAATCTTATACTGTATTTTTATACTTTCTGTATTTATTTGAGAGTTTCTGTATTTATTTAAGAGTTTATCGGTGATCTTATACTGTATTTTTATACTTTCTGTATTTATTTAAGAGTTTATCGGTGGTATTATACTGTATTTTTATACTTTCTGTATTTATTTAAGAGTTTATCGGTGATCTTATACTGTATTTTTATACTTTCTTTATTTATTTAAGAGTTTCTGTATTTATTTAAGAGTTTATCGGTGATCTTATACTGTATTTTTATACTTTCTGTATTTATTTAAGAGTTTATCTGTGATCTCATACTGTATTTTTATACTTTCTGTATTTATTTAAGAGTTTATCGCTGATCTTATACTGTATTTTTAGACTTTCTGTATTTATTTAAGAGTTTATTGGTGATCTTATACTGTATTTTTATACTTTCTGTATTTATTTAAGAGTTTATCGGTGATCTTATACTGTATTTTTATACACTTTCTGTATTTATTTAAGAGTTTATCGGTGATCTTATACTGTATTTTTAGACTTTCTGTATTTATTTAAGAGTTTATCAGTGATCTTATACTGTATTTTTATACTTTCTGTATTTATTTAAGAGTTTATCGGTGATCTTATACTGTATTATTATACTTTCTGTATTGATTTAAGAGTTTATCGGTGATCTAATACTGTATTTTTATACTTTCTGTATTTATTTAAGAGTTTATCGTTGATCTTATACTGTATTTTTTTACTTTCTGTATTTATTTAAGAGTTTATCGGTGATCTTTTACTGTATTTTTATACTTTCTGTATTTATTTAAGAGTTTATCGATGATCTTATACTGTATTTTTATACTTTCTGTATTTATTTAAGAGTTTATCGATGATCTTATACTGTATTTTTATACTTTCTGTATTTATTTAAGAGTTTATCTGTGATCTTATACTGTATTTTTATACTTTCTGTATTTATTTAAGAGTTTCTGTATTTATTGAAGAGTTTATCGGTGATCTTATACTGTATTTTTAAACTTTATGTATTTATTTAAGAGTTTATCGGTGATCTTATACTGTATTTTTATACTTTCTGTATTTATTTAAGAGTTTATCGGTGATCTTATACCGTATTTTTAGACTTTCTGTATTTATTTAAGAGTTTATCGGTGATCTTATACTGTATTTTTATACTTTCTGTATTTATTTAAGAGTTTATCGATGATCTTATACTGTATTTTTATACTTTCTGTATTTATTTAAGAGTTTATCGGTGATCTTATACCGTATTTTTAGACTTTCTGTATTTATTTAAGAGTTTCTGTATTTATTGAAGAGTTTATCGGTGATCTTATACTGTATTTTTAAACTTTCTGTATTTATTTAAGAGTTTATCGGTGATCTTATACTGTATTTTTAGACTTTCTGTATTTATTTAAGAGTTTATCTGTGATCTTATACTGTATTTTTATACTTTCTGTATTTATTTAAGAGTTTATCGGTGATCTTATACTGTATTTTTAAACTTTCTGTATTTATTTAAGAGTTTATCGGTGATCTTATACTGTATTTTTATACTTTCTGTATTTATTTAAGAGTTTATCGGTGATCGTATACTGTATTTTTATACTTTCTGTATTTATTTAAGAGTTTATCGGTGATCTTATACTGTATTTTTAAACTTTCTGTATTTATTTAAGAGTTTATCGGTGATCTTATACTGTATTTTTTTACTTTCTGTATTTATTTAAGAGTTTATCATTGATCTTATACTGTATTTTTATACTTTCTGTATTTATTTAAGAGTTTATCGGTGATCTTATACTGTATTTTTAAACTTTCTGTATTTATTTAAGAGTTTATCATTGATCTTATACTGTATTTTTATACTTTCTGTATTTATTTAAGAGTTTATCGGTGATCTTATACTGTATTTTTAAACTTTCTGTATTTATTTAAGAGTTTATCGGTGATCTTATACTGTATTTATATACTTTCTGTACTTATTTAAGTTCATCGGTGATCTTATACTGTATTTTTATACTTTCGGTATTTATTTAAGAGTTTATCGATGATCTTATACTGTATTTATATACTTTCTGTATTTATTTAAGTTTATTGGTGATCTTATACTGTATTTTTAGACTTTCTGTATTTATTTAAGAGTTTATCTGTGATCTCATACTGTATTTATATACTTTCTGTACTTATTTAAGAGTTTATCGATGATCTTATACTGTATTTTAATACTTTCTGTATTTATTTAAGAGTTTATCGGTGATCTTATACTGTATTTTTTTACTTTCTGTATTCTTTTAAGAGTTTATCGATGATCTTATACTGTATTTTTATACTTTCTGTATTCATTTAAGAGTTTATCGGTGATCTTATACTGTATTTTTATACTTTCTGTATTTATTTAAGAGTTTATCGGTGATCTTATACTGTATTTTTATACTTTCTGTATTGATTTAAGAGTTTATCGGTGATCTTATACTGTATTTTTATACTTTCTGTATTTATTTAAGAGTTTCTGTATTTATTTAAGAGTTTATCGGTGATCTTATACTGTATTTTTATACTTTCTGTATTTATTTAAGAGTTTATCGGTGGTATTATACTGTATTTTTATACTTTCTGTATTTATTTAAGAGTTTATCGATGATCTTATACTGTATTTTTATACTTTCTGTATTTATTTAAGAGTTTATCGATGATCTTATACTGTATTTTTATACTTTCTGTATTTATTTAAGAGTTTATCTGTGATCTTATACTGTATTTTTATACTTTCTGTATTTATTTAAGAGTTTCTGTATTTATTGAAGAGTTTATCGGTGATCTTATACTGTATTTTTAAACTTTATGTATTTATTTAAGAGTTTATCGGTGATCTTATACTGTATTTTTATACTTTCTGTATTTATTTAAGAGTTTATCGGTGATCTTATACCGTATTTTTAGACTTTCTGTATTTATTTAAGAGTTTATCGGTGATCTTATACTGTATTTTTATACTTTCTGTATTTATTTAAGAGTTTATCGATGATCTTATACTGTATTTTTATACTTTCTGTATTTATTTAAGAGTTTATCGGTGATCTTATACCGTATTTTTAGACTTTCTGTATTTATTTAAGAGTTTCTGTATTTATTGAAGAGTTTATCGGTGATCTTATACTGTATTTTTAAACTTTCTGTATTTATTTAAGAGTTTATCGGTGATCTTATACTGTATTTTTAGACTTTCTGTATTTATTTAAGAGTTTATCTGTGATCTTATACTGTATTTTTATACTTTCTGTATTTATTTAAGAGTTTATCGGTGATCTTATACTGTATTTTTAAACTTTCTGTATTTATTTAAGAGTTTATCGGTGATCTTATACTGTATTTTTATACTTTCTGTATTTATTTAAGAGTTTATCGGTGATCGTATACTGTATTTTTATACTTTCTGTATTTATTTAAGAGTTTATCGGTGATCTTATACTGTATTTTTAAACTTTCTGTATTTATTTAAGAGTTTATCGGTGATCTTATACTGTATTTTTTTACTTTCTGTATTTATTTAAGAGTTTATCATTGATCTTATACTGTATTTTTATACTTTCTGTATTTATTTAAGAGTTTATCGGTGATCTTATACTGTATTTTTAAACTTTCTGTATTTATTTAAGAGTTTATCATTGATCTTATACTGTATTTTTATACTTTCTGTATTTATTTAAGAGTTTATCGGTGATCTTATACTGTATTTTTAAACTTTCTGTATTTATTTAAGAGTTTATCGGTGATCTTATACTGTATTTATATACTTTCTGTACTTATTTAAGTTCATCGGTGATCTTATACTGTATTTTTATACTTTCGGTATTTATTTAAGAGTTTATCGATGATCTTATACTGTATTTATATACTTTCTGTATTTATTTAAGTTTATTGGTGATCTTATACTGTATTTTTAGACTTTCTGTATTTATTTAAGAGTTTATCTGTGATCTCATACTGTATTTATATACTTTCTGTACTTATTTAAGAGTTTATCGATGATCTTATACTGTATTTTAATACTTTCTGTATTTATTTAAGAGTTTATCGGTGATCTTATACTGTATTTTTTTACTTTCTGTATTCTTTTAAGAGTTTATCGATGATCTTATACTGTATTTTTATACTTTCTGTATTCATTTAAGAGTTTATCGGTGATCTTATACTGTATTTTTATACTTTCTGTATTTATTTAAGAGTTTATCGGTGATCTTATACTGTATTTTTATACTTTCTGTATTGATTTAAGAGTTTATCGGTGATCTTATACTGTATTTTTATACTTTCTGTATTTATTTAAGAGTTTCTGTATTTATTTAAGAGTTTATCGGTGATCTTATACTGTATTTTTATACTTTCTGTATTTATTTAAGAGTTTATCGGTGGTATTATACTGTATTTTTATACTTTCTGTATTTATTTAAGAGTTTATCGGTGATCTTATACTGTATTTTTATACTTTCTGTATTTATTTAAGAGTTTCTGTATTAATTTAAGAGTTTATCGGTGATCTTATACTGTATTTTTATACTTTCTGTATTTATTTAAGAGTTTATCGGTGATCTTATACTGTATTTTTTTACTTTCTGTATTTATTTAAGAGTTTATCGATGATCTTATACTGTATTTTTATACTTTCTGTATTTATTTAAGAGTTTATCTGTGATCTTATACTGTATTTTTATACTTCCTGTATTTATTTAAGAGTTTCTGTATTGATTGAAGAGTTTATCGGTGATCTTATACTGTATTTTTAAACTTTCTGTATTTATTTAAGAGTTTCTGTATTTATTGAAGAGTTTATCGGTGATCTTATACTGTATTTTTAAACTTTCTGAATTTATTTAAGAGTTTATCGGTGATCTTATACTGTATTTTTATACTTTCTGTATTTATTTAAGAGTTTCTGTATTTATTGAAGAGTTTATCGGTGATCTTATACTGTATTTTTAAACTTTCTGTATTTATTTAAGAGTTTATCGGCGATCTCATACTGTATTTTTAGACTTTCTGTATTTATTTAAGAGTTTATCGGTGATCTTATACTGTATTTTTATACTTTCTGTATTTATTTAAGAGTTTATCGGTGATCTTATACTGTATTTTTAGACTTTCTGTATTTATTTAAGAGTTTATCGGTGATCTTATACTGTATTTTTAAACTTTCTGTATTTATTTAAGAGTTTATCGGTGATCTTATACTGTATTTTTATACTTTCTGTATTTATTTAAGTTTATTGGTGATCTTATACTGTATTTTTATACTTTCTGTATTTATTTAAGAGTTTATCGGTGATCTTATACTGTATTTTTATACTTTCTGTATTTATTTAAGAGTTTATCGGTGATCTTATACTGTATTTTTATACTTTCTGTATTTATTTAAGAGTTTATCTGTGATCTTATACTGTATTTATATACTTTCTGTACGTATTTAAGAGTTTATCGATTATCTTATACTGTATTTTAATACTTTCTGTATTTATTTAAGAGTTTATCGGTGATCTTATTCTGTATTTTTATACTTTCTGTATTTATTTAAGAGTTTATCGGTGATCTTATACTGTATTTTAATACTTTCTGTATTTATTTAAGAGTTTATCGGTGATCTTATTCTGTATTTTTATACTTTCTGTATTCATTTAAGAGTTTATCGGTGATCTTATACTGTATTTTTATACTTTCTGTATTTATTTAAGAGTTTATCGGTGATCTTATACTGTATTTTTATACTTTTTGTATTTATTTAAGAGTTTATCGATGATCTTATACTGTATTTTTATACTTTCTGTATTTATTTAAGAGTTTATTGGTGATCTTATACTGTATTTTTATACTTTCTGTATTTATTTAAGAAATTATTGGTGATCTTATACTGTATTTTTATACTTTCTGTATTTATTTAAGAGTTTATCGGTGATCTTATACTGTATTTTTATACTTTCTGTATTTATTTAAGAGTTTATCATTGATCTTATACTGTATTTTTATACTTTCTGTATTTATTCAAGAGTTTATCGGTGATCTTATACTGTATTTTTATACTTTCTGTATTTATTTAAGAGTTTATCGGTGATCTTATACTGTATTTTTATACTTTCTGTATTGATTTAAGAGTTTCTGTATTTATTTAAGAGTTTATTGGTGATCTTATACTCTATTTTTATACTTTCTGTATTTATTTAAGAGTTTATCGGTGATCTTATTCTCTATTTTTATTCTTTCTGTATTTATTTAAGAGTTTATCGGTGATCTTATACTGTATTTTTATACTTTCTGTATTTATTTAAGAGTTTATCGGTGATCTTTTACTGTATTTTTAGACTTTCTGTATTTATTTAAGAGTTTATCGGTGATCTTATACTGTATTTTTATACTTTCTGTATTTATTTAAGAGTTTATTGGTGATCTTATACTGTATTTTTATACTTTCTGTATTTATTTAAGAGTTTATTGGTGATCTTATACTGTATTTTTATACTTTCTGTATTTATTTAAGAGTTTATTGGTGATCTTATACTGTATTTTTATACTTTCTGTATTTATTTAAGAGTTTATTGGTGATCTTATACTGTATTTTTATACTTTCTGTATTTATTTAAGAGTTTATCGGTGATCTTATACTGTATTTTTATACTTTCTGTATTGATTTAAGAGTTTCTGTATTTATTTAAGAGTTTATTGGTGATCTTATACTCTATTTTTATACTTTCTGTATTTATTTAAGAGTTTATCGGTGATCTTATTCTCTATTTTTATTCTTTCTGTATTTATTTAAGAGTTTATCGGTGATCTTATACTGTATTTTTATACTTTCTGTATTTATTTAAGAGTTTATCGGTGATCTTTTACTGTATTTTTAGACTTTCTGTATTTATTTAAGAGTTTATCGGTGATCTTATACTGTATTTTTATACTTTCTGTATTTATTTAAGAGTTTATTGGTGATCTTATACTGTATTTTTATACTTTCTGTATTTATTTAAGAGTTTATTGGTGATCTTATACTGTATTTTTATACTTTCTGTATTTATTTAAGAGTTTATTGGTGATCTTATACTGTATTTTTATACTTTCTGTATTTATTTAAGAGTTTATTGGTGATCTTATACTGTATTTTTATACTTTCTGTATTTATTTAAGAGTTTATCGTTGATCTTATACTGTATTTTTATACTTTCTGTATTTATTTAAGAGTTTATCGGTGATCTTATACCGTATTTTTAGACTTTCTGTATTTATTTAAGAGTTTATCGGTGATCTTATACTGTATTTTTATACTTTCTGTATTTATTTAAGAGTTTATTGGTGATCTTATACTGTATTTTTATACTTTCTGTATTTATTTAAGAGTTTATCATTGATCTTATACCGTATTTTTATACTTTCTGTATTTATTTAAGAGTTTATCTGTGATCTTATACCGTATTTTTAGACTTTCTGTATTTATTTAAGAGTTTATCGGTGATCTTATACTGTATTTTCATACTTTCTGTATTTATTTAAGAGTTTAGCAGTGATCTTATACTGTATTTTTATACTTTCTGTATTCATTTAAGAGTTTATCGGTGATCTTATACTGTATTTTTAGACTTTCTGTATTTATTTAAGAGTTTATCTGTGATCTTATACTGTATTTTTATACTTTCTGTATTTATTTAAGAGTTTATTGGTGATCTTATACTGTATTTTTATACTTTCTGTATTTATTTAAGAGTTTATCGGTGATCTTATACTGTATTTTTTTACTTTCTGTATTTATTTAAGAGTTTATCGATGATCTTATACTGTATTTTTATACTTTCTGTATTTATTTAAGAGTTTATCGATGATCTTATACTGTATTTTTATACTTTCTGTATTTATTTAAGAGTTTATCTGTGATCTTATACTGTATTTTTATACTTTCTGTATTTATTTAAGAGTTTATCTGTGATCTTATACTGTATTTTTATACTTTCTGTATTTATTTAAGAGTTTCTGTATTTATTGAAGAGTTTATCGGTGATCTTATACTGTATTTTTAAACTTTCTGTATTTATTTAAGAGTTTATCGGTGATCTTATACTGTATTTTTATACTTTCTGTATTTATTTAAGAGTTTCTGTATTTATTGAAGAGTTTATCGGTGATCTTATACTGTATTTTTAAACTTTCTGTATTTATTTAAGAGTTTCTGTATTTATTGAAGAGTTTATCGGTGATCTTATACTGTATTTTTAAACTTTCTGTATTTATTTAAGAGTTTATCGGTGATCTTATACTGTATTTTTAGACTTTCTGTATTTATTTAAGAGTTTATCGGTGATCTTATACTGTATTTTTATACTTTCTGTATTTATTTAAGAGTTTATCGGTGATCTTATACTGTATTTTTAGACTTTCTGTATTTATTTAAGAGTTTATCGGTGATCTTATACTGTATTTTTAAACTTTCTGTATTTATTTAAGAGTTTATCGGTGATCTTATACTGTATTTTTATACTTTCTGTATTTATTTAAGTTTATTGGTGATCTTATACTGTATTTTTATACTTTCTGTATTTATTTAAGAGTTTATCGGTGATCTTATACTGTATTTTTATACTTTCTGTATTTATTTAAGAGTTTATCGGTGATCTTATACTGTATTTTTATACTTTCTGTATTTATTTAAGAGTTTATCTGTGATCTCATACTGTATTTATATACTTTCTGTACTTATTTAAGAGTTTATCGATGATCTTATACTGTATTTTAATACTTTCTGTATTTATTTAAGAGTTTATCGGTGATCTTATACTGTATTTTTATACTTTCTGTATTTATTTAAGAGTTTATCGGTGATCTTATACGGTATTTTTATACTTTCTGTATTTATTTAAGAGTTTATCAATGATCTTATACTGTATTTTTATACTTTCTGTATTTATTTAAGAGTTTATCGGTGATCTTATGCTGTATTTTTATACTTTCTGTATTTATTTAAGAGTTTATCGGTGATCTTATACTGTATTTTTATACTTTCTGTATTTTTTTAAGAGTTTATTGGTGATCTTATACTGTATTTTTATACTTTCTGTATTTATTTAAGAGTTTATCGGTGATCTTATACTGTATTTTTAGACTTTCTGTATTTATTTAAGAGTTTATCGGTGATCTTATACTGTATTTTTATACTTTCTGTATTTATTTAAGTTTATTGGTGATCTTATACTGTATTTTTATACTTTCTGTATTTATTTAAGAGTTAATCGGTGATCTTATACTGTATTTTTATACTTTCTGTATTTATTTAAGAGTTTATCGGTGATCTTATACTGTATTTATATACTTTCTGTATTTATTTAAGAGTTTATCGGTGATCTCATACTGTATTTTTATACTTTCTGTATTTATTTAAGAGTTTATCGGTGATCTAATACTGTATCTATATACTTTCTGTATTTATTTAAGAAATTATTGGTGATCTTATACTGTATTTTTATACTTTCTGTATTTATTTAAGAGTTTATCGGTGATCTTATACTGTATTTTTTTACTTTCTGTATTTATTTAAGAGTTTATCGATGATCTTATACTGTATTTTTATACTTTCTGTATTTATTTAAGAGTTTATCGATGATCTTATACTGTATTTTTATACTTTCTGTATTTATTTAAGAGTTTATCGGTGATCTTATACTGTATTTTTATACTTTCTGTATTTATTTAAGAGTTTCTGTATTTATTGAAGAGTTTATCGGTGATCTTATACTGTATTTTTAAACTTTCTGTATTTATTTAAGAGTTTCTGTATTTATTGAAGAGTTTATCGGTGATCTTATACTGTATTTTTAAACTTTCTGTATTTATTTAAGAGTTTATCGGTGATCTTATACTGTATTTTTATACTTTCTGTATTTATATAAGAGTTTCTGTATTTATTGAAGAGTTTATCGGTGATCTTATACTGTATTTTTAAACTTTCTGTATTTATTTAAGAGTTTATCGGTGATCTTATACTGTATTTTTATACTTTCTGTATTTATTTAAGAGTTTATTGGTGATCTTATACTGTATTTTTATACTTTCTGTATTTATTTAAGTTTATTGGTGATCTTATACTGTATTTTTATACTTTCTGTATTTATTTAAGAGTTTATTGGTGATCTTATACTGTATTTTTAGACTTTCTGTATTTATTTAAGAGTTTATCGGTGATCTTATACTGTATTTTTATACTTTCTGTATTTATTTAAGAGTTTATCTGTGATCTCATACTGTATTTTTATACTTTCTGTATTTATTTAAGAGTTTATCGGTGATCTTATACTGTATTTTTATACTTTCTGTATTTATTTAAGAGTTTATCGGTGATCTAATACTGTATTTTTATACTTTCTGTATTTATTTAAGAGTTTATTGGTGATCTTATACTGTATTTTTATACTTTCTGTATTTATTTAAGAGTTTATCATTGATCTTATACCGTATTTTTATACTTTCTGTATTTATTTAAGAGTTTATCTGTGATCTTATACCGTATTTTTAGACTTTCTGTATTTATTTAAGAGTTTATCGGTGATCTTATACTGTATTTTCATACTTTCTGTATTTATTTAAGAGTTTAGCAGTGATCTTATACTGTATTTTTATACTTTCTGTATTCATTTAAGAGTTTATCGGTGATCTTATAAAGTATTTATATACTTTCTGTATTTATTGAAGAGTTTATCTGTGATCTTATACTGTATTTTTATACTTTCTGTATGTATTTAAGAGTTTATCGGTGATCTTATAAAGTATTTATATACTTTCTGTATTTATTGAAGAGTTTATCTGTGATCTTATACTGTATTTTTATACTTTCTGTATTTATTTAAGAGTTTATCGGTGATCTTATACTGTATTTTTTTACTTTCTGTATTTATTTAAGAGTTTATCGATGATCTTATACTGTATTTTTATACTTTCTGTATTTATTTAAGAGTTTATCTGTGATCTTATACTGTATTTTTATACTTTCTGTATTTATTTAAGAGTTTATCGATGATCTTATACTGTATTTTAATGCTTTCTGTATTTATTTAAGAGTTTATCGGTGATCTTATTCTGTATTTTTATACTTTCTGTATTTATTTAAGAGTTTATCGGTGATCTTATACTGTATTTTAATACTTTCTGTATTTATTTAAGAGTTTATCGGTGATCTTATTCTGTATTTTTATACTTTCTGTATTTATTTAAGAGTTTATCGGTGATCTTATACTGTATTTTTATACTTTCTGTATTTATTTAAGAGTTTATTGGTGATCTTATACTGTATTTTTATACTTTCTGTATTTATTTAAGAGTTTATCGGTGATCTTATACTGTATTTTTAGACTTTCTGTATTTATTTAAGAGTTTATCGGTGATCTTATACTGTATTTTTATACTTTCTGTATTTATTTAAGTTTATTGGTGATCTTATACTGTATTTTTATACTTTCTGTATTTATTTAAGAGTTTATCGGTGATCTTATACTGTATTTTTATACTTTCTGTATTTATTTAAGAGTTTATCGGTGATCTTATACTGTATTTTTATACTTTCTGTATTTATTTAAGAGTTTATCTGTGATCTCATACTGTATTTATATACTTTCTGTATTTATTTAAGAGTTTATCGGTGATCTCATACTGTATTTTTATACTTTCTGTATTTATTTAAGAGTTTATCGGTGATCTAATACTGTATTTTTATACTTTCTGTATTTATTTAAGAAATTATTGGTGATCTTATACTGTATTTTTATACTTTCTGTATTTATTTAAGAGTTTATCGGTGATCTTATACTGTATTTTTTTACTTTCTGTATTTATTTAAGAGTTTATCGATGATCTTATACTGTATTTTTATACTTTCTGTATTTATTTAAGAGTTTATCGATGATCTTATACTGTATTTTTATACTTTCTGTATTTATTTAAGAGTTTATCGGTGATCTTATACTGTATTTTTATACTTTCTGTATTTATTTAAGAGTTTCTGTATTTATTGAAGAGTTTATCGGTGATCTTATACTGTATTTTTAAACTTTCTGTATTTATTTAAGAGTTTCTGTATTTATTGAAGAGTTTATCGGTGATCTTATACTGTATTTTTAAACTTTCTGTATTTATTTAAGAGTTTATCGGTGATCTTATACTGTATTTTTATACTTTCTGTATTTATATAAGAGTTTCTGTATTTATTGAAGAGTTTATCGGTGATCTTATACTGTATTTTTAAACTTTCTGTATTTATTTAAGAGTTTATCGGTGATCTTATACTGTATTTTTAGACTTTCTGTATTTATTTAAGAGTTTATCGGTGATCTTATACTGTATTTTTATACTTTCTGTATTTATTTAAGTTTATTGGTGATCTTATACTGTATTTTTATACTTTCTGTATTTATTTAAGAGTTTATCTGTGATCTTATACTGTATTTTTATACTTTCTGTATTTATTTAAGAGTTTATCGGTGATCTTATACTGTATTTTTATACTTTCTGTATTTATTTAAGAGTTTATCGGTGATCTTATACTGTATTTTTATACTTTCTGTATTTATTTAAGAGTTTATCTGTGATCTCATACTGTATTTATATACTTTCTGTATTTATTTAAGAGTTTATCGGTGATCTTATACTGTATTTTTATACTTTCTGTATTTATTTAAGAGTTTATCGGTGATCTAATACTGTATTTTTATACTTTCTGTATTTATTTAAGAGTTTATCGATGATCTTATACTGTATTTTAATACTTTCTGTATTTATTTAAGAGTTTATCGGTGATCTTATTCTGTATTTTTATACTTTCTGTATTCATTTAAGAGTTTATCGGTGATCTTATACTGTATTTTTATACTTTCTGTATTTATTTAAGAGTTTATCGGTGATCTTATACTGTATTTTTATACTTTTTGTATTTATTTAAGAGTTTATCGATGATCTTATACTGTATTTTTATACTTTCTGTATTCATTTAAGAGTTTATAGGTGATCTTATACTGTATTTTTATACTTTCTGTATTTATTTAAGAGTTTATCAGTGATCTTATACTGTATTTTTATACTTTCTGTATTTATTTAAGAGTTTATCGGTGATCTTATGCTGTATTTTTATACTTTCTGTATTTATTTAAGAGTTTATCGGTGATCTTATACTGTATTTTTATACTTTCTGTATTTATTTAAGAGTTTATTGGTGATCTTATACTGTATTTTTATACTTTCTGTATTTATTTAAGAAATTATTGGTGATCTTATACTGTATTTTTATACTTTCTGTTTTTATTTAAGAGTTTATCGGTGATCTTATACTGTATTTTTATACTTTCTGTATTTATTTAAGAGTTTATCATTGATCTTATACTGTATTTTTATACTTTCTGTATTTATTTAAGAGTTTATCGGTGATCTTATACTGTATTTTTATACTTTCTGTATTTATTTAAGAGTTTATCGGTGATCTTATACTGTATTTTTATACTTTCTGTATTGATTTAAGAGTTTCTGTATTTATTTAAGAGTTTATTGGTGATCTTATACTCTATTTTTATACTTTCTGTATTTATTTAAGAGTTTATCGGTGATCTTATTCTCTATTTTTATTCTTTCTGTATTTATTTAAGAGTTTATCGGTGATCTTATACTGTATTTTTATACTTTCTGTATTTATTTAAGAGTTTATCGGTGATCTTTTACTGTATATTTAGACTTTCTGTATTTATTTAAGAGTTTATCGGTGATCTTATACTGTATTTTTATACTTTCTGTATTTATTTAAGAGTTTATTGGTGATCTTATACTGTATTTTTATACTTTCTGTATTTATTTAAGAGTTTATTGGTGATCTTATACTGTATTTTTATACTTTCTGTATTTATTTAAGAGTTTATTGGTGATCTTATACTGTATTTTTATACTTTCTGTATTTATTTAAGAGTTTATTGGTGATCTTATACTGTATTTTTATACTTTCTGTATTTATTTAAGAGTTTATCGTTGATCTTATACTGTATTTTTATACTTTCTGTATTTATTTAAGAGTTTATCGGTGATCTTATACCGTATTTTTAGACTTTCTGTATTTATTTAAGAGTTTATCGGTGATCTTATACTGTATTTTTATACTTTCTGTATTTATTTAAGAGTTTATTGGTGATCTTATACTGTATTTTTATACTTTCTGTATTTATTTAAGAGTTTATCATTGATCTTATACCGTATTTTTATACTTTCTGTATTTATTTAAGAGTTTATCTGTGATCTTATACCGTATTTTTAGACTTTCTGTATTTATTTAAGAGTTTATCGGTGATCTTATACTGTATTTTCATACTTTCTGTATTTATTTAAGAGTTTAGCAGTGATCTTATACTGTATTTTTATACTTTCTGTATTCATTTAAGAGTTTATCGGTGATCTTATAAAGTATTTATATACTTTCTGTATTTATTGAAGAGTTTATCTGTGATCTTATACTGTATTTTTATACTTTCTGTATGTATTTAAGAGTTTATCGGTGATCTTATAAAGTATTTATATACTTTCTGTATTTATTGAAGAGTTTATCTGTGATCTTATACTGTATTTTTATACTTTCTGTATTTATTTAAGAGTTTATCTGTGATCTTATACTGTATTTTTTTACTTTCTGTATTTATTTAAGAGTTTATCGATGATCTTATACTGTATTTTTATACTTTCTGTATTTATTTAAGAGTTTATCTGTGATCTTATACTGTATTTTTAAACTTTCTGTATTTATTTAAGAGTTTCTGTATTTATTGAAGAGTTTATCGGTGATCTTATACTGTATTTTTAAACTTTCTGTATTTATTTAAGAGTTTATCGGTGATCTTATACTGTATTTTTATACTTTCTGTATTTATTTAAGAGTTTCTGTATTTATTGAAGAGTTTATCGGTGATCTTATACTGTATTTTTAAACTTTCTGTATTTATTTAAGAGTTTATCGGTGATCTTATACTGTATTTTTAGACTTTCTGTATTTATTTAAGAGTTTATCGGTGATCTTATACTGTATTTTTATACTTTCTGTATTTATTTAAGAGTTTATCGGTGATCTTATACTGTATTTTTAGACTTTCTGTATTTATTTAAGAGTTTATCGGTGATCTTATACTGTATTTTTAAACTTTCTGTATTTATTTAAGAGTTTATCGGTGATCTTATACTGTATTTTTATACTTTCTGTATTTATTTAAGAAATTATTGGTGATCTTATACTGTATTTTTATACTTTCTGTATTTATTTAAGAAATTATTGGTGATCTTATACTGTATTTTTATACTTTCTGTATTTATTTAAGAGTTTATCGGTGATCTCATACTGTATTTTTATACTTTCTGTATTTATTTAAGAGTTTATCAGTGATCTTATACTGTATTTTTTTACTTTCTGTATTTATTTAAGAGTTTATCGATGATCTTATACTGTATTTTTATACTTTCTGTATTTATTTAAGAGTTTATCGATGATCTTATACTGTATTTTTATACTTTCTGTATTTATTTAAGAGTTTATCGGTGATCTTATACTGTATTTTTATACTTTCTGTATTTATTTAAGAGTTTCTGTATTTATTGAAGAGTTTATCGGTGATCTTATACTGTATTTTTAAACTTTCTGTATTTATTTAAGAGTTTATCGGTGATCTTATACTGTATTTTTATACTTTCTGTATTTATTTAAGAGTTTCTGTATTTATTGAAGAGTTTATCGGTGATCTTATACTGTATTTTTAAACTTTCTGTATTTATTTAAGAGTTTCTGTATTTATTGAAGAGTTTATCGGTGATCTTATACTGTATTTTTAAACTTTCTATATTTATTTAAGAGTTTATCGGTGATCTTATACTGTATTTTTAGACTTTCTGTATTTATTAAGAGTTTCTGTATTTATTGAAGAGTTTATCGGTGATCTTATACTGTATTTTTAAACTTTCTGTATTTATTTAAGAGTTTATCGGTGATCTTATACTGTATTTTTAGACTTTCTGTATTTATTTAAGAGTTTATCGGTGATCTTATACTGTATTTTTATACTTTCTGTATTTATTTAAGAGTTTATCGGTGATCTTATACTGTATTTTTAGACTTTCTGTATTTATTTAAGAGTTTATCGGTGATCTTATACTGTATTTTTAAACTTTCTGTATTTATTTAAGAGTTTATCGGTGATCTTATACTGTATTTTTATACTTTCTGTATTTATTTAAGTTCATTGGTGATCTTATACTGTATTTTTATACTTTCTGTATTTATTTAAGAGTTTATCGTGATCTTATACTGTATTTTTATACTTTCTGTATTTATTTAAGAGTTTATCGGTGATCTTATACTGTATTTTTATACTTTCTGTATTTATTTAAGAGTTTATCTGTGATCTCATACTGTATTTATATACTTTCTGTACTTATTTAAGAGTTTATCGATGATCTTATACTGTATTTTAATGCTTTCTGTATTTATTTAAGAGTTTATCGGTGATCTTATTCTGTATTTTTATACTTTCTGTATTTATTTAAGAGTTTATCGGTGATCTTATACTGTATTTTAATACTTTCTGTATTTATTTAAGAGTTTATCGGTGATCTTATTCTGTATTTTTATACTTTCTGTATTTATTTAAGAAATTATTGGTGATCTTATACCTTATTTTTATACTTTCTGTATTTATTTAAGAGTTTATCGGTGATCTTATACTGTATTTTTATACTTTCTGTATTTATTTAAGAGTTTATTGGTGATCTTATACTGTATTTTTATACTTTCTGTATTTATTTAAGAGTTTATCATTGATCTTATACTGTATTTTTATACTTTCTGTATTTATTTAAGAGTTTATTGGTGATCTTATACTGTATTTTTATACTTTCTGTATTTATTTAAGAGTTTATCGGTGATCTTATACTGTATTTTTATACTTTCTGTATTGATTTAAGAGTTTCTGTATTTATTTAAGAGTTTATTGGTGATCTTATACTCTATTTTTATACTTTCTGTATTTATTTAAGAGTTTATCGATGATCTTATTCTCTATTTTTATTCTTTCTGTATTTATTTAAGAGTTTATCGGTGATCTTATACTGTATTTTTATACTTTCTGTATTTATTTAAGAGTTTATCGGTGATCTTTTACTGTATTTTTAGACTTTCTGTATTTATTTAAGAGTTTATCGGTGATCTCATACTGTATTTTTATACTTTCTGTATTTATTTAAGAGTTTATTGGTGATCTTATACTGTATTTTTATACTTTCTGTATTTATTTAAGAGTTTATCGGTGATCTTATACTGTATTTTTATACTTTCTGTATTTATTTAAGAGTTTATTGGTGATCTTATACTGTATTTTTATACTTTCTGTATTTATTTAAGAGTTTATCGTTGATCTTATACTGTATTTTTATACTTTCTGTATTTATTTAAGAGTTTGTCGGTGATCTTATACCGTATTTTTAGACTTTCTGTATTTATTTAAGAGTTTATCGGTGATCTTATACTGTATTTTTATACTTTCTGTATTCATTTAAGAGTTTATTGGTGATCTTATACTGTATTTTTATACTTTCTGTATTTATTTAAGAGTTTATCATTGATCTTATACCGTATTTTTATACTTTCTGTATTTATTTAAGAGTTTATTGGTGATCTTATACTGTATTTTTATACTTTCTGTATTTATTTAAGAGTTTATCATTGATCTTATACTGTATTTTTAGACTTTCTGTATTTATTTAAGAGTTTATCGGTGATCTTATACTGTATTTTCATACTTTCTGTATTTATTTAAGAGTTTAGCAGTGATCTTATACTGTATTTTTATACTTTCTGTATTCATTTAAGAGTTTATCGGTGATCTTATACCGTATTATTATACTTTCTTTATTTATTAAAGAGTTTGTCGGTGATCTTATACTGTATTTTTATACTTTCTGTATTTATTTAAGAGTTTATCGGTGATCTTATACTGTATGTTTATACTTTCTGTATTTATTTAAGAGTTTATCGGTGATCTTATACTGTATTTTTATACTTTCTGTATTTATTTAAGAGTTTATTGGTGATCTTATACTGTATTTTTTATACTTTCTTTATTTATTGAAGAGTTAATCGGTGATCTTATACTGTATTATTATACTTCATTTATTTATTTAAGAGTTTATTGGTGATCTTATACTGTATTTTTATACTTTTTGTATTTATTGAAGAGTTTATCGATGATCTTATACTGTATTTTTATACTTTCTGTATTTATTTAAGAGTTTATCGCTGATCTTATACTGTATTTTTATACTTTCTGTATTTATTTAAGAGTTTATCGGTGATCTTATACTGTATTTATATACTTTCTGTATTTATTTAAGAGTTTATCGGTGATCTTATACTGTATTTTAATGCTTTCTGTATTTATTTAAGAGTTGATCGGTGATCTTATACTGTATTTTTAGACTTTCTGTATTTATTTAAGAGTTTATCGATGATCTTATACTGTATTTTTATACTTTTTTTATTTATTTAAGAGTTTATCGATGATCTTATACTGTATTTTTATACTTTCTGTATTTATTTAAGAGTTTATAGGTGATCTTATACTGTATTTTTATACTTTCTTTATTTATTTAAGAGTTTATCGGTGATCTTATACTGTATTTTTATACTTTCTGTATTTATTTAAGAGTTTATCTGTGATCTTATACTGTATTTTTAGACTTTCTGTATTTATTTAAGAGTTTATCGGTGATCTTATACTGTATTTTTATACTTTCTGTATTTATTTAAGAGTTTCTGTATTTATTTAAGAGTTTATCGGTGATCTTATACTGTATTTTTATACTTTCTGTATTTATTTAAGAGTTTATCTGTGATCTTATACTGTATTTTTAGACTTTCTGTATTTATTTAAGAGTTTATCGGTGCACTTATACTGTATTTTTATACTTTCTGTATTTATTTAAGAGTTTATAGGTGATCTTATACTGTATTTTTATACTTTCTTTATTTATTTAAGAGTTTATCGGTGATCTTATACTGTATTTTTATACTTTCTGTATTTATTTAAGAGTTTATCTGTGATCTTATACTGTATTTTTAGACTTTCTGTATTTATTTAAGAGTTTATCGGTGATCTTATACTGTATTTTTATACTTTCTGTATTCATTTAAGAGTTTCTGTATTTATTTAAGAGTTTATCGGTGATCTTATACTGTATTTTTATACTTTCTGTATTTATTTAAGAGTTTATCTGTGATCTTATACCGTATTTTTAGACTTTCTGTATTTATTTAAGAGTTTATCTGTGATCTTATACCGTATTTTTATACTTTCTGTATTTATTTAAGAGTTTATCAGTGATCTTATACTGTATTTTTATACTTTCTGTATTCATTTAAGAGTTTATCGGTGATCTTATACTGTATTATTATACTTTCTTTATTCATTGAAGAGTTAATCGGTGATCTTATACTGTATTTTTATACTTTCTGTATTTATTTAAGAGTTTATCGGTGATCTTTTACTGTATTTTTAGACTTTCTGTATTTATTTAAGAGTTTATCGGTGATCTTATACTGTATTTTTATACTTTCTGTATTTATTTAAGAGTTTATTGGTGATCTTATACTGTATTTTTATACTTTCTGTATTTATTTAAGAGTTTATTGGTGATCTTATACTGTATTTTTATACTTTCTGTATTTATTTAAGAGTTTATTGGTGATCTTATACTGTATTTTTATACTTTCTGTATTCATTTAAGAGTTTATCGGTGATCTTATACCGTATTTTTAGACTTTCTGTATTTATTTAAGAGTTTATCGGTGATCTTATACTGTATTTTTATACTTTCTGTATTTATTTAAGAGTTTATTGGTGATCTTATACTGTATTTTTATACTTTCTGTATTCATTTAAGAGTTTATCGGTGATCTTATACTGTATTTTTATACTTTCTGTATTTATTTAAGAGTTTATCGGTGATCTTATACTGTATTTTTATACTTTCTGTATTTATTTAAGAGTTTATCTGTGATCTTATACTGTATTTTTATACTTTCTGTATTTATTTAAGAGTTTATCGGTGATCTTATACTGTATTTTTATACTTTCTGTATTCATTTAAGAGTTTATCGGTGATCTTATACCGTATTTTTAGACTTTCTGTATTTATTTAAGAGTTTATCGGTGATCTTATACTGTATTTTTATACTTTCTGTATTTATTTAAGAGTTTATCTGTGATCTTATACTGTATTTTTAGACTTTCTGTATTTATTTAAGAGTTTATCGGTGATCTTATACTGTATTTTTATACTTTCTGTATTTATTTAAGAGCTTATCGTTAATCTTATACCGTATTTTTAGACTTTCTGTATTTATTTAAGAGTTTATCTGTGATCTTATACCGTATTTTTATACTTTCTGTATTTATTTAAGAGTTTATTGGTGATCTTATACTGTATTTTTATACTTTCTGTATTTATTTAAGAGTTTATCGATGATCTCATACTGTATTTTTATACTTTCTGTATTTATTTAAGTTTATTGGTGATCTTATACTGTATTTTAATACTTTCTGTATTTATTTAAGAGTTTATCGGTGATCTTATACAGTATTTTTATACTTTCTGTATTTATTTAAGAGTTTATCGGTGATCTTATACAGTATTTTTATACTTTCTGTATTTATTTAAGAGTTTATCGGTGATCTTATACTGTATTTTTAGACTTTCTGTATTCATTTAAGAGTTTATCGGTGATCTTATACCGTATTTTTAGAATTTCTGTATTTATTCAAGAGTTTATCGGTGATCTTATACTGTATTTTTATACTTTCTGTATTTATTTAAGAGTTTATCGGTGATCTTATACTGTATTTTTATACTTTCTGTATTTATTTAAGAGTTTATCGGTGATCTTATACTGCATTTTTTAGACTTTCTGTATTTATTTAAGTTTATTGGTGATCTTATACTGTATTTTAATACTTTCTGTATTTATTTAAGAGTTTATCGGTGATCTTATACAGTATTTTTATACTTTCTGTATTTATTTAAGAGTTTATCGGTGATCTTAAACTGTATTTTTATACTTTCTGTATTTATTTAAGAGTTTATCGGTGATCTTATACTGTATTTTTAGACTTTCTGTATTCATTTAAGAGTTTATCGGTGATCTTATACTGTATTTTTATACTTTCTGTATTTATTTAAGAGTTTATCGGTGATCTTATACTGTATTTTTAGACTTTCTGTATTTATTTAAGAGTTTATCGGTGGTATTATACTGTATTTGTATACTTTCTGTATTTATTTAAGAGTTTATCGGTGATCTTATACTGTATTTTCATACTTTCTGTATTTATTTAAGAGTTTATCGGTGATCTTATACTGTATTTTTTAGACTTTCTGTATTTATTTAAGAGTTTATCGGTGATCTTATACTGTATTTTTTAGACTTTCTGTATTTATTTAAGAGTTTATCGGTGATCTTATACTGTATTTTTTAGACTTTCTGTATTTATTTAAGAGTTTATCGGTGATCTTATACTGTATTTGTATACTTTCTGTATTTATTTAAGAGTTTATCTGTGATCTCATACTGTATTTTTATACTTTCTGTATTTATTTAAGAGTTTATCGGTGATCTTATACTGTATTTTTATACTTTCTGTATTTATTTAAGAGTTTATCGGTGATCTTATACTCTATTTTTATACTTTCTGTATTTATTTAAGAGTTTATCGGTGATCTCATACTGTATTTTTATACTTTCTGTATTTATTTAAGTTTATTGGTGATCTTATACTGTATTTTTATACTTTCTGTATTTATTTAAGAGTTTATGTCTGATCTTATACTGTATTTATATACTTTCTGTATTTATTTAAGAGTTTATCGGTGATCTTATACCGTATTTTTATACTTTCTCTATTTATTTAAGAGTTTATCAGTGATCTTATACCGTATTTTTAGACTTTCTGTATTTCTTTAAGAGTTTATCGGTGATCTTATACTGTATTTTTATACTTTCTGTATTTATTTAAGAGTTTATTGGTGATCTTATACTGTATTTTTATACTTTCTGTATTTATTTAAGAGTTTATCGGTGATCTTATACTGTATTTTTATACTTTCTGTATTTATTTAAGAGTTTATTGGTGATCTTATACTGTATTTTTATACTTTCTGTATTTATTTAAAAGATTATCGGTGATCTTATACCGTATTTTTATACTTTTTGTATTTATTTAAGAGTTTATGGCTGATCTTATACTGTATTTTTATACTTTCTGTATTTATTTAAGAGTTTATCGGTGATCTTATACTGTATTATTATACTTTCTTTATTTATTGAAGAGTTAATCGGTGATCTTATACTGTATTTTTATACTTTCTGTATTGATTTAAGAGTTTATCGGTGATCTTATACTGTATTTTTATACTTTTTGTATTTATTTAAGAGTTTATCGATGATCTTATACTGTATTTTTATACTTTCTGTATTTATTTAAGAGTTTATCGGTGATCTTATACTGTATTTTTATACTTTCTGTATTTATTTAAGGGTTTATCGGTGATCTTATGCTGTATTTTTATACTTTCTGTATTTATTCAAGAGTTTATCGGTGATCTTTTACTGTATTTTTAGACTTTCTGTATTTATTTAAGAGTTTATTGATGATCTTATACTGTATTTTTATACTTTCTGTATTTATTTAAGAAATTATTGGTGATCTTATACTGAATTTTCATACTTTCTGTATTTATTTAAGAGTTATCTGTGATCTTATACTGTATTTTTATACTTTCTGTATTTATTTAAGAGTTTATCGGTGATCTTATACTGTATTTTTATACTTTCTGTTTTTATTTTAAGAGTTTATTGGTGATCTTATACTGTATTTTTATACTTTCTCTATTTATTTAAGAGTTTATCGGTGATCTTATACTGTATTTTTATACTTTCTGTATTTATTTAAGAGTTTATTGGTGATCTTATACTGTATTTTTATACTTTCTGTATTTATTTAAGAGTTTATCGGTGATCTTATACTGTATTTTTATTCTTTCTGTATTTATTTAAGAGTTTATCGGTGATCTTATACTGTATTTTTATACTTTTTGTATTCATTTAAGAGTTTATCGGTGATCTTATACTGTATTTTTGTAATTTCTGTATTTATTTAAGAGTTTATCGGTGATCTTATACTGTATTTTTATACTTTCTGTATTTATTTAAGAGTTTATCGGTGATCTTATACTGTATTTTTATACTTTCTGTATTTATTTAAGAGTTTCTGTATTTATTTAAGAGTTTATCGATGATCTTATACTGTATTTTTATACTTTCTGTATTTATTTAAGAGTTTATCGGTGATCTTAACTGTGTTTTTATACTTTCTGTATTTATTTAAGAGTTTATCTGTGATCTTATACTGTATTTTTATACTTTCTGTATTTATTTAAGAGTTTATCGGTGATCTTATACTGTATTTTTATACTTTCTGTATTTATTTAAGAGTTTATCGGTGATCTTATACTGTATTTTTATACTTTCTGTATTTATTTAAGAGTTTATCATTGATCTTATACTGTATTTTTATACTTTCTGTATTTATTTAAGAGTTTATCGATGATCTTATACTGTATTTTTATACTTTCTCTATTGATTTAAGAGTTTATCGGTGATCTTATACTGTATTTTTATACTTTCTGCATTTATTTAAGAGTTTATCGGTGATCTTATTCTCTATTTTTATTCTTTCTGTATTCATTTAAGAGTTTATCTGTGATCTTATACTGTATTCTTATACTTTCTGTATTTATTTAAGAGTTTATCGGTGATCTTATACTGTATTTTTATACTTTCTGTATTCATTTAAGAGTTTATCAGTGATCTTATACTGTATTTTTATACTTTCTGTATTTATTGAAGAGTTAATCGGTGATCTTATACTGTAGTATTATACTTTCTTTCTTTATTGAAGAGTTTATCGGTGATCTTATACTGTATTATTATACTTTCTTTATTTATTTAAGAGTTTCTGTATTTATTTAAGAGTTTATCGATGATCTTATACTGTATTTTTATACTTTCTGTATTTATTTAAGAGTTTATCTGTGATCTTATACTGTATTTTTATACTTTCTGTATTCATTTAAGAGTTTATCGGTGATCTTATACTGTATTTTTATACTTTCTGTATTTATTTAAGAGCTTATCGTTAATCTTATACCGTATTTTTAGACTTTCTGTATTTATTTAAGAGTTTATCTGTGATCTTATACCGTATTTTTATACTTTCTGTATTTATTTAAGAGTTTATTGGTGATCTTATACTGTATTTTTATACTTTCTGTATTTATTTAAGAGTTTATCGATGATCTCATACTGTATTTTTATACTTTCTGTATTTATTTAAGTTTATTGGTGATCTTATACTGTATTTTAATACTTTCTGTATTTATTTAAGAGTTTATCGGTGATCTTATACAGTATTTTTATACTTTCTGTATTTATTTAAGAGTTTATCGGTGATCTTATACAGTATTTTTATACTTTCTGTATTTATTTAAGAGTTTATCGGTGATATTAAACTGTATTTTTAGACTTTCTGTATTCATTTAAGAGTTTATCGGTGATCTTATACCGTATTTTTAGAATTTCTGTATTTATTTAAGAGTTTATCGGTGATCTTATACTGTATTTTTATACTTTCTGTATTTATTTAAGAGTTTATCGGTGATCTTATACTGCATTTTTTAGACTTTCTGTATTTATTTAAGTTTATTGGTGATCTTATACTGTATTTTAATACTTTCTGTATTTATTTAAGAGTTTATCGGTGATCTTATACAGTATTTTTATACTTTCTGTATTTATTTAAGAGTTTATCGGTGATCTTAAACTGTATTTTTATACTTTCTGTATTTATTTAAGAGTTTATCGGTGATCTTATACTGTATTTTTAGACTTTCTGTATTCATTTAAGAGTTTATCGGTGATCTTATACTGTATTTTTATACTTTCTGTATTTATTTAAGAGTTTATCGGTGATCTTATACTGTATTTTTAGACTTTCTGTATTTATTTAAGAGTTTATCGGTGGTATTATACTGTATTTGTATACTTTCTGTATTTATTTAAGAGTTTATCGGTGATCTTATACTGTATTTTCATACTTTCTGTATTTATTTAAGAGTTTATCGGTGATCTTATACTGTATTTTTTAGACTTTCTGTATTTATTTAAGAGTTTATCGGTGATCTTATACTGTATTTTTTAGACTTTCTGTATTTATTTAAGAGTTTATCGGTGATCTTATGCTGTATTTGTATACTTTCTGTATTTATTTAAGAGTTTATCGGTGATCTTATACTGTATTTTTATACTTTCTGTATTTATTTAAGAGTTTATCTGTGATCTCATACTTTATTTTTATACTTTCTGTATTTATTCAAGAGTTTATCGGTGATCTTATACTGTATTTTTATACTTTCTGTATTTATTTAAGAGTTTATCGGTGATCTCATACTGTATTTTTATACTTTCTGTATTTATTTAAGTTTATTGGTGATCTTATACTGTATTTTTATACTTTCTGTATTTATTTAAGAGTTTATGTCTGATCTTATACTGTATTTATATACTTTCTGTATTTATTTAAGAGTTTATCGGTGATCTTATACCGTATTTTTATACTTTCTCTATTTATTTAAGAGTTTATCAGTGATCTTATACCGTATTTTTAGACTTTCTGTATTTCTTTAAGAGTTTATCGGTGATCTTATACTGTATTTTTATACTTTCTGTATTTATTTAAGAGTTTATTGGTGATCTTATACTGTATTTTTATACTTTCTGTATTTATTTAAGAGTTTATCGGTGATCTTATACTGTATTTTTATACTTTCTGTATTTATTTAAGAGTTTATTGGTGATCTTATACTGTATTTTTATACTTTCTGTATTTATTTAAAAGATTATCGGTGATCTTATACTGTATTTTTATACTTTTTGTATTTATTTAAGAGTTTATGGCTGATCTTATACTGTATTTTTATACTTTCTGTATTCATTTAAGAGTTTATCGGTGATCTTATACCGTATTTTTAGACTTTCTGTATTTATTTAAGAGTTTATCGGTGATCTTATACTGTATTTTTATACTTTCTGTATTTATTTAAGAGTTTATTGGTGATCTTATACTGTATTTTTATACTTTCTGTATTTATTTAAGAGTTTATCTGTGATCTTATACTGTATTTTTAGACTTTCTGAATTTATTTAAGAGTTTATCGGTGATCTTATACTGTATTTTTATACTTTCTGTATTTATTTAAGACCTTATCGTTAATCTTATACCGTATTTTTAGACTTTCTGTATTTATTTAAGAGTTTATCTGTGATCTTATACCGTATTTTTATACTTTCTGTATTTATTTAAGAGTTTATTGGTGATCTTATACTGTATTTTTATACTTTCTGTATTTATTTAAGAGTTTATCGATGATCTCATACTGTATTTTTATACTTTCTGTATTTATTTAAGTTTATTGGTGATCTTATACTGTATTTTAATACTTTCTGTATTTATTTAAGAGTTTATCGGTGATCTTATACTGTATTTTTATACTTTCTGTATTTATTTAAGAGTTTATCGGTGATCTTATACTGCATTTTTTAGACTTTCTGTATTTATTTAAGTTTATTGGTGATCTTATACTGTATTTTAATACTTTCTGTATTTATTTAAGAGTTTATCGGTGATCTTATACAGTATTTTTATACTTTCTGTATTTATTTAAGAGTTTATCGGTGATCTTAAACTGTATTTTTATACTTTCTGTATTTATTTAAGAGTTTATCGGTGATCTTATACTGTATTTTTAGACTTTCTGTATTCATTTAAGAGTTTATCGGTGATCTTATACTGTATTTTTATACTTTCTGTATTTATTTAAGAGTTTATCGGTGATCTTATACTGTATTTTTAGACTTTCTGTATTTATTTAAGAGTTTATCGGTGGTATTATACTGTATTTGTATACTTTCTGTATTTATTTAAGAGTTTATCGGTGATCTTATACTGTATTTTCATACTTTCTGTATTTATTTAAGAGTTTATCGGTGATCTTATACTGTATTTTTTAGACTTTCTGTATTTATTTAAGAGTTTATCGGTGATCTTATACTGTATTTTTTAGACTTTCTGTATTTATTTAAGAGTTTATCGGTGATCTTATGCTGTATTTGTATACTTTCTGTATTTATTTAAGAGTTTATCGGTGATCTTATACTGTATTTTTATACTTTCTGTATTTATTTAAGAGTTTATCTGTGATCTCATACTGTATTTTTATACTTTCTGTATTTATTCAAGAGTTTATCGGTGATCTTATACTGTATTTTTATACTTTCTGTATTTATTTAAGAGTTTATCGGTGATCTCATACTGTATTTTTATACTTTCTGTATTTATTTAAGTTTATTGGTGATCTTATACTGTATTTTTATACTTTCTGTATTTATTTAAGAGTTTATGTCTGATCTTTTACTGTATTTATATACTTTCTGTATTTATTTAAGAGTTTATCGGTGATCTTATACCGTATTTTTATACTTTCTCTATTTATTTAAGAGTTTATCAGTGATCTTATACCGTATTTTTAGACTTTCTGTATTTCTTTAAGAGTTTATCGGTGATCTTATACTGTATTTTTATACTTTCTGTATTTATTTAAGAGTTTATTGGTGATCTTATACTGTATTTTTATACTTTCTGTATTTATTTAAGAGTTTATCGGTGATCTTATACTGTATTTTTATACTTTCTGTATTTATTTAAGAGTTTATTGGTGATCTTATACTGTATTTTTATACTTTCTGTATTTATTTAAAAGATTATCGGTGATCTTATACTGTATTTTTATACTTTTTGTATTTATTTAAGAGTTTATGGCTGATCTTATACTGTATTTTTATACTTTCTGTATTCATTTAAGAGTTTATCGGTGATCTTATACCGTATTTTTAGACTTTCTGTATTTATTTAAGAGTTTATCGGTGATCTTATACTGTATTTTTATACTTTCTGTATTTATTTAAGAGTTTATTGGTGATCTTATACTGTATTTTTATACTTTCTGTATTTATTTAAGAGTTTATCTGTGATCTTATACTGTATTTTTAGACTTTCTGAATTTATTTAAGAGTTTATCGGTGATCTTATACTGTATTTTTATACTTTCTGTATTTATTTAAGACCTTATCGTTAATCTTATACCGTATTTTTAGACTTTCTGTATTTATTTAAGAGTTTATCTGTGATCTTATACCGTATTTTTATACTTTCTGTATTTATTTAAGAGTTTATTGGTGATCTTATACTGTATTTTTATACTTTCTGTATTTATTTAAGAGTTTATCGATGATCTCATACTGTATTTTTATACTTTCTGTATTTATTTAAGTTTATTGGTGATCTTATACTGTATTTTAATACTTTCTGTATTTATTTAAGAGTTTATCGGTGATCTTATACTGTATTTTTATACTTTCTGTATTTATTTAAGAGTTTATCGGTGATCTTATACTGCATTTTTTAGACTTTCTGTATTTATTTAAGTTTATTGGTGATCTTATACTGTATTTTAATACTTTCTGTATTTATTTAAGAGTTTATCGGTGATCTTATACAGTATTTTTATACTTTCTGTATTTATTTAAGAGTTTATCGGTGATCTTAAACTGTATTTTTATACTTTCTGTATTTATTTAAGAGTTTATCGGTGATCTTATACTGTATTTTTAGACTTTCTGTATTCATTTAAGAGTTTATCGGTGATCTTATACTGTATTTTTATACTTTCTGTATTTATTTAAGAGTTTATCGGTGATCTTATACTGTATTTTTAGACTTTCTGTATTTATTTAAGAGTTTATCGGTGGTATTATACTGTATTTGTATACTTTCTGTATTTATTTAAGAGTTTATCGGTGATCTTATACTGTATTTTCATACTTTCTGTATTTATTTAAGAGTTTATCGGTGATCTTATACTGTATTTTTTAGACTTTCTGTATTTATTTAAGAGTTTATCGGTGATCTTATACTGTATTTTTTAGACTTTCTGTATTTATTTAAGAGTTTATCGGTGATCTTATGCTGTATTTGTATACTTTCTGTATTTATTTAAGAGTTTATCGGTGATCTTATACTGTATTTTTATACTTTCTGTATTTATTTAAGAGTTTATCTGTGATCTCATACTGTATTTTTATACTTTCTGTATTTATTCAAGAGTTTATCGGTGATCTTATACTGTATTTTTATACTTTCTGTATTTATTTAAGAGTTTATCGGTGATCTCATACTGTATTTTTATACTTTCTGTATTTATTTAAGTTTATTGGTGATCTTATACTGTATTTTTATACTTTCTGTATTTATTTAAGAGTTTATGTCTGATCTTATACTGTATTTATATACTTTCTGTATTTATTTAAGAGTTTATCGGTGATCTTATACCGTATTTTTATACTTTCTCTATTTATTTAAGAGTTTATCAGTGATCTTATACCGTATTTTTAGACTTTCTGTATTTCTTTAAGAGTTTATCGGTGATCTTATACTGTATTTTTATACTTTCTGTATTTATTTAAGAGTTTATTGGTGATCTTATACTGTATTTTTATACTTTCTGTATTTATTTAAGAGTTTATCGGTGATCTTATACTGTATTTTTATACTTTCTGTATTTATTTAAGAGTTTATTGGTGATCTTATACTGTATTTTTATACTTTCTGTATTTATTTAAAAGATTATCGGTGATCTTATACTGTATTTTTATACTTTTTGTATTTATTTAAGAGTTTATGGCTGATCTTATACTGTATTTTTATACTTTCTGTATTCATTTAAGAGTTTATCGGTGATCTTATACCGTATTTTTAGACTTTCTGTATTTATTTAAGAGTTTATCGGTGATCTTATACTGTATTTTTATACTTTCTGTATTTATTTAAGAGTTTATTGGTGATCTTATACTGTATTTTTATACTTTCTGTATTTATTTAAGAGTTTATCTGTGATCTTATACTGTATTTTTAGACTTTCTGAATTTATTTAAGAGTTTATCGGTGATCTTATACTGTATTTTTATACTTTCTGTATTTATTTAAGACCTTATCGTTAATCTTATACCGTATTTTTAGACTTTCTGTATTTATTTAAGAGTTTATCTGTGATCTTATACCGTATTTTTATACTTTCTGTATTTATTTAAGAGTTTATTGGTGATCTTATACTGTATTTTTATACTTTCTGTATTTATTTAAGAGTTTATCGATGATCTCATACTGTATTTTTATACTTTCTGTATTTATTTAAGTTTATTGGTGATCTTATACTGTATTTTAATACTTTCTGTATTTATTTAAGAGTTTATCGGTGATCTTATACAGTATTTTTATACTTTCTGTATTTATTTAAGAGTTTATCGGTGATCTTATACAGTATTTTTATACTTTCTGTATTTATTTAAGAGTTTATCGGTGATATTAAACTGTATTTTTAGACTTTCTGTATTCATTTAAGAGTTTATCGGTGATCTTATACCGTATTTTTAGAATTTCTGTATTTATTTAAGAGTTTATCGGTGATCTTATACTGTATTTTTATACTTTCTGTATTTATTTAAGAGTTTATCGGTGATCTTATACTGCATTTTTTAGACTTTCTGTATTTATTTAAGTTTATTGGTGATCTTATACTGTATTTTAATACTTTCTGTATTTATTTAAGAGTTTATCGGTGATCTTATACAGTATTTTTATACTTTCTGTATTTATTTAAGAGTTTATCGGTGATCTTAAACTGTATTTTTATACTTTCTGTATTTATTTAAGAGTTTATCGGTGATCTTATACTGTATTGTTAGACTTTCTGTATTCATTTAAGAGTTTATCGGTGATCTTATACTGTATTTTTATACTTTCTGTATTTATTTAAGAGTTTATCGGTGATCTTATACTGTATTTTTAGACTTTCTGTATTTATTTAAGAGTTTATCGGTGGTATTATACTGTATTTGTATACTTTCTGTATTTATTTAAGAGTTTATCGGTGATCTTATACTGTATTTTCATACTTTCTGTATTTATTTAAGAGTTTATCGGTGATCTTATACTGTATTTTTTAGACTTTCTGTATTTATTTAAGAGTTTATCGGTGATCTTATACTGTATTTTTTAGACTTTCTGTATTTATTTAAGAGTTTATCGGTGATCTTATGCTGTATTTGTATACTTTCTGTATTTATTTAAGAGTTTATCGGTGATCTTATACTGTATTTTTATACTTTCTGTATTTATTTAAGAGTTTATCTGTGATCTCATACTGTATTTTTCTACTTTCTGTATTTATTCAAGAGTTTATCGGTGATCTTATACTGTATTTTTATACTTTCTGTATTTATTTAAGAGTTTATCGGTGATCTCATACTGTATTTTTATACTTTCTGTATTTATTTAAGTTTATTGGTGATCTTATACTGTATTTTTATACTTTCTGTATTTATTTAAGAGTTTATGTCTGATCTTATACTGTATTTATATACTTTCTGTATTTATTTAAGAGTTTATCGGTGATCTTATACCGTATTTTTATACTTTCTCTATTTATTTAAGAGTTTATCAGTGATCTTATACCGTATTTTTAGACTTTCTGTATTTCTTTAAGAGTTTATCGGTGATCTTATACTGTATTTTTATACTTTCTGTATTTATTTAAGAGTTTATTGGTGATCTTATACTGTATTTTTATACTTTCTGTATTTATTTAAGAGTTTATCGGTGATCTTATACTGTATTTTTATACTTTCTGTATTTATTTAAGAGTTTATTGGTGATCTTATACTGTATTTTTATACTTTCTGTATTTATTTAAAAGATTATCGGTGATCTTATACTGTATTTTTATACTTTTTGTATTTATTTAAGAGTTTATGGCTGATCTTATACTGTATTTTTATACTTTCTGTATTCATTTAAGAGTTTATCGGTGATCTTATACCGTATTTTTAGACTTTCTGTATTTATTTAAGAGTTTATCGGTGATCTTATACTGTATTTTTATACTTTCTGTATTTATTTAAGAGTTTATTGGTGATCTTATACTGTATTTTTATACTTTCTGTATTTATTTAAGAGTTTATCTGTGATCTTATACTGTATTTTTAGACTTTCTGAATTTATTTAAGAGTTTATCGGTGATCTTATACTGTATTTTTATACTTTCTGTATTTATTTAAGACCTTATCGTTAATCTTATACCGTATTTTTAGACTTTCTGTATTTATTTAAGAGTTTATCTGTGATCTTATACCGTATTTTTATACTTTCTGTATTTATTTAAGAGTTTATTGGTGATCTTATACTGTATTTTTATACTTTCTGTATTTATTTAAGAGTTTATCGATGATCTCATACTGTATTTTTATACTTTCTGTATTTATTTAAGTTTATTGGTGATCTTATACTGTATTTTAATACTTTCTGTATTTATTTAAGAGTTTATCGGTGATCTTATACTGTATTTTTATACTTTCTGTATTTATTTAAGAGTTTATCGGTGATCTTATACTGCATTTTTTAGACTTTCTGTATTTATTTAAGTTTATTGGTGATCTTATACTGTATTTTAATACTTTCTGTATTTATTTAAGAGTTTATCGGTGATCTTATACAGTATTTTTATACTTTCTGTATTTATTTAAGAGTTTATCGGTGATCTTAAACTGTATTTTTATACTTTCTGTATTTATTTAAGAGTTTATCGGTGATCTTATACTGTATTTTTAGACTTTCTGTATTCATTTAAGAGTTTATCGGTGATCTTATACTGTATTTTTATACTTTCTGTATTTATTTAAGAGTTTATCGGTGATCTTATACTGTATTTTTAGACTTTCTGTATTTATTTAAGAGTTTATCGGTGGTATTATACTGTATTTGTATACTTTCTGTATTTATTTAAGAGTTTATCGGTGATCTTATACTGTATTTTCATACTTTCTGTATTTATTTAAGAGTTTATCGGTGATCTTATACTGTATTTTTTAGACTTTCTGTATTTATTTAAGAGTTTATCGGTGATCTTATACTGTATTTTTTAGACTTTCTGTATTTATTTAAGAGTTTATCGGTGATCTTATGCTGTATTTGTATACTTTCTGTATTTATTTAAGAGTTTATCGGTGATCTTATACTGTATTTTTATACTTTCTGTATTTATTTAAGAGTTTATCTGTGATCTCATACTGTATTTTTATACTTTCTGTATTTATTCAAGAGTTTATCGGTGATCTTATACTGTATTTTTATACTTTCTGTATTTATTTAAGAGTTTATCGGTGATCTCATACTGTATTTTTATACTTTCTGTATTTATTTAAGTTTATTGGTGATCTTATACTGTATTTTTATACTTTCTGTATTTATTTAAGAGTTTATGTCTGATCTTATACTGTATTTATATACTTTCTGTATTTATTTAAGAGTTTATCGGTGATCTTATACCGTATTTTTATACTTTCTCTATTTATTTAAGAGTTTATCAGTGATCTTATACCGTATTTTTAGACTTTCTGTATTTCTTTAAGAGTTTATCGGTGATCTTATACTGTATTTTTATACTTTCTGTATTTATTTAAGAGTTTATTGGTGATCTTATACTGTATTTTTATACTTTCTGTATTTATTTAAGAGTTTATCGGTGATCTTATACTGTATTTTTATACTTTCTGTATTTATTTAAGAGTTTATTGGTGATCTTATACTGTATTTTTATACTTTCTGTATTTATTTAAAAGATTATCGGTGATCTTATACTGTATTTTTATACTTTTTGTATTTATTTAAGAGTTTATGGCTGATCTTATACTGTATTTTTATACTTTCTGTATTCATTTAAGAGTTTATCGGTGATCTTATACCGTATTTTTAGACTTTCTGTATTTATTTAAGAGTTTATCGGTGATCTTATACTGTATTTTTATACTTTCTGTATTTATTTAAGAGTTTATCTGTGATCTTATACTGTATTTTTAGACTTTCTGAATTTATTTAAGAGTTTATCGGTGATCTTATACTGTATTTTTATACTTTCTGTATTTATTTAAGACCTTATCGTTAATCTTATACCGTATTTTTAGACTTTCTGTATTTATTTAAGAGTTTATCTGTGATCTTATACCGTATTTTTATACTTTCTGTATTTATTTAAGAGTTTATTGGTGATCTTATACTGTATTTTTATACTTTCTGTATTTATTTAAGAGTTTATCGATGATCTCATACTGTATTTTTATACTTTCTGTATTTATTTAAGTTTATTGGTGATCTTATACTGTATTTTAATACTTTCTGTATTTATTTAAGAGTTTATCGGTGATCTTATACTGTATTTTTATACTTTCTGTATTTATTTAAGAGTTTATCGGTGATCTTATACTGCATTTTTTAGACTTTCTGTATTTATTTAAGTTTATTGGTGATCTTATACTGTATTTTAATACTTTCTGTATTTATTTAAGAGTTTATCGGTAATCTTATACAGTATTTTTATACTTTCTGTATTTATTTAAGAGTTTATCGGTGATCTTAAACTGTATTTTTATACTTTCTGTATTTATTTAAGAGTTTATCGGTGATCTTATACTGTATTTTTAGACTTTCTGTATTCATTTAAGAGTTTATCGGTGATCTTATACTGTATTTTTATACTTTCTGTATTTATTTAAGAGTTTATCGGTGATCTTATACTGTATTTTTAGACTTTCTGTATTTATTTAAGAGTTTATCGGTGGTATTATACTGTATTTGTATACTTTCTGTATTTATTTAAGAGTTTATCGGTGATCTTATACTGTATTTTCATACTTTCTGTATTTATTTAAGAGTTTATCGGTGATCTTATACTGTATTTTTTAGACTTTCTGTATTTATTTAAGAGTTTATCGGTGATCTTATACTGTATTTTTTAGACTTTCTGTATTTATTTAAGAGTTTATCGGTGATCTTATGCTGTATTTGTATACTTTCTGTATTTATTTAAGAGTTTATCGGTGATCTTATACTGTATTTTTATACTTTCTGTATTCATTTAAGAGTTTATCTGTGATCTCATACTGTATTTTTATACTTTCTGTATTTATTCAAGAGTTTATCGGTGATCTTATACTGTATTTTTATACTTTCTGTATTTATTTAAGAGTTTATCGGTGATCTCATACTGTATTTTTATACTTTCTGTATTTATTTAAGTTTATTGGTGATCTTATACTGTATTTTTATACTTTCTGTATTTATTTAAGAGTTTATGTCTGATCTTATACTGTATTTATATACTTTCTGTATTTATTTAAGAGTTTATCGGTGATCTTATACCGTATTTTTATACTTTCTCTATTTATTTAAGAGTTTATCAGTGATCTTATACCGTATTTTTAGACTTTCTGTATTTCTTTAAGAGTTTATCGGTGATCTTATACTGTATTTTTATACTTTCTGTATTTATTTAAGAGTTTATTGGTGATCTTATACTGTATTTTTATACTTTCTGTATTTATTTAAGAGTTTATCGGTGATCTTATACTGTATTTTTATACTTTCTGTATTTATTTAAGAGTTTATTGGTGATCTTATACTGTATTTTTATACTTTCTGTATTTATTTAAAAGATTATCGGTGATCTTATACTGTATTTTTATACTTTTTGTATTTATTTAAGAGTTTATGGCTGATCTTATACTGTATTTTTATACTTTCTGTATTCATTTAAGAGTTTATCGGTGATCTTATACCGTATTTTTAGACTTTCTGTATTTATTTAAGAGTTTATCGGTGATCTTATACTGTATTTTTATACTTTCTGTATTTATTTAAGAGTTTATTGGTGATCTTATACTGTATTTTTATACTTTCTGTATTTATTTAAGAGTTTATCTGTGATCTTATACTGTATTTTTAGACTTTCTGAATTTATTTAAGAGTTTATCGGTGATCTTATACTGTATTTTTATACTTTCTGTATTTATTTAAGACCTTATCGTTAATCTTATACCGTATTTTTAGACTTTCTGTATTTATTTAAGAGTTTATCTGTGATCTTATACCGTATTTTTATACTTTCTGTATTTATTTAAGAGTTTATTGGTGATCTTATACTGTATTTTTATACTTTCTGTATTTATTTAAGAGTTTATCGATGATCTCATACTGTATTTTTATACTTTCTGTATTTATTTAAGTTTATTGGTGATCTTATACTGTATTTTAATACTTTCTGTATTTATTTAAGAGTTTATCGGTGATCTTATACAGTATTTTTATACTTTCTGTATTTATTTAAGAGTTTATCGGTGATCTTATACAGTATTTTTATACTTTCTGTATTTATTTAAGAGTTTATCGGTGATCTTAAACTGTATTTTTAGACTTTCTGTATTCATTTAAGAGTTTATCGGTGATCTTATACCGTATTTTTAGACTTTCTGTATTTATTTAAGAGTTTATCGGTGATCTTATACTGTATTTTTATACTTTCTGTATTTATTTAAGAGTTTATCGGTGATCTTATACTGCATTTTTTAGACTTTCTGTATTTATTTAAGTTTATTGGTGATCTTATACTGTATTTTAATACTTTCTGTATTTATTTAAGAGTTTATCGGTGATCTTATACAGTATTTTTATACTTTCTGTATTTATTTAAGAGTTTATCGGTGATCTTAAACTGTATTTTTATACTTTCTGTATTTATTTAAGAGTTTATCGGTGATCTTATACTGTATTTTTAGACTTTCTGTATTCATTTAAGAGTTTATCGGTGATCTTATACTGTATTTTTATACTTTCTGTATTTATTTAAGAGTTTATCGGTGATCTTATACTGTATTTTTAGACTTTCTGTATTTATTTAAGAGTTTATCGGTGGTATTATACTGTATTTGTATACTTTCTGTATTTATTTAAGAGTTTATCGGTGATCTTATACTGTATTTTCATACTTTCTGTATTTATTTAAGAGTTTATCGGTGATCTTATACTGTATTTTTTAGACTTTCTGTATTTATTTAAGAGTTTATCGGTGATCTTATACTGTATTTTTTAGACTTTCTGTATTTATTTAAGAGTTTATCGGTGATCTTATACTGTATTTGTATACTTTCTGTATTTATTTAAGAGTTTATCTGTGATCTCATACTGTATTTTTATACTTTCTGTATTTATTCAAGAGTTTATCGGTGATCTTATACTGTATTTTTATACTTTCTGTATTTATTTAAGAGTTTATCGGTGATCTTATACTCTATTTTTATACTTTCTGTATTTATTTAAGAGTTTATCGGTGATCTCATACTGTATTTTTATACTTTCTGTATTTATTTAAGTTTATTGGTGATCTTATACTGTATTTTTATACTTTCTGTATTTATTTAAGAGTTTATGTCTGATCTTATACTGTATTTATATACTTTCTGTATTTATTTAAGAGTTTATCGGTGATCTTATACCGTATTTTTATACTTTCTCTATTTATTTAAGAGTTTATCAGTGATCTTATACCGTATTTTTAGACTTTCTGTATTTCTTTAAGAGTTTATCGGTGATCTTATACTGTATTTTTATACTTTCTGTATTTATTTAAGAGTTTATTGGTGATCTTATACTGTATTTTTATACTTTCTGTATTTATTTAAGAGTTTATCGGTGATCTTATACTGTATTTTTATACTTTCTGTATTTATTTAAGAGTTTATTGGTGATCTTATACTGTATTTTTATACTTTCTGTATTTATTTAAAAGATTATCGGTGATCTTATACTGTATTTTTATACTTTTTGTATTTATTTAAGAGTTTATGGCTGATCTTATACTGTATTTTTATACTTTCTGTATTTATTTAAGAGTTTATCGGTGATCTTATACTGTATTATTATACTTTCTTTATTTATTGAAGAGTTAATCGGTGATCTTATACTGTATTTTTATACTTTCTGTATTGATTTAAGAGTTTATCGGTGATCTTATACTGTATTTTTATACTTTCTGTATTTATTCAAGAGTTTATCGATGATCTTATACTGTATTTTTATACTTTCTGTATTTATTTAAGAGTTTATCGGTGATCTTATACTGTATTTTTATACTTTCTGTATTTATTTAAGAGTTTATCGGTGATCTTATGCTGTATTTTTATACTTTCTGTATTTATTCAAGAGTTTATCGGTGATCTTTTACTGTATTTTTAGACTTTCTGTATTTATTTAAGAGTTTATTGATGATCTTATACTGTATTTTTATACTTTCTGTATTTATTTAAGAAATTATTGGTGATCTTATACTGAATTTTCATACTTTCTGTATTTATTTAAGAGTTATCTGTGATCTTATACTGTATTTTTATACTTTCTGTATTTATTTAAGAGTTTATCGGTGATCTTATACTGTATTTTTATACTTTCTGTTTTTATTTTAAGAGTTTATTGGTGATCTTATACTGTATTTTTATACTTTCTCTATTTATTTAAGAGTTTATCGGTGATCTTATACTGTATTTTTATACTTTCTGTATTTATTTAAGAGTTTATTGGTGATCTTATACTGTATTTTTATACTTTCTGTATTTATTTAAGAGTTTATCGGTGATCTTATACTGTATTTTTATTCTTTCTGTATTTATTTAAGAGTTTATCGGTGATCTTATACTGTATTTTTATACTTTTTGTATTTATTTAAGAGTTTATCGGTGATCTTATACTGTATTTTTGTAATTTCTGTATTTATTTAAGAGTTTATCGGTGATCTTAACTGTGTTTTTATACTTTCTGTATTTATTTAAGAGTTTATCGGTGATCTTATACTGTATTTTTATACTTTCTGTATTTATTTAAGAGTTTCTGTATTTATTTAAGAGTTTATCGATGATCTTATACTGTATTTTTATACTTTCTGTATTTATTTAAGAGTTTATCGGTGATCTTAACTGTGTTTTTATACTTTCTGTATTTATTTAAGAGTTTATCTGTGATCTTATACTGTATTTTTATACTTTCTGTATTTATTTAAGAGTTTATCGGTGATCTTATACTGTATTTTTATACTTTCTGTATTTATTTAAGAGTTTATCGGTGATCTTATACTGTATTTTTATACTTTCTGTATTTATTTAAGAGTTTATCATTGATCTTATACTGTATTTTTATACTTTCTGTATTTATTTAAGAGTTTATCGATGATCTTATACTGTATTTTTATACTTTCTCTATTGATTTAAGAGTTTATCGGTGATCTTATACTGTATTTTTATACTTTCTGCATTTATTTAAGAGTTTATCGGTGATCTTATTCTCTATTTTTATTCTTTCTGTATTCATTTAAGAGTTTATCTGTGATCTTATACTGTATTCTTATACTTTCTGTATTTATTTAAGAGTTTATCGGTGATCTTATACTGTATTTTTATACTTTCTGTATTCATTTAAGAGTTTATCAGTGATCTTATACTGTAGTATTATACTTTCTTTCTTTATTGAAGAGTTTATCGGTGATCTTATACTGTATTATTATACTTTCTTTATTTATTGAAGAGTTAATCGGTGATCTTATACTGTATTTTTATACTTTCTGTATTGATTTAAGAGTTTATCGGTGATCTTATACTGTATTTTTATACTTTTTGTATTTATTTAAGAGTTTATCGATGATCTAATACTGTATTTTTATACTTTCTGTATTCATTTAAGAGTTTATCGGTGATCTTATACTGTATTTTTATACTTTCTGTATTTATTTAAGAGTTTATTGGTGATCTTATACTGTATTTTTATACTTTCTGTATTTATTTAAGAGTTTATCGGTGATCTTATACTGTATTTTTATACTTTCTGTATTTATTTAAGAGTTTATCTGTGATCTTATACTCTATTTTTATACTTTCTGTATTTATTTAAGAGTTTATCGGTGATCTTATACTGTATTATTATACTTTCTTTATTTATTGAAGAGTTAATCGGTGATCTTATACTGTATTTTTATACTTTCTGTATTTATTTAAGAGTTTATCGGTGATCTTATACTGTATTTTTATTCTTTCTGTATTTATTTAAGAGTTTATCGGTGATCTTATACTGTATTTTTATACTTTTTGTATTTATTTAAGAGTTTATCGGTGATCTTATACTGTATTTTTGTAATTTCTGTATTTATTTAAGAGTTTATCGGTGATCTTAACTGTGTTTTTATACTTTCTGTATTTATTTAAGAGTTTATCGGTGATCTTATACTGTATTTTTATACTTTCTGTATTTATTTAAGAGTTTCTGTATTTATTTAAGAGTTTATCGATGATCTTATACTGTATTTTTATACTTTCTGTATTTATTTAAGAGTTTATCGGTGATCTTAACTGTGTTTTTATACTTTCTGTATTTATTTAAGAGTTTATCTGTGATCTTATACTGTATTTTTATACTTTCTGTATTTATTTAAGAGTTTATCGGTGATCTTATACTGTATTTTTATACTTTCTGTATTTATTTAAGAGTTTATCGGTGATCTTATACTGTATTTTTATACTTTCTGTATTTATTTAAGAGTTTATCATTGATCTTATACTGTATTTTTATACTTTCTGTATTTATTTAAGAGTTTATCGATGATCTTATACTGTATTTTTATACTTTCTGTATTGATTTAAGAGTTTATCGGTGATCTTATACTGTATTTTTATACTTTCTGCATTTATTTAAGAGTTTATCGGTGATCTTATTCTCTATTTTTATTCTTTCTGTATTCATTTAAGAGTTTATCTGTGATCTTATACTGTATTTTTATACTTTCTGTATTTATTTAAGAGTTAATTGGTGATCTTATACTGTATTTTTATACTTTCTGTATTTATTTAAGAGTTTATCTGTGATCTTATACCGTATTTTTATACTTTCTGTATTTATTTAAGAGTGTATTGGTGATCTTATACTGTATTTTTATACTTTCTGTATTTATTTAAGAGTTTATCGTTAATCTTATACCGTATTTTTAGACTTTCTGTATTTATTTAAGAGTTTATCGGTGATCTTATACTGTATTATTATACTTTCTTTATTCATTAAAGAGTTTATCGGTGATCTTATACTGTATGTTTATACTTTCTGTAGTTATTTAAGAGTTTATCGGTGATCTTATACTGTATTTTTATACTTTCTGTATTCATTTAAGAGTTTATCAGTGATCTTATACTGTATTTTTTATACTTTCTTTATTTATTGAAGAGTTAATCGGTGATCTTATACTGTAGTATTATACTTTCTTTCTTTATTGAAGAGTTTATCGGTGATCTTATACTGTATTATTATACTTTCTTTATTTTTTGAAGAGTTAATCGGTGATCTTATACTGTATTTTTATACTTTCTGTATTGATTTAAGAGTTTATCGGTGATCTTATACTTTATTTTTATACTTTTTGTATTTATTTAAGAGTTTATCGGTGATCTTATACTGTATTTTTATACTTTCTGTATTTATTTAAGAGTTTATCGGTGATCTTATACTGTATTTTTATACTTTCTGTATTTATTTAAGAGTTTATCGATGATCTTGTACTGTATTTTTATACTTTCTGTATTTATTTAAGAGTTTATCGGTGATCTTATACTGTATTTTTATACTTTCTGTATTTATTTAAGAGTTATCGGTGATCTTATACTGTATTTTTATACTTTCTGTATTTATTTAAGAGTTTATCGGTGATCTTATACTGTATTTTTATACTTTCTGTTTTTATTTTAAGAGTTTATTGGTGATCTTATACTGTATTTTTATACTTTCTCTATTTATTTAAGAGTTTATCGGTGATCTTATACTGTATTTTTATACTTTCTGTATTTATTAAAGAGTTTATTGGAGATCTTATACTGTATTTTTATACTTTCTGTATTTATTTAAGAGTTTATCGGTGATCTTATACTGTATTTTTATACTTTCTGTATTTATTTAAGAGTTTATCGGTGATCTCATACTGTATTTATATACTTTCTGTATTTATTTAAGAGTTTATCGATGATCTTATACTGTATTTTAATACTTTCTGTATTTATTTAAGAGTTTATCGGTGATCTTATTCTGTATTTTTATACTTTCTGTATTTATTTAAGAGTTTATCGGTGATCTTATACTGTATTTTTAGACTTTCTGTATTTATTTAAGAGTTTATTGGTGATCTTATACTGTATTTTTAGACTTTCTGTGTTTATTTAAGAGTTTATCGGTGATCTTATACTGTATTTTTATACTTTCTGTATTTATTTAAGAGTTTATCGGTGATCTTATACTGTATTTTTAGACTTTCTGTGTTTATTTAAGAGTTTATCGGTGATCTTATACTGTATTTTTAGACTTTCTGTATTTATTTAAGAGTTTATTGGTGATCTTATACTGTATTTTTTTACTTTCTGTATTCTTTTAAGAGTTTATCGATGATCTTATGCTGTATTTTTATACTTTTTGTATTTATTTAAGAGTTTATCGATGATCTTATACTGTATTTTTATACTTTCTGTATTCATTTAAGAGTTTATCGGTGATCTTATACTGTATTTTTATACTTTCTGTATTTATTTAAGAGTTTATTGGTGATCTTATACTGTATTTTTATACTTTCTGTATTTATTTAAGAGTTTATCAGTGATCTTATACTGTATTTTTATACTTTCTGTATTTATTTAAGAGTTTATCGGTGATCTTATACTGTATTTTTAAACTTTCTGTATTTATTTAAGAGTTTATCGGTGATCTTATACGGTATTTTTATACTTTCTGTATTTATTTAAGAGTTTATCGGTGATCTTATACTGTATTTTTATACTTTCTGTATTTATTTAAGAGTTTATCGATGATCTCATACTGTATTTTTATACTTTCTGTATTTATTTAAGTTTATTGGTGATCTTATACTGTATTTTTATACTTTCTGTATTTGTTTAAGAGTTTATCGGTGATCTTATACCGTATTTTTAGACTTTCTGTATTTATTTAAGAGTTTATCGGTGATCTTATACTGTATTTTTATACTTTCTGCATTTATTTAAGAGTTTATCGGTGATCTCATACTGTATTTTTAGACTTTCTGTATTTATTTAAGAGTTTATCGGTGGTATTATACTGTATTTTTATACTTTCTGTATTTATTTAAGAGTTTATCGGTGATCTTATACCGTATTTTTAGACTTTCTGTATTTATTTAAAAGTTTATCGGTGATCTTATACTGTATTTTTATACTTTCTGTATTTATTTAAGAGTTTATCGGTGATCTTATACTGTATTTTTATACTTTCTGTATTTATTTAAGAGTTTATCGGTGATCCTATACTGTATTTTCATACTTTCTGTATTTATTTAAGAGTTTATCGGTGATCTTATACTGTATTTTTTAGACTTTCTGTATTTATTTAATAGTTTATCCGTGATCTTATACTGTATTTTTTAGACTTTCTGTATTTATTTAAGAGTTTATCCGTGATCTTATACTGTATTTGTATACTTTCTGAATTCATTTAAGAGTTTATCTGTGATCTTATACTGTTTTTTTATACTTTCTGTATTTATTTAAGAGTTTATCGGTGATCTTATACTGTATTTTTATACTTTCTGTATTTATTTAAGAGTTTATCTGTGATCTTATACTCTATTTTTATACTTTCTGTATTTATTTAAGAGTTTATCGGTGATCTTATACTGATTTTTTATACTTTCTGTATTTATTTAAGAGTTAATCGGTGATCTTATACTGTATTTTTATACTTTCTGTATTGATTTAAGAGTTTATCGGTGATCTTATACTGTATTTTTATACTTTTTGTATTTATTTAAGAGTTTATCGATGATCTTATACTGTATTTTTATACTTTCTGTATTTATTTAAGAGTTTATCGGTGATCTTATACTGTATTTTTATACTTTCTGTATTTATTTAAGAGTTTATCGGTGATCTTATACTGTATTTTTAGACTTTCTGTATTTATTTAAGAGTTTATTGGTGATCTTATACTGTATTTTTAGACTTTCTGTGTTTATTTAAGAGTTTATCGGTGATCTTATACTGTATTTTTATACTTTCTGTATTTATTTAAGAGTTTATCGGTGATCTTATACTGTATTTTTATACTTTCTGTATTCTTTTAAGAGTTTATCGATGATCTTATGCTGTATTTTTATACTTTTTGTATTTATTTAAGAGTTTATCGATGATCTTATACTGTATTTTTATACTTTCTGTATTTATTTAAGAGTTTATCGGTGATCTTATACTGTATTTTTATACTTTCTGTATTTATTTAAGAGTTTATCGGTGATCTTATACTGTATTTTTAGACTTTCTGTATTTATTTAAGAGTTTATTGGTGATCTTATACTGTATTTTTAGACTTTCTGTGTTTATTTAAGAGTTTATCGGTGATCTTATACTGTATTTTTATACTTTCTGTATTTATTTAAGAGTTTATCGGTGATCTTATACTGTATTTTTTTACTTTCTGTATTCTTTTAAGAGTTTATCGATGATCTTATGCTGTATTTTTATACTTTTTGTATTTATTTAAGAGTTTATCGATGATCTTATACTGTATTTTTATACTTTCTGTATTCATTTAAGAGTTTATCGGTGATCTTATACTGTATTTTTATACTTTCTGTATTTATTTAAGAGTTTATTGGTGATCTTATACTGTATTTTTATACTTTCTGTATTTATTTAAGAGTTTATCGGTGGTATTATACTGTATTTTTATACTTTCTGTATTTATTTAAGAGTTTATCGGTGATCTTATACCGTATTTTTAGACTTTCTGTATTTATTTAAAAGTTTATCGGTGATCTTATACTGTATTTTTATACTTTCTGTATTTATTTAAGAGTTTATCGGTGATCTTATACTGTATTTTTATACTTTCTGTATTTATTTAAGAGTTTATCGGTGATCCTATACTGTATTTTCATACTTTCTGTATTTATTTAAGAGTTTATCGGTGATCTTATACTGTATTTTTTAGACTTTCTGTATTTATTTAATAGTTTATCCGTGATCTTATACTGTATTTTTTAGACTTTCTGTATTTATTTAAGAGTTTATCCGTGATCTTATACTGTATTTGTATACTTTCTGAATTCATTTAAGAGTTTATCTGTGATCTTATACTGTTTTTTTATACTTTCTGTATTTATTTAAGAGTTTATCGGTGATCTTATACTGTATTTTTATACTTTCTGTATTTATTTAAGAGTTTATCTGTGATCTTATACTCTATTTTTATACTTTCTGTATTTATTTAAGAGTTTATCGGTGATCTTATACTGATTTTTTATACTTTCTGTATTTATTTAAGAGTTAATCGGTGATCTTATACTGTATTTTTATACTTTCTGTATTGATTTAAGAGTTTATCGGTGATCTTATACTGTATTTTTATACTTTTTGTATTTATTTAAGAGTTTATCGATGATCTTATACTGTATTTTTATACTTTCTGTATTTATTTAAGAGTTTATCGGTGATCTTATACTGTATTTTTATACTTTCTGTATTTATTTAAGAGTTTATCGGTGATCTTATACTGTATTTTTAGACTTTCTGTATTTATTTAAGAGTTTATTGGTGATCTTATACTGTATTTTTAGACTTTCTGTGTTTATTTAAGAGTTTATCGGTGATCTTATACTGTATTTTTATACTTTCTGTATTTATTTAAGAGTTTATCGGTGATCTTATACTGTATTTTTTTACTTTCTGTATTCTTTTAAGAGTTTATCGATGATCTTATGCTGTATTTTTATACTTTTTGTATTTATTTAAGAGTTTATCGATGATCTTATACTGTATTTTTATACTTTCTGTATTCATTTAAGAGTTTATCGGTGATCTTATACTGTATTTTTATACTTTCTGTATTTATTTAAGAGTTTATTGGTGATCTTATACTGTATTTTTATACTTTCTGTATTTATTTAAGAGTTTATCGGTGATCTTATACTGTATTTTTATACTTTCTGTATTTATTTAAGAGTTTATCGGTGATCTTATACTGTATTTTTTTACTTTCTGTATTCTTTTAAGAGTTTATCGATGATCTTATGCTGTATTTTTATACTTTCTGTATTTATTTAAGAGTTTATCGTTAATCTTATACCGTATTTTTAGACTTTCTGTATTTATTTAAGAGTTTATCGGTGATCTTATACTGTATTATTATACTTTCTTTATTCATTAAAGAGTTTATCGGTGATCTTATACTGTATGTTTATACTTTCTGTAGTTATTTAAGAGTTTATCGGTGATCTTATACTGTATTTTTATACTTTCTGTATTCATTTAAGAGTTTATCAGTGATCTTATACTGTATTTTTTATACTTTCTTTATTTATTGAAGAGTTAATCGGTGATCTTATACTGTAGTATTATACTTTCTTTCTTTATTGAAGAGTTTATCGGTGATCTTATACTGTATTATTATACTTTCTTTATTTTTTGAAGAGTTAATCGGTGATCTTATACTGTATTTTTATACTTTCTGTATTGATTTAAGAGTTTATCGGTGATCTTATACTTTATTTTTATACTTTTTGTATTTATTTAAGAGTTTATCGGTGATCTTATACTGTATTTTTATACTTTCTGTATTTATTTAAGAGTTTATCGGTGATCTTATACTGTATTTTTATACTTTCTGTATTTATTTAAGAGTTTATCGATGATCTTGTACTGTATTTTTATACTTTCTGTATTTATTTAAGAGTTTATCGGTGATCTTATACTGTATTTTTATACTTTCTGTATTTATTTAAGAGTTATCGGTGATCTTATACTGTATTTTTATACTTTCTGTATTTATTTAAGAGTTTATCGGTGATCTTATACTGTATTTTTATACTTTCTGTTTTTATTTTAAGAGTTTATTGGTGATCTTATACTGTATTTTTATACTTTCTCTATTTATTTAAGAGTTTATCGGTGATCTTATACTGTATTTTTATACTTTCTGTATTTATTAAAGAGTTTATTGGAGATCTTATACTGTATTTTTATACTTTCTGTATTTATTTAAGAGTTTATCGGTGATCTTATACTGTATTTTTATACTTTCTGTATTTATTTAAGAGTTTATCGGTGATCTCATACTGTATTTATATACTTTCTGTATTTATTTAAGAGTTTATCGATGATCTTATACTGTATTTTAATACTTTCTGTATTTATTTAAGAGTTTATCGGTGATCTTATTCTGTATTTTTATACTTTCTGTATTTATTTAAGAGTTTATCGGTGATCTTATACTGTATTTTTAGACTTTCTGTATTTATTTAAGAGTTTATTGGTGATCTTATACTGTATTTTTAGACTTTCTGTGTTTATTTAAGAGTTTATCGGTGATCTTATACTGTATTTTTATACTTTCTGTATTTATTTAAGAGTTTATCGGTGATCTTATACTGTATTTTTTTACTTTCTGTATTCTTTTAAGAGTTTATCGATGATCTTATGCTGTATTTTTATACTTTTTGTATTTATTTAAGAGTTTATCGATGATCTTATACTGTATTTTTATACTTTCTGTATTCATTTAAGAGTTTATCGGTGATCTTATACTGTATTTTTATACTTTCTGTATTTATTTAAGAGTTTATTGGTGATCTTATACTGTATTTTTATACTTTCTGTATTTATTTAAGAGTTTATCAGTGATCTTATACTGTATTTTTATACTTTCTGTATTTATTTAAGAGTTTATCGGTGATCTTATGCTGTATTTTTAAACTTTCTGTATTTATTTAAGAGTTTATCGGTGATCTTATACGGTATTTTTATACTTTCTGTATTTATTTAAGAGTTTATCGGTGATCTTATACTGTATTTTTATACTTTCTGTATTTATTTAAGAGTTTATCGATGATCTCATACTGTATTTTTATACTTTCTGTATTTATTTAAGTTTATTGGTGATCTTATACTGTATTTTTATACTTTCTGTATTTGTTTAAGAGTTTATCGGTGATCTTATACCGTATTTTTAGACTTTCTGTATTTATTTAAGAGTTTATCGGTGATCTTATACTGTATTTTTATACTTTCTGCATTTATTTAAGAGTTTATCGGTGATCTCATACTGTATTTTTAGACTTTCTGTATTTATTTAAGAGTTTATCGGTGGTATTATACTGTATTTTTATACTTTCTGTATTTATTTAAGAGTTTATCGGTGATCTTATACCGTATTTTTAGACTTTCTGTATTTATTTAAAAGTTTATCGGTGATCTTATACTGTATTTTTATACTTTCTGTATTTATTTAAGAGTTTATCGGTGATCTTATACTGTATTTTTATACTTTCTGTATTTATTTAAGAGTTTATCGGTGATCCTATACTGTATTTTCATACTTTCTGTATTTATTTAAGAGTTTATCGGTGATCTTATACTGTATTTTTTAGACTTTCTGTATTTATTTAATAGTTTATCCGTGATCTTATACTGTATTTTTTAGACTTTCTGTATTTATTTAAGAGTTTATCCGTGATCTTATACTGTATTTGTATACTTTCTGAATTCATTTAAGAGTTTATCTGTGATCTTATACTGTTTTTTTATACTTTCTGTATTTATTTAAGAGTTTATCGGTGATCTTATACTGTATTTTTATACTTTCTGTATTTATTTAAGAGTTTATCTGTGATCTTATACTCTATTTTTATACTTTCTGTATTTATTTAAGAGTTTATCGGTGATCTTATACTGATTTTTTATACTTTCTGTATTTATTTAAGAGTTAATCGGTGATCTTATACTGTATTTTTATACTTTCTGTATTGATTTAAGAGTTTATCGGTGATCTTATACTGTATTTTTATACTTTTTGTATTTATTTAAGAGTTTATCGATGATCTTATACTGTATTTTTATACTTTCTGTATTTATTTAAGAGTTTATCGGTGATCTTATACTGTATTTTTATACTTTCTGTATTTATTTAAGAGTTTATCGGTGATCTTATACTGTATTTTTAGACTTTCTGTATTTATTTAAGAGTTTATTGGTGATCTTATACTGTATTTTTAGACTTTCTGTGTTTATTTAAGAGTTTATCGGTGATCTTATACTGTATTTTTATACTTTCTGTATTTATTTAAGAGTTTATCGGTGATCTTATACTGTATTTTTTTACTTTCTGTATTCTTTTAAGAGTTTATCGATGATCTTATGCTGTATTTTTATACTTTTTGTATTTATTTAAGAGTTTATCGATGATCTTATACTGTATTTTTATACTTTCTGTATTCATTTAAGAGTTTATCGGTGATCTTATACTGTATTTTTATACTTTCTGTATTTATTTAAGAGTTTATTGGTGATCTTATACTGTATTTTTATACTTTCTGTATTTATTTAAGAGTTTATCGGTGATCTTATACTGTATTTTTATACTTTCTGTATTTATTTAAGAGTTTATCGGTGATCTTATACTGTATTTTTTTACTTTCTGTATTCTTTTAAGAGTTTATCGATGATCTTATGCTGTATTTTTATACTTTCTGTATTTATTTAAGAAATTATTGGTGATCTTATACTGAATTTTTATACTTTCTGTATTTATTTAAGAAATTATTGGTGATCTTATACTGAATTTTTATACTTTCTGTATTTATTTAAGAAATTATTGGTGATCTTATACTGAATTTTTATACTTTCTGTATTTATTTAAGAGTTATCGGTGATCTTATACTGTATTTTTATACTTTCTGTATTTATTTTAAGAGTTTATTGGTGATCTTATACTGTATTTTTATACTTTCTCTATTTATTTAAGAGTTTATCTGTGATCTTATACTGTATTTTTATACTTTCTGTATTTATTTAAGAGTTTATTGGTGATCTTATACTGTATTTTTATACTTTCTGTATTTATTTAAGAGTTTATCGGTGATCTTATACTGTATTTTTATACTTTCTGTATTTATTTAAGAGTTTATCGGTGATCTTATACTGTATTTTTAGACTTTCTGTATTTATTTAAGAGTTTATTGGTGATCTTATACTGTATTTTTATACTTTCTGTATTTATTTAAGAGTTTATCGGTGATCTTATACTGTATTTTTATACTTTCTGTATTAATTTTAAGAGTTTATCTGTGATCTTATACTGTATTTTTATACTTTCTGTATTTATTTAAGAGTTTATTGGTGATCTTATACTGTATTTTTATACTTTCTGTATTTATTTAAGAGTTTATTGGTGATCTTATACTGTATTTTTATACTTTCTGTATTTATTTAAGAAATTATTGGTGATCTTATACTGAATTTTTATACTTTCTGTATTTATTTAAGAGTTTATCGGTGATCTTATACTATATTTTTATACTTTCTGTTTTTATTTTAAGAGTTTATTGGTGATCTTATACTGTATTTTTAGACTTTCTCTATTTATTTAAGAGTTTATCGGTGATCTTATACTGTATTTTTATACTTTCTGTATTTATTTAAGAGTTTATCGGTGATCTTATACTGTATTTTTATACTTTCTGTATTTATTTAAGAGTTTATCGGTGATCTTATACTGTATTTTTATACTTTCTGTATTTATTTAAGAGTTTATCGGTGATCTTATACTGTATTTTAATACTTTCTGTATTTATTTAAGAGTTTATCGGTGATCTTATTCTGTATTTTTATACTTTCTGTATTCATTTAAGAGTTTATCGGTGATCTTATACTGTATTTTTAGACTTTCTGTATTTATTTAAGAGTTTATTGGTGATCTTATACTGTATTTTTAGACTTTCTGTATTTATTTAAGAGTTTATCGGTGATCTTATACTGTATTTTTATACTTTCTGTATTTATTTAAGAGTTTATCGGTGATCTTATACTGTATTTTTTTACTTTCTGTATTCTTTTAAGAGTTTATCGATGATCTTATACTGTATTTTTATACTTTTTGTATTTATTTAAGAGTTTATCGATGATCTTATACTGTATTTTTATACTTTCTGTATTCATTTAAGAGTTTATCGGTGATCTTATACTGTATTTTTAAACTTTCTGTATTTATTTAAGAGTTTATCGGTGATCTTATACGGTATTTTTATACTTTCTGTATTTATTTAAGAGTTTATCGGTGATCTTATACTGTATTTTTATACTTTCTGTATTTATTTAAGAGTTTATCGATGATCTCATACTGTATTTTTATACTTTCTGTATTTATTTAAGAGTTTATCGATGATCTCATACTGTATTTTTATACTTTCTGTATTTATTTAAGTTTATTGGTGATCTCATACTGTATTTTTATACTTTCTGTATTTATTTAAGAGTTTATCGATGATCTCATACTGTATTTTTATACTTTCTGTATTTATTTAAGTTTATTGGTGATCTTATACTGTATTTTTATACTTTCTGTATTTGTTTAAGAGTTTATCGGTGATCTTATACCGTATTTTTAGACTTTCTGTATTCATTTAAGAGTTAATCGGTGATCTTATACTGTATTTTTATACTTTCTGTATTTATTTAAGAGTTTATCGGTGATCTTATACTGTATTTTTATACTTTCTGTATTTATTTAAGAGTTTATCGGTGATCCTATACTGTATTTTCATACTTTCTGTATTTATTTAAGAGTTTATCGGTGATCTTATACTGTATTTTTTAGACTTTCTGTATTTATTTAATAGTTTATCGGTGATCTTATACTGTATTTGTATACTTTCTGAATTCATTTAAGAGTTTATCTGTGATCTTATACTGTTTTTTTATACTTTCTGTATTTATTTAAGAGTTTATCGGTGATCTTATACTGTATTTTTATACTTTCTGTATTTATTTAAGAGTTTATTGGTGATCTTATACTGTATTTTTATACTTTCTGTATTTATTTAAGAGTTTATCGGTGATCTTATACTGTATTTTTATACTTTCTGTATTTATATAAGAGTTTATCGTTGATCTCATACTGTATTTATATACTTTCTGTATTTATTTAAGAGTTTATCGATGATCTTATACTGTATTTTAATACTTTCTGTATTTATTTAAGAGTTTATCGGTGATCTTATTCTGTATTTTTATACTTTCTGTATTTATTTAAGAGTTTATCGGTGGTCTTATACTGTATTTTTATACTTTCTGTATTTATTTAAGAGTTTCTGTGTTCATTGAAGAGTTTATCGGTGATCTTATACTGTATTTTTAAACTTTCTGTATTTATTTAAGAGTTTATCGGTGATCTTTTACTGTATTTTGAGACTTTCTGTATTTATTTAAGAGATTATTGGTGATCTTATACTGTATTTTTATACTTTCTGTATTTATTTAAGAAATTATTGGTGATCTTATACTGTATTTTTATACTTTCTGTATTTATTTAAGAGTTAATTGGTGATCTTATACTGTATTTTTATACTTTCTGTATTTATTTAAGAGTTTATCGGTGATCTTATAAAGTATTTTTATACTTTCTGTATTTATTTAAGAGTTTATCGGTTATCTTATACCGTATTTTTAGACTTTCTGTATTTATTTAAGAGTTTATCGGTGATCTTATACTGTATTTTTATACTTTCTGTATTTATTTAAGAGTTTATCGGTGATCTTATACTGTATTTTTATATACTTTCTGTATTTATTTAAGAGTTTATCGGTGATCTTATACTGTATTTTTAGACTTTCTGTATTTATTTAAGAGTTTATCGGTGATCTTATACTGTATTTTTATACTTTCTGTATTTATTTAAGAGTTTATCGCTGATCTTATACTGTATTTATATACTTTCTGTATTTATTTAAGTTTATCGGTGATCTTATACTGTATTTTAATACTTTCTGTATTTATTTAAGTTTATCGGTGATCTTATACTGTATTTTTATACTTTCTGTATTTATTTAAGAGTTTATCGATGATCTTATACTGTATTTATATACTTTCTGTATTTATTTAAGTTTATTGGTGATCTTATACTGTATTTTTATACTTTCTGTATTTATTTAAGTTTATTGGTGATCTTATACTGTATTTTTATACTTTCTGTATTTATTTAAGAGTTTATCGGTGATCTTATACTGTATTTTTATACTTTCTGTATTTATTTAAGAGTTTATCGATGATCTTATACTGTATTTATATACTTTCTGTATTTATTTAAGAGTTTATCGGTGATCTTATACTGTATTTTTATACTTTCTGTATTTATTTAAGAGTTTATCGCTGATCTTATACTGTATTTATATACTTTCTGTATTTATTTAAGTTTATCGGTGATCTTATACTGTATTTTAATACTTTCTGTATTTATTTAAGTTTATCGGTGATCTTATACTGTATTTTTATACTTTCTGTATTTATTTAAGAGTTTATCGATGATCTTATACTGTATTTATATACTTTCTGTATTTATTTAAGTTTATTGGTGATCTTATACTGTATTTTTATACTTTCTGTATTTATTTAAGTTTATTGGTGATCTTATACTGTATTTTTATACTTTCTGTATTTATTTAAGAGTTTATCGGTGATCTTATACTGTATTTTTATACTTTCTGTATTTATTTAAGAGTTTATCGATGATCTTATACTGTATTTATATACTTTCTGTATTTATTTAAGAGTTTATTGGTGATCTTATACTGTATTTTTATACTTTCTGTATTTATTTAAGTTTATTGGTGATCTTATACTGTATTTTTATACTTTCTGTATTTATTTAAGAGTTTATCGGTGATCTTATACTGTATTTTTAAACTTTCTGTATTTATTTAAGTTTATTAGTGATCTTATACTGTATTTTTATACTTTCTGTATTTATTTAAGAGTTTATCGATGATCTTATACTGTATTTATATACTTTCTGTATTTATTTAACTTAATTGGTGATCTTATACTGTATTTATATACTTTCTGTATTTATTTAAGTTTATTGGTGATCTTATACTGTATTTATATACTTTCTGTATTTATTTAAGTTTATTGGTGATCTTATACTGTATTTTTATACTTTCTGTATTTATTTAAGTTTATTGGTGATCTTATACTGTATTTTTATACTTTCTGTATTTATTTAAGTTTCTTGGTGATCTTATACTGTATTTTTATACTTTCGGAATTTATTTAAGAGTTTATCGTTGATCTTATACTGTATTTTTATACTTTCTGTATTTATTTAAGAGTTTATCGGTGATCTTATACTGTATTTTAATACTTTCTGTATTTATTTAAGAGTTTTTGTATTTATTTAAGAGTTTATCGGTGATCTTATACTGATTTTTTATACTTTCTGTATTTATTTAAGAGTTTATTGGTGATCTTATACTGTATTTTTATACTTTCTGTATTCATTTAAGAGTTTATTGGTGATCTTATACTGCTTTTTTAGACTTTCTGTATTTATTTAAGAGTTTATCGGTGATCTTATACTGATTTTTTATACTTTCTGTATTTATTTAAGAGTTTATTGGTGATCTTATACTGTATTTTTATACTTTCTGTATTTATTTAAGAGTTTATCTGTGATCTTATACTGTATTTTTATATACTTTCTGTATTTATTTAAGAGTTTATCGGTGATCTTATACTGTATTTTTAGACTTTCTGTATTTATTTAAGAGTTTATCGGTGATCTTATACTGTATTTTTATACTTTCTGTTTTTATTTAAGAGTTTATCGGTGATCTTATACTGTATTATTATACTTTCTGTATTTATTTAAGAGTTAATCGGTGATCTTATACTGTATTTTTATACTTTCTGTATTGATTTAAGAGTTTATCGGTGATCTAATACTGTATTTTTATACTTTCTGTATTTATTTAAGAGTTTATCGGTGATCTTATAAAGTATTTATATACTTTCTGTATTTATTGAAGAGTTTATCGCTGATCTTATACTGTATTTTTAGACTTTCTGTATTTATTTAAGAGTTTATTGGTGATCTTATACTGTATTTTTATACTTTCTGTATTTATTTAAGAGTTTATCGGTGATCTTATAAAGTATTTATATACTTTCTGTATTTATTGAAGAGTTTATCGCTGATCTTATACTGTATTTTTAGACTTTCTGTATTTATTTAAGAGTTTATTGGTGATCTTATACTGTATTTTTATACTTTCTGTATTTATTTAAGAGTTTATCGGTGATCTTATACCGTTTTTTTAGACTTTCTGTATTTATTTAAGAGTTTATCGGTGGTATTATACTGTATTTTTATACTTTCTGTATTTATTTAAGAGTTTATCGGTGATCTTATACTGTATTTTTATACTTTCTGTATTTATTTAAGAGTTTATTGGTGATCTTATACTGTATTTTTATACTTTCTGTATTTATTTAAGAGTTTATCGCTGATCTTATACTGTATTTTTATTCTTTCTGTATTTATTTAAGAGTTTATCGGTGATCTTATACTGTATTTTTATAATTTCTGTATTTATTTAAGAGTTTATCGGTGATCTTATACTGTATTTTTATACTTTCTGTATTTATTTAAGAGTTTCTGTATTTATTCAAGAGTTTATCGATGATCTTATACTGTATTTTTATACTTTCTGTATTTATTTAAGAGTTTATCGGCGATCTTAACTGTGTTTTTATACTTTCTGTATTTATTTAAGAGTTTATCTGTGATCTTATACAGTATTTTTATACTTTCTGTATTTATTTAAGAGTTTATCGGTGATCTTATACTGTATTTTTATACTTTCTGTATTTATTTAAGAGTTTATCATTGATCTTATACTGTATTTTTATACTTTCTGTATTTATTTAAGAGTTTATCATTGATCTTATACTGTATTTTTATACTTTCTGTATTTATTTAAGAGTTTATCGGTGATCTTATACTGTATTTTTATACTTTCTGTATTTATTTAAGAGTTTATCGGTGATCTAATACTGTATTTTTATACTTTCTGTATTTATTTAAGAAATTATTGGTGATCTCATACTGTATTTTTATACTTTCTGTATTTATTTAAGAGTTTATCGGTGATCTTATACTGTATTTTTATACTTTTTGTATTTATTTAAGAGTTTATGGGTGATCTTATACCGTATTTTTATACTTTCTGTATTTATTTAAGAGTTTATCGGTGATCTTATACCGTATTTTTATACTTTCTGTATTTATTTAAGAGTTTATCGGTGATCTTATACTGTATTTTTATACTTTCTGTATTCATGTAAGAGTTTATTGGTGATCTTATACTGTATTTTCATACTTTCTGTATTTATTTAAGAGTTTATCAGTGATCTTATACTGTATTTTTATACTTTCTGTATTTATTTAAGAGTTTATCGGTGATCTTATACTGTATTTTTATACTTTCTGTATTTATTTAAGAGTTTATCGGTGATCTTATACTGTATTTTTATACTTTCTGTATTTATTTAAGAGTTTCTGTATTTATTTAAGAGTTTATCGGTGATCTTATACTGATTTTTTATACTTTCTGTATTTATTTAAGAGTTAATCGGTGATCTTATACTGTATTTTTATACTTTCTGTATTGATTTAAGAGTTTATCGGTGATCTAATACTGTATTTTTATACTTTCTGTATTTATTTAAGAGTTTATCGGTGATCTTATAAAGTATTTATATACTTTCTGTATTTATTGAAGAGTTTATCGCTGATCTTATACTGTATTTTTAGACTTTCTGTATTTATTTAAGAGTTTATTGGTGATCTTATACTGTATTTTTATACTTTCTGTATTTATTTAAGAGTTTATCGGTGATCTTATAAAGTATTTATATACTTTCTGTATTTATTGAAGAGTTTATCGCTGATCTTATACTGTATTTTTAGACTTTCTGTATTTATTTAAGAGTTTATTGGTGATCTTATACTGTATTTTTATACTTTCTGTATTTATTTAAGAGTTTATCGGTGATCTTATACCGTTTTTTTAGACTTTCTGTATTTATTTAAGAGTTTATCGGTGGTATTATACTGTATTTTTATACTTTCTGTATTTATTTAAGAGTTTATCGGTGATCTTATACTGTATTTTTATACTTTCTGTATTTATTTAAGAGTTTATTGGTGATCTTATACTGTATTTTTATACTTTCTGTATTTATTTAAGAGTTTATCGCTGATCTTATACTGTATTTTTATACTTTCTGTATTTATTTAAGAGTTTATTGGTGATCTTATACTGTATTTTTATACTTTCTGTATTTATTTAAGAGTTTATCGCTGATCTTATACTGTATTTTTATTCTTTCTGTATTTATTTAAGAGTTTATCGGTGATCTTATACTGTATTTTCATACTTTCTGTATTTATTTAAGAGTTTATCGGTGATCTTATACTGTATTTTTATACTTTCTGTATTTATTTAAGAGTTTATCGGTGATCTTATACTGTATTTTTATACTTTCTGTATTTATTTAAGAGTTTATCGGTGATCTTATACTGTATTTTTAGTCTTTCTGTATTTATTTAAGAGTTTTTCGGTGATCTTAACTGTATTTTTAGACTTTCTGTATTGATTTAAGAGTTTATCTGTGATCTTATACCGTATTTTTAGACTTTCTGTATTTATTTAAGAGTTTATCGGTGATCTTATGCTGTATTTTTATATACTTTCTGTATTTATTTAAGAGTTTATCGGTGATCTTATACTGTATTATTATACTTTCTGTATTTATTTAAGAGTTAATCGGTGATCTCATACTGTATTTTTATACTTTCTGTATTTATTTAAGAGTTTATCGGTGATCTTATACTGTATTATTATACTTTCTGTATTTATTTAAGAGTTAATCGGTGATCTTATACTGTATTTTTATACTTTCTGTATTGATTTAAGAGTTTATCGGTGATCTAATACTGTATTTTTATACTTTCTGTATTTATTTAAGAGTTTATCGGTGATCTTATAAAGTATTTATATACTTTCTGTATTTATTGAAGAGTTTATCGCTGATCTTATAATGTATTTTTATACTTTCTGTATTTATTTAAGAGTTTATTGGTGATCTTATACTGTATTTTTATACTTTCTGTATTTATTTAAGAGTTCATCGGTGATCTTATACTGTATTTTTATACTTTTTGTATTCATTTAAGAGTCAATCGGTGATCTTATACTGTATTTTTATTTACTTTCTGTATTTATTTAAGAGTTTATCGGTGATCTTATACTGTATTTTTAGACTTTCTGTATTTATTTAAGAGTTTATCGGTGATCTTATACTGTGTTTTTATACTTTCTGTATTTATTTAAGAGTTTATCGGTGATCTTAGACTGTATTTTTATACTTTCTGTATTTATTTAAGAGTTTATCGGTGATCTTATACTGTATTTTTATACTTTCTGTATTTATTTAAGAGTTTCTGTATTTATTCAAGAGTTTATCGATGATCTTATACTGTATTTTTATACTTTCTGTATTTATTTAAGAGTTTATCGGCGATCTTAACTGTGTTTTTATACTTTCTGTATTTATTTAAGAGTTTATCTGTGATCTTATACTGTATTTTTATACTTTCTGTATTTATTTAAGAGTTTATCGGTGATCTAATACTGTATTTTTATACTTTCTGTATTTATTTAAGAGTTTATCGGTGATCTTATACTGTATTTTTATACTTTCTGTATTTATTTAAGAGTTTATCGGTGATCTTATACTGTATTTTTATACTTTCTGTATTTATTTAAGAGTTTATCATTGATCTTATACTGTATTTTTATACTTTCTGTATTTATTTAAGAGTTTATCGGTGATCTTATACTGTATTTTTAGACTTTCTGTATTTATTTAAGAGTTTATCGGTGATCTTATACTGTATTTTTATACTTTCTGTATTTATTTAAGAGTTTATCGGTGATCTAATACTGTATTTTTATACTTTCTGTATTTATTTAAGAAATTATTGGTGATCTCATACTGTATTTTTATACTTTCTGTATTTATTTAAGAGTTTATCGATGATCTCATACTGTATTTTTATACTTTCTGTATTTATTTAAGTTTATTGGTGATCTTATACTGTATTTTTATACTTTTTGTATTTATTTAAGAGTTTATGGCTGATCTTATACTGTATTTTTATACTTTCTGTATTTATTTAAGAGTTTATCGGTGATCTTATACCGTATTTTTATACTTTCTGTATTTATTTAAGAGTTTATCGGTGATCTTATACTGTATTTTTATACTTTCTGTATTTATTTAAGAGTTTATTGGTGATCTTATACTGTATTTTCATACTTTCTGTATTTATTTAAGAGTTTATCGGTGATCTTATACTGTATTTTTATACTTTCTGTATTTATTTAAGAGTTTATCGGTGATCTTATACTGTATTTTTATACTTTCTGTATTTATTTAAGAGTTTATCGGTGATCTTATACTGTATTTTTATACTTTCTGTATTTATTTAAGAGTTTATCGGTGATCTTATAAAGTATTTTTAGACTTTCTGTATTTATTTAAGAGTTTATCGGTGATCTTATACTGTATTTTCATACTTTCTGTATTTATTTAAGAGTTTATCGGTGATCTTATACTGTATTTTTATACTTTCTGTATTTATTTAAGAGTTTATCGGTGATCTTATACTGTATTTTTATACTTTCTGTATTTATTTAAGAGTTTATCGGTGATCTTATACTGTATTTTTAGTCTTTCTGTATTTATTTAAGAGTTTTTCGGTGATCTTAACTGTATTTTTAGACTTTCTGTATTGATTTAAGAGTTTATCTGTGATCTTATACCGTATTTTTAGACTTTCTGTATTTGTTTAAGAGTTTATCGGTGATCTTATACTGTATTTTTATACTTTCTGTATTTATTTAAGAGTTTATCGGTGATCTTATACTGTATTATTATACTTTCTGTATTTATTTAAGAGTTAATTGGTGATCTTATACTGTATTTTTATACTTTCTGTATTGATTTAAGAGTTTATCGGTGATCTAATACTGTATTTTTATACTTTTTGTATTTATTTAAGAGTTTATCGGTGATCTTATACTGTATTATTATACTTTCTGTATTTATTTAAGAGTTTATCTGTGATCTTATACTGTATTTTTATACTTTCTGTATTTATTGAAGAGTTCATCGGTGATCTTATACTGTATTTTTATACTTTTTGTATTTATTTAAGAGTCAATCGGTGATCTTATACTGTATTTTTATATACTTTCTGTATTTATTTAAGAGTTTATCGGTGATCTTATACTGTATTTTTATACTTTCTGTATTTATTTAAGAGTTTATCGGTGATCTTATACTGTATTTTTAGTCTTTCTGTATTTATTTAAGAGTTTTTCGGTGATCTTAACTGTATTTTTAGACTTTCTGTATTGATTTAAGAGTTTATCTGTGATCTTATACCGTATTTTTAGACTTTCTGTATTTGTTTAAGAGTTTATCGGTGATCTTATACTGTATTTTTATACTTTCTGTATTTATTTAAGAGTTTATCGGTGATCTTATACTGTATTATTATACTTTCTGTATTTATTTAAGAGTTAATTGGTGATCTTATACTGTATTTTTATACTTTCTGTATTGATTTAAGAGTTTATCGGTGATCTAATACTGTATTTTTATACTTTCTGTATTTATTTAAGAGTTTATCGGTGATCTTATAAAGTATTTATATACTTTCTGTATTTATTGAAGAGTTTATCGCTGATCTTATAATGTATTTTTATACTTTCTGTATTTATTTAAGAGTTTATTGGTGATCTTATACTGTATTTTTATACTTTCTGTATTTATTTAAGAGTTCATCGGTGATCTTATACTGTATTTTTATACTTTTTGTATTCATTTAAGAGTCAATCGGTGATCTTATACTGTATTTTTATTTACTTTCTGTATTTATTTAAGAGTTTATCGGTGATCTTATACTGTATTTTTAGACTTTCTGTATTTATTTAAGAGTTTATCGGTGATCTTATACTGTATTTTTATACTTTCTGTATTTATTTAAGAGTTTATCGGTGATCTTAGACTGTATTTTTATACTTTCTGTATTTATTTAAGAGTTTATCGGTGATCTTATACTGTATTTTTATACTTTCTGTATTTATTTAAGAGTTTCTGTATTTATTCAAGAGTTTATCGATGATCTTATACTGTATTTTTATACTTTCTGTATTTATTTAAGAGTTTATCGGCGATCTTAACTGTGTTTTTATACTTTCTGTATTTATTTAAGAGTTAATTGGTGATCTTATACTGTATTTTTATACTTTCTGTATTGATTTAAGAGTTTATCGGTGATCTAATACTGTATTTTTATACTTTCTGTATTTATTTAAGAGTTTATCGGTGATCTTATAAAGTATTTATATACTTTCTGTATTTATTGAAGAGTTTATCGCTGATCTTATAATGTATTTTTATACTTTCTGTATTTATTTAAGAGTTTATTGGTGATCTTATACTGTATTTTTATACTTTCTGTATTTATTTAAGAGTTCATCGGTGATCTTATACTGTATTTTTATACTTTTTGTATTCATTTAAGAGTCAATCGGTGATCTTATACTGTATTTTTATTTACTTTCTGTATTTATTTAAGAGTTTATCGGTGATCTTATACTGTATTTTTAGACTTTCTGTATTTATTTAAGAGTTTATCGGTGATCTTATACTGTATTTTTATACTTTCTGTATTTATTTAAGAGTTTATCGGTGATCTTAGACTGTATTTTTATACTTTCTGTATTTATTTAAGAGTTTATCGGTGATCTTATACTGTATTTTTATACTTTCTGTATTTATTTAAGAGTTTCTGTATTTATTCAAGAGTTTATCGATGATCTTATACTGTATTTTTATACTTTCTGTATTTATTTAAGAGTTTATCGGCGATCTTAACTGTGTTTTTATACTTTCTGTATTTATTTAAGAGTTTATCTGTGATCTTATACTGTATTTTTATACTTTCTGAATTCATTTAAGAGTTTATCGGTGATCTTATACTGTATTTTTATACTTTCTGTATTTATTTAAGAGTTTATCGGTGATCTTATACTGTATTTTTATACTTTCTGTATTTATTTAAGAGTTTATCATTGATCTTATACTGTATTTTTATACTTTCTGTATTTATTTAAGAGTTTATCGGTGATCTTATACTGTATTTTTAGACTTTCTGTATTTATTTAAGAGTTTATCGGTGATCTTATACTGTATTTTTATACTTTCTCTATTTATTTAAGAGTTTATCGGTGATCAAATACTGTATTTTTATACTTTCTGTATTTATTTAAGAAATTATTGGTGATCTCATACTGTATTTTTATACTTTCTGTATTTATTTAAGAGTTTATCGATGATCTCATACTGAATTTTTATACTTTCTGTATTTATTTAAGTTTATTGGTGATCTTATACTGTATTTTTATACTTTTTGTATTTATTTAAGAGTTTATGGCTGATCTTATACTGTATTTTTATACTTTCTGTATTTATTTAAGAGTTTATCGGTGATCTTATACCGTATTTTTATACTTTCTGTATTTATTTAAGAGTTTATCGGTGATCTTATACTGTATTTTTATACTTTCTGTATTTATTTAAGAGTTTATTGGTGATCTTATACTGTATTTTCATACTTTCTGTATTTATTTAAGAGTTTATCGGTGATCTTATACTGTATTTTTATACTTTCTGTATTTATTTAAGAGTTTATCGGTGATCTTATACTGTATTTTTATACTTTCTGTATTTATTTAAGAGTTTCTGTATTTATTTAAGAGTTTATCGGTGATCTTATACTGATTTTTTATACTTTCTGTATTTATTTAAGAGTTTATCGGTGATCTTATACTGTATTTTTATACTTTCTGTATTTATTTAAGAGTTTATCGGTGATCTTATAAAGTATTTTTAGACTTTCTGTATTTATTTAAGAGTTTATCGGTGATCTTATACTGTATTTTCATACTTTCTGTATTTATTTAAGAGTTTATCGGTGATCTTATACTGTATTTTTATACTTTCTGTATTTATTTAAGAGTTTATCGGTGATCTTATACTGTATTTTTAGTCTTTCTGTATTTATTTAAGAGTTTTTCGGTGATCTTAACTGTATTTTTAGACTTTCTGTATTGATTTAAGAGTTTATCTGTGATCTTATACCGTATTTTTAGACTTTCTGTATTTATTTAAGAGTTTATCGGTGATCTTATACTGTATTTTTATACTTTCTGTATTTATTTAAGAGTTTATCGGTGATCTTATACTGTATTATTATACTTTCTGTATTTATTTAAGAGTTAATTGGTGATCTTATACTGTATTTTTATACTTTCTGTATTGATTTAAGAGTTTATCGGTGATCTAATACTGTATTTTTATACTTTCTGTATTTATTTAAGAGTTTATCGGTGATCTTATAAAGTATTTATATACTTTCTGTATTTATTGAAGAGTTTATCGCTGATCTTATAATGTATTTTTATACTTTCTGTATTTATTTAAGAGTTTATTGGTGATCTTATACTGTATTTTTATACTTTCTGTATTTATTTAAGAGTTCATCGGTGATCTTATACTGTATTTTTATACTTTTTGTATTCATTTAAGAGTCAATCGGTGATCTTATACTGTATTTTTATTTACTTTCTGTATTTATTTAAGAGTTTATCGGTGATCTTATACTGTATTTTTAGACTTTCTGTATTTATTTAAGAGTTTATCTGTGATCTTATACTGTATTTTTATACTTTCTGTATTTATTTAAGAGTTTATCGGTGATCTTAGACTGTATTTTTATACTTTCTGTATTTATTTAAGAGTTTATCGGTGATCTTATACTGTATTTTTATACTTTCTGTATTTATTTAAGAGTTTCTGTATTTATTCAAGAGTTTATCGATGATCTTATACTGTATTTTTATACTTTCTGTATTTATTTAAGAGTTTATCGGCGATCTTAACTGTGTTTTTATACTTTCTGTATTTATTTAAGAGTTTATCTGTGATCTTATACTGTATTTTTATACTTTCTGTATTTATTTAAGAGTTTCTGTATTTATTTAAAAGTTTATCGGTGATCTTATACTGTATTTTTAGTCTTTCTGTATTTATTTAAGAGTTTATCGGTGATCTTAACTGTATTTTTATACTTTCTGTATTTATTTAAGAGTTTATCGGTGATCTTATACTGTATTATTATACTTTCTGTATTTATTTAAGAGTTTATCGGTGATCTTATACTGTATTATTATACTTTCTGTATTTATTTAAGAGTTTATCTGTGATCTTATACTGTATTTTTATACTTTCTGTATTTATTGAAGAGTTCATCGGTGATCTTATACTGTATTTTTATACTTTTTGTATTTATTTAAGAGTCAATCGGTGATCTTATACTGTATTTTTATATACTTTCTGTATTTATTTAAGAGTTTATCGGTGATCTTATACTGTATTTTTATACTTTCTGTATTTATTTAAGAGTTCATCGGTGATCTTATACTGTATTTTTATACTTTCTGTATATATTTAAGAGTTAATTGGTGATCTTATACTGTATTTTTATATACTTTCTGTATTTATTTAAGAGTTTATCGGTGATCTTATACCGTATTTTTATACTTTCTCTATTTATTTAAGAGTTTATCGGTGATCTTATACTGTATTTTAGACTTTCTGTATTTATTTAAGAGTTTATCGGTGATCTTATACTGTATTTTTATACTTTCTGTATTTATTTAAGAGTTTATCGGTGATCTTATACTGTATTTTTATACTTTCTGTATTTATTTAAGAGTTTATTGGTGATCTTATACTGTATTTTTATACTTTCTGTATTTATTTAAGAGTTTATCGCTGATCTTATACTGTATTTTTATTCTTTCTGTATTTATTTAAGAGTTTATCGGTGATCTTATACTGTATTTTTATACTTTCTGTATTTATTTAAGAGTTTATCGGTGATTTTATACTGTATTTTTATAATTTCTGTATTTATTTAAGAGTTTATCGGTGATCTTATACTGTATTTTTATACTTTCTGTATTTATTTAAGAGTTTCTGTATTTATTCAAGAGTTTATCGATGATCTTATACTGTATTTTTATACTTTCTGTATTTATTTAAGAGTTTATCGGCGATCTTAACTGTGTTTTTATACTTTCTGTATTTATTTAAGTTTATCTGTGATCTTATACTGTATTTTTATACTTTCTGAATTTATTTAAGAGTTTATCGGTGATCTTATACTGTATTTTTATACTTTGTGTATTTATTTAAGAGTCAATCGGTGATCTTATACTGTATTTTTATTTACTTTCTGTATTTATTTAAGAGTTTATCGGTGATCTTATACTGTATTTTTAGACTTTCTGAATTTATTTAAGAGTTTATCGGTGATCTTATACTGTATTTTTATACTTTTTGTATTCATTTAAGAGTCAATCGGTGATCTTATACTGTATTTTTATTTACTTTCTGTATTTATTTAAGAGTTTATCGGTGATCTTATACTGTTTTTTTAGACTTTCTGTATTTATTTAAGAGTTTATCTGTGATCTTATACTGTATTTTTATACTTTCTGTATTTATTTAAGAGTTTATCGGTGATCTTAGACTGTATTTTTATACTTTCTGTATTTATTTAAGAGTTTATCGGTGATCTTATACTGTATTTTTATACTTTCTGTATTTATTTAAGAGTTTCTGTATTTATTCAAGAGTTTATCGATGATCTTATACTGTATTTTTATACTTTCTGTATTTATTTAAGAGTTTATCGGCGATCTTAACTGTGTTTTTATACTTTCTGTATTTATTTAAGAGTTTATCTGTGATCTTATACTGTATTTTTATACTTTCTGTATTTATTTAAGAGTTTCTGTATTTATTTAAAAGTTTATCGGTGATCTTATACTGTATTTTTAGTCTTTCTGTATTTATTTAAGAGTTTATCGGTGATCTTAACTGTATTTTTATACTTTCTGTATTTATTTAAGAGTTTATCGGTGATCTTATACTGTATTATTATACTTTCTGTATTTATTTAAGAGTTTATCGGTGATCTTATACTGTATTATTATACTTTCTGTATTTATTTAAGAGTTTATCTGTGATCTTATACTGTATTTTTATACTTTCTGTATTTATTGAAGAGTTCATCGGTGATCTTATACTGTATTTTTATACTTTTTGTATTTATTTAAGAGTCAATCGGTGATCTTATACTGTATTTTTATATACTTTCTGTATTTATTTAAGAGTTTATCGGTGATCTTATACTGTATTTTTATACTTTCTGTATTTATTTAAGAGTTCATCGGTGATCTTATACTGTATTTTTATACTTTCTGTATTTATTTAAGAGTTTATTGGTGATCTTATACTGTATTTTTATATACTTTCTGTATTTATTTAAGAGTTTATCGGTGATCTTATACCGTATTTTTATACTTTCTCTATTTATTTAAGAGTTTATCGGTGATCTTATACTGTATTTTAGACTTTCTGTATTTATTTAAGAGTTTATCGGTGATCTTATACTGTATTTTTATACTTTCTGTATTTATTTAAGAGTTTATCGGTGATCTTATACTGTATTTTTATACTTTCTGTATTTATTTAAGAGTTTATTGGTGATCTTATACTGTATTTTTATACTTTCTGTATTTATTTAAGAGTTTATCGCTGATCTTATACTGTATTTTTATTCTTTCTGTATTTATTTAAGAGTTTATCGGTGATCTTATACTGTATTTTTATACTTTCTGTATTTATTTAAGAGTTTATCGGTGATTTTATACTGTATTTTTATAATTTCTGTATTTATTTAAGAGTTTATCGGTGATCTTATACTGTATTTTTATACTTTCTGTATTTATTTAAGAGTTTCTGTATTTATTCAAGAGTTTATCGATGATCTTATACTGTATTTTTATACTTTCTGTATTTATTTAAGAGTTTATCGGCGATCTTAACTGTGTTTTTATACTTTCTGTATTTATTTAAGTTTATCTGTGATCTTATACTGTATTTTTATACTTTCTGAATTTATTTAAGAGTTTATCGGTGATCTTATACTGTATTTTTATACTTTGTGTATTTATTTAAGAGTTTATCGGTGATCTTATACTGTATTTTTATACTTTCTGTATTTATTTAAGAGTTTATCATTGATCTTATACTGTATTTTTATACTTTCTGTATTTATTTAAGAGTTTATCGGTGATCTTATACTGTATTTTTATACTTTCTGTTTTTATTTAAGAGTTTATCTGTGATCTTATACTGTATTTTTATACTTTCTGTATTTATTTAAGAGTTTATCGGTGATCTTATACTGTATTTTTATACTTTCTGTATTTATTTAAGAGTTAATTGGTGATCTTATACTGTATTTTTATACTTTCTGTATTTATTTAAGAGTTTATTGGTGATCTTATACTGTATTTTTGTACTTTCTGTATTTATTTAAGAGTTTATTGGTGATCTTATACTGTATTTTTGTACTTTCTGTATTTATTTAAGAGTTTATCGTTAATCTTATACCGTATTTTTAGACTTTCTGTATTTATTTAAGAGTTTATCGGTGATCTTATACTGTATTTTTATACTTTCTGTATTTATTTAAGAGTTTATCAGTGATCTTATACTGTATTTTTATACTTTCTGTATTCATTTAAGAGTTTATCGGTGATCTTATACTGTATTATTATACTTTCTTTATTTATTAAAGAGTTTATCGGTGATCTTATACTGTATTTTTATACTTTCTGTATTTATTAAAGAGTTTATTGGTGATCTTATACTGTATGTTTATACTTTCTGTATTTATTTAAGAGTATATCGGTGATCTTATACTGTATGTTTATACTTTCTGTATTTATTTAAGAGTTTATCGGTGATCTTTGTTACGACCTGCTCGTTAAGGCCGCAACAAAGAAGGGAGGACCACACACAACAGAGTCAATTGTGAACTTTTACTTCCAGTTTGTGAATTCAATAAACACAATCACCACAGGTACAAGCTTCATCTCGGCAGTCAGGAAGAGAGTGAACTCAGGAGGCCGGGTTTTTTAAAGGCTCCCCCACAGGTGCAGCCAGTGGCAATCATAGGTAGAGGCGGAGACACACAGCAGCAGAGGCAGGGCTACAGCAGCAGAGGCAGGGCTACAGCAGCAGAGGCAGGGCTACAGCAGCAGAGGCAGGGCTACAGCAGCAGAGGCAGGGCTACAGCAGCAGAGGCAGGGCTACAGCAGCAGAGGCAGGGCTACAGCAGCAGAGGCAGGGCTACAGCAGCAGAGGCAGGGCTACAGCAGCAGACAGCTTCCCATCAGCAAAGGCAGCAGGCCACAGACACCTATAAAAGGCAACAAAAGTACACACGGCTATGGCCGTCACACTCCCCCCCATAAAAAAAAGACCCTTAGGGTCTTCATAAAGGCCCTTTCTAGGTCCGAGACAGAGTATCTGCCATCACGTTCTCCCGACCTTTAATATGGCAAATGTTCAGATTAAATGGTTGTAAAAACAGTGACCAACGCATCAACCGTTGGTTGTTGTTCTGCATACTGGATAGGAAGGTAAGAGGATTATGGTCAGTGTACACAGTAATTGGCATCATGCCAGATCCTACATAAACCTCAAAAAATTGAAGAGCCCATATTAATGCTAGGGCTTCCTTCTCCACAACTGAATAGTTCAATTGGTGACATTTGAACTTACGGGAGAAGAAACAAATTGGGTGATCAATTCCTGCTTCCCCTTCCTGTAACAGTATCGCTCCTGCACCAACTCCGCTTGCATCCACCTGAATCTTGAAGAGTCGTTCAAAGTCAGGAGCTGCAAGTACAGGAGAGCAGCAGAGGAGGCGCTTCACAGCAAGAAAAGCAGCTTGACACTGGGGAGACCACACAAATGCAGCTTTCTTACTCAGCAGGTTAGTTAGTGGAGCAACAACAGTGGAGAAGTTTTGACAGAAACAACGATAAAATCCCACCAATCCCAAAAACCTCCCCAACTCTTTTTTGGTTGTTGGCACAGGGTACCTATCAATCGCTTCCACTTTAGCCCTCACTGGACATACCTGGCCATGGCCCACAACCTTACCAAGATATGTAATGGCTGCCTTGGCAAATTCACATTTCGACAGGTTAACTGTCAAGTTGGCCTCCACTAGGCGTTTAAACAGGGCATTGAGTCTTTGAACATGTGATTCCCAAGAATCACTATACACAACAACATCATCCAAATATGCCGTGCATCCAGAAAGCCCCTGTAAAACCCTGTTCATTAAACGTTGGAACGTAGCTGGAGCATTTCGCAATCCAAATGGCATGACATTATACGCAAACAGCCCTCTAGGAGTAACAAATGCACACATGTCTTTTGCCCTTTGTGTCAATGGCACTTGCCAATACCCCTTTAAAAAGGTCAAGTTTTGTCACAAACATTGCATTCCCTACCTCGTCCACACAATCCTCAATACCCGGCATTGGGAAGCAATCAGGTTTTGTGACAGCATTGACTTTCCTAAAGTCTGTACAGAACCTGTCAGATCCATCCTGCTTTAGAACCAATAAACATGAAGAAGCCCAACTGGATGATACTGGTTCTGCCATGCCATTGTCTAACATGTACTCAACCTCTTTCTCCATTCGCCTTCTCTTGTCTATTGGAAGACGGTAGAAGCGTTTTTTAATGGGTTTAGCATCCCCAACATCAATGTCATGTTGGATCAGGTGAGTACGTGACGGAGTGTCTGAAAACAAAGAAAGATGGGAACTGATTAACTGAATCAAATCTGTTTGTTGAGGACCTGACAGGTAACTCAACTGATTGTCCAGGTTGTTCAAATAAGCAGAGTTGTTCAGTTTCCCTGTAACAGTTTCCTCTGATGGAACAGCAAAGTCTTCAGATGACCTACTAGCAGATGTTGCAACAGCCAGGACAACTTTAGATTCGCTTTTATGTGGTGATACGACACTACTCCCACTGACAGCCCCCACATTTGCCTGCCCACCATAATATGGCTTCAACAGATTAATGTGACACCATTGAACCTTCTTTCTTCTCTCTGGTGTATAGATAAGATAGTCACATTCAGATATCATACTTTTAACTGTGTATGGTCCATGAAACCTTGCCTGAAAGGGGGAGCCTACAATTGGCAACAGTGCCAAAACTTTATCACCTGGCTGAAACTGGCAAGCCTGAGCTTTCTGATCAAAGAGGTCCTTCATCTTCGTCTGAGCCCCACCAAGCTTCTTCCGGGCAGTTGCACAAGCTGTATACAAACGACAGCGGAAATCATTGACATAAGTCAAAATGTTATCAGGAGGATCCACACTTTTCCAGTGATCACTCAAAACTGCCAATGGGCCACGGACTTTATGACCGAAGACCAAGTCATTCGGGCTCAATCCTGTACTTTCTTGGCAAACTTCTCGCACTGCAAGCAAAAGCCAGGGAAGACCTTCCTCCCAATCATGTGACAACTCTGTACAATACGATCTCAGCATTGACTTCAATGTTTGATGAAACCTTTCCAGAGCCCCTTGAGACTCTGGATGGTAAGCACTTGAAATGTTATGTTGCACATGAAGCTGCTTCATCACGTTAGCAAAAGTTCGAGACATAAAGTTACTTCCCTGATCTGATTGTATGACCTTAGGAATGCCAAAAGTGGCAATAAAACTAGTCAGAGCTTTAATCACAGGCTTAACTTTAATGGAACGTAAAGGAAATGCTGTTGGGTACCTTGTAGCCTTACACATCACTGTCAACAAGTAGCTGCTGCCATTCCTACTCTTTGGCAGTGGGCCCACACAATCCACAATCAGGTGCTCAAAGGGATTCTCCAGTACCTTAATTGGACATAATGGAGCTGGCTTGATTTTCTGATTTGGCTTACCAGTCAGTTGACATGTGTGACACATTTTACAATATGCAGACACATCACGTTTCAACAACGGCCAGAAGAAATGACGAAGCACACGATCATAGGTTTTTTTTATTCCCAGATGCCCAGCCGCACCATCATGCGCCGTATGTAACACCAATTGCCTAAAAGCTGCTGGCACCACAACCTGCACCACCTGATCCACCTCAACATTGTTAACTACACAAGACCATTTCCTCAACAGCACACCCTCTTGAAGAAAATAGCCATTTTTAAGCTCTCCTACTTTGCTCTTGGGACAAACCATGTCGAGCACATGTGTTAAAGTGTGGTCCTTTGCCTGCTCAGAAATGAGTTCTTCCCTACTGATGGATAGCAAAGGGAAAGGACACAGCACAGGCTTATCCTGGACTTTCTCAGGCAGCTCCCCTTGAGAACCCAACTCTGAAGAATGTGCTTGTGAATTAGCCTTGCTCATTGCTCGAGTCACCGCACACAGTAAAAACATTAGGATGCTGTCTTGAACACTGATCTTGCTCCTCACAACACCTTGGTGATGCTGTCAGTACCAGTGGTGGTAACACATCCTTCCACACTTTCGCCCCAGCCAAGTCGTTACCCAGGATAACATCCACGCCATCCATAGGCAATGAATTGCAGATTCCCATCACCACTTCGCCCTCAACCAACTCAGAAAATAAATTAAGTCGGTGCAAAGGTACCTTTAAAGGGACCAAACTAATGCCAAGAACTGGAGTAGCGTCACCAGTATCAGTAGCTGGTGAAAATGGCAGCAGGTCTTTTACAATGAAGGTCTGTGATGCCCCTGTATCTCTCAGGATTTTAACAGGCCTCCGGTCACCTTCACAAATAGAAACAAAACCCTTTGTCATGAAAGGAGCATACATATCTTCCTTTGGGAGCACCGGAGAAGTTGATGCAGGCAGTGGTTCAGTCACCTTTGATGATCCTGGGGCCACTAAACCTGCAGACTTGACATACACATTAGATTCCATTACATTGTGATCAGACCTAGAAATTGGACATTCCCCCTTCCAGTGACCCTTATTTTTACAGGAATGACAGACCCTTCCTGGATCAAATCTACCATCTGTCCCTGGAACATTTCTGACACAAGTCTGGGAGTCTTGATGAGAACCACCATACTTGTACGGATTAGACCCCCCATTCTCTCTTTTTGAGACTTTTGCACCATATTTATATTGTTCTGAGCCACCAACATGGGTCAATACATATTCATCTGCTAAAATAGCAGCTACTGAAGCTGTTTTAACCTTGTTTCCATTAATATACACGGCAATGTGATGTGGCACAGAGTTTTTAAATTGTTCTAACACGATGAGATTACATAGATCCTCATAGTTATCAACATTAGAGGCAGAGCACCAGCGAGCAAAGTGAGCTGAAATTTCATGTGCAAACTCAACATGCGATTGCCTGTCATCCCTCCTCCATCTCCTGAACTTCTGCCTGTATGCCTCCAGCACCAGCTCGTATGCCTTCAGTACTGCAGCCTTTACTTTAGCATAATCTAAACTATCAACAGAGTTAAGGGAAGAATAGGCGCTCTGTGCCTTACCTGTGAATACACATTGTAGCATTAATGTTTTATCTGCATCAGGCCATCCTCTAGAATCTGCCAGTGGCTCAAACAAAGTAAAAAATGTATCGGGATCTCTTTCATTAAATTTGGGTAACAGGCGCAACTGAGCAGCAACATCAAAGCTGGTAGGACCAACAGGTTGCCATGGTTCTCCAGCCCCCAAGAGAGATTCGCTAGACCTTCTTTCCCTCAAAGACTCCAGTTTTAACTGTTCCAGCTTCAACTTTTCCCTTTCCAAAGCTAGCCTCTCTGCCTGTATATCCATTTCCCTAGCTCTATATGCTTGCTCAGCCTGCAGTTTTTTATGTTCCAACTGAAAGTGCAATTTTTCCCGTTCCAGCCCGAGCTTGTCTTTCTCAAGCTGCATATACTGCTCCGCCGATAACTTATCACATGTTCCTGAAAGCATCACATCAAAACCTTTAACCTGCTCAGGTTCAATAATATCCATTGACTTTGTCAACTCCTCAACAATGCCCTTTAATTCAGTTTTATTAGGCATCTGTTCAGGTTTTTGCCAGCCTAAATGCAAAGCCAAGTCAATCAAATCTGCCTTTTTAAATTGAGACAACGTACTACGCACCGGCCGCTGTAAAAACTCATTGACCAACGGATTACTATGGTCACAAGACATATTTTTGATATTAAATACCCCAATCACACAGAATTTTAAATTTCTGTTCACCAGTTACGGCAGAACCATAGCACAGCACAGACAGCCCACTAGAGTGAATGGGATTAAAAAAAAAAAAAAAGGAGCTTCCCCCCTGAACTGCCTAGCCAAATTCTAGCTAACTCAACCCTAGTCTTCGTATGTGTACTGGTGGTGGGTATTTATGCACCTAAAACCTGCTTGCACTGGGGAAGACAAACTGTCCCAGCCAATGCTACGGATGGTGCCCCCGAGACCATTGCTACTAACCACACGGACAACACACCAAAACAACAAACAGCCCTGAAAAACAACAACCTCAACAATCCTTCCTAACGAAGAACTGTTGCTACAACCTGTCTGGGGGAACAAACAAATGCTCCAGTCAGGACAACAGTTTTATATGATTAAAATCCTCCCCCACAGCCAAATACTGTCTGAGCACATGGCATGGTTCTGCAGCTACAAACAATATCCCCAAACCTCACCACAGCAAAGCAGTATGTGTTAGTATGGCCCCTCCCCAAATATTTTCCAAACAAAAGAAATATCCAACATCAATAAATATATAGATCAATGCCCTAGATGTTCATCCCGGACGAGCCCCCATTTGTTACGACCTGCTCGTTAAGGCCGCAACAAAGAAGGGAGGACCACACACAACAGAGTCAATTGTGAACTTTTACTTCCAGTTTGTGAATTCAATAAACACAATCACCACAGGTACAAGCTTCATCTCGGCAGTCAGGAAGAGAGTGAACTCAGGAGGCCGGGCTTTTTAAAGGCTCCCCCACAGGTGCAGCCAGTGGCAATCATAGGTAGAGGCGGAGACACACAGCAGCAGAGGCAGGGCTACAGCAGCAGAGGCAGGGCTACAGCAGCAGAGGCAGGGCTACAGCAGCAGACAGCTTCCCATCAGCAAAGGCAGCAGGCCACAGACACCTATAAAAGGCAACAAAAAGGCAAGCACACAAGTACACACGGCTATGGCCGTCACATCTTATACTGTATTTTCATACTTTCTGTATTTATTTAAGAGTTTATTGGTGATCTTATACTGTATTTTTATACTTTCTGTATTCATTTAAGAGTTTATCAGTGATCTTATACTGTATTTTTTATACTTTCTTTATTTATTGAAGAGTTAATCGGTGATCTTATACTGTATTATTATACTTTCTTTATTTATTGAAGAGTTTATCGGTGATCTTATACTGTATTATTATACTTTATTTATTTATTGAAGAGTTAATCGGTGATCTTATACTGTATTTTTATACTTTCTGTATTGATTTAAGAGTTTATCGGTGATCTTATACTGTATTTTTATACTTTCTGTATTTATATAAGAGTTTATTGGTGATCTTATACTGTATTTTTATACTTTCTGTATTTATTTAAGAGTTTATCAGTGATCTTATACTGTATTTTTTATACTTTCTTTATTTATTGAAGAGTTAATCGGTGATCTTATACTGTATTATTATACTTTCTTTATTTATTGAAGAGTTTATCGGTGATCTTATACTGTATTATTATACTTTTTGTATTTATTTAAGATTTATCGATGATCTTATACTGTATTTTTATACTTTCTGTATTGATTTAAGAGTTTATCGGTGATCTTATACTGTATTTTTATACTTTCTGTATTTATTTAAGAGTTTATCGATGATCTTATACTGTATTTTTATACTTTCTGTATTTATTTAAGAGATTATCGGTGATCTTATACTGTATTTTTAGACTTTCTGTATTTATTTAAGAGTTTATCGGTGATCTTATACTGTATTTTTAGACTTTCTGTATTTATTTATTTAAGAGTTTATTGGTGATCTTATACTGTATTTTTAGACTTTCTGTATTTATTTAAGAGTTTATCTGTGATCTTATACTGTATTTTTAGACTTTCTGTATTTATTTAAGAGTTTATTGGTGATCTTATACTGTATTTTTATACTTTCTGTATTCATTTAAGAGTTTATCGGTGATCTTATACTGTATTTTTATACTTTCTGTATTGATATAAGAGTTTATCGGTGATCTTATACTGTATTTTTATACTTTTTGTATTTATTTAAGAGTTAATCGGTGATCTTATACTGTATTTTTATACTTTTCGTATTTATTTAAGAGTTTATTGGTGATCTTATACTCTATTTTTATACTTTCTGTATTTATTTAAGAGATTATCGGTGATCTTATACTGTATTTTTATACTTTCTGTATTTATTTAAGAAATTATTGGTGATCTTATACTGTATTTTTATACTTTCTGTATTTATTTAAGAGTTTATCGCTGATCTTATACTGTATTTTTATACTTTCTGTATTTATTTAAGAGTTTATCGCTGATCTTATACTGTATTTTTATACTTTCTGTATTCATTTAAGAGTTTATGGGTGATCTTATACTGTATTTTTATACTTTCTGTATTTATTTAAGAGTTTATTGGTGATCTTATACTGTATTTTTAGACTTTCTGTATTTATTCAAGAGTTTATCGGTGATCTTATACTGTATTTTTATACTTTCTGTATTTATTTAAGAGTTTATTGGTGATCTTATACTGTATTTTTAGACTTTCTGTATTTATTTAAGAGTCCATCGGTGATCTTATACTGTATTTTAATACTTTCTGTATTTATTTAAGAGATTATCGGTGATCTTATACTGTATTTTTATACTTTCTGTATTTATTTATTGAAGAGTTTATCGGTGATCTTATACTGTATTATTATACTTTCTTTATTTATTGAAGAGTTAATCGGTGATCTTATACTGTATTATTATACTTTCTTTATTTATTTAAGAGTTTATCGGTGATCTTATACTGTATTTTTATACTTTCTGTATTTATTTAAGAGTTTATCGGTGATCTTATACTGTATTTTTATACTTTCTGTATTTATTCAAGAGTTTATCGGTGATCTTTTACTGTATTTTTAGACTTTCTGTATTTATTTAAGAGTTTATTGGTGATCTTATACTGTATTTTTATACTTTCTGTATTTATTTAAGAGTTTATCGTTAATCTTATACAGTATTTTTAGACTTTCTGTATTTATTTAAGAGTTTATCGGTGATCTTATACTGTATTTTTATACTTTCTGTATTTATTTAAGAGTTTATCGCTGATCTTATACTTTATTTTTATACTTTCTGTATTAATTTAAGAGTTTATCGGTGATCTTATACTGTATTTTTATACGTTCTGTATTTATTTAAGAGTTTATTGGTGATCTTATACTGTATTTTTATACTTTCTGTATTTATTTAAGAGTTAATCGGTGATCTTATACTGTATTTTTATACTTTCTGTATTTATTTATTTAAGAGTTTATTGGTGATCTTATACTGTATTTTTAGACTTTCTGTATTTATTTAAGAGTTTATCGGTGATCTTATACTGTATTTTTATACTTTCTGTATTTATTTAAGAGTTTATCGGTGATCTTATGCTGTATTTTTATACTTTCTGTATTTATTCAAGAGTTTATCGGTGATCTTTTACTGTATTTTTAGACTTTCTGTATTTATTTAAGAGTTTATTGGTGATCTTATACTGTATTTTTATACTTTCTGTATTTATTTAAGAGTTTATCGTTAATCTTATACAGTATTTTTAGACTTTCTGTATTTATTTAAGAGTTTATCGGTGATCTTATACTGTATTTTTATACTTTCTGTATTTATTTAAGAGTTTATCGCTGATCTTATACTGTATTTTTATACTTTCTGTATTCATTTAAGAGTTTATCGGTGATCTTATACTGTATTTTTATACGTTCTGTATTTATTTAAGAGTTTATTGGTGATCTTATACTGTATTTTTATACTTTCTGTATTTATTTAAGAGTTAATCGGTGATCTTATACTGTATTTTTATACTTTCTGTATTTATTTAAGAGTTTATTGGTGATCTTATACTGTATTTTTAGACTTTCTGTATTTATTCAAGAGTTTATCGGTGATCTTATACTGTATTTTTAGACTTTCTGTATTTATTTAAGAGTTTATTGGTGATCTAATACTGTATTTTTAGACTTTCTGTATTTATTTAAGAGTCCATCGGTGATCTTATACTGTATTTTAATACTTTCTGTATTTATTTAAGAGATTATCGGTGATCTTATACTGTATTTTTATACTTTCTGTATTTATTTATTTAAGAGTTTATCGGTGATCTTATACTGTATTTTTATACTTTCTGTATTTATTTAAGAGTTTATCTGTGATCTTATACTGTATTTTTATACTTTCTGTATTCATTTAAGAGTTTATTGGTGATCTCATACTGTATTTTTAGACTTTCTGTATTTATTTAAGAGTTTATCGATGATCTTATACTGTATTTTTAGACTTTCTGTATTTATTTAAGAGTTTATTGGTGATCTTATACTGTATTTTTAGACTTTCTGTATTTCTTTAAGAGTCCATCGGTGATCTTATACTGTATTTTAATACTTTCTGTATTTATTTAAGAGATTATCGGTGATCTTATACTGTATTTTTATACTTTCTGTATTTATTTAAGAGTTTATCGGTGATCTTATACTGTATTTTTAGACTTTCTGTATTTATTTAAGAGTTTATTGGTGATCTTATACTGTATTTTTATACTTTCTGTATTTATTTAAGAGTTTATCGGTGATCTTATACTGTATTTTTATACTTTCTGTATTTATTTATTTAAGAGTTTATTGGTGATCTTATACTGTATTTTTAGACTTTCTGTATTTATTTAAGAGTTTATCTGTGATGTTATACTGTATTTTTAGACTTTCTGTATTTATTTAAGAGTTTATTGGTGATCTTATACTGTATTTTAATACTTTCTGTATTTATTTAAGAGATTATCGGTGATCTTATACTGTATTTTTATACTTTCTGTATTCATTTAAGAGTTTATCGGTGATCTTATACTGTATTTTTATACTTTCTGTATTGATATAAGAGTTTATCGGTGATCTTATACTGTATTTTTATACTTTTTGTATTTATTTAAGAGTTAATCGGTGATCTTATACTGTATTTTTATACTTTTTGTATTTATTTAAGAGTTTATTGGTGATCTTATTCTCTATTTTTATACTTTCTGTATTTATTTAAGAGATTATCGGTGATCTTATACTGTATTTTTATACTTTCTGTATTTATTTAAGAAATTATTGGTGATCTTATACTGTATTTTTATACTTTCTGTATTTATTTAAGAGTTTATCGCTGATCTTATACTGTATTTTTATACTTTCTGTATTTATTTAAGAGTTTATCGCTGATCTTATACTGTATTTTTATACTTTCTGTATTCATTTAAGAGTTTATGGGTGATCTTATACTGTATTTTTATACTTTCTGTATTTATTTAAGAGTTTATTGGTGATCTTATACTCTATTTTTAGACTTTCTGTATTTATTTAAGAGTTTATTGGTGATCTTATACTGTATTTTTAGACTTTCTGTATTTATTTATTTAAGAGTTTATTGGTGATCTTATACTGTATTTTTAGACTTTCTGTATTTATTTAAGAGTTTATCTGTGATCTTATACTGTATTTTTAGACTTTCTGTATTTATTTAAGAGTTTATTGGTGATCTTATACTGTATTTTTAGACTTTCTGTATTTATTCAAGAGTTTATCGGTGATCTTATACTGTATTTTTAGACTTTATGTATTCATTTAAGAGTTTATCTGTGATCTTCTACTGTATTTTTATACTTTCTGTATTTATTTAAGAGTTTATTGGTGATCTTATACTGTATTTTTAGACTTTCTGTATTTATTTAAGAGTCCATCGGTGATCTTATACTGTATTTTAATACTTTCTGTATTTATTTAAGAGATTATCGGTGATCTTATACTGTATTTTTATACTTTCTGTATTTATTTATTGAAGAGTTTATCGGTGATCTTATACTGTATTATTATACTTTCTTTATTTATTGAAGAGTTAATCGGTGATCTTATACTGTATTTTTATACTTTCTGTATTGATTTAAGAGTTTATCGGTGATCTAATACTGTATTTTTATACTTTTTGAATTTATTGAAGAGTTTATCGGTGATCTTATACTGTATTTTTATACTTTCTGTATTTATTTAAGAGTTTATCGGTGATCTTATACTGTATTTTTATACTTTCTGTATTTATTTAAGAGTTTATCGGTGATCTTATGCTGTATTTTTATACTTTCTGTATTTATTCAAGAGTTTATCGGTGATCTTTTACTGTATTTTTAGACTTTCTGTATTTATTTAAGAGTTTATTGGTGATCTTATACTGTATTTTTATACTTTCTGTATTTATTTAAGAGTTTATCGTTAATCTTATACAGTATTTTTAGACTTTCTGTATTTATTTAAGAGTTTATCGGTGATCTTATACTGTATTTTTATACTTTCTGTATTTATTTAAGAGTTTATCGCTGATCTTATACTGTATTTTTATACTTTCTGTATTCATTTAAGAGTTTATCGGTGATCTTATACTGTATTTTTATACGTTCTGTATTTATTTAAGAGTTTATTGGTGATCTTATACTGTATTTTTATACTTTCTGTATTTATTTAAGAGTTAATCGGTGATCTTATACTGTATTTTTATACTTTCTGTATTTATTTAAGAGTTTATTGGTGATCTTATACTCTATTTTTATACTTTCTGTATTTATTTAAGAGATTATCGGTGATCTTATACTGTATTTTTATACTTTCTGTATTTATTCAAGAGTTTATCGGTGATCTTTTACTGTATTTTTAGACTTTCTGTATTTATTTAAGAGTTTATTGGTGATCTTATACTGTATTTTTATACTTTCTGTATTTATTTAAGAGTTTATCGTTAATCTTATACAGTATTTTTAGACTTTCTGTATTTATTTAAGAGTTTATCGGTGATCTTATACTGTATTTTTATACTTTCTGTATTTATTTAAGAGTTTATCGCTGATCTTATACTTTATTTTTATACTTTCTGTATTAATTTAAGAGTTTATCGGTGATCTTATTCTGTATTTTTATACGTTCTGTATTTATTTAAGAGTTTATTGGTGATCTTATACTGTATTTTTATACTTTCTGTATTTATTTAAGAGTTAATCGGTGATCTTATACTGTATTTTTATACTTTCTGTATTTATTTATTTAAGAGTTTATTGGTGATCTTATACTGTATTTTTAGACTTTCTGTATTTATTTAAGAGTTTATCGGTGATCTTATACTGTATTTTTATACTTTCTGTATTTATTTAAGAGTTTATCGGTGATCTTATGCTGTATTTTTATACTTTCTGTATTTATTCAAGAGTTTATCGGTGATCTTTTACTGTATTTTTAGACTTTCTGTATTTATTTAAGAGTTTATTGGTGATCTTATACTGTATTTTTATACTTTCTGTATTTATTTAAGAGTTTATCGTTAATCTTATACAGTATTTTTAGACTTTCTGTATTTATTTAAGAGTTTATCGGTGATCTTATACTGTATTTTTATACTTTCTGTATTTATTTAAGAGTTTATCGCTGATCTTATACTGTATTTTTATACTTTCTGTATTCATTTAAGAGTTTATCGGTGATCTTATACTGTATTTTTATACGTTCTGTATTTATTTAAGAGTTTATTGGTGATCTTATACTGTATTTTTATACTTTCTGTATTTATTTAAGAGTTAATCGGTGATCTTATACTGTATTTTTATACTTTCTGTATTTATTTAAGAGTTTATTGGTGATCTTATACTGTATTTTTAGACTTTCTGTATTTATTCAAGAGTTTATCGGTGATCTTATACTGTATTTTTAGACTTTCTGTATTTATTTAAGAGTTTATTGGTGATCTAATACTGTATTTTTAGACTTTCTGTATTTATTTAAGAGTCCATCGGTGATCTTATACTGTATTTTAATACTTTCTGTATTTATTTAAGAGATTATCGGTGATCTTATACTGTATTTTTATACTTTCTGTATTTATTTATTTAAGAGTTTATCGGTGATCTTATACTGTATTTTTATACTTTCTGTATTTATTTAAGAGTTTATCTGTGATCTTATACTGTATTTTTATACTTTCTGTATTCATTTAAGAGTTTATTGGTGATCTCATACTGTATTTTTAGACTTTCTGTATTTATTTAAGAGTTTATCGATGATCTTATACTGTATTTTTGGACTTTCTGTATTTATTTAAGAGTTTATTGGTGATCTTATACTGTATTTTTAGACTTTCTGTATTTCTTTAAGAGTCCATCGGTGATCTTATACTGTATTTTAATACTTTCTGTATTTATTTAAGAGATTATCGGTGATCTTATACTGTATTTTTATACTTTCTGTATTTATTTAAGAGTTTATCGGTGATCTTATACTGTATTTTTAGACTTTCTGTATTTATTTAAGAGTTTATTGGTGATCTTATACTGTATTTTTATACTTTCTGTATTTATTTAAGAGTTTATCGGTGATCTTATACTGTATTTTTATACTTTCTGTATTTATTTATTTAAGAGTTTATTGGTGATCTTATACTAAGCCTGTGAATGTTCTCATTCGTCCAGGTCATCGTTATCCTCAAAGCAATTTCAGTCAAAAACAACTGGACTGGTTGTTTGTCTAGGAAGACGTTTCACCTCTCATCCAAGAGGCTTCATCAGTTCATGTACGCATCTGACCAGGCTGGGACTGGTCCAACTAACTGGTGTGGAGATCCTGGTATTTAACCTCTCACAAGGCCGATGATGTCACTGAAACCCTTTGTGCTCCAAGTGCCCACGCCCGTCGTTAGAGTGACAGTCGGTGGTGGGCAGTTGGTTTCGACGTCGTTAGTGCTCTATTGAGTCTGAACGACAGTCGTTGGGGTCACCCGGGCCATGTGTGAACAGTTGTCCTTTGAGGTTAGATTGTTGAATCTCCTGGGAAGGGACGAAAGGGCGGCATTGTAAATTGGAGATAAGTGGTGTCTCAGACCCCCTCCTCTGTTTAGCGATGGTTTCTCCACTTTAACATAGATGGCTTCTTTTACTCCTCTTTCAAACCATCTGTCCTCTCTGTCCAAGATTTGGACATTGCTGTCATCAAAGGAGTGGGCTTTCTCCTTGAGGTGTAAGTGGACAGCAGAGTCCAGGCCTGAGGAGTTAGCTCTCCTGTGTTGGGCCATGCGTTTATGCAGTGGTTGTTTTGTTTCTCCAATGTAAAGATCTTTGCATTCCTCGTTGCATTGGACAGCATAAACCAGGTTGCTTTTGTGGTGGTGTGGTGTTCTGTCCTTCGGATGTACTAGTCGGATGTACTAGAAACAACATAGTCATCCCATATGTGGCTGGGGTATCGGAGAAACTCAGGAGGATTTTCAACAAACACTGCATCCCTGTGTATTTCAAACCCGGTAACACACTCAGACAGAGACTAGTACATCCGAAGGACAGAACACCACACCACCACAAAAGCAACCTGGTTTATGCTGTCCAATGCAACGAGGAATGCAAAGATCTTTACATTGGAGAAACAAAACAACCACTGCATAAACGCATGGCCCAACACAGGAGAGCTAACTCCTCAGGCCTGGACTCTGCTGTCCACTTACACCTCAAGGAGAAAGCCCACTCCTTTGATGACAGCAATGTCCAAATCTTGGACAGAGAGGACAGATGGTTTGAAAGAGGAGTAAAAGAAGCCATCTATGTTAAAGTGGAGAAACCATCGCTAAACAGAGGAGGGGGTCTGAGACACCACTTATCTCCAATTTACAATGCCGCCCTTTCGTCCCTTCCCAGGAGATTCAACAATCTAACCTCAAAGGACAACTGTTCACACATGGCCCGGGTGACCCCAACGACTGTCGTTCAGACTCAATAGAGCACTAACGACGTCGAAACCAACTGCCCACCACCGACTGTCACTCTAACGACGGGCGTGGGCACTTGGAGCACAAAGGGTTTCAGTGACATCATCGGCCTTGTGAGAGGTTAAATACCAGGATCTCCACACCAGTTAGTTGGACCAGTCCCAGCCTGGTCAGATGCGTACATGAACTGATGAAGCCTCTTGGATGAGAGGTGAAACGTCTTCCTAGACAAACAACCAGTCCAGTTGTTTTTGACTGAAATTGCTTTGAGGATGATCTTATACTGTATTTTTAGACTTTCTGTATTTATTTAAGAGTTTATCTGTGATGTTATACTGTATTTTTAGACTTTCTGTATTTATTTAAGAGTTTATTGGTGATCTTATACTGTATTTTAATACTTTCTGTATTTATTTAAGAGATTATCGGTGATCTTATACTGTATTTTTATACTTTCTGTATTCATTTAAGAGTTTATCGGTGATCTTATACTGTATTTTTATACTTTCTGTATTGATATAAGAGTTTATCGGTGATCTTATACTGTATTTTTATACTTTTTGTATTTATTTAAGAGTTAATCGGTGATCTTATACTGTATTTTTATACTTTTTGTATTTATTTAAGAGTTTATTGGTGATCTTATTCTCTATTTTTATACTTTCTGTATTTATTTAAGAGATTATCGGTGATCTTATACTGTATTTTTATACTTTCTGTATTTATTTAAGAAATTATTGGTGATCTTATACTGTATTTTTATACTTTCTGTATTTATTTAAGAGTTTATCGCTGATCTTATACTGTATTTTTATACTTTCTGTATTTATTTAAGAGTTTATCGCTGATCTTATACTGTATTTTTATACTTTCTGTATTCATTTAAGAGTTTATGGGTGATCTTATACTGTATTTTTATACTTTCTGTATTTATTTAAGAGTTTATTGGTGATCTTATACTCTATTTTTAGACTTTCTGTATTTATTTAAGAGTTTATTGGTGATCTTATACTGTATTTTTAGACTTTCTGTATTTATTTATTTAAGAGTTTATTGGTGATCTTATACTGTATTTTTAGACTTTCTGTATTTATTTAAGAGTTTATCTGTGATCTTATACTGTATTTTTAGACTTTCTGTATTTATTTAAGAGTTTATTGGTGATCTTATACTGTATTTTTAGACTTTCTGTATTTATTCAAGAGTTTATCGGTGATCTTATACTGTATTTTTAGACTTTATGTATTCATTTAAGAGTTTATCTGTGATCTTCTACTGTATTTTTATACTTTCTGTATTTATTTAAGAGTTTATTGGTGATCTTATACTGTATTTTTAGACTTTCTGTATTTATTTAAGAGTCCATCGGTGATCTTATACTGTATTTTAATACTTTCTGTATTTATTTAAGAGATTATCGGTGATCTTATACTGTATTTTTATACTTTCTGTATTTATTTATTGAAGAGTTTATCGGTGATCTTATACTGTATTATTATACTTTCTTTATTTATTGAAGAGTTAATCGGTGATCTTATACTGTATTTTTATACTTTCTGTATTGATTTAAGAGTTTATCGGTGATCTAATACTGTATTTTTATACTTTTTGAATTTATTGAAGAGTTTATCGGTGATCTTATACTGTATTTTTATACTTTCTGTATTTATTTAAGAGTTTATCGGTGATCTTATACTGTATTTTTATACTTTCTGTATTTATTTAAGAGTTTATCGGTGATCTTATGCTGTATTTTTATACTTTCTGTATTTATTCAAGAGTTTATCGGTGATCTTTTACTGTATTTTTATACTTTCTGTATTCATTTAAGAGTTTATTGGTGATCTCATACTGTATTTTTAGACTTTCTGTATTTATTTAAGAGTTTATCGATGATCTTATACTGTATTTTTAGACTTTCTGTATTTATTTAAGAGTTTATTGGTGATCTTATACTGTATTTTTAGACTTTCTGTATTCCTTTAAGAGTCCATCGGTGATCTTATACTGTATTTTAATACTTTCTGTATTTATTTAAGAGATTATCGGTGATCTTATACTGTATTTTTATACTTTCTGTATTTATTTAAGAGTTTATCGGTGATCTTATACTGTATTTTTAGACTTTCTGTATTTATTTAAGAGTTTATTGGTGATCTTATACTGTATTTTTATACTTTCTGTATTTATTGAAGAGTTTATCGGTGATCTTATACTGTATTTTTATACTTTCTGTATTTATTTAAGAGTTTATCGGTGATCTTATACTGTATTTTTATACTTTCTGTATTTATTTAAGAGTTTATCAGTGATCTTATACTGTATTTTTATACTTTCTGTATTTTTTTAAGAGTTTATTGGTGATCTTATACTGTATTTTTATACTTTCTGTATTTATTTAAGAGTTTATCGGTGATCTTATACTGTATTTTTATACTTTCTGTATTTATTTAAGAGTTTATCGATGATCTTATACTGTAATTTATTACTTTCTGTATTTTTTTAAGAGTTTATCGGTGATCTTATACTGTATTTTTATACTTTCTGTATTTATTTAAGAGTTAATCGGTGATCTTATACTGTATTTTTATACTTTCTGTATTTTTTTAAGAGTTTATTTTTATACTTTCTGTATTTATGTAAGAGTTTATCGCTGATCTTATACTGTATTTTTAGACTTTCTGTATTCATTTAAGAGTTTATCTGTGATCTTATACTGTATTTTTATACTTTCTGTATTCATTTAAGAGATTATCGGTGATCTTATACTGTATTTTTATACTTTCTGTATTTATTTATTTAAGAGTTTATCGGTGATCTTATACTGTATTTTTATACTTTCTGTATTTATTTCAGAGTTTATCGGTGGTATTATACTGTATTTTTATACTTTCTGTATTTATTTATTTAAGAGTTTATCGGTGATCTTATACTGTATTTTTATACTTTCTGTATTTATTTAAGAGTTTATCTGTGATCTTATACTGTATTTTTATACTTTCTGTATTTATTTAAGAGTTTATTGGTTATAGAACCCTAGCCAGTGTTGCAAACATAGAATTGAAGTGATTAGATCGCTGTAACTGTATTTCTGTTTATGATATTAATAATAAAGATGTGACTGGATCAGCCTCATTCATCGAATATCTGATCCAGGTATCGGATCGGTGGATCTCTATTAAATACTGTTTTTTAGCACCAGAATTTGGAAGAACATCCACTTTGGCCATACCACTGCTGTACTCCAACAAAAAACTTTATTTAGAGAAAAAAACAGTGATCAAATGAGAGATGGGTGTTCATTGCGTCAGAAGAGAGGATATATTGTTAACAATTATTATTACAATGTTTTCTTCTCTAGGATTCAAAACTGAACAGGAAGTGTAGAGGCCGCAGCTTTGAATGACCTCAGCACATCTGCGCCCACAGGACATCACTAGTTTCTCTCACTGCTCTGGTTTGATCTGCGTCCATTCTGACTCAGTCTCTTCCACAGTTTACTAACTGGAGTGGGTTTCTTAGACATTACTTTGTTACCAAGGGTTTTCCAGAGATTCTCTATGGGGTTTAGATCTGGACTCTGGGCTGGACATTTCACAAACATTTGCATTCATGCTGCCATGTAGCTGTACAAGAGGTCCAACTCCAGCTGCAGAAAACAAACCATGACACTTCCTCCTTCAAATTTAACTGACTTCTTTACAAACTTTAGGTTCAGTCTTTCCCCAGTCCTTTGCCCAACATCATGTTTCCATCAGACCCAAATGAACTGAACTGTCACCTGTCACACGGTCACCTGACGTCCTGTCACACAGCTACTGTGAGCTGTCTAGCTAACAGCAGCTGCTGTTTTACAGCTATCAACTAGTGCAAACGGACAATTAATGGGTCCAAAGAAGCTACCAGAGGTCGACGACATAAAAAAGTCGCTCGACTTCTTAGCCAAAGAAGTTTCCGCTGTCAAGCTGCAGCAGAAGGGGATCTTGATGCTGGTGGAGGAGGTAAAAGCCCTTCGCATCCAGAATGAGGAGAAGGATAGGAAAATAGCCTTCCTTGAAAACAGAGTTGCAGACCTGGAGCAATACACCAGGATAAATGACATCATAATCTCTGGACTCGATATTAAACCCCGGTCATACGCTCGTGCGGTGGCCATCACCAACGGGGATGAGTCCGGAGACCTGGATGTAAGCTCCACGGAACAACAGGTGGCCACATTTTTGCAGACCAGAGGCATTGAGTTTGACTGTGAGAACATCGAGGCTTGCCACACTCTGCCCAGACGAAACAGCAAAGAAAAAGCAGCTGTCATCTTGAGGTTTGTGAACAGAAAGCACAAGATTGCACTGCTGAAACAGGGGAGGAAACTGAAAGGGACAAATGTATATATCAACGAGCACCTGACCAAACACAACGCAGACCTCGCCAAACAAGCACGCTACCTGAAGAAACAGAAAAAAATTCAACATACCTGGACTTCTAACTGCAAAGTATTCATCAAACTCAACGGAACGCCAGAAGAGGCAAAAGTACTGATGGTTATAAGTATGAACGACCTGGACAAATACCAATGATCAACATGGGCTGGACTGGACTGTAAGGTAACAAACACAAAAACATGATGCACGTTGAAAGAACTCACTTATTTAGTCCTGGAGACAACAGCAACACAACACAGAGGATCAATGATCATGATAACCCTGAACTACAAACATTTCAATACACGGAACACAACTTATTGGATATGGTACATGACATAGACTCAGACAACTACCTCTTCAACACCATCAATAATAGCTGTTGTTATTACACTGATGAACAATATAACCAAATCAGTAAGGATGGAAAACTATTACAATTATACACATTAATAGCAGGAGTCTGTATGCAAACTTTGCAAGTATCAAGGATTACGTGAATCAGTTTAAACAATCATTCAACATCATTGCAATATCTGAAACATGGATTAACGCAGGAAAAGGGGTGTACTTTGAATTGGAAGGTTATGAGTTTGTGCATATGGATCGACAAAATAAAGGGGGAGAAGGAGTTGCAATATATGTGGACAGAACCATTAATTTTAAGGTGTTGGAAAATATGTCAATGGTTGTGGACAACATGCTTGAATGCATATCAATTGAACTGTGCAAAGAAAAAAATAGACTAATCATTAGTTGTATATATAGAACACCGGGCTCAAATATTGAACTGTTCAAGGAATGGATGGAGGAAATGTTCACAAATAAGAGTCATAAAATAATTTTTATCTGTGGAGACTTCAGTATTGATCTCCTTAATCCAAATAAATATAAAATGACTGATGATTTTTTTAACACAGTGTACAGTTTGAGCCTATACCCAAAAATCTCCAGACCCAGCAGGATAACTTCCCACTGTGCAACTCTTATAGACAATATATTCACAAATGACATTGTTCACAACACAACACTGCTCATCAGTGACATCAGTGACCATCTGCCAGTTTTTTGAGTGTATGACAATGACTACAAGACTAATCGACCTGACAATAAAACTGTACATAGGAGAGTGAGAACAGAAGGATCAATAACAGCGTTCAAAAATGACCTAATGGCGCAAAACTGGGATATTGTATACAATAGCAATAATACAAATAGTGCATATGATGACTTCTTAAAAATATTTAAAATACTGTATGATAAAAACTCTCCTGTAGAAAAAATTAATAGGAAACTAAAATATGCTGATCATCCTTGGATCACAAAGGGTTTGCAGAATGCCTGCAAAAAGAATAATACACTATACAGAGCATGCATAAGACAGAGAACCAAGGAGGCAGAAAATAGATATAAGAAATATAAGAACAAGTTAACTAACATTATAAGAGTAGCTAGGAAAGAATACTATAACAAACTATTAGATAATAACAAGAACAACATTAAAGGTATATGGAACATACTGAACACTGTAATAAAAAATAGCTCTCCTAAGTATTTTATTATCAATAACACTGAAAAGCATGACATGAATGAAGTAGCTGAAAGCTTTAATAAATTCTTTGTTAGTGTTGGACCTGACCTAGCAGAACAAATCCCTGATCCAGTAACATCTGTATAGCAGAGCGACAGTTTAATAGACCGAAATCTGAGCTCAATGTTCCTCACAGCAGTGGATGAGAAATAAATTTTAAATACTGTTACCAAATGTGCAAATAAGACATCTAAGGATTGTGATGATATTGATATGACTGTTGTGAAAAGGGTGATTGAGGGGATTTCAAAACCATTAACATACATCTGTAACCTATCATTCCAAACCGGTACATTTCCAGACAAAATGAAAATAGCAAAGGTCATACCTCTGTACAAAACTGGGAACAAACACCAATTCACAAACTACAGACCTGTGTCTTTACTATCTCAGTTCTCTAAAATTCTAGAAAAGCTTTTCAATAACCAACTGGACAATTTCATAAATAAACACCAATTACTCACTGAAAGTCAGTATGAATTTAGATCCAACAGAGCAACATCACTGGCATTAATTGATTCAGTTGAGGAAATTACAAAGTCAACAGATCGAAAAGAGTATACAGTTGGGATATTCATAGACCTAAAAAAGCTTTTGACACAATAAACCATGATATATTATTCAAGAAACTAGACCGGTATGGCATTAGGGGGAAAGCATTAGAGTGGATCAAGAGCTACTTGACAAAAAGGAAGCAGTTTGTGAAATTGGGTGATGCTTCTTCAAAGTGTTTGGACATTACCTGCGGCGTCCCTCAGGGGTCAGTGTTGGGCCCCAAACTCTTTATACTCTATATCAATGATATACTGTATGTAAGGTATCAAAAGTGTCTTAGTTGGTCTTGTTTGCAGATGATATAAATATTTTTTGTTCTGGTAGTGATCTACAAATTTTAACAGGAGTGATCAATACTGAATTGAATAAAATAAAAGAATGGTTGGACAAAAATAAATTATCATTAAACCTTAGCAAAACAAGACTAATACTTTTTGGAAGTCACAGAACTAATGTACAACCAGAGATACTATTAGATGGGGTTAGTATTGAAAGAGTAAGTGAAATTAAATTTTTAGGGGTGATCATAGATGAGAAGATTAGTTGGAAATCACAAATTAAACATGTACAAACCAAAATGTCAAGATGCATCACAGTATTAAATAAAACAAAACATGCACTGGATCATTAATCACTGTGTACTCTATATTGTACATTAGTTCTGCCATACCTTATTTACTGTATAGAAGTTTGGGGCAACAACTATATGACTACAATACATCCACTTTGAATTTTACAAAAGAAAGCAATACAGATCATTCATGGGGTTGGATACAAGGATCACACAAACTCACTATTCTTACAGTCAAAACTAATCAAATTCAAAGATATGGTGGATTTTTATACAGCACAGATACTATTTAAAGCCAAAAATAATATACTACCAGAAAACATTCAGACACTATTCACTGGAAGGGAAGGGGGTTATAATCTAAGGGGAACATTTAAATTCAAAACACTGAAGGCACGCACAACAAGAAAAACTTTTTGTATTTCAATATGTGGGGTTAAATTATGGAACAGTCTGGAGGGGACGCTTAGGGAATGTCCAAACATAAAGCAGTTTAAAAAATATATATAAGGAGATGATTTTTACAAGGTACAGAAATAAGGAGGGTGTATGATTATTACTGTGTATATTGTTTATTTACTTTGTTATTTATGTATCTATGTTTTATCTTCAGTATTTGTGTGTGTAGGTAATATGTATGTATATGTGTATATATATGTGTGTGTGTGTATGTCAGTGTGTATGTATTTATGTTATATATTATAATAATATAAAGAATAATATCATATTTTATTGAGATAAATATCTTTGTAATAGAATTATGCTTTGTTAGATATAGAACAAGGATAATTGAAGAATAACAAATGGAAGTTATTATTATTGTTATTACTACTATATAGATAGAAGGCAAAATATTTCAGTACGTGTTATTTCAGTCATATTTATTAAAAAGGGGTGGAATTAAATAAGATTACACTTCTTCCCACTCCTTTTCGGATATGTAAACAGAATTTATATTTTTTCAGTTTACTTTGTTAAGCTTTGTTATTGTACATTTATTTTTATCTCTGTTCTTTATTCCTTTTCTTTATGATTGCCCATTAAAGTATGATAATTTCGTTTTTTCACATATTCAAAATAAACTATCTAAACTACAAACGTCCTCTCATCACTGAAGTCACTCTGGACCAGTTCTCCTCTGTCCACACAACATGCTCCTCAGCAAAGACAAGTCTAGCCTTTTTATTCTTTCTGCTGATGAGAGGTTTGGTCACTGCAGAGTGGGCTTTCACTCCAAAAAGTCTTAAACAATGAGACACTGTGCAGAGAAAGATCCTTGTTCTGTTCAGCACTGAACTGGAGACCAACTCCAGCTGCAGTGTTGAATCGATTCCCCATTGAGAGTCTTCTCATAATCCTGTCCTCTTGTGCACTTGTTTTACCTGGACGACCGGCCTTTTTGAGGGACTTAAATTAATCTGTCTGCTTGGTAAGTTTCAGTATTCTTGAAATCACAGAATGTGAACGCCCAACCTCTCTCTGATGGCTGAGAGGGTCATCCCTTTGTTCTTCATCTGGACAACCTGCTGTCTCAGGGTTTAAGTCTCCTTAGAGCAGCTTCCATCTTACAAAGTAACCAGGAGAGCTGCAGCAACTGATAAATACACGTACAAGTCATATTTAAGAAAGTAACCCAATAAATAAATAATAAACATCAACCCCTGTTTGTCAACCATCCCCTTCACCCCTGTCTCTTGTTTTTGAACTGGTTCATATTTGGATGTTGCTGTTCCATAATCCTGCTCCACACACCCAAACACAAAAAGGTTTTCTGGTCGGACAGACTCTCTGAAGAAGAATTCCTTTTATTCATCCCGCAAGGGGAAATTCAGTTTTTTCACTCTGTTATTATTATTATTCATGTTACACACACAGGCCTGAAATACACACACATGCACAAACAGGACCTATATACATGCAATTAATGGAGAGATGTTAGAGCTGAGCAGGGCCCTGAGGTCCGTTTCACGAAGCAGGTTCAACAAACTCTGAGTTTAACCCTGAACTCTGAGTTGATCTACTCTGAGATAGGAAACTCTGAGTTTCTGGTTCCAGAACAGCAGATTTGCATTAGTTTGATCAACGCGGAGTAGTTTGACCTGGAGTTCAGCGCGTGCACCACAAGTATAGAACGACAGCATCAATGGAGCCCTGAGACGACGAGTCACCATGGCAATGGGGAAGAGGAGGGCTACGCTACCACTGGAATTGGAAATATTAATGCGCTCATACGGGAGTTTGAGCAGGTTCTTCGCCGTAAGTGTAACACCGCTGCAGCAGCAAAAGAGAGGGAGACGGCGTGGGAGAACATTGCTGCTCGGGTCAGTGCGTAAGTTTAAATGTAGTCCTGTTGCAATCACAGTAATATCACAGGGGGAACTGCCTGAGTGGTAGCCTATTAGTTTGTTTCATTTAGGTGCATTCCCACGGGGAGAAGCGCACTTGGCAGCAGCTTAAGATGAAAAATAAAAACATTGTTCAACAGGTAAAACCTCAGCACAGTCTCATGGTGACGCCTCATTTTGAGCATGTTTTACATTGTAAAGTAAATATTACCGTAAGTGGCTGTTTTATACATTGTATAAAAAACTCCCATTTGCAAAAAAACGCAGCGCAACACACAATATCTGCTGGGATGTGACATTATTGTTAATGTTGGAAATGTAAGGATGGATTAGGTTGTGTATGTAAATGATGGACTGTGACGTGAAACAGTACCGCTCAAAAAGATAATTGCCTGGAAATGCAAGAACATCTATGCGGTCTAATAATCATCTCCCGACAAATTTTTAATTCTCTGTGCAGTAATTCTGCACCTTCATCCACAGGATCGTTATCAAATGGACATGCCATGGTAGTGGAAATAGTCGCCACCTAATAGAACTTATAATGACTGATTTTTGCAATGATTTTCTGAAAAAACAGACGACAGAACTATACTACGCCAAAACTCGGCCGCTGACTGAATGAATGAGGAAATCCAACACCGTGTGTGGCTGAAAGAGGGCGGAGACAGAGAGAAACTCAAGGTTTTCTGAGAAAAACCTGGTCCCGACCAGGTTAGTTTCAGAGAGAATGTTACCATGGTAACTGACCGAGAGGTTAAGTTACCTCTCTTTGTGAACCAGGCTAGAGTTACCCCTCTGTCTCTGGTTTGAGTTACCTCCCTTTGTGAAACGGAAAACTCAGAGTTTCCCTCATTTCAGGGTTTACAGACTCAGAGTTTTCACTAAACCTGCTTTGTGAAACAGGCCCCTGGAGATGAACTGGCACTTCTCCAGCCACCAGTCCACGCTCCAGTCATGGTCCAAACAGGGACTCAGACCGGCGACCCTACGGTTCCCAGTGGAGTTACCTTTGGACTGAGCTACTGCCACCCCTTCTTTTTTTTTTTGCAACCTTTTAATGAAATATTCTTCTTAAATTTTAACCCTCCACTCGCTCATTGGATAATTTGTTTATATTTCCAGGTAAGTTTTCATTTTTGGCCCTAAACATCATCTGTGCTGTTTTAAATGCCCCCACATCTGTTGTTTTTAATCATTCTGACTGTAAGAATAATGGGTTAGTGGGATCCAGATACCTAAAAATGTGAATAATGCGTATAGCTCTTTTTTGAAGAATAACCAATGAATGCACTGAACTTTTATAGTCATTGCCCCAGACCTCTGCACAGTAATTGAAATAGGGTAAGATCAGTGAACAGTGCAGAGCGATCTGTGATCCAGGACTTTATGTAATACAGAAAGGCTTTTTGACACTTTGGATTGTACATGTTTAAGGTGTGATTTCAACAATCTTTTCATGAACCTGTTCAATTTCAGGCCCATTTATTTTTATATTTGCTTGTGTATTTGTTCTGCAATTACCTAATAACCTTATTTTGGTTTTAATTGGTTTAAAGTTTAATGATATTTTGTTCCTGTCAAACCATGTTTTCAGTTTGCCCATTTCTGTTATATATTCTGTTATTGTTATTTTGTCCAGTAGCTGTTTTAAATTCTCCCCAGAAAATTTTTTTTTTGTGTCATCTGCAAACAAGACCAGTCGCAAAGCATTGGACACATTACAAAAGTCTTTTATATACAGAACGAATAATTTAGGACCCAACACTGGCCCCTGGGGGACACCACAAGCAATGTCCAAACATGTAGAACTGCAGCTGCCCACTTTCACAAACAGTCGCCTGTTATTTAAATAGCTTTTTATCCCATGCAATACTAGACCTCTGATGCCACACCTTTCTGTTTTTAAAAATAAAATATCATGGTTGATCGTATCAAAAGCTTTCTTTATATCAATAAATATCCCAGCTGCATATAGTTTATCATCAATAGCGTTTGTAATATCTTCAGTTTGTTCTGAATGCATATTGGCTTTCAGTGATTAGTTCATGCTTTTCTACAAATATGTCTGGTCTATTGTCTAGAATTTTGGAGAATAAAACAGGTCGGCAGTTTGTGAAATTAAGTTTTTGGTATGGTTGGTATGACTTTTGGTATTTTCATTTTGTTGGAAAAGGACCGTTTTGAAAAGATAAAATTACAGATGAATGTTAAAGGTTTGGAAATAACCTCAATGACCATTTTAACTAACGCCATGTCAATGTTGTTCAAATCATGTTTTAACAATGTCCAAAAGTACTTTCTCATCATCAGCAGGGATTTATCTACAATAAATAGATTTGTTTGGCCAGGTCTGGTCTAACATTTACAAAAAAATGATTAAAGCTGTTAGCTACACCATCCAGATTATAATTTCCTTTGTCCTTATCAATACAATATTTAGGGTAGTTTGTTTTCCCTGGGCCATTTCTGATAATACCATTAAGTATACTTCATATTATTTTTATACTGTTTTTGTTACCATCTAATGTTTTCTCTTAAAATAAAAGTGAACTTATTCTTGTACTTTTGATTTATTTATTTTCTGAATCTTTAGTTCTGTGCTTATTTGCAGGTATTTTGTAATCCCTTTGTAATCCATGGACATTAAGTATTTGTTTTCTGTCTTTGATGGGACAGTTTGTATCATATAGTGAAAACATAGTAATGAATGTTTCAAACGCTCTATCAATGTCTCTTTTTTGGTATATTATGTCCCAGTTCTGTGCCAGTAAGTCCATTTTAGTGCATTGACAGTTTCCTTCGATCTCACTCGTCTGTCGTTGGTTTATCAGGTTCGTTGCTCCTGGTGTAGTCATAAACTCGGTCACTTATGTCATTGATGAATAATCCACTTACTGTTTTGTTTTTCATGTCATTGCTGAATATATGGTCGATGGGTGTAGCACAATGAGAAGTAACTCTACTGGGTCTGGTGATTTGGTTAAATAGAGTCATACCGTACATTGTGTTGACAAAGTCTTCTGTAACGTTGTGTGTATGTATATGTGTGAGATCAGTACGCTCTCTGTCCAGCAGGTGACAGCATGAACTACCCAGTGGGAGGGAAATGCCACAGGACTGTTCAGATTCACTCTGTGCAGGAAACATAGGGACAGTGTCCTTCACAGGTTGCATCGCTCACTCACTCACTCACTCACTCACTCGTCTTCACCCTCTTATCCGGGGTCGGGTCGCGGGGGCAGCAGCTTTAGCAGGAGACCCCAAACTTCCCTTTCCCGGGCCACATTAACCAGCTCTAACTGGGGGATCCTGAGGCGTTCCCAGGCCAGTGTGGAGATATAATCTCTCCACCTGGTCCTGGGTCTTCCCCGAGGCCTCCTCCCAGCTGGACGTGCCTGGAACACCTCCCTAGGGAGGCGCCCAGGGTTCATCCTTACCAGATAATCCTGAACCACCTCAACTGGCTCTACTCCGAGTTCCTCGCGGATGGCTGAACTTCTCACCCTATCTCTAAGGGACACTCCGGCCTCCAAACCTACTTCGGCTGCTTCGGTTATGATCAGTAGTGCATATGTAGTAATAATCCAGTAATATAATATTAATAGGGGACATTCTGCTGACTCATGTGTATTTAACTTAGTGACGGGCCAATGAGGCTTCATAGAGCCTCATGAACCATTAGCTGTATTTCTGGAGTCCCTAGATGAAGCTCTTGGTTCAAAGGAAAGGGAACAGTGAATGGTCATTCTGTGTGCTTTTAAGCCTTTGTTGAACAGAGGACACCATCCTGCGGACTTGGAAAATTAAGGGAAAAGCTTCATATAGCTCTATGAAGTCTCATTTGCCCATCACTACTTTTACTTTAAGTACAGTGTGCTGTGTGCTTATTATTCAGTTCATTATTATAAAGCTTTTTTTAGATCGCTCCAGGATTTTGCTCAACTGACATTTTCTGAACTGAGAACCAAACTGCTTGTTTCAGCAGCTTAAAGGGTGCTCTACGGTTAGGGGGATTCTTACAAAGACGGATAAAAACAGTGATCGACACTGAAGCTACAGAGGCTGAGCGATTCCACACATACGTATAACATTAAAACATTATGTATGACCCGTGAATGTCAATAATTATCTGAGTATTTTGGCACTGAATGCACCATAAAACAGTATGTGTATATGTGTGTGTGTGTGTATAGGCTTTAGTCCGCCCTGCACATTACTGTAGGTCAATTTAATATGCAACTCAATTTGGTACAGAGTATGTATAAGGGGGCCCCTGTTCCGTCTGTTTCAGCTAAGGGCTCCTTGGCCTGAAACACAGTTGGATCATTTCCTGTTTTCCCTGTGATCAGCCCACGTCTCCATGAAGTCAGCTCCTAGCTCCTATGGTAACATGATGCACTGAACATCCTCCTGAACACACCATCACCAGTTTGAGGCATGCTGGTGGCAGCAGCATCACGCAGCAGATGCTTCTCCACAGCCGCTGCTTCTCCGCAGCCGCTGTTGCATTGTGGGAAACGTAGGATCCAGTGCTTTTTGAAATTTGAAACATACAAGGGAGACCATAAGAAGGTAGTCTTTTTAAAATCTGTTAATGTTATGGTTGTGCAGCTCTAAATCTCTGGAGTGCCCTTTAAGAGCAGTCAAATATTACACACTTTGTCATTACTTCCTGATACATTGTTGGTTTGGTGTTCTGTCTCAGTGCAGGATGGTAATGAAATATCAGGGTTCCTACACATTTTCCGCTTCTCAGAGGATTTTTCATTAATTAAACATCTGAATACCAATTGTTAGATGCTTATTATGTAAATAAATGGTTTTAAATCCAACCTTTAACACATATGTTAAATTCTGACTACTTTCTATGCCATTATGTTGCCACGTAATTACAAGACATTTTTACATACGTGTTGTAGCTCATATAAGTGAATGAACTCTGTTCAACACACAGCATTTTATTCCAGCTAAATGCTAAAAGAGTGAAATGAATAAGTGTGAACCTTTAACTCTACAGACAGGAACAGTAGAGATGGATAATTAAATGAATAAGTGAACCTGTAACTCTACAGACAGGAACAGTAGAGATGGATAATTAAATGAATAACTTTGAACCTGTAACTCTACAGACAGGAACAGTAGAGATGGATCATTAAATGAATAAGTGAACCTGTAACTCTACAGACAGGAACAGTAGAGATGGATAATAAAATGAATAACTTTGAACCTGTAACTCTACAGACAGGAACAGTAGAGATGGATCATTAAATGAATAAGTGAACCTGTAACTCTACAGACAGGAACAGTAGAGATGGATCATTAAATGAATAAGTGAACCTGTAACTCTACAGACAGGAACAGTAGAGATGGATAATAAAATGAATAAGGGAACCTGTAACTCTACAGACAGGAACAGTAGAGATGGAGTAAACAGACTGTAAATAAAGAAAATAATGATCAATAAAAATAAAATGTAGACGAAGACGTATGGAAAAGATTCAATAAATGAGAATCACAGTCACACGGCCAAAGGTAACCATGGTAACCTGACACCATTCTACAGCAGCTTGATTAGTTTTATGTCATCAAACTTATTTTGATTTGTAGATATTCATATATTTAATTTTAGAAAGTGAGATAACAGTCTGTTAACAACACAAACATTTTTTCAAACTCTTTTCCAAACTTGATTAAATTCACAACTGGGTAGGAACCTTGAATTGTTAAAAGGCTCATCACTTGTCCAACTATTCAGATTATTCCTCTGTATTATGGAATATAGCAGTACACTTTAAAGTCAAATGAAGAACACCGCAGTTTCACAGATAAGTATCTTTTTTATTGAAGCATCAAGCTCGTAGCACAGATATATTCAGCACATCTTGACCATCCAAAGAACAGCAAAAGAAAGAATTAGAACAGCAAAGTTTCTCCTTCAGTACATCCTGCAACTGCACCCTCTCTGACCCGGGGGAAGGCGTTCACTTTGCCGGCCTTTGGAGAGGGGACTCAGAGGACGGCAAAGTCAAACTCAGAAAAACATGATTTCGTCAGCTTCGAAAAGGTCATCCCGTAACAAAATTGTTTCACAACAAAACAAACATCTGGACAAACAGGGGAAGAGAGAAGATTGGTCCGCAGCAAAAATACAAAATTATTTTTTGTATAAAACTCTACCGTTCAACTGCAAAAACTGCATTTGGAGTTCACTGTATAAAAAAATAAAATAATAGAATAATGATCCACACCAACGAGGCTGAAATGTACTTAATCCGAGAACAGTTAGCGCTGAACTGCTTCGGTACTGAACAGTTTAAATGTGTGACTTCGGAAAAGGGAGCGTAACAGTCGTGGCAGATCACCTCAGTCCTTGGACAGTTCATGTAAGGGCAGAGATTGGTCCTCAGGAAAAGAATGAAACCACTCCAAAGAGCCATGATCAACAAACTAGAGGGAAACTATTCCAAGTGTCAACGTCACTGCTTTTCCTTACATCAACTGTTCCGACTTCATCTACTGGTCCGACCGGCTCACGGAGCGCCTTAGGTGAAGAATGCACTGCTAAAAAGGCGCTGATGCAATTATCGCACTGACTGGACTGCACCACAGTGCTGAAAGCAGGTTAGGACTTCCGCCGCTTCTCATCCGGTTTAAAAATTCAAACTGCGTTCTCTGGCAGGAGAAGCATCATGAACGCCACGGAGCAAGGCAGAAGTTAAAGTAATAAATAAGAAGCCTAGCCTGCTTTCAGCACTTGTCCACGACTTGAAAGACGATGAATTCAAGTTACCCGACCCCGGAAGAAAGAAAGAAAGAAAAAAAAAAAGTTCCCGCCTATAACCAAAACACATCAGGATACGCCTTAAAACAAGAGGAAGGTAAAGCACACAGAAAAAAAAGGAGGAGACGGCGCTAAGCTACACTGTCAAGCAACGCGGCACTAGCAGTCACATGCACCATAGTGTCACAGGACCCCCCCCTAAATGAACAAAGGGCATCCAAACAAAAAGAGAAGAAAAAACTGCTAGGGGAGTCACATTTTCGACCAATTCACTGCAAAAAAAAAATGTCTGGGCACAATAAATTTAATAAAATGGCAGTTTATGCAGTGGTTACATGTGGAATGATCCGGGACCACCCTGGCATGCTCAGACTGGTGGGCCTCTATTGTGCGCTTACAGATTTCTGTATGGGGCGGAAAGAGACAGAGAGAGGATGGATATTATGTGGGGAAAAGAAAAATGCTTTGCTGGGCAACTAAGCAAAAAGTGTCTGATTCATTATTTCCCATTCAGAGCAGGCGCAGCCAGGAGGGCCGGCTCTCGTTATGTCAACGCTTCTGGGGCCAGCTGACGGGCCGACTCTGGCAGGGGGAGACCTGCTGGGAGACAATGACTGGTCGGCAGAGGGCATTGTGAGCTCTGTTTGTGTGCACGTGTGTGTGTGCGTGTGCGCGCGTCCCCCCACTGGACTGCTACATTCAGCTCAAACCTGGTCCAGACCTTTCTCTAGAGAAGTGTACATTCGAAAGACGGGGGACAGACCGCTGCTTTATGCAGCCTGTGCTACATTCAGGTGTTCCTTTTAACCACTTTGTGTGTGTGTGTGTGTGTGTGTGTGTGTGTGTGTGTGTGTGTGTTGAATATGACTGGGGGATTTTTAAAGACCCGGGGGCTTCCTATGGATACAGCATGCTGTAAAAACAAGAAGCCTTGGTGAAACAGTGTGCATGTTCAATGTTTCGTACACATACATTTTCCAGGCATACGACTTTAAACGCCAGTCTATTTGGGGAAATGCACAGACTGCATGATTGTCTGGAAGCACAAATGAACGGACGTTGGTGGGAGTCAGCTTCAAAGCCCAGCAAAGCAGAAAGTCTTTAGCTTTGTACGCTGCAAACCTTTTATCGAGTAGTGCAACATTAAACAGCAAGTATGGCGTTTGTTTTTAAAGGAAGTCAATTGTGACGATGCAAGGACGATTCGAAAGCCAAAAGCTCACCGCGACATACATTCAATTAGACCGTAGACTAAAAAGGCTGGCCTTCTTTTCGTACCATAAGTAAACAGTGTTTTAAAGTGCATTCAAAAATTGGTAGTGATTCATAAATACCAACTGTTGAATTGGACAGCAAATTAGGTCGAGTGGTCGAATCTGAAACAGACAAGATAGGATCATTGGGAGGCGGACCGATCTGAGCATGTCAGGGCCCTGTCCTAGTGTGGGCGGAAGCCTTGTCTGTGGGGGATGAGGGGGGAGACCTGCAGGAAGGGACTGTTGGACTGGGCACAGGTGGACAGCTTCGAACAGAGCGTGTTTAATTCCTCTACATGCACTTCAAGATCACAGCAAGAGTGAGCTAGAATATCGAAACGGAGAAAAGAGCTTTCATGCAAGAGATCTAAGTCACAGGTACAACAATGCAAACAACTCAAACTGGAGGTTAAACTAGGGCTCGCAACCGCGTCAGCACCGGGAGATTCTGAACGACGACAGCAGCGGGAGGGAGGGAGGAGGAGGGGTGAGGAGGACAAGCTGTCTACTGGGGGGTGACGCCGGCCGCGGGGGTGGAGCCCCGTGCGGCCCCCTTTCTTTTTACGCCTCTTCTTCATCCTCAACCCTCAGCTCTGCTGGTTCTGCTGGCGGCTCTTGGCGTAGCTTGTGAAAACAAAATTGTAATCGTTAAACTGAGCCAGCTGGCGGTCGAGACGCTTGTAGCCCTCCAACTTCAGGGGAGGAGAAAAGACACTGCGACATTTGGAGCTCTGTAGGGGCAAAAAAAGGAGAGAATTCATTAAGTGACAGCTTTAATAAGAATCCCTCTGAATGGAAGCTAGCCTGTGTCTTTTAAACATACCTGATTGACAAAAAGTGTAGTCACAAATTTTCCTGGCTTGAACACCTCCACCACCTTACTGACCAGATCATCGTAAGATGTCTGGGAGAGGTTGGTTTCGAAGCTGACGTAGGAGAACTCAGGCTCCGGGGTGATGTGGATGGTCCAGTAAGTTCCCTGGAGAAGACAACAGGCAGAGCAACGTCACAGAAACGCCTGTGACGTCAGCGGACAAAAGGTGACAGATCCACAAAGAGACACTCACGTCAGTCTTCATTCCATTCATTGAGTATCCACATGGGTTGAACATTGTGGCATCGATCACAGAACCTGGTATCAGGTCACGAATTCCACTCATCTGTAATAGACAACGGTAAACATCCAATTAAGCATCAATCACAGTTCTTTAAAGTCCCTGGGAAACAGAGGTTGGAGCCTCCGTGGCCTCTGAACTGCTGTGTATTGCCAAGTGAAACTGAATATTTGAGTGGTATACAGTCACAATAGGAACTGTAATCAAATCTTTTGCATTTGATCTGGCTACCAAAGAGTGGGCAGGCTTAGAGATACGGAGCTGCAGAGAGGACTGCGGGCTCCACAGTCACACTGAGACCAGAGGAAAGGGCAGAGATGACAGGGACTTTCAAACATGCAGATTAATGGTGCCCAGCCTCCCAAGTCCCATCATGCAGCCAGCTGCCCAGAGCTCCCAGTTTTTTCAGCATGTACTGCCCGCGTACAGCAATACAGGCGGCCAAAAGCATCCCAGAAATCAACCTTGGACTCACTGTTTTAGAACTGAAAAACGGTTACGTACTGTAAGCCCAGATTCTATGAACGTTAGGTGTTTTTGCCCAAACACACACCGCTCTCCATATGGCTCTGTTAGCTACTATAACCACGACTAGGAGTCGATCCACAAAAGGTAAATTGTGGTTTTCTATGACCGCTGTGGCTGCTGGTCGCCTGAAGCCCAGTTGGGTTTGAACTGAGCCGTCTCGTCTGGACTCAAATCGACTGATGGTGTCACCAGCGATTCAGCAGCCGGTTTTAGAACGTATCACCCGTTTCAACAGCCAATCAAGTCTTAGCAAAGTCCACTGCTTAAGTCACTGTCAGTTGGTTAAAAAAGGCCGTTATGGACGGAGGCACAACGTGTGTGTGAAAGACAGAGAAAGAGATGGGGAGAGAGAGGGTCGAGCGAGCAAAACAATGAATGTAATCCAGAACAAAGCAGTGAATCAGGGAAAAGAAAATGGTATTTTCTCTGTTTCATCTCTATAGAAATGCAGTTGTAGGGAATATCTCACTGTCTCTGTCCTCATTTATATTTTAGAATGCTACAAATTATATCCAGATACAAACAAAAGCCTGAAAAGTCGGAGGTTAGAGCAAAAGTACAGAGAGTTGTTGCTATGGAAATGACACACCATCCTCTCGTCTCACTGGTGTGAACATTTCAGAACGTTGCAGACCTGTACGTTGCAAGTTTCAACTTGTCTCGTTACGGATCTTTGGTCTGAACTGGGCTTAAAGTCTCTTTGATTGGATTCATTTTTATAAACGCTGAAAGCACAAGGAGTCAAACATCTGAAAACGGTTTTACAGGAAGAGAAGAGACAGGGATTTGAATGTAAAAATACTGAGTTTTTTTTATTCTAAATATTGAATATCAAGAGGCAAATTAAGTCTTAAAACAAGGCCACAAGAAACGCACTTTTCATTTCACTGGGACTTTAACCACTACGCAAACCGACTGGACTAACTGAATATTGTTCCCTTGACAACACTGGAGGGTGTTTGTGTGTACGGATATGTAAATAAACATGTGGTTGGAGTAATGTGCTTACACGAGTGACATCACTTGCAGAAACACCATCTTTCATATAGAACTGGTCCATAATGGCTGGATCGAGGTCACTCATCAGAACTTCCAGCGTCTGATCCGCATGCTTGTTCTCCCAGTACTCTGGTAAGTCCAGGGTAAACAGGTACCTGTGGGGGCACACCGTGAAAAGGAGATTCAGTTCATCACAAGCATGCATCACCAAGTATGACAATGAGAAGACAGCTCAGGAGAGTTTTCAGACCCATACCTCATGATTGTCACTATCTGCACTAAAATCAAACGCTGCTGCTGTGGCAACAACACAGAAGACTATCAGCAGCTGCAGATTCTGGCAGGCTGCTCAGTGTCAAGAAGTTTTATTATCATTATTATTATTAATTTTATTCAAAGTGAAACAAGACATTTCCTACATCGTCCAAGGATAATAATCAGTGGAGAACACAGTGCAGCACTACACAAATGCCCACTGAGGTTAGCGACACTATTGCACAATACATGAGGCTTCAACCAGTAAGTGTGTGTGTGACGCTTACCAGCAGTCAGAGTTCAAACGTCCCATACAGTAGGCTGCACCATCTGGAGGAAGCAAAAGTTAAGAGGTTTGCTTTAGTTTACCGCTGACTTGACACAATCACAAATGTGGAACAGCATGTATCATCTATTAGACTTCAACTTCTATTAGGCCTGGACCATCGGTCCAAACTCTACCCTGATAGGTCACTTCATATCCACAACGATACACATTATGATTATAGCATGTTCTCTGGCAATTCAACAGAGAAATGTCTGTATGAAACCACACGGTAAAGCCTATTTTTGGATACTCATTGTTCCTACCATTTTCCAAAGTCATATTCAGTCATTTACAAAAATAAAAAGTTGCATTTTCAAGCACCTTACAACTGTGGTTCAGTACATACTTATATACAGTACACTGATTATTGCACCTGTTCATCACATTAACCAGACATTACAGTATTATCAATACATCTTTCAATACAACAGTGACAAATTTCAAGAAAACTGTGCGTTTCAAAAATGTGTCACCTGTTTGAGTTTCTATAGGATGACAAGACTACTTGCATTTTAAATAAAGTGCTTAAAAATTTGTAAGTACGCATTGCTGTAAACTAGCGGTCGCCACTCGCCAAATGCGACTAAAATATTCCCCTGGTGACTGAATTTTGGAGGGCTCTATGCCACGGGGCAGGTAAATGTTTGTCCTGATGGTCGTGCTATTGCAATAAATCGTGCTGATTTAGCAAAACATTGTAATAGCTATAAAACGATAAATTATGAAGGTAGCAAATGTTAAACGCTAAACCGGGGATTTGTTGTGTGTCACACTGAAGTAGCTCCCCAACGACACCGCTGTAGAAAATAGTTCCCCTCAGAACGAACGTAGCGTATGCGTCACTACTCTTTAAAGTTTGGTGCGGTGACTGTGATCCGAGTGCAGCTATGTGGCGCCACATTCCCGGTGTGACTGAACCAAAGAGGAAAACACAGAGGAGATTGGTGGATTTGATCCGAGGGCAGCTATGATGCTGTGGCACGAGAGCTCAGTTAAACAGGCCGCCTAACTGTTATAATGTTATAATATATTATATATGGATGGTGGTGTACAGAGGGAGTCTGCTGAAGACAGGGATGAGGAGTTCAGACTGGATCTCTCCCATCTGTAGTTCTGATGAGTCATTAATGAGTGTTTCCTGTATTGAAATTCAATTAATAATAATAAATCTAAATATTACTTTGTCCTCTTTTCTAAGCATGTATTGCTCTATAATACTGTTATCTCAATGAAAAGGACTGAAACGGATGGATGTGCAACGAAAAGGAGCATAAAAGGTAAAGAATTTCCATGGCCCCTTAGCAGGTGCGCTAAAAGTTAGTTTACGGCCCTGCAAGTACCTCTCAAACCTCAAAAACGCATTCAAACTCAATTGTTTAGATTTCCAGCGCCTGCAAGAGCCCTGTATACAGCTGTGTGCTAGGACGCTCTAACGCTACATACTTGGGAAAATCTGGCTGAGAAAGTCCACTTCCTCCTGGAAGTTTCGATGAGGGAACTCTTGATGGGTTGGCTTCATAAAGTTCTTGCGGGAGTAGAAGAAATTCTGGAGAAAAAAAAAGAAGAAACCGAAAAGGGTGAGAACAGCCGCAGACATAAGTGATAGCTACAGAAATGAGAAGTTTGTATTTCAGTCTCCGCTTTGACTCAAATGTTGTCTTACCTCGATGGCATCAAAACCACAGTACTCCCTGGCGAGTTCCAGCAGAGGCACCAGTGCTTGCAGTAAGAGGGTGGTTCCGCATGTCTTCAAAATGAAACGTCTCTTGGAGACAAACATGCTACTCTCACTGCGGAAGTAAAGAAGTACAAAACAAGTGTAAAACATCTGTTGGTGCAGTATCATTTATTATACAAGTGATTATTAACTTCCACTTGTGCTTTTATCTCTTTAGCTCCACTGAGCTCACACAGGTCTAAAGACAGGCACAAACAAATCTCGAGCTCAACAGACATGTCTTCTGTTGGACTTTGTTTCTTCCTGTGCAGCTAAATAAGTCAAGCATAGTGCCGTCATTTCCATGATTACTAGCTAAATCCCCACTTACAGCACACATTAAACATGTCTGCACTTGTGGAACTCCTAACTCCAGCGAATTAACAGGATGGATACACCACCTGTAAATAGGGATGTCAGCAAGACCAGCTAAAGCTAAATTCCTGGTAAAGTTATTCAGCTTGGCATACAGAGGCTTTAAGAACATGGCAGAAGTCATTACAGCTGAAACTTTGAGAAGCCTTGTTGTACAACATGCTTGTGTGGGAAATCCAAGTCAGCGAGCCTATTGGGAACAGACATGCTCAGTCTAGTTGGACCACATCTTTTTCTTTCCAGACTGGCTTTGGTTGGACCGGGCCTTTTTAACCTCTCTCCGTTCACTCGGCCCATCTTAGCAGCACTTACTTTCATACTTTTATTTTTTCAGGTTTCTGCTAGATCATGTTTACATGCTTAAAATGTTCAAAAAACACTTTTTCCCCTCTTCCTGTCTGAATGTACCTGTATTCATTGACTGTAACTGTACTTTCTACCTATACAGTATAGCTGTGACATCATTGCACAGAAGTCCTGACTACTTTAAAAAGGCACAGTTTCGGAGTACAGGCTGTGAGCATTTCTCCTTGGAGTAATACTTGTCAACAACAAGTCAGGTCAGGTGCTAATTGTCATGAGTCTGCAGCACCCAGCTGTTAAAAACAATATTATTTCACATTTTATCAGTATCTGTACTTGAGGAACGCAGGGCAGCATGTCTGTGTGCAGCTGCTCTCTGCTTCATCAACACCTGCAGCCAGAGTGGGTGTGGCTTCATAGGGACACGTCACTCACAGAGAAAGACATGAGTGCTCCTGCCGACCATCCTAGACTTGTTTATAAGCAGGCGCACAGAGTGAAAACATAGCCGACAGGGTCAAGCCCACGAACAGCACAAAGCCCGTCTGTAAAGGATGCTTTAAATCGATACAGACCAATGGAGTAAGACATCCAACATGGAGCTCACAGACATGAGGAGAGCTGCAGGTTAGAGATAGATAACTTAAATATCTCCCAGATGTAACGTTAAATCAAGAGAGTGTTTACTCTGTGACAAGTGAACTTCTTTCACCATCAGAGCGGCAGGAGGCAGTCAGGGGTAAAGCTAACTGTTAAACTGTCTAATGTGGTTCACACTGGAGACATGAACTTTACCAGAACATGAGCTGGAGACATTAACTTTACCAGAACATGAGCTGGAGACATTAACTTTACCAGAACATGAGCTGGAGACATTAAGGGCGCACACACTGTCCTTCTGCACCGGGCCAAAACAGGTTTTTCGAGTCAAGCCTAGTGCGTTTGACCAGTGTGAGTGCAACCGCTCCGCACATAACTGCAGCCAGCTGGCCGTCCACGGCCCGTCTGAGAGAGGTGGGCTTTTGTAGAGCGCGTTTGCACAAGTACGAGCATGAGCATGCGCACGTGTACGAGCACGAGGCTTACGACGTTTCTGACGTAGTTTATGTGCGCCTGTTCGGACATAGAAAATAGAAGGACCGACCATGCGCGGACATTTAACAACAATGGCGGCGAAAGGTTCACGTTGGTGTAATGCGGACGTGGAGTCTTTACTGCAGATTTGGTCGGTGAAAATATTCAAAAACAATCGACAAGACGCACAAAAACTCTGAGGTCTACGGAAAGATTTGTAAACAAAGCGTCGTCAATCAATGCGTGTGACGTGTTACGGCGTGATGACGTATGGACAGCAAGAAGCATTTGCGCGAGGCCCAGGCAGTGTGAGTACAAACGGGCCTGGGGCGCGGGGGGTGAGGGAGGTGGGGACAAATACCCTAAAGCCCGGGGCGCGGTGCGGAAGGACAGTGTGAGTGCACCCTAACTTTACCAGAACATGAGCTGGAGACATTAACTTTACTAGAACATGAGCTGGAGACATTAACTTTACCAGAACATGAGCTGGAGACATTAACTCTACCACAACATGAGCTGGAGACATTAACTTTACCAGAACATGAGCTGGAGACATTAACTTTACCACAACATGAGCTGGAGACATTAACTTTACCACAACATGAGCTGGAGACATTAACTTTACCAGAACATGAGCTGGAGACGTTAACTTTACCACAACATGAGCAGGTGACATTAACTTTACCAGAACATGAGCTGGAGACATTAACTTTACCAGAACATGAGCTGGTGACATTAACTTTACCAGAACATGAGCTGGAGACATTAACTTTACCAGAACATGAGCTGGAGACATTAACTTTACCAGAACATGAGCTGGAGACATTAACTTTACCACAACATGAGCTGGTGACATTAACTTTATCAGAACATGAGCTGGAGACATTAACTTTACCAGAACATGAGCTGGAGACATTAACTTTACCAGAACATGAGCTGGAGACATTAACTTTACCACAACATGAGCTGGAGACATTAACTTTACCACAACATGAGCTGGAGACATTAACTTTACCAGAACATGAGCTGGAGACATTAACTTTACCACAACATGAGCTGGAGACATTAACTTTACCACAACATGAGCTGTTGTTCACAGGTATGATTATCGACAGCATCAATTATAAATGAGCTGTTTTAAAGCCTGTCAGTACTGGTAATATAATCACAGCATGCACATTTTCATCTATTTATATATATATATTAGTAGAAAATGATCTGTTTAGAGCACAGACCTCCACCATGTAATTTTTCTTCTACTTTATAACATCTTAAGTCGTTATAAAGCTCAACAGCTTTTACAAAAATATATTTTTATTTTTGACTTTAAGTTTAAGTGTTTTCGTTAAAAAAAATAAATATATTATTTTTCAGTTCCACGTTCTGTCATCTAATATTTTATTCCATTACTTTGATGTTTTAGTTTTACACCGTGGTGTCGTTTCAGTATAAGTATTGAGATATTATAGGCAGGTATCGTTCCAAAGTCATAATTTTGGTATCGTGACAACACTAGTATTAAAATCCAATTTTCTATTATCACCACTAAACAGGGTGTTGCCAAATGAAGCACAACTGAAATCTTCAGGATTGCTTCTCTTAAAATGACTGGTGCTAGCCTCAGGCTGTAAAATAGCAGACTCTGTTGGGCTCAGGCCAGGGAGCGGCTGGAGCTCTTGGGCCTGCGGGGCTCTAGTAGAATAATATTTCAAGAAATTGGTAATACCACTTCCCCATAGTTATGTCTCATTTAGAACATACCGGTTGGAGTGTCTAGACTTGAAAGTTGCTTAGACTGTGATCAAGTTGTTTGAATGTGAATATTGATAATCAGTGTACATGAATTCAACATATTAGCAATGGCAGGCTTACTGGCCTACAGACACATGTTAAAGTATTTAAAAACTGCTCCAATATGACTAATAGGGTTTCATATGGATTTCCCACAAGGAGTTTAAAAAAAACTCAGGGATGGAGCTGGAAAGCTCATTGACTAATTATTTCTCCCTCATTGAAGAATTCTAGATGTAGCCTCAGCCCCATGCAGCTCGTGCCCTGCTAGCTTGAGATCTTCAGTAACTACAGATCGGATTTTCATTCTGTTCCTTTAAAAGGGGCGTTCAAAACGCTTTTAAATGCATTTATGTTTAACCGGCCAGCATGGGGGACACTTATTTTATCAGAGAAATAATGAGTGGGGGGAATGAAGGGGTAAGATGTGGCTCAGAATCAATCAAACTTGGACATTAGAGCATTTCCCAACTGCCACTCAGCTCCCAGGTGGAGGTTTCATTTGTATGTGCTGGTGTGTTGAAGTTTGTCCCTCGTTGAATAGTTTGGGATAGATGGCAGACAGTGATGGGTTTATGGATAAGTGACATTCCAACTAAAGCTTGCTCAACTATGTTTGTGCACTCTGAGCTCTGACATTTCAGACATCTCCTTCAGGAGAGGAATGTGAAAACACCTGTCTAGTGACAACATTTGCTCAGCTACAAGTCACAATAGTCAGTGTGAGACATTTTAGAGGACAGGAACAGAAAAAAAACACGTTTTGAGTGGAGGGCGACTTTAAGGGTTCAATGTGCCTTCAACGCGTAGCTTTAACATTGAAACATGATGTAGAAATATAGACTGTCAATAATGATCATTTGAAGGGGGGCCCTGCTCTGTCTGTTTTAGCAAAGGGCCCCTGGCCCTAACAAACGCTAACCCCTGACTTGGACAATGTTGAAGCAGGTTTTTGTTTTTATAATTAAACACTATATCCCTCCAGGTATAACTTTGGAATGAGGGCTATGCTGTACTTTATGCATGTACCCATGTCTGTCTCATCAAGTGAGACAGAGGCTGTGCTGTCACTGACAAGCAGCTTACAGGTGACCGCTGTCTAATCCTGCCGGTCTTCTAAATCAGTAGGAAAAAAAACAGACACACTGCAAGTAGAGGCCCAGAACTCACCTGAGTATATAAGCTTCCTGCTTGTCAGACTTTGTCACACTTATGATCAAACAATGCACATTCTCCAACAGTTTGTCCCACTCAAACCTAAAAAGAAGAAGAAAGCCACAATTAGCACTTTGACATTCATTTACAGAGTTTAATCGGGTGCTTTCCAGTGTGGAAGTGAGGGCTGCGCAGTCATGGCCAAAACTGGGATCAGGGTGATTTTGATCGATACAGAGCTTATTGATTTTAGGTACACAATAGTTTTATTGCGCTCTCACATTTAAATCAAGCCAAAAAATATAATCCTGAAGAAACACATAGAGGGGGATGAATTTGATGGGTTTTTTTTAAAAATAATGGTGCCATCAGGTAAACAAACAAGCAATAATCTCAAATGGATATGGAATAGAGCAGTCTTTGGATTTGTTTGTTTGGATATTAGCCACAGTTCATTGTACCTGGGCAAACTGAAAACCTCACAGACTGGGGCAGAGCACACAGACGGCTCCCCTCGGCAGCAGGAGGGCTGCTTCTGCACCTCATGCAGGAAGCACGGCACAGCCAGAGACACCAGCAACATTCAATGGAGAATTTACCAGCAGCCCATTTTCCACAGTTCACCCTGTAAGGGATGGACAGGGCTGCGAGATTAGACAGCCTTTTCTGGGGAGCCGCTGAATGAGAAATGTGCCCGAGTGACTAATTAGACTGTCAACACAGGTTCTCTAACATGCAGGGACAGGTCTGGTCATAAAGTAGATGTGTTTTGTCTAGTTAGATTAGATAACTTTGCTTTAACATCATAAAATCACACATTTTCTTGCTCTTATCATGCATTTCACCTGATTACATTAGAACATAATGGGCTGCTCCTTCACACAAACAAGGAGAAGCCCCACACTTATGTCCTGTTTGCATCTCCTGATGACATCAGAGCTGTTGCAACATGCTGGATTTCTCAGCTTCATACCACAGGGACAATGTCACCTGAGAACTGAGTCAGCTCTCGTTTCAGTGTGAAATGTACACGGTGGGCTATTTCTGGTCACTCAGTGGGATCGTATTTTCCTACGAGACAGAGCGGGCTCTAGGAAAGGACCACATTAAAAGACTACTAGAGTTTATCTATACCCAGGAGACCAGGTCACACGGCTTACCAAGATGACAGATTCAAGTGTGGCTACTTTTGTTGATTAAAAGAATAAATGAAAAAGACTAGAAATCAAAAGAGGGATAACAAAACAAAATCATTAGACAAACTCAAGATGTCATGACTAACATTATGCTGTGGAGCCGTGAGGAAAGTGAAGGTCTCGCCCGGAGGCGTGTAGATGAGAGAATATTAACGGCCTTCAGGAGGAGTTGCTTCACAATCACTCGAGGCGGACCGACCTGCTGTCAGGCCCTGAGAAGGACGGCCGAGGAGGTAATGTGAGCGAGCTCCACATTTGTGAATCAGATGCCCTTGTGGACTTATTTGGACATTGGCTGGCGTCCAGCGAGCCTGATCCACTGACAGTGTCCCCCTGAGCCGTTAATCTGCCCCTCTGACTGGAAAATAATGCCAGGCCTCATTCACCCAACCGGCCACCCACTTTTCTTAAACTGACCCCTGTGATCTGGTTAATGACAACAAGTTACTCACAGCACAAGCACATTTAGCCTTGAACGTTGCCACAGGCCACTGACTTGATACAGTGCTGCAATAACAGGCAGTGTCGAGCAGTTTCAAAGGGATAATCCCTGACAAAAGATGTATGTCAATGGTTAAATGACTGCGCCTTATTATAGGTTTATAGTGGCTTATTCTACTCTCAAGAGTACATACAGTATAACAACTTGGCGTTCTGCTGTGTAATTGTACGGTACTGTTTTTAAACCAGGAAAGATGATTGGCTGCAGGGTTGATGATTTCTAACCAGCTGTTGTCATCGTAAATTCTTCTTAACACACGCTCCTCAGTATTTGCAGAACACTAATGGATTTAGTTCCATTAGAACAAAGGTCACCGGCCTTTTTAACCATTTCCAATCATGTCTCTGACTGCCCTATCACCCAGACCAGACATTCCCCTTTTCTTTCAACGCAGTCCTGTGCCTGTAAGCAGACCACAGCAGGGAGACCCTCTAACCAATCAGAGGCACTGGGAGGAGAGTGCCTACATGGCTGGAAACGTGACCAGGACAGGGGCTACATGCGTTGGTGGTTAAACCCCACAGCACTGGGGTAAACCTCAACATAAAACCCCCTTCCCATCAGCCACGGGATCTCAGCACCAAACACTTCCGGGCGACTCGGTGTCTCCAGAATCAAACGTATAGATGCACATGTGAAACGCAGCCACCCTCCCCCTGATCGCAGGACAACTCCCATCTGGCTGAACACAAAGTAACATCCGAGTGATCTGGGACTCGTGTGTGTCCGTGTTGGTGGAAAGTGTCGCTGCAACCGAGGCAACACGCGGTGAGGACGGGCGACCACATGCTTGACATCTTCAGCGTGCCCCCCCCCCCCTCCTCCCCCCCCCGTTGATGAATGACGCAGAAAAAATCGAAAGCAACATAAACCCAATTGAAAGCGACATAAACCCCTGAGGCAGCCTAGCTAAACCCATAAAAACAAGCAGCGTAGCATGTTTTAGCAATTTGATATAATCAGACGACGTCTCAAAACCAATGAGGGAGCAATAAAATGCGTGCGCATCGATGGTTGGGGGGGGTCCCAACTCACATTGCCTCATGTTGGCACCAGAGTGAGCGGATGAATAAAGTAGAGCCTTCAAATGATGCAGCCGTCGGGGTAAAGAAGACGACAGGAGGCGGCTGTATGCGGGTACATTTTCTCCCAGGAACTAGCTCGAGCTACCGTCAGTTAAATAATAGCTCCAGAGTGGGGGCAAACTCGCTGTCAAAGACGCCTTTCAAAACATTAGACCACTGCCGTGAACCTACCGCTCACCGTCACAGGTGAGGGATCACGCCGCAAGGTTAATCGCCATACATTTTTCCCGGTGAAGAATGAATGACTCAGCTCTGAAGTGCCACTGTTAAAGGGGGAGGTGGCCATTTTCCAGTGACGGTGTTAGCTAGCTCCCTGGTAGTGGAGCTTTGACAACGTCCTTCCTAGCTAACGTTAGACAACTTCGATAGTGAACTAGTGACTGCAGAGGAGAAAACACCGCGGGAAAACTACCAGTGTGGCGTTTCACTAGCTTCATGTCACGGCTGGACTACAGGGGGTAAGCCGAGCATGACGTTTCCCCCGGCTGCTGAGGGCTGAGCCGACACCTGACACATTCAAAAGACACGAACCTTGGGATGGTACGGAGGTCCCCCGTTCCTTTGGTCTCATCCTGCCGAGAGAACCACACCTCCAACAGCTTCTCAGTCCCCTCGAAGAAATGTGCACCATTATCTTCCATCATGAGACAACAGACACCCAACAAAAAATATTAAGCTTCGGTTGTAACGTTTACAACTTGATTAATCCTTCTTCGAGCAGTTATAATTTATTGAGGTACAGTCCTTTAAGCAATCCAGGTGTTGATTTTCTTGAGTTACCGTCTTCCCTTTTGCAGAGAATACCGTTAGCGAGTGCTAGCTAATATCGCCGGCCATACTGTGTAGAGCACTGAATGGACATGGCGCGGGGAATTTATATGCGAGCCGTGCTTACGTCAGTCTCGCGTTAAACCAATCAGGTCGTAGTATTCTGGCTAGTGATGTGCGATTGGTTGAGGGCCCGATCACTCACTGAACAAACAGGGGGTTCCTCTCGTGACGTTTGTTTTTTTTCCATCATGCATGTACAAACATATGAAAATACATTTGAGGAAATTATAATCCTATTTGAAAACGTTGGTAACATTTACCTATGTAACGCATACATAATGTATTACACAGTTCACATATGCTTAGGCAAATTTCTGTTTACACTAAGTGCTTCTTTGACGTATGTTTTTTGTGTGCATATGAATTACATGTCTGAGTATTTTATACCGTTCCAAGACTGCAATGCATTCATTTATTGTCTGTACTCCATAATGACATACACAAATAGGCCTACACACTTTTGACTCTGAATTATACATAAAAAATAATATTATTATTATACACATTAAATAGAAATATGTGTTAAAAATTAGACTCTAGGTCCGGATCATGTAAATTATATATTGTGAATTTGTGCATTTTATTAACATTACATAGTACAACTGTTATTGCACACGTCTACGTATAAGTAACTGTTTGAAACGAAATACTAATGCTAATACTACTACTACTACTACTACTAATAATAATAATAATAATAATGATAATACTACTACTACTACTACTAATAATAATAATAATAATAATAATACTATTACTACTACTACTAATAATAATGATGATAATACTACTACTACTACTACTACTATTACTACTACTGATAATAATAATGATAATACTAATACTACTACTACTAATAATAATAATAATGATAATACTAATACTACTACTACTATTACCACTACTACTAATAATAATGATAATACTAATACTACTACTACTACTGATAATAATAATGATAATACTAATACTACTACTACTAATAATAATGATACTACTACTACTACTAATAATAATAATAATGATACTACTACTACTACTACTACTAATAATAATAATAATAATAAAGGGGGCGGTACCAGTTTAGGTGTGTTAGTTTTTATAAAACACAACCGTATTTTCAGGGGAATCTTCATTTATATTGTAATTTGGTGTGGTTGTATCACCTTGATAATAATTGGTATATATGATGTGTAACTAACGCCATTAGCAGTTCATGGATCATAAACATGTTAAAACATATGTATAGAAACTGTAAATATACAGCGGTTTGAACGAACAGCCGTTTGTACACCACGGAATCCAAACCACCGTCCATGGGTACGCGAAGTGCAATAAACCGCAGCGAGAAACGCGGGCTGTAGTTTCTTCACTCCTCCGCTTCAAAGCGGGTGAACAGCGGCGCCCGCTCGGAAGAACTACTTTTCCCAGCGACCACTGCGCGCCAATTAGAAACGTCAACGAGCCAGTGAACATTAAGCGGAGCAGACCAAAATCCCAAACAAGGAAATGGTGGGGGAATAAAACGACCAGATTATTTAATTAATGCATGTAATAATTAATATTTTATTTTATTGTAAATTAAGACGTATTTATGGGTTGAAATGGATTACGACTTCAAAACGAAGCTGGCGGCCGAGAGAGAGAGAGTAGAAGATCTGTTCGAATATGAAGGTTGCAAAGTGGGTCGAGGCACCTACGGGCACGTTTATAAAGCTAAGCGCAAAGACGGGTAAGAGAACCGTGAACCTTGTTTTTTCTACCGACATACGGCTGACTGCACGGGGCATTTTCCTTGCACACCTCGGTCGGGTACGGAACGGGGCGTTAGCTTTGAACCTCCCCGGAGCGATAACCCGTGTCTCTGTGTTTTTGTTTTCATGTAACGCACTCACTCACTCACCCACCCACCAACGGTCCCCCCCTCCTCTCCCCCACCCCCCAAAACAACACTTATTTTCGGACAAGTGTGGTCTTCACTTCACGGTGGTGCCCACGGACACGGCTTGTCCTCCGTGTGTGTAAACGCGCTGGTGTCGTCATTCAACGCGACAGGGACATTTCGACGTCCCTCCGCGGCCAAGCTAACGTTACTCCCCCGCTGTAACGCTGCAGCTCGCTGCCAAACTTTGTTTACACTCACACTGAATGTAGTCCGTGTTGCTATTCCATTTTGTTTCTTGATTGCACGTGTGAATATAGGCCATACACCCTAGCAGCAACAGGAAGATGGACACATGTGCTCTGACATTTCTGTTCTACTGCATCAGCACTGTCACTGTCTGTCTTTTAACACTTTGACTTGACAGTGAAGTTTTATTTTAATAGTGAAGTGCCAAGTTAGGTTACCTCTGACCCGGCAGCATGGGTAGTAAATGGAATGCAAGCAAGTGCCCGAGAAAAGAAAGCGGCTTGCTTCATTTTCTCAGTTTTTTTGGGGTCCCCTGCTAAAGCCGCTGCCCCCGCGACCAGACCCCGGATAAACGGTTGAAGATGAGATGAGATGAATGAAGTTGTGCTGCACTTTTTTCACATTTTACATCGGTTTCGGAGCCTATTATGAGCTTACTAAAGGGATCAAATCAATCTACATTAAGTCTTTGCCACCGCTGTTTGTACGTTCCAGCCTAAAAGACTGTTACAGGGATCTGGAGAAGCATCCTGTTACCTGACTCGAAGAATATTGTGTAAGGCAGCGGTGTCAAACTCCGATTCACAGTGGGCCAAATTTAAAAACTGGGACAAAGTTGCGGCCAAACTCAATATCTACAAAAAACAAAAAAAAGGACTGCAAATGTGCATGTGTTCCCTTCTCTCCAGATGTGTAATGTTGACCCTTTCCAGTGCAGGTCCTTGTTCTTGTCGTGGTGTTTCTTATGTTTTATTCTTTGGTTACAGCCACGGTGGCTCTTCAGACGAGACAAACAGCTCTTTACCTTCATAAACAGATAATCTGCCTCCCACTGGTGCTGAAAGCTCCTGTTCTCCATCTTTCTTTTGGCCATTTTTGGGGAGGGGTGGATTAAGTTTGTCTGAAGAGACTGGTAGCATGGATGCTCATGTTTGTTAACAGAAAAGTAGACGTGTATGTGCTTTATACTCGCGGGCCAGCTCTCAGAGAACCTTGATATGATCTTGCGGGCCAAATATAATTACACAGCGGGCCAGATTTGGCCCACAGGCCTGAGTTTGACACCCCTGGTGTAAGGTAACAGGAAAAGAAAAAGAAGATCAGTCGTCAGTATCAGCCAATAGCCTGAGTCTAAGTTTTTGTGAGAGTGGGATTGTTCAGCCATAAATGTGTGATTTGCATTTGTTTGATCTTTGGGGTTTTACAGTAAGCAACATGTCTCAGATAAGTCTTTCCCCTATTCATCATTGACTCACTGAGCTGTAAAGCTGTGTCCAGGCTGCAGGCGGTGCATTATCATATTCACTTGTGCAGCATTGGATCATAGAGATGTGATGTGAGGTCAGAAGGTGAACTAATTAGCTTGTCTAATGCTGTGAGGTAACGACACCCTCATGGGTATTACAGATCTTGTCCAGGGGATACAGCCAGTGTATGCAGCATAGAATAAATTAAAGAAGAAACACAGTAGACATGTTTCTACTTTTTTCCTTTTGGATCGGCCAATACTGAGCACTGACCCCATACCAGTGTGTTTCAAGCATACATGACCGTATTATAATATATATATATATATATATATATATATATATATATATATACTATACTATTTTCAAACAGCTGTATATTATTAACCCTGCATGGGTGTGATGTGAATGTTATCATTGTGATATGGCCCGGCTCAGGTTAGACATAGAGTATGAATGCCATAGAACTGTCTTTTATCATCTAGTTTGAGTCAGTCAAAACGGAAAAGTCGATTTCTTTAAGGCTAAGGGCCCGTCCACACTGAGACGCGTTTTCTTGTAACCGCACAACTTTAGTCTGGTCCACACTCAGCCGGTGTTATCTTTAGAAACCGGGTCCCAGAGTGGGAAGATTGTAAAAGGCCCTCCATGGCGTTGTGGTCTGGACGGTGAAAGCTCAGACTTTGTTAAAGGATGGCGTCACGGCCCCACCTCCGGCCTCTAACCCCGCAGAGTCACATAACAACAACAGTGCTGCTGTGTGAGAGGAGAGAGACGGACCCAGAGACTGTTTACTGAACTGGACTCTGAGCCACATGCATGGGAATGAATTAGGCCGACCACAGATTTCTCCCTTTTCCCTGATGCTCTGAATAAGGAGCTTAATTGGTTGCTTGTTGCTTTTTATGAATAAAGTTTCTAAGAAGGTGTGAAAAGTCTCTAAGGGCGCACTCACACTGTCCTTCCGCACCGCGCCCCGGGCTTTAGGGTGTCCCCCCTCCCTCTCCCCCCGCGCCCCAGGCCCGTTTGTACTCACACTGCCTGGGCCGCGCAAATGCTTCTCGCTATCCATACGTCATCACGCCGTAACACGTCACACACATTGATTGACGTCATCGCGATGCGTCTCTTTGTTTACAAATCTTTCCATAGACCTTGGAGTTAATGTGCGTCTTGTCCGACTGTTTTTGAATCTTTTCATCGACCAAATCTGCAGTAAACACTCCACCTTCGCATCACACCAACGTGAACCTTTCGCCGCCATTGTTGTTGTTGTTAAATGTCCGCGCATGGTCCGTCCTTCTAATTTCTATGTCCGAACAGGCGCACATAAATTAAGTCAGAACCGCCGTATGCATCGCGCTCGTGCTCGTACACGTGCGCGCACTCGTGCTCTTACATGTGCAAACTACAAAAGCCCACCTCTCTCAGGCGGGCTGTGGACGGCCTGCTGTCCGCAGTTATGCGCGGAACGGGTGCACTCACACTGCTCAAATGCACAAGGCTTTAGCTGAAAAAACGGTTTTGGCCCGGTACAGAAGGACAGTGTGAGTGCGCCCTTAATGTAGTGAGAAAGTGGCGCCCGTGAGTGCTTTGAGATGGGGAAGGGGCTCCCAGCAGCAACCTCTGCTCATTGAGGACACTAACTGCAGAGTGATTGGTGCATCAGAGTCCAAACAGGGACACATTTGTCTCTAGGATGGAGGAGGATTTGGGAAGTCTCCAGATTTGGAGAGAAACTCTCCGGTGTTTGGATTCTCCACAGCATCTCCCCGTCTCTTCTTCTCTGTTGTTGGTGTATTTCTGTGGCAGTTACAGCGCCACTTCCAGGCCCGGCATGTGTACTAAAGCGTTTTTAGTCGGTTTCACTGGTTTTATATGAATGCAGATATTTCTTAAGTCAAGGCCGTGTGGACGGAAAACTTTTCAAGAACGACGGGAAAGAAAAGGTCCTTTTTCGATCGCATGGACGTACCCTAAATTACATGGTATCATACTCATCGACTTGCATACTTGCCGATCCCATCATTTTAGGTGGTACTGGGGGCATTTCCAATAATGGTATTGGTATCAGAACAACTCCAAAAATACAGTGAGGTGGCAGAAAATCATTAAAGCACAGGTATATCTAATAACATTAACGATGCTGTGGAAAAGACGTCATCAATTTGATCAAGATCAACTTGTTCAAATATAGGCAACTGTGTAAAACATAAAGCACAGTGATGGCAGGCTGTATGTTACCTGTGAGCATTACATCTAAAGCTCAAGTACCGACCTGAAGCATCTGAAAGGGAAACAGCAATCAAAAGCCAACCTCAATCTGGCTGCAGAATGTTTTTTTGGTTTTCAAAGCAATGGTTATCATAGTATATAGTATATACTGTAGTTATTATACATACTACAATGATTCATCTACATACAATAGTGCAGCATGTAAGATGTAACGCTGTGGTTGTTCACATATTCCCAGTGAAATAAGCTGTGAGGCGTATTTAAGTGAAAACTGAGGGCAGCACACCACATTATGTCCCCAGTGCATAAAGGTCTTTTCTTCATGTTTGCTGTCTTCACACCTTAACCATAAGGGATTTGCAACTTTAGCTAGTTTGGAAAACTAGTATGCCAGAGACAAGGTGTGAAGATGCATTGTCAGTGTTTTTAAAAAAAGTACAAACCATTATGAATTGAGCCTATATAGTAGGAGCTTGGATGATCAACACAAGTAACCTGACTCCTCCAGATGGATTGATTCTCATGATTCTCATTGTCTCAGCATATCCATCTGAACTCTGGTTTGGAGATCTTTTGGGAAGGGGTGAAAACACCGGTTGCTGATTGGACAAACCATCTGTCTATCACCAACATACGGACCACATCAACCAATCAGATCACTGAAGCATGTGATGTACTAACAGCGTGGAGGCAAAGCTCAGACAGGAAACATCATGTGGGTAAAGGAGATTTTCTCTTTGTGTTTAACGTGAATTTACGGATCAAAGGCCCAATTTCAGGAGCCCGGTCCATATTCAACAGAAGGATCCAGAGAAAGATAGTAAGCGGCTTGATCCATAGCTGCTCATCTCATCTGTGGAAGTATCCAGTTGTTTACACTGAACAGTCGCTTCAAGTTGTGTCAATTCAATTCAATTTTATTTATAGTGTCAAATCATAACAAAAGTTATCTCAGGACACTTTACAGAGTAGGTAAAGACCACACTCAATGACTTATTTATGATTTACATAGACCCAACAATTCCTCTGTAGAGTACAGTGGCAACGAAAACCTTCCCTATAACAGGCAGGAACGTCAGACAGACCCAGCTCTGTGGAGGACGGCCATCTGTCTTGACCGGTTGGGGAGGAAGAAAAGGAGAGAGAAAGAGAGAAAAGACACACAGATGGACAGGGAGAGACAGACAGACACACTTCCAGAGATGCAAGCAAAGCCTAACAGTAACTATAATATTTATAGTAATGTGAATATGACGTATATGTTAAGGCAGTTAATACAACAGAATAGTAGAAACAAGCACAGCTAAGGTGATAGAATATGAAAATGATAATAATTATGGTGGCAAACATGATCAATGATGAGTAGTGGCAATAGCAGCTACAATACAGCTACAAATTTTATAGTTTATTAAACTAGTGATAGTATATATGAGTAACAGTGACAATAGCAGCAGGAAGCGTCATGTAGGACCACGGCAGCAAGCACCACCACGATCAGCAGAGACCTGCGAGACGACAAAGCACAAACAGCTCCGGGGAAGAAGCTGAATCAGTAACATGCATTGATGGGACATGAATGATTCAGACAGAGAGGAGAGAAGCTCAGAGTATCAGGAAAAGTATTATCCCCCGGCAGACTAGGCCTATAGCAGCATAATTAAGCAGAATAAAGTCTCATCGTAAGCCCTAGCTGTAAGCTTTATCAAAAAGGAAAGTTTTAAGTTTACTCTTAAATAAGGGGACAGTGTCTGCCTCCCGAATAACATTTGGGAGTTGGTTCCACAGGAGAGGAGCTTGGTAGCTGAAGGCTCTGCCTCCCATTCTACTTTTGGAGACTCTAGGAACGACGAGTAGCCCTGCATTCTCAGAGCGCAGTGATCTAGTCGGGTAATACGGTACTATGAGCTCTTTAAGATACGACGGAGCCTGACCAATAAGAGCTTTGTACGTAAGGAGAAGGATTTTAAATTCTATTCTAGATTTTACAGGTAGCCAGTGCAGAGAAGCTAATACAGGAGAAATATGTTCTCTTCTATTTGTTTTAGTTAGTACACGAGCTGCAGCATTTTGGACTAACTGGAGACTCTTAACAGACTTATTGGAGCAGCCTGATAATAAGGAATTGCAATAGTCCAGCCTAGAAGTAACAAATGCATGAACAAGTTTCTCTGCATCTTTCTGAGACACAATGTTCCTAATTTTTGCAATATTACGCAGGTGAAAATATGCAGTCCTTGTTGTTAGTTTTATGTGAGAATCGAAGGACATATCCTGATCAAAAATAACACCCAGATTCCTTACTGTGGTGCTGGAGGACAACACAACATCATCCAGAGTAACAATGTCTTTAGCTATTGAGTTTCGGAGGCCTTTGGGGCCAAGTACAATAATTTCAGTTTTGTCTGAGTTTAACATCAGGAAATTGCAGGTCATCCAGCTTTTTATTTCCTTAATGCACATTTGAAGTTTATCTAACTGATGGGTTTCTTCTGGTTTGATCGACAAATATAATTGTGTATCATCAGCATAACAATGAAAATGTATGGAGTGCTTCCTTATAATAATTCCTAAGGGAAGCATATATAAGGTGAAAAGAATCGGTCCAAGGACAGAACCCTGTGGGACTCCGTGACTAACTTTAGTGTGCATGGAGGATTTGTCATTAACATGTACAAACTGAGATCTATCTGATAGATATGACTTAAACCAGCTCAGTGCGGTTCCTTTAATGCCGATCAGATGCTCTAGTCTGTGTAGCAGGATGTGATGGTCAATAGTGTCGAAGGCAGCACTAAGATCTAGTAAAACACGTACAGAGACAAGTCCTTTGTCTGAAGCTATTAGAAGGTCGTTAGTAATTTTCACCAGTGCTGTCTCAGTGCTATGATTTGCTCTAAATCCTGACTGGAAATCCTCAAATAACTCATTATTATGTAAAAAGTCGCACAACTGATTGGCAACTAATTTCTCGAGGATCTTAGAGAGAAAAGGAAGGTTAGATATAGGTCTATAGTTGGCTAGTACCTCAGGATCAAGACTGGGCTTTTTAAGAAGAGGTTTAATTACAGCTACTTTAAAAGACTGTGGTACATAACCTGCTGACAAAGACATGTTAATCATATCTAATACAGGAGTGCTAATTAAAGGTAACACTTCTTTAAGTAACCTAGTTGGAATAGAGTCTAGAAGACAAGTAGAAGGTTTTGATGCTGAAATAGTAGATGTTAATTTGTTAAGGTCGACTGTAGAAAAGCAGTCCAAGAATATTTCAGGTCGTACAGTTTGTAAGGTTCCTGGGTTTGATGAACAAATAGTGCCAAGCGAGTTGATTTTGTCTCTAATAGTTATAATTTTGTCACAGTTCAACTCACCTCTAAACCAACACGGAGTGGTTTGGTCGCTTGGCAAACTTCTCCAAATTTTCTCCTCCGCACGTCACCAGACTGATCTGAGAGTAAAATACAATGGAGCTCATGAGATCAGGACGGGCTCACAAGGCTACAACATAAGCCCCAGTGGGTGCATCTCTATGCTGTACACGATGAGAGATGAGTCAGATTTACAGCAACTTGAGAAACGGTTGCTTGGTTTCGTATCTCTCTTTGCTTGTGATGACTAGTGACCAGTCACCCGTCTGTTGGATTTTGTCTGTGAGATGTGTTCAAGAGCCAGAATAAGTTGTTTAATTAATTAGTCAATGGACAGAAAATGAATGTGTAGCACTTCTTTTTTTTAAAGATTATTTATTTTGCAGTTTTTTAACCCTTTATTGGATAGGACAGATAGGAAATGAGGTGAGAGAGAGAGGGGGAAACATGCAGCAAAGGGCACTGCCTGGAGGACCTTCAGCCACTTTACATAGGGCGACTGTTCTAACCACTGTGCCACCGACCACCCCAGCACTATTACTTTTGACCACGTCCACTCTCTTTAACCTCCTCCCCCACAGGTTCCTCTAGATAAATGTAGTGTTTTCTGAAGGAAATGGATCAAACCCTTCACCTTTTGCTGTATATCAGGCGGCTCAACCCCAAAGACAACACATTTTCATTTCTACCTCTGTAACTCTGTTTACAGTAGCAGCTAGATCTCTTCAGGTCAGTGAAGCTGCTCTCGTTCTGCCACCAGGAAGGATCTTTACGCCTGTCGTTTACAAACATTCTGCAATTCCGTATTTTACCCATATAATAATAATGATAATAATAATAATGATAATGGTACTCTGTCACTAACGTTATTTACTGTTTACTGTAGCTATGGCAACAACAATAAGCCATAAAGATAGAATTAGGCACTTTTGAAAGAACCAATCCCAACTCCCAACAGTCGAAGCCCTCAGGACCTTAACCATGTGTTGTCACAAGTTCAAATATTACAGAAGAAGCAGAAATCCCTCACTGCTGCTTTACTGGGGAAATGGAAAGAACAGTTGTTTTTTTGTTTTTAATCTTCTAGTCATTTTCGTTTTGTTGATTTTAGTATTTTAAAACGAAAAATCAAATAACCACTCATTTTTTTTGTTTTTTAATATCCAATGACCAAAAGATACATGGACCGTAAGAATTTTGATAATCAGTTCACTCTTTAAAAGCAAAAAATGCCAAACATCCTCATGCTCCAGCCTCTAAAATTTCAAGATGTGCTGCTTTTAAAAACATATATTAAATGAAAAAAAAAATCTTCTTTTGAAGAAATCTGGAGATGCCTCCTCCGGCTTCAGGGAGTTCTGAGTGGTGTTTGCAGTGGTTTCTGACAGCTTAATAGAGCAGGCTCCGACCTGTTGCAAACTGAAAAATGCCAATCGAAACACCCGGAGGACATTGTGATAAGGAGCTGATTTTCCTGTCATTTTTTTCTCTGCTTTTGCATAGTGGAGTTACTATTTAATTATGTGAATTTGACTTAATTTTACAGAGCAAATGATTAACTGTTGCTGAGTGTCTTGGCAGCTCAGTGTGTGTTAGAGATGTGTGCCTGAGGTCCAGTTAATCCATGACCATCTCCAGTGCAAAGTAGGGCGCACTCCCACTGTCCATCCGTACCGTGCCCCGTGCTTTAGGGTACTTGTCCCCCCCTCCCTCTCCCCCTGCGGGCCAGGCCTGTTTGTACTCACACTACCTGGGCCTTGGCGAATGCTTCTTGCTGCCTATACGTCATCACGCCGTAACACGTCTCACGCATTGATGACGTCATTGCGATGCGTCGCTTTGTTTACAAAAGCGCACGGTCTTTTGGCCACGTAATGGAAAGCAGCGCAGAAAACATGGTAAGGTTTTTGGCTTTGTGGTTTTTCTGACCTAATCTGCAGTAAACACTCCACCTCCGCATCACACCAACGTGAACCTTTCGCCGCCATTGTTTTAAATGTCTGCGCATGGTCCATCCTTCTTTTTTCTATGTCCCAACAGGCGCACATAAAATGACATCAGAACCGCTCGTGCTCGTACATGTGCAAACGTGCTTTACAAAAGCCCACCTCTCCCAAACGGGCCGTGGACGGCAAGTGTATGGTTGCACTCACACTGGTCAACGAACTAGACTTTAGTCGTGAAACATGCTTTGGCACGGTACGGATGGACAGGGTGAGTGCGCCCTTAGAGATGTGTGCCTGAGGTCCAGTTAATCCATGACCATCTCCAGTGCAAAGGAGGCTACAGTGGGTTTGATTAGCACCACAGGGACCTGTTTCATCTGTGCGGGCTGCTCACTGAGTGAAGCTGTTGTTGGATGCTGTCCACAATCTTGCATCTTTGAACTGTTTTAAATAGAAATCCTCCTCAATCCTCCACGCCTCTCTGCTCAGACTGTATTTCATGCACTGCTTATCTCAAATAATCAATATCTGTCTAGTGAACATGCGCCGCCCTGTCGTCTCACATTTCATTTATTAACTGGCTTTCATGCACAAATGTCACAGAAGCAAATGACTGTCTTGCAAATGTGCGGAAGTAGCAGCCGTAGCCAAGAACTGCAGTTAAGCCGGTGTGTAGTTTGAATCCTGTGTCTGTCTTTGCACCAAGGGTGGAATACTAAAGGTTTGAAAACAAATGACACAGCAGTGATCCAGCACCCGCAGGAGGGCCAACAACAGACCACTTAAGTTCGACGTTAAAAAGGCAACTGATAAAGAAAATCTGTGCCGTCTACTAATGCTGCTCACATTTTCTTTTTTCATCTCCACAGGAAAGATGAGAAGGAGTACGCACTGAAACAAATAGAAGGCACTGGAATATCGATGTCCGCCTGTAGGGAAATCGCTGTAAGTTACTTTTTTTATTAGTGCATTTGTTTCTGAGGCCTTACACAACTGTTACATTTTAAAGGAAACAACACTTTGTGAAGTATTCTGCCTTGCTTTCTTTCTGAGAGTGAGATGGGTGGATAGATATTTATTTCACGTGCGTTGCGTTGTCGGGCCGTGGTTATAGACTGTGTAATAAAGGTAGACGTAGCTTCTGGGTCTGAAACATCGACTGTATATAAAGATAGACAATTCTGCGCCTCCCGCTGTGCAAAAGTGAAGCCAAAACATACCGGGTACGCCACCATGTTGTCATTTTGGAGCCAGAGTCTCCGCAGTAGTGATTGGGCGGTAGAGTCACATCGTCGAAGTGATGCCCCTGCCTGACCAATTGCGAGTCGATCACAGTTGTCAATGATGACGTTTCACACCGTATTTAAAGCATCAAGTAACAAATAAAAAACAAACGCACAGGACAAACACTTGAGCAAATACCAGTGTGATAAAAACCTTACCTGGCATACCTTCATTGACAGAAACCATCTTTAGAAAACATTTATTTGAGAGTGTGTACTTTGGCCCATGTCCCTTGGCTACACCCTAGCTAACACAAGTAGCCCACACACTTAAAGATAAATTCAGGCGTAAAATCATCCCAGGGTCTTTTTCTGCAAATACACTCATCAAATAAGCCATCGAGACATTTCTTTTGTGTAACAACTATTAACGGAGATATTCTGGAGAGTCGCTAACAGTTGCTAACAGCTGAATGCGGCTAACACTGATTAGCTCGGGGCGTTTATTAAAAGAGCGTTTTAAAGACTTACCTACTGGCCCCTGTACCAGCTCCTCTCATAGTTAAGTCCATTCAAGTGGATTACCAAAGTCAATCCCAAATGAAGGAGCCCATTGGTGCTTTGTTTTCTGTGTAAGGACTCTTCTCATGCTGCTGCAGAGGTTTGGTGTTATCATGAGCAGTGTTAGTGGTTAAAAAAGACATTTAAATGCCTTCACCTTGTTGTTACACAAAAAAATGGATCTTGAAGGCTTATTTGATGAGTATATTTGCCTAAAAAGAGCCTGGTGTGAAACTTTTATACCTCGTAAGATTGCCACTAATAGCGAATTCGGGGTAGGTCGATCTCCCCGGAATTCTCTAGTAGGAGGTTCCACTTTAACAGGCATTCCAGTGCACTTTGCCTAGTTGGAGGTCTGAAAATTCCGACTTCCCATGACACTTGAACGCAGCATGAGCAGCACATGTGAAAAAGAGCAACGCATGACAGGCAGGAAGCTCGGCAAATCATTTTATGCGGACTGACTAAAGTGATTGGTGTGATAAGGTGTTGAACATTTTTGAGTTTCAACACCTGGTTGATTTCTTTTACATTTAAGTGGGCCATACGCTTATTAGGATGATTTTAAGATCACAAAAGAAATGTGTCAAAATGCCGGGAAGGTAAGAGTAGCTTTAAACACAACAGTATGCTTTTGAAATAATTGGCAGTTACGTAAATGATACACAATTTGCAGTGTATGAACTAAGGTATGCCAATACACATTCCTGAACGGTTACAGCCAACCAGTAGAAAAGGGGACAAAGGTCAGGCACAGTAAAGCTACTGAAGAGCACACATCAGGCAACATTGTAATGTCTTTTCTTAAAAGAGATCTATTTTCACGATACAGAAGCAAAACAGATGAAATACTATGGAGCTATCTTCTACTGGCCTACAGTATCAGAACAATACATGTAATGCATATGTGGTGTGATTGTGAACCCTTTAATGTAAAAAATAGTTCAATAGATGAAGCAGATGTATTTTTCCACAAGAATCTTGCGACCAGATCCCAGACCCCAGGTCAGAGTGATCTGAGACAGGCTGCAGAAGTGTAAACTGAGTTAGAAAAACAACTCAGCTGGAGAACAAGAGTAACCTGAAAGCACATGAGCACGCAGAAACCTGCTTGTAAAGGATCTGCATTTATGTATAGTGTCTACTCTTAGGCCTCAATACTCTTAACAGAAGACAGCACACGTATTAAAGAGAAAGTAAAGGAATAAAAGATGACATCATAAACACGGTTGACCTGCCTCTCTTTGGCAGCTTGTCTCACATACATTAACGTAGCCGGAGAAAGCTTTTGCTGATATGGGTTTAATGCTAACTCAGCATTTCTTGCAGCCACTGAAAACCATAATAAACATCAGAAAAGACCTTTCCACATCAGACATATTGACTCGTCATGGTAGGAGAAGCAAAGGTGTAATTAAGAACGTCAACAATGGCGCTGCTCTGTTAAGTATCAGTGTGCTATTCAAGTGAGCCAGCACGCACAGTACCAGGACCTCCTGAGTGGAATAAAGTCACCATTAATGTTATTCAAGGGCATGGTGCTTCTTTTTTACTTTTAAAGGGGCTGTTCTTAACATTCAATTTCACTTCAATTTCTATGTGCAACCCTGTTTCTAAAACAGTCGGGAAGCTTTGTAAGATATAAATCAACACAGAATGCAATGGTTTGCAAATCATCGGATACCCACGGAAAATAGCAGAAGACCACACTTCAAATGTTGAAACCGAAAAGTGGGATTATAACTAAAATGATATCCTCATTTAGAATTTGATGGCAGCATCACGTTTGAAGACAGTTGGGACAGGGTCATGTTTACCACTTTGCATCACATCTTCTTCTAACAACACTCTGGAAGCATTTGGGAACTGAGGAGACCAATTGATGTCATTCTTAAAGTGGAATGTTTTCCAATTCTTGCTTGATGTAGGATTTCAGCTTCTCAACAGTTCAGGGTCTCCTTTGTGGTATGGTTCAACATGTGCATGCTAGTGCATATGGGAACAGTCAGTGAGGGCCGTGTGGAGGCAATCCCAGCCCACTTGGGTTTTTTTTCAGTATTTTAAGTACATCTCCATTAAAATGAAATAACACCATTTGGTACATTTGTCCTTCTCAGCATCTCCACCATGGCCAGATTTTTCAAGACTACTATCAGGCTCATCCTAAAATAGAGTACAGTGAAATGTCAGCAAACCTCTGAAGGAAAACATTAATTTATTAAAGTTATGATAGTTTCAAAATGTGGACATTTTCACTATATATAAAACGTTTTCAATATCCTTACTCTCCCTGTTTAATAATTTGCAGTGAAACTAGCATGCAATAATAAAAGGTCAGTCCTTTGCAGCGGCCAAGGTTCGAATCCAACACATTTCTAAGTAATGATGTGTTTGCATACAGTCAACATACATGCAGAACCACTCATTCTTCCCCTCAGATGAGCCACTCATTCATTTTTAGTATGAAAAACAACTTTCATAGAGTTTGGAAAAGTGGCCAGCTAAATAATACATGCAGGAAACATGAGGCCTTCATTTTGAGGCCTTAAAGTAGTTCTCTTTGGCATTTTTTTGCGGAATGTTTTAACTGCAACATTATTGGTTAAACAACATCATCTGTAATGCAACCACAGAAGCGACTAGACAGGTTGTGAGGTCCACAGCTTATGGGCAAAGACAAATGTCAGTTATGACTCAACCTCTTGCTCGTAAACATCTATTAGATCTGGCAAATATTCAGTAGTGCTCTTCTTACTGTAGCTTTGTGAAAACAGCTTTAGGTTGAACTGAATCGTCGCAGATGTGTTCACTTTAGTTCGCTTTTGTTTTCACTTCCATGTAAAAGACTTTGATTAGGATTTTAAAATGTAAGATTGCTGACATGGGTTAGAAACGAGTCCCTGTGTTGTTCTGAACATGGTACCACCTTGAGACTGCTTCAAGAGCTTACATTTAGATTACAATCTTTATTTTAGTGTCATTTTGGTAACTATATTTTAGACTAGACAGATCAGATCCTAGACTTTAAAGTGTTACCAGGTGTTCAGACCAAACCCACTCCTGCCTAGTCCTCACCCGACAGATGATGAGTCAGACCTCAGGCCAAGGAATCTCACATATCGTCGCTGTCGAGTGGAAACCTCGCATCTCCATTTTTCAACATTTTTATTTTTTATTCATAAATATTTGCTATTGGTCACGCTTCACTCCTGTGTGCGGGTTTTATAAAGTTTTAACCAATTAAAAATATTAAAAAGAGGTTGTGAATAAACCTCGTAACTCCATTGGATCCTCAAACTGACGGCAAAACCTCGTAGCTCCACCCCCTCTCCATTCGGAATGAAGTGAAACAGCCGAGCTCGAGCTGATGTTCGCCTACTTTACCAGGCGAATTGATCGATCAGGTCAGCGGAGCTCATTACAAAATGTTTTCAAATTAGCCAGTTAGTAGCAAACTCACAACCCACAACCCGTAAGGTTCTGACCCACAACCAGCCCACTGATGATGAGGTTACTGTACTGACACAAATCACACAATTCAGGTCGCGTTGCCGTGTGACACAGAGTGAGCCCTGGACCCCAGGACCCCCGAAGTTAAAGTGTTTCTGTCCAAGCCACGCAAGTAAAAAAACATCTGACATGCTTACTGTTTAGACAGGGAGTTAGACATGGCCAGGCTTCTAAAGTCAGTGATGATCACTCTTTGTAAACAAGCAAACATTTAAACTAAAGCACACTCTCTCTTCCTCTGACAGCCCACAAGTATATAAAAACTGCCCGCGGTAAGGGACCTGTAGGTACCGCGGGCACGCAGCAAAATGCAGACCTCTACTCTGGTCAGATGTGTTAAATGAAAGAAAAACAGAGTGCACACACAGCTCCACTAAACTGTGTAAGCTGTAAATTGCTGATAATGGAATGTGACGCACTCAGCCTCAGCCGTTATAATAGCTGACGGAAAAAACATGTATCTCCATATTCGCTGGTCAAAAACCTTATAAATGCCCACAGCAGCTCGCTATAAGGCTGCCGCCTGTTAATGACACTGGCAAATAATTTCAGATTCTAATTCTGAATGTGTCAAAAAAAAATCAGCAAGGAGACAACATGGGCAGGTAGCTAGGCTAACATTACTTACATGTTTAAGGTGGTAGATCATGTTCGTCTAACGTAACTTACATGTTTAAGGTGGTATATCATGTTCGTCTAACGTTACTTACATGTTTTAAGGTGGTAGGTCATGTTCGTCTAACGTTACTTACATGTTTAAGGTGGTAGGTCATGTTCATCTAACGTTACTTACATGTTTAAGGTGGTAGGTCATGTTTGTCTAACGTTACTTACATGTTTAAGGTGGTAGGTCATGTTCGTCTAACGTTACTTACATGTTTAAGGTGGTAGGTCATGTTTGTCTAACGTTACTTACATGTTTAAGGTGGTAGGTCATGTTCGTCTAACGTTACTTACATGTTTAAGGTGGTAGGTCATGTTCGTCTAACGTTACTTACATGTTTTAAGGTGGTAGGTCATGTTTGTCTAACATTACTTACATGTTTTAAGGTGGTAGGTCATGTTCGTCTAACATTACTTACATGTTTTAAGGTGGTAGGTCACGTTCGTCTAACATTACTTACATGTTTTAAGGTGGTAGGTCACGTTTGTCTAACATTACTTACATCTTTTAAGGTGGTAGGTGATGTTCGTCGTGCATGTAACATTATTGGGGTTGTTCTTTTCAAAGTGATCCCATATTTTCCCAACTATTAGTTATTTACTGTCTAACCGCTATGTCGAGAGGACTTATCTTAAAAAAAACCCACAGACAGTGAGTGAGTGTTACAACTTCCTGTATGTGGCCCATCAAATTAAAAGCCCTCCAGCCTTTTAGGCCAGCCGGCAGTCACATTTTTCACTTCATTTTGACAAGACACGGCTCCAAATATTGTTTTTTTTTTTTTTTTTTCCTGCGACCAATGGAATTCTGGTCGACTAAAGATTTTTTGGCCGACCAGTGCTTGGTGGACTATTTGGGGGCAGCCCTATACTGTACATAGACCTCCATATCACCTGTATACATGGAGCTGAAGAATGCAGGTGGGAGTGTGTCCCTCCAACCAGGATTTCCCAGCAGAGCACGCCTCTCCTCGCTTGTCTCCTGAACATTATAACCACCAGAAATGACTTTGGCTTAAAAAAATCTTCTCGACTTGCCCAGTAGAACAAAGCAGTCTTTGTGCCTCCCAAACCACCAACTCGCTTCGTTTAGCAAGCTGTGCAGTTCAGCAACTGGCATGCCACATGCAGTGGAGCTTAGGCTGGAAGGGCGGAGAAAGGTTGGTTTGGCTGCAATGTCTTTTAGGTTTTACAGCCTTGCAGGGTCTATTATGTTGTGCATGTTGTGCTCTTAAAAATTTAAGAAATATAAGGCAAGAGCATTAAAGCAAATCAATGCAGGTCACCTTTCCAAGGTGTGTTGTTCTGATCCATTTAAGCAGACTTCAGAAAGTTTATCATCCAGTCAAGCATGCTTTCCAAATGACATGAAGTGCAGTGTAATGCAGGTTGAGTTAGAGCAGCATCCAATAAAAAGGAAAATCTGGTTGCAGATCAACCAGTCCTTATCCCAACTTGTCACATACTGCCATTTGTCCAGTAGTGTCCCGCTGTCGACTGTGTGACGTCAATAGACTGGCAGCTCTCATCTGTGATGTGCCGTGATGCGTTCACATGCTCCATATGTCTGTTGATTTTTACTTTTACTTTCAGAGGTGGGAAATTCCTGATTTTGACAATGACAACAGTCTGGAAAAGTCTGGAATTGAATTTGAGTAATTTCCAGGTCTGGATAAGTTTGTAAAAAGGTAAAAGAGTTTGGAAAAATGTTTGTGTTGTTTCCAGACTTTTATCTCACTTTATAAAATAAAATATATTACTATATACAAATCAAAACAAGTTTACTGACACAACACAGCCGACCTGTAGATGATCTGAAACTAACCAAGCTGGCTGTAGAATGGTGTGGGGTTACCATGGTTACCTTTGGCTGTGTGACTGTGATTCTCATTTTTTTTTTTCCATTCGTGTCGTCTACATTTTATTTATGATTTATTTTTATTGATCATTATTTTATTTATTTACAGTATGTTTACTCCATCTAAAGTCACTTGTCAGTGCACTGGGTAGCCCTGTGCATCAAACCAACGCACAAGGCACCCTTTTGCTGAGTGACAAAACAGGTGTATGTGACGCCCTGTGAATGAGAATGGGCTGTGCGGTGCAGCTTCTTCCTCAGGGTACGTCCACACGATCGAAAACGACCTTGTTTGTCTCTTCTCTTCTTAAAAAGTTTTCCGTCCACACAGCCTCGACTCAAGTAATATCTGCGTCCACACGAAACCAGTGAAACCGACTAAAAACTCTGTAGTACACATGTCAGGCCTGGATGTGGCGCTGTAACTGCCACAGAAATACACCAACAATAGAGAAGAAGAGACGGGGAGATGCTGTGGAGAATACAAACACCAGAGAGTTTCTCTCCAAATCTGGAGACTTCCCAAATCCTCCTCCATCCTAGAGAGAAATGTGTCACTGTTTCTGGTGTTAGTGGAGACTTTGGTGCTGTTTGGACTCTGATGCACCAATCACTCTGCAGTTCGTGTCCTCACTGAGCAGAGGGTGCTGCTGGGAGCCCCTTCCCAGTCCCAAAGCACTCACAGTCGGGCACTTTCTCACTACATTTAGAGACTTTTCACACCTTCTTAGAACTGGATTTAGAAAAAGAGACAAGAGAGCAGTTTAGCTCCTTATTCAGAGCATCAGGGAAAAGGGAGAAATCTGTGCTGGGCCTCATTCATTCCCATGCATGTGGCTCAGAGTCCAGTTCAGTAAATTATGGGTCTATGGGTCCGTCTCTCTCCTCTCACGCAGCAGCACTGTTGTTGTTATGTGAAGCCGCAGGGTTAGAGGTGGGAGGTAGGGCCATGACGCCATCCTTTAACAAAGTCTGAGCTTTCACCGTCCAGATGACAATGCCATGTTGGCGTTTTCAAATCTTCACACTCTGGGCCCTCAGAAACATCCAGTTTCATTGAATAAAGATCCCAAATGTGGTACTTGTTGTTACCACATTCAGAGTCTCCCTCACTACTTATGAGACGAGTGGACTGTGTACTTCTATTTCTATTTTGGGTGTTGAGCTCAGATGAGGATCAAAAACAGGCTTAACTTCAGGTCTCAGAATGAAAGTAAATAGGAAATCAATATCTGAAGTAGGAGTAAACAAGGAAACAAGAAATAAAACTAGCAACACTTTACTGATCCAGCTGAGGATATTTGATTACATTGATTCTCCTTCCCACAGAGGTCTTCAGATAAGCACCTCATTAGGGTGTCAAGGCCTTTTTGTTTTCCTCCTGCTCATCACGCCACCCTGCTTCTTTATCGGACCATCCAGGCAGTCACATCCCCGCTGCAGCTCGACATGGACAGCAGGTTGCATAACACGGCCCACTAAGGTCTCACAGCCTTTAAACCTCTGTGACAGAAGCTTTCTGTGTTTAGATAATGCTTGGGCAACTTGGGTTAATCCTCTGCGAGCCGGTTGTGGGAGGTGAGTTGGCCTGTGTAGGTTGAGTTCATCAGGGTGGGGATTATAGATGGAGGGTGTCCAGGTAGGGTGGAAAACAGGAACTTGTTTGTTTTTTGGATTAGAAAATGAGCTCCAGGTCATCGGCTGTAGTGTTTAGTGTTTAGTTTTGAAGTGTTTCTTAAGACTATGTGCATGAGAAGACAAAGGTTTTGCGATTGACAGAGTAGTCTGGACTTTGGTAAACCTGGGGGGTTTATTTCAAACCTGATCTGATCTCTCATACCTCGTTCTGGCAATGTGGACGTGTAGGGATGGAAAGTGAGATGTTTTTGATACAGTACCAATGCGATACTGCTCCTCGGTCTCATTCTTTATCAATTCCCCTATTGATTCCTATTCAAATGCCGGCCCACACAGGTTTTTCAGCAGCGACACCACTGTTTTATTGTAGTAAATTGTAGAGGAAATGAGGGAACATTTGTACAGTTTTCTTTGTTATTAAGGTTTTCAGGTTTTTCTCAGAAAGAATCTGCTCAGCCTGCCTGTGTGGCGCTAATGTTATTATAACGCCACACTTTGGAGCGTTTCTTCCTCTCCACAATGACTCCTTCTTGTTGCCAAGTTTCCAGCAGTGTAGAAACGAGTATGACGTCACTGTCAGAAAAACATGCCGACATTGATAAAAGCAATTGATAAGCCCAGCTATGATTCTGGTTCTGATTTGTTCATAGTGGAACAAGTTCCTAATTTACATCCCTACGGATCCTAGATCTTAGCAGTCAACCTCAGTGAGTAAACTAGTATTATTGTTATTATTATTATTAATAGCAATGATGCCAAAACATATTGTTCTTTCAACGAAATCAAATTGTCTCAGCACAATATGATTCTGTTGAAAGATATTAATATGAATTGTTGTGTTAGGAAAATCTCCAGTGGTTTGATTATGTTATGGAAGGGCATTCACCCACCTGCTCCTGTTTCACAGCTGTTCACCTCATTAAGTTTGACCTTCCTGAATTGAAACATTGTCCATGAATTTCATTATTCCCATGAAATGAGTCTTGTGTTCCCTGTCAGGCACAATGGCTTTTGTTTAGCTGAATTTCCTGACCTCATAAATACCCCCTTTCTTCCGCTCTGCCAGAGCAGTACATGTGGGCAGACACAGCACCAGTCAGTATTCACTTTATGGCTAGTTTTCCATGTGAAGATTAGTGCTCACACTCCCTCAGCAATACTGATCTGCTGCCAAAAAATGACACAGTATAATAATTGACGGTCCTTTTAACCTCAATGGTAAACTTTAAAAAACAGCCCTCCTTTGAGATGAGGCCCATTGTTTTCTGCCTCAGTCTCCATAAGGCAGCCTGCATCAGCCATTTTTCCACACCATGCAGCTCACTGTGCAAACAGCAACATATTTGAGTTGTGTTTATAGAGGGTGGAGGTTGAAAAGCTCCGATGCATGGTTTCTAGGGATCGAATGAGTGCTGATGTCTCGCTGTCAGTTAAATGGGAGAGTTTGTTGTTCTCAGGCATTGTTTAAGACTTCTGGTAAACATACAGTATATATGCACCAGTAAATCTGCTACAACTGTTGCTGCCGTAAAATAATAAGAATAATAATGAATCATAATAATGATAATATTTAAAGCTGCAAGCAGAATTGAACGGGCCCTCGCACCCCACATGTGTCGGGGGGCTGGCAGGATGCTGGCAGAACCCACCATACACAGGGCTCCACCATACACAAGGCTCCAGACTAACTTTTTTTACTAGGAGCACTGTAGCCCCCAACTAAAAATTTTAGGGGCGCAACCAGAAATTTCAGGGGCACACACGGTCAATCAATAATAGATGCAGAAATTACAATGTGCTGTTTCAAACTTTTTAAAACACTTTTATTGTGCAGTTTTGAAGATGCAACGTAGAAAGTAAACCTACAGCACCATCACATTCATGACAGTACAGTATGGGTGTAGGTCCACTAAAGTCACGGTTCAGTACATACCTCGGTTTTGAAGTAACGGTACGGGTCAGGACGGTACGTTTCATAGTTAAGGGGGGGGGGGGGGGGGTGGCATATTTGTCAGAACGAACAAAAGTTGTATTAGTAAACAATTAAACACAACAATTTTAGCTGTAACTATGAAACATACAAATATAATGTATAGCAAATATAAAAAATACTGCTGCAGTTCTCCAATAAATACAATACGTATTAAATAATTTAATAATAATAAATAATAGCATTAACCTAGGTTTTGGCATTCGCCCATTCAGAATTCCCAGGTAGGGGTTGTTGAAATAGTTTAGGGAGCTGGGTTTGAACAGCTACGGTGACAGTAACACCTGGATGGTGCCTTTTTAAATGTGTGTGAATGTTCATGATTAATCTGGAATCTGCAGTTATCCTACACTTGTATTTGAATGACGGGGACGTCTGCAAGCTCTGGTTTCATGTTGTCGTTGGCACGTAGTTCGCTCTCTGTTCGCTAGACATTGATCCACAAAGCCGCACTCACAGGGGAGCAGGGGCGCCCTGTGATGCCGATATGCTGCCTGCTCTGCTACCCCCCCCCCCCCCCCCCCCCCCTCTAACTGGAGGCTAAACAGACTGGGAGGAACTTAGGAGTTTTAAGTTACGCACGGCAAAACAAGACTTTACATCTGCCATATTAACGCTATGTACGCCACATTTACAAACCCACCTCTGTACCCGCCCAGAAGGGCCTGTACCGTGATGGTTCGGTACAAATACGCATGTCGTTACACCCCTACAATACAATATTTTAAAAAAATCATACATTCAAATTCAAAAAAAGGGATGTGATGAGACGATACACAATATTAAGTCCGCAAGAACGAGACACGATGAGATTTTAACACTATTTTCAAATGTCAGCATTTTTCTTTACAGGGGTCATTTTAGCAGAGAGCTGTGGTGGTGCTGCAGGTGTCACATTTTGTGCATCCTAGTCCTCAAACATTTTGTGCATCCTAGTCCTCAAACATGTGTAAAATTAAAATTGAAGCACAAAATCCAAGATGGCTGACTTCCTCTCCACCGGAAAAAAAATTGTGCTCTTTAAGATGAGAGCAATGATCCCACCAAATTTCAAATTTCACCAAGAACATCAAAGGACCTTTATACCAGCCATGGCGTGCGTATTTGGGCTCTATGGAGCCCGCTGGCCACACACGAGCCCAATGACTTTTGACCATTGCAACTTTCGCCCCTTCAACCTCTATGCCAATTTCTGTGAGCAGGTGGACAAAACTAAAACTCTAAGGGGTTATGACGTATAAGCAAGAAACATTTGAGCCCAGGCCCGATCATTTCAAGTACTGTAAGTGCAGGCCTGGCCTGGGATGGGGGGAAGAGGGAGGGGGGACAATCATGCTAAAGCCCGGCTCGGATCAACTGACTGATAAGTTTGATTGACCCTAAACCTCATCATCCGTGAGGCTGCAGCCTGCCGTCAATCAATAACAGCCTGGTCAGCAGTATTTGTCTGTAAATAACACCAAATGGCTGCAGCTGCGCTGATGTCTCGCTGAACTAGTGTCTCTGTCCATTTTGGAGGGATAAGGCTTGGTGTGCACGTTCTCCCGCAGACAGAGCTTTCTTTCCTTCTGCCAGTCCGGTGTGTTGTGAAGATGATTCTGCAGTTAGGGTCTTTTCTCAGAGCTGAAATCCCTTTGAAATCAGATTTTGATTTAGTTCAGTATTAGTTAATATGCATTTCAGTCATTTGATTGTTCTACTCAACAACAGCTGTGTTTTCTTCAGATTGATTTTTATGATACCTTCATTTTCATTGTGTATTTGAAACTTTCATGTCAGTGACCATCTAGCGGCGTTGAGATGACCTACTTGCACCTGCAGCTCTCTAAAGGCCCTGATGCAGCAGGCTGACAGTCAGCCATCCCACACCGTTGGCACTAGTTTGCTCTCATCATCTGCTTTTCAAACGATACAGCATGGCGAATCAGCAGGGCAGTCAGTGAGAGGGACGACTCTGATTGGCAGGTCAGTCAGTGCACCAGAAGAGAAATGAAGTGAGGAAAGTAAACAAACAAACTTGTTATATCGGGTCACATTCATTTTTTTATCCATTGAGCTCTTAACAGAAACGGTTTGTAACTGTTTGTGTTATTGTTTGCATTACATATCATTTGTTCTTTCAACATCAGCTTGTGTTGTTAATGTGTTAACTGGCTAATGAGTGTCTTGGATATATCCTGATGGTCTTCTGGTTTCCCTTTTTGAAAGTGAAATAAAGACTATTGCTGCCCGCTGGTATGGAGAGTTCTTTTTTTCTCCACACAGGGACAGGACAGATGTGTTAGTTGTCCGTTAGCTGTATTCTTTGCGGTGTCTTCATGTGCCACTATTACTGAGACAGTCGAATCTTTGTCACCACTAGTTTTTTCAGGGTTCCTACGCAGTCTGGAAATGTCTGGAATTGAATTAGAGTCATTTCCAGGTCCGGATAAGTTTGGAAAAGAGTTTGTGTTGTTTCCAGACTTTTATCTCACTTTCTAAAATCAAATATATGAATATCTACAAATAAATATCTTTTTTATGAAGTTGAAATCCAGAAACTGCCTACAAGTGTGATGTGATGGTGGGTGACCTGAAAACACATTTGGTTCTTGAGTAGCCTCCTAAAGGTGGACTGGCAGCCATGGCCAGAGTCTGGCTTAGCTGTGAATATTTGGAGCCTGTCCAGTGAGTGCTTTCTCTCTGAGGCCTTTAGGGAAACATGACCTATTTCCCTCAGAAGCCTCCACTCTTGTTCCTGCCATGCTCATATTCTGGCCTCTTCGTGCTCATTTAAACACCAGTGTACATACAGTATGTCAATAAATATTTTTATGAGTCAGAGTTTAAGCTCAATGATGATGTGGAGCATGTTATTGCAGCAAAAAACAGTAAATAAGGATAATAATATGATGAGCAGTGTTTCCCCCAGGTTTACAGCGTTCGGTGTATCACACAATGAGCTACACTCAGCATCAGAAAATGTATTTGAAATAATTAATGTCCAAAAGATTCAAATAATGTTCCCCAACAGAAACAGTCCAAAGTTAAATCAAAAATCAACAAACTAAAGAAAGAATTTCAGTTTGTTTAATTCTGTTTTAGTTGTTTTTTTGTAGGAGTGAACCCTCTTCTCAAACACAATAAAGGATCTCTGATAAGTTTCAGTTTCTTTGCCCCCCTGTAGGAGTGGAGCCTCCTCCTAAACAATTCAACAAACGATTTTTGAACAAGTGAATCTCCAATGCTGTCGGAGTTTTCTGAGAATTGTAAACACACAGCCATGTAGAGACATATTTTACATGCTGTCGTGTAAATAAGACAAATAACATAAAGCTGTTTAGTTTGTTTACTTAAAGTACAAGGTATAGAGCTGTTCTATACGAAAGGATCCTTAAATGACTTCTGTTTGGGATCTGATTCTATTCAGAAAAAACAATTAAATTAAATAAACCTGACATTCAAGGGGGGCGGGGGTGCCATTGGGGGGGTACAGCGCCTCCTTAATATAATGGTAGGGGAAACACTGATGAGGACATTCAGCAACCTGCCCTCCATCCCTGCACAGGTGGAAGAAAAGCCTCAATGGCCCTTACCTACAAGCACATTAAAGTGAGTCACAAGATTTTCTGCCCATGGTACATTTTCCCACGGGACACCAGGCTTTCTGTGGTGAAGGCGGGATTACAGGCGTGTGATTATGGCTCATGGTGTCGTTTTCCCAGGACTTGGTTTTATTGTTTTATGTTATTATATCAGCAGCTTGCAGACTTTTAAAATGATCAATGTAAGTCCTTGTTAAAATGGATTTATTTACAGCTCAGATAAGTATATGTATTACATACAGTAATGCGTCAAGAGGCTAGGAAATTCATCAGCTTTGTGCTGTTTGGCGACTATAATGTGTCCCCAGGCTGTAAAGTGTGTACTATATCGGTGACAGTCGTCCGATGCCAAGCAGAATTGTGTCACCACAGTGTGTTTTGTGTGTTTTTACTGTTAGTGGCAAAGTGTGTGACACTTTGCTACTATCAGTTAAAAGTTGTGATTAGTAACTTGGATATAGTGTATTCTGTTAGCCAATTTGACTGTTGTCAGAAGGTTGAATGGGCGTTATCAGTTGTTCATCACTAACATATACGAACTCACCAGGAATAACAATGCCTAAGCAACACTTTGCCACGGTGTCTTCTATTAATATCCCCGGACTAATCCATTTTTCTTTTTTCTTTTGATTTCTGCAGAATTTTGAATAAAGACGAATCCGGCGAGCCGTTTGTGTGTTTCACCATCTAGCAGCGCCGTCATTACGGTGGTGGTGTCTACCTCTAGTATGCGTGCATTTGAATGGGAGCTGTCATTAGAAGTGAATCTTTTCTACTTTTACCTGTACTTGTATAGTAAAAACCTGTGCAATTCTTTGCTGCTGGAACAGCAGTGGGAAACTTCAACTTTGGAAACAAACTGAATGAAACCTCAACCGTAACCTCATGCAGAGTGCCCCTGTCTGAGGCCGTACGGTCTACATGGATTCAAACCTTTACCTCATGCAGAGCGCCCCTGTCTGAGGCCGTACGGTCTACATGGATTGAAACCTTTACCTCATGCAGAGCGCCCCTGTCTTAGGCCGTATGGTCTACATGGATTCACACCTTTACCTCATGAAGAGCGCCCCTGTCTGAGGCCGCACGGTCTACATGGATTCAAACCTTTACCTCATGAAGAGTGCGTCTGTCTGAGGCCGTATGGTCTACGTGGATTCAAACCTTTACCTCATGAAGAGCGCCCCTGTCTGAGGCCGCACGGTCTACATGGATTCAAACCTTTACCTCATGAAGAGCGCCCCTGTCTGAGGCCGTACGGTCTACATGGATTCAAACCTTTACCTCATGAAGAGCGCCCCTGTCTGAGGCTGTACAGTCTTCATGGATTCAAATGTTAACCCCATGCAGAGTGCCCCTGTCTGAGGCCGTACGGTCTACATGGATTCAAACCTTTACCTCATGCAGAGCGCCCCTGTCTGAGGCCGTACGGTCTACATGGATTCAAACCATTACCTCATGAAGAGTGCGTCTGTCTGAGGCTGTACGGTCTACGTGGATTCAAACCTTTACCTCATGAAGAGCGCCCCTGTCTGAGGCTGTATGGTCTTAATGGATTCAAACCTTTACCTCATGAAGAGCGCCCCTGTCTGAGGCTGTACAGTCTTCATGGATTCAAACATTTACCTCACCAAGAGCGCCCCTGTCTGAGGCTGTATGGTCTACATGGATTCAAACCTTTACCTCATGAAGAGCACCCGTGTCTGAGGCTGTACGGTCTACATGGATCACAGCTTTAACTCATGAAGAGCGCCCCTGTCTAAGGCCGTACGGTCTACATGGATTCAAACCTTTACCTCACCAAGAGCGCCCCTGTCTGAGGCCGTACGGTCTACATGGATTCATACCTTTACCTCATGAAAGGCGCCCGTGTCTGAGGCTGTACGGTCTACATGGACTCAAACCTTTACCTCATGAAGAGCGCCCCTGTCTGAGGCCGTACGGTTTACATGGATTCAAACCTTTACCTCATGAAGAGCGCGTCTGTCTGAGGCTGTACGATCTACATGGATTCAAACCTTTACCTCATGAAGAGCGCCCCTGTCTAAGGCTGTGCGGTCTACATGTATTCAAACCTTTACCTCATTAAGAGCGCCCCTGTCTTAGGCCATACGGTCTACATGGATTCAAACCTTTACCTCATGAAGAGCGCCCCTGTCTAAGGCCCTACGGTCTACATGGATTCAAACCTTTACCTCACCAAGAGCGCCCCTGTCTGAGGCTGTATGGTCTTAATGGATTCAAACCTTTACCTCGTGAAGAGCGCCACTGTCTGAGGCTGTACAGTCTTCATGGATTCAAACATTTACCTCACCAAGAGCGCCCCTGTCTGAGGCTGTATGGTCTACATGAATTCAAACCTTTACCTCATGAAGAGCGCCCGTGTCTGAGGCCGTACGGTCTACATGGATTCAAACCTTTACCTCATGCAGAGCGCCCCTGTCTTAGGCCGTATGGTCTACATGGATTCACACCTTTACCTCATGAAGAGCGCCCCTGTCTGAGGCCGCACGGTCTACATGGATTCAAACCTTTACCTCATGAAGAGTGCGTCTGTCTGAGGCCGTATGGTCTACGTGGATTCAAACCTTTACCTCATGAAGAGCCCCCCTGTCTGAGGCCGCACGGTCTACATGGATTCAAACCTTTACCTCATGAAGAGCGCCCCTGTCTGAGGCCGTACGGTCTACATGGATTCAAACCTTTACCTCATGAAGAGCGCCCCTGTCTGAGGCTGTACAGTCTTCATGGATTCAAATGTTAACCCCATGCAGAGTGCCCCTGTCTGAGGCCGTACGGTCTACATGGATTCAAACCTTTACCTCATGCAGAGCGCCCCTGTCTGAGGCCGTACGGTCTACATGGATTCAAACCATTACCTCATGAAGAGTGCGTCTGTCTGAGGCTGTACGGTCTACGTGGATTCAAACCTTTACCTCATGAAGAGCGCCCCTGTCTGAGGCTGTATGGTCTTAATGGATTCAAACCTTTACCTCATGAAGAGCGCCCCTGTCTGAGGCTGTACAGTCTTCATGGATTCAAACATTTACCTCACCAAGAGTGCCCCTGTCTGAGGCTGTATGGTCTACATGGATTCAAACCTTTACCTCATGAAGAGCACCCGTGTCTGAGGCTGTACGGTCTACATGGATTCACAGCTTTACCTCATGAAGAGCGCCCCTGTCTAAGGCCGTACGGTCTACATGGATTCAAACCTTTACCTCACCAAGAGCGCCCCTGTCTGAGGCTGTATGGTCTTAATGGATTCAAACCTTTACCTCGTGAAGAGCGCCACTGTCTGAGGCTGTACAGTCTTCATGGATTCAAACATTTACCTCACCAAGAGCGCCCCTGTCTGAGGCTGTATGGTCTACATGGATTAAAACCTTTACCTCATGAAGAGCGCCCGTGTCTGAGGCCGTACGGTCTACATGGATTCAAACCTTTACCTCATGAAGAGCGCCCGTGTCTGAGGCTGTGCGGTCTACATGGATTCAAACCTTTACCTCATGAAGAGCGCCCCTGTCTGAGGCTGTACAGTCTTCATGGATTCAAACATTTACCTCACCAAGAGCGCCCCTGTCTGAGGCTGTATGGTCTACATGGATTCAAACCTTTACCTCATGAAGAGCGCCCCTGTCTGAGGCCGTACGGTCTACATGGATTCAAACCTTTACCTCATGAAGAGCGTGTCTGTCTGAGACTGTACAGTCTACATGGATTCAAACCTTTACCTCATGAAGAGCGCCCCTGTCTAAGGCCGTACGGTCTACATGGATTCAAACCTTTACCTCACCAAGAGCGCCCTTGTCTGAGGCCGTACGGTCTACATGGATTCATACCTTTACCTCATGAAAGGCGCCCGTGTCTGAGGCTGTACGGTCTACATGGATTCAAACCTTTACCTCATGAAGAGCGCCTCTGTCTGAGGCCGTACGGTCTACATGGATTCAAACCTTTACCTCATGAAGAGCGCGTCTGAATCCATGTAGACCGCACAGCCTTAGACAGGGGCGCTCTTCATGAGGTAAATGTTTGAATCCATGTAGACCGTAAAGCCTCAGACAAACATTTACCTCATGAAGAGCGCCCCTGTCTAAGGCTGTGCGGTCTACATGTATTCAAACCTTTACCTTATTAAGAGCGCCCCTGTCTTAGGCCATACGGTCTACATGGATTCAAACCTTTACCTCATGAAGAGCGTGCCTGTCTGAGGCTGTACGGTCTACGTGGATTCAAACCTTTAACTCATGAAGAGCGCCCCTGTCTGAGGCTGTATGGTCTTAATGGATTCAAACCTTTACCTCATGAAGAGCGCCACTGTCTGAGGCTGTACAGTCTTCATGGATTCAAACATTTACCTCACCAAGAGCGCCCCTGTCCGAGGCTGTATGGTCTACATGGATTCAAACCTTTACCTCATGAAGAGCGCCCGTGTCTGAGGCCGTACGGTCTACATGGATTCAAACCTTTACCTCATGAAGAGCGCCCGTGTCTGAGGCTGTGCGGTCTACATGGATTCAAACCTTTACCTCATGAAGAGCGCCCCTGTCTGAGGCCGTACGGTCTACATGGATTCAAACCTTTACCTCATGAAGAGCGCCCCTGTCTGAGGCTGTACGGTCTACATGGATTCAAACCTTTACCTCATGAAGAGCGCCCCTGTCTAAGGCCGTACGGTCTACATGGATTCAAACCTTTACCTCACCAAGAGCGCCCCTGTCTGAGGCCATACGGTCTACATGGATTCATACCTTTACCTCATGAAAGGCGCCCGTGTCTGAGGCTGTACGGTCTACATGGATTCAAACCTTTACCTCAAGAAGAGCGCCCCTGTCTGAGGCCGTACGGTCTACATGGATTCAAACCTTTACCTCGTGAAGAGCGCGTCTGTCTGAGGCTGTACGGTCTACATGGATTCAAACCTTTACCTCATGAAGAGCGCCCCTGTCTAAGGCTGTGCGGTCTACATGTATTCAAACCTTTACCTCATTAAGAGCGCCCCTGTCTTAGGCCATACGGTCTACATGGATTCAAACCTTTACCTCATGAAGAGCGCCACTGTCTAAGGCGGTACGGTCTACATGGATTCAAACCTTTACCTCATGAAGAGCGTGTCTGTCTGAGGCTGTACGGTCTACGTGGATTTAAACCTTTACCTCATGAAGAGCGCCCCTGTCTGAGGCTGTATGGTCTTAATGGATTCAAACCTTTACCTCATGAAGAGCGCCCCTGTCTGAGGCTGTACAGTCTTCATGGATTCAAACATTTACCTCACCAAGAGCGCCCCTGTCTGAGGCTGTATGGTCTACATGGATTCAAACCTTTACCTCATGAAGAGCGCCCGTGTCTGAGGCCGTACGGTCTACATGGATTCAAACCTTTACCTCATGAAGAGCGTGTCTGTCTGAGGCTGTACAGTCTACATGGATTCAAACCTTTACCTCATGAAGAGCGCCCCTGTCTAAGGCCGTACGGTCTACATGGATTCAAACCTTTACCTCACCAAGAGCGCCCTTGTCTGAGGCTGTACGGTCTACATGGATTCATACCTTTACCTCATGAAAGGCGCCCGTGTCTGAGGCTGTACGGTCTACATGGATTCAAACCTTTACCTCATGAAGAGCCTCCCTGTCTGAGGCCGTACGGTCTACATGGATTCAAACCTTTACCTCATGAAGAGCGCGTCTGAATCCATGTAGACCGCACAGCCTTAGACAGGGGCGCACTTCATGAGGTAAATGTTTGAATCTATGTAGACCGTAAAGCCTCAGACAAACATTTACCTCATGAAGAGCGCCCCTGTCTAAGGCTGTGCAGTCTACATGTATTCAAACCTTTACCTCATTAAGAGCGCCCCTGTCTTAGGCCATACGGTCTACATGGATTCAAACCTTTACCTCATGAAGAGCGCCCCTGTCTAAGGCGGTACGGTCTACATGGATTCAAACCTTTACCTCATGAAGAGCGCCCCTGTCTGAGGCAGTACGGTCTACATGGATTCAAACCTTTACCTCATGAAGAGCGCCCCTGTCTGAGGCTGTACGGTCTACGTGGATTCAAACCTTTACCTCATGAAGAGCGCCCCTGTCTGAGGCTGTACAGTCTTCATGGATTCAAACATTTACCTCACCAAGAGCGCCCCTGTCTGAGGCTGTATGGTCTACATGGATTCAAACCTTTACCTCATGAAGAGCGCCCGTGTCTGAGGCCGTACGGTCTACATGGATTCAAACCTTTACCTCATGAAGAGCGTGTCTGTCTGAGGCTGTACGGTCTACATGGATTCAAACCTTTACCTCATGAAGAGCGCGTCTGTCTAAGGCCGTACGGTCTACATGGATTCAAACCTTTACCTCACCAAGAGCGCCCCTGTCTGAGGCCGTACGGTCTACATGGATTCATACCTTTACCTCATGAAAGGCGCCCGTGTCTGAGGCTGTACGGTCTACATGGATTCAAACCTTTACCTCATGAAGAGCGCCCCTGTCTGAGGCCGTACGGTCTACATGGATTCAAACCTTTACCTCATGAAGAGCGCGTCTGTCTGAGGCTTTACGGTCTACATAGATTCAAACCTTTACCTCATGAAGAGCGCCCCTGTCTAAGGCTGTGCGGTCTACATGTATTCAAACCTTTACCTCATTAAGAGCGCCCCTGTCTTAGGCCATACGGTCTACATGGATTCAAACCTTTACCTCATGAAGAGCGCCCCTGTCTAAGGCGGTACGGTCTACATGGATTCAAACCTTTACCTCATGAAGAGCGCCCCTGTCTGAGGCCGTATGGTCTACATGGATTCAAACCTTTACCTCATGAAGAGCGCCCCTGTCTGAGGCCGTACAGTCGTCATGGATTTAAACCTTTATCTCATGAAGAGCGCGTCTGTCTGAGGCCGTAAGGTCTACATGGATTCAAACCTTTACCTCATTAAGAGCGCCCCTGTCTTAGGCCATACGGTCTACATGGGTTCAAACCTTTACCTCATAAAGAACCCCCCTTGTCTGAGGCCGTACGATCTACATGGATTCAAAACCTTTATCTCATGAAGAGTGCGTCTGTCTGAGGCCGTAAGGTCTACATGGATTCACACCTTTACCTCATGAAGAGTGCCCCTGTCTGAGGCCGTAAAGTCGTCATGGATTCAAACCTTTACCTCATTAAGAGCGCCCCTGTCTTAGGCCATACAGTCTACATGGGTTCAAACCTTTACCTCATGAAGAGCTCCCCTATCTGAGGCCGTACGGTCTACATGGATTCAAACCTTTACCTCATGAAGAGCGCCCCTGTCTGAGGCCGCACGGTCTACATGGATTCAAACCTTTACCTCATGAAGAGCGCCCGTGTTTAAGGCCGTACGGTCTACATGGATTCAAACCTTTACCTCATGAAGAGTGCCCCTGTCTGAGGCTGTACAGTCTACATGGATTCAAACCTTTACCTCATGAAGAGTGCCCCTGTCTGAGGCCGTAAAGTCGTCATGGATTCAAACCTTTATCTCATGAAGAGTGCGTCTGTCTGAGGCCGTAAGGTCTACATGGATTCAAACCTTTACCTCATAAAGAGCGCCCCTATCTAAGGCCGTAAGGTCTACATGGATTCAAACCTTTACCTCATTAAGAGCGCCCCTGTCTTAGGCCATACAGTCTACATGGGTTCAAACCTTTACCTCATGAAGAGCTCCCCTATCTGAGGCCGTACGGTCTACATGGATTCAAACCTTTACCTCATGAAGAGCACCCCTGTCTGAATCCGTACGATCTACATGGATTCAAACCTTTACCTCAAGCAGAGCGCCCCTGTCTAAGGCCCTACCGTCTACATGGACTCAAACCTTTACCACATGAAGAGCGCGTCTGTCTGAGGCCGTACGGTCTACATGGATTCAAACCTTTACCTCATGAAGAGCGCCCCTGTCTGAGGCCGTACGGTCTACATGGATTCCAACCTTTACCACATGAAGAGCGCCCCTGTCTGAGGCCTTACGGTCGTCATGTATTCAAACCTTTACCTCATGAAGAGCGCCCCTGTCGGAGGCCGTACGGTCTACATGGATTCAAACCATTACCTCATGAAGAGCGCCCCTGTCTGAGGCCGTACGGTCGTCATGGATACAAACCTTTGCCTCATGAAGAGCGCCCCTGTCGGAGGCCGTACGGTCTACATGGATTCAAACCATTACCTCATGAAGAGCGCCCCTGTCTGAGGCCGTACGGTCTACATGGATTCAAACCTTTACCTCATGAAGAGCGTGTCTGTCTGAGGCTGTACGGTCTACATCGATTCAATGTCATAAGTGATCCAATGCCATTCTGTGCTTCTGTTCCTTTTTTGGTGGTCCTATGTAAAGTTGCTCCTGGCATTTTCATGTTTGCAGACAGCATTTCTGTGTACTTCTGTGTTACTCACCAAACAGCATTGTTTGTATCCTTGAGGCCTTACAAACATGTTGAGTTCAGGTCCATCCTTGTCAAATATTTGCGAAGTTTTTTTTTTAAAGTTTGCATGGCTTGCAATGTTTTCTTGTCTGTGTTGTTAACATGTTTACTTAATTCTTCCCTGACTTTGTTGGCACATTGCTGCGTTTCTTAGGTTGGTCATAGAAAATGTGTCTTTCATAGCTTTTCGGCCATGACCTACCACCTTAAAACATGTAAGTAACGTTATACGAACATGACCTATCACCTTAAAACATGTAAGTAACTTTAGACGAACATGACCTACCACCTTAAACATGTAGGTAACGTTAGACGAACATGACCTGCCACCTTAAAACATGTAAGTAACGTTAGACGAACATGACCTTCCACCTTAAACATGTAAGTAACGTTAGACAAACATGACCTACCACCTTCACATGTAAGTAACGTTAGACGAACATGACCTACCACCTTAAACATGTAAGTAACGTTAGACGAACATGACCTACCACCTTAAACATTTAAGTAACGTTAGACGAACATAAGCCTGTGAATGTTCTCATTCGTCCAGGTCATCGTTATCCTCAAAGCAATTTCAGTCAAAATCAACTGGACTGGTTGTTTGTCTAGGAAGACGTTTCACCTCTCATCCAAGAGGCTTCATCAGTTCATGTACGCATCTGACCAGGCTGGGACTGGTCCAACTAACTGGTGTGGAGATCCAGGTATTTAACCTCTCACAAGGCCGATGATGTCACTGACACCCTTTGTGCTCCAAGTGCCCACGCCCGTCGTTAGAGTGACAGTCGTTGGTGGGCAGTTGGTTTCGACTTCGTTAGTGCTCTATTGAGTCTGAACGACAGTCGTTGGGGTCACCCGGGCCATGTGTGAACAGTTGTCCTTTGAAGTTAGATTGTTGAATCTCCTGGGAAGGGATGAAAGGGCGGCATTGTAAATTGGAGATAAGTGGTGTCTCAGACCCCCTCCTCTGTTTAGCGATGGTTTCTCCACTTTTACATAGATGGCTTCTTTTACTCCTCTTTCAAACCATCTGTCCTCTCTGTCCAAGATTTGGACATTGCTGTCATCAAAGGAGTGGGCTTTCTCCTTGAGGTGTAAGTGGACAGCCGAGTCCAGGCCTGAGGAGTTAGCTCTCCTGTGTTGGGCCATGCGTTTATGCAGTGGTTGTTTTGTTTCTCCAATGTAAAGATCTTTGCATTCCTCGTTGCATTGGACAGCATAAACCAGGTTGCTTTTGTGGTGGTATGGTGTTCTGTCCTTCGGATGTACTAGTCTTTGTCTGAGTGTGTTACCGGGTTTGAAATACACAGGGATGCAGTGTTTGTTGAAAATCCTCCTGAGTTTCTCCGATACCCCGGCCACATATGGGATGACTATGTTGTTTCTCCTGTTATCTTTTTCTTTCTCAACCACTTTGGTTTTCTTTCTGGAGGCAGCTGCCGTTTTAACAAAGGTCCAGCTGGGGTAGCCACAAGTTGTGAGGGCGCCTCTCAGGTGCTTGCGTTCTTCCCCTTGAGCCTGTGAGCTAGTGGGTACGTTATCAGCTCTATGTTGCAGTGTTCTGATAACGCCAAGCTTGTGTTCAAAGGGTGGTGAGAGTCGAAAAGTAGATATTGATCCGTGTGAGTGGGTTTTCTGTATACCCCTATGTGGAGGCTCCTGTCATTCTCCATATGGACGTCACAGTCCAAGAACGGCAAGCTGTTGTCCTTAACTTCCTCTCTGGTGAACTTGATGTTTCTGTCCACTGAGTTGATATGTTCAGTAAAAGTTTGCACCTCTTTGGATTTGATCTTCACCCATGTGTCGTCCACATATCTGAACCAATGGCTTGGGGTTACTCCTTTAAAGGAGTTCAACGCCTTGCCCTCTACCTCCTCCATGTACAGATTTGCCACAATAGGGGATACTGGTGAACCCATGGCACAGCCGTGTTTCTGTCTGTAAAAAATGCCATTAAACTGGAAATATGTGGTATTCAGGCACAAATCCAGAAGTTGGGAAATGTGGTCTGGTTTGAGATTTGTTCGGTTTTGTAAGGAAATGTCCTGTGTGAGCCGCTCTCTTACCGTGGCCAAGGCCTCCATGGTTGGAATACAGGTGAACAAGGAAGTCACATCGTAGGACACCATGGTTTCATCTGGATCCATTTTTAGGTCTCGGACTTTGTTCACAAAGTCCATGGAGTTTTGGATGTGGCGTGGGGTGTTTCCCACCAGTGGTGCCAGAATATTGGCAACATGCTTGGCAATGTTATAAGTGACCGAGTTTATGCTGCTGACAATGGGCCTGAGCGGGGCCCCTTCTTTATGGATTTTTGGGAGTCCATATAAGCAGGGGGTTGAGTCCTGGGGGTAAAGCCTGTAATACTGTGGTTTGCTAATGACTCCTTCTTTTTGTAGTTGCTGTAGACATTCTATCACCTTCTTTTTGTAACCGCTGGTAGGGTCTCGTTTCAGAGTTTCATAAGTGTTAGAGTCACTGAGTAATGCAGAGATCTTTGCCTGATAATCAGTTGTATTGAGAACAACTGTGCATCTACCCTTGTCTGCTGGAAGGATAGTGATGCTGTGGTCTTTGCTCAGTGCCGTTACTGCTTTTCTCTCCTCAATGGTGAGGTTGGATGGGGGGACCTTAGCCTGGGACAACGCTGCTGACACTTTCAACCTTAGCTGTTCAGCCTCAGTTCCATTAAGGTTGTTTTTCTTTACAGCTGATTCCGTAGCCGTAATCAACTCCACAACGGGTACCTCTTTTGGTGTCATGGCAAAGTTCAAGCCCTTGGCTAAGACCTCCTTCTCTGGGTGGGAAAGATCTCTGTCCGACAAATTCTTAACCCATCTGTTTTGTGTTGCTTCCTTTGCTGGAAAGTCATTTTTTTTGCCTCCAAGTGAGTATTTCTGTGTTTTTGCCAGTGTCCCGGGATTGCAAATTGTGAAATTTCTTGGTTTGTCTCTCTTTGCTCTTGTTGTGCTGCGATAGTTGGGCTTTCTGGGTGAAATCCACAACTCTTTCCATGATAGAGACAGGTAGGATTGATGTGAGTTTCTGGAGTGAGAGGTCCGCTGTTAGACGAACATGAACTACCACCTTAAACATGTAAGTAACATTAGACGAACATGACCTACCACCTTAAAACATGTAAGCAACATTAGACGAACATGACCTACCACCTTAAACATGTAAGTAGTGTTAGCCATATATATACACTATATATGCGTTGATTAGTCGACTAATAGCTCTAAATGACGACCCCTGGTCGAACAAGAAAAATTCTTGGTCGGGGGCAGCCCTGATGTTAAGGAAGGAAAATAGTCCAACATCAATTGACAAGTGCATGAAAAAAGGATGGTCCCTTTTAAGCAGCTCTTCAGGTACCCATGTCAGAGTGTCGACTGAGCCCATCAACAGTTACAGTACAGGAGGTTTAGCTCCCCTAAAATAGAATTAAACTGTCCTTAAAACAACAAAATTCTTTTTGGCAGGTATTAATAACTTACTAGCCAGTTTGGCCGGTGATGTAGAATATGAGGCATTACATGCTTGATACAAGGTTCTGTTCTCAGTCATTTATTCCTTTTGCGTTACTGCCTGTATTTCCCAATGCACGCTGTGCCGTAATGCTACGTGATGATGTTTCATACAGCCATTGGCAGTGTGCAGTTTGCAGTGAAACCATGGAAACAAGCGTCCAACAGAAAACACAAGAAGAAGAAGAACGTACCTATTTAGTCATTTATTTTAATCTAAACTTTTGACTTTACTAACGTTAGCTAACTCCCTCCTCTTTAGTCATTTAGTTTAATCCGAACTTTTGACTTGACTTTACTAACATTAGCTAACTCCCTCCTCTTGAGTCATTTAGTTTAATCCGAACTTTTGACTTTACTTTACTAACGCTAGCTAACTCCCTCCTCTTTAGTCATTTAGTTTAAACTGAACTTTTGACTTTACTAACATTAGTTTACTCCCTCCTCTTTAGTCATTTAGTTTAATCTGAACTTTTGACTTTACTTAACTAACGTTAGCTAACTCCCTCCTCTTTAGTCATTTAGTTTAATCTGAACTTTTGACTTTACTAACATTAGCTAACTCCCTCCTCTTTAGTCATTTAGTTTAATCTAAACTTTTAACTTTACTAACATTAGCTAACTCCCTCCTCTTTAGTCATTTAGTTTCATCTGAACTTTTTACTTTACTTTACTAATGTTAGCTAACTCCCTCCTCTTTAGTCATTTTGTTTAATCTGAACTTTTGACTTTACTTTACTAACGTTAGCTAACTCCCTCCTCTTTAGTCATGTAGTTTGATCTTAACCTTTGACTTTACTTTACTAACATTAGCTAACTCCCTCCACTTTAGTCATTTAGTTTATTCTGAACTTTTGACTTTACTAACGTTAGCTAACTGCCTCCTCTTTAGTCATTTAGTTTAATCGGAATTTTTGACTTTACTAACCTTAGCTAACTCCCTCCTCTTTAGTCATTTAGTTTAATCTGAACTATTTTACTTTACTTTTATTAGCTAACACCCTCCTCTTTAGTCATTTAGTTTCATCTGGATGTTTTACTTTACTAACGTTAGCTAACTCCCTCCTCTTTAGTCATTTAGTTTAATCTGAACTTTTGACATTACTAACGTTAGCTAACTCCCCCCTTTTTAGTCATTTAGTTTAATCTGAACTATTTACTTTACTTTTATTAGCTTACACCCTCCTTTTTAGTGATTTAGTTTAATCTGAACTTTTGACTTTACTTTACTATTGTTAGCTAACTCCCTCCTCTTTAGTCATTTAGTTTAATCTGAACTTTTGACTTTACTTTACTAACGTTAGCTAACTCCCTCCTCTTTAGTCATTAAGTTTAATCTGAACTTTTGACTTTACTTTACTAACGTTAGCTAACTCCCTCCTCTTTAGTCATTTAGTTTAATCTGAACTTTTGATTTGACTAACATTAGCTAACACCCTCCTCTTTAGTCATTTAGTTTAATCTAAACCTTTTTACTTTACTTTACTAACTTTAGCTAACTCCCTCCTCTTAAGTCATTTAGTTTAATCGGAATTTTTGGCTTTACTAACATTAGCTAGCTCCCTCCTCTTTAGTCATTTAGTTTAATCTGAATTTTTGACTTTACTTAACTAATGTTAGCTAACTCCCTCCTCTTTAGTCATTTAGTTTAATCTCAACTTTTGACTTTACTTTACTAACGTTAGCTAACTCCCTCCTCTTTAGTCATTTAGTTTAATCTGAACTTTTGACTTTACTTTACTAACGTTAGCTAACTCCCTCCTCTTTAGTCATTTAGTTTAATCTGAACTTTTGACTTTACTAACATTAGCTAACACCCTCCTCTTTAGTCATTTAGTTTAATCTAAACCTTTTTACTTTACTTTACTAACTTTAGCTAACTCCCTCCTCTTAAGTCATTTAGTTTAATCTGAATTTTTGACTTGACTAACATTAGCTAACTCCCTCCTCTTTAGTAATTTAGTTTCATTTGAACTTTTGACTTTACTTTACTAACATTAGCTAACTCCCTCCACTTTAGTCATTTAGTTTATTCTGAACTTTTGACTTTACTAACGTTAGCTAACTGCCTCCTCTTTAGTCATTTAGTTTAATCGGAATTTTTGACTTTACTTTTATTAGCTAACTCCCTCCTCTTTAGTCATTTAGTTTAATCTGAACTATTTACTTTACTTTTATTAGCTAACACCCTCCTTTTTAGTCATTTAGTTTAATCTGAACTTTTGACTTTACTTTACTAATGTGAGCTAACTCCCTCCTCTTTAGTCATTTAGTTTAATCTGAACTATTTACTTTACTTTTAATAGCTAACACCCTTCTCTTTAGTCATTTAGTTTAATCTGGATTTTTTACTTTACTAACGTTAGCTAACTCCCTCCTCTTTAGTCATTTAGTTTAATCTGAACTTTTGACATTACTAACGTTAGCTAACTCCCTCCTATTTAGTCATTTAGTTTAATCTGAACTATTTACTTTACTTTTATTAGCTAACACCCTCCTTTTTAGTCATTTAGTTTAATCTGAACTTTTGACTTTACTTTACTAACGTTAGCTATCTCCCTCATCTTTAGTCATTTAGTTTAATCTAAACTTTTGACTTTGCTAACGTTTGCTAACTCCCTCCTATTTAGTCATTTAGTTTAATCGGAACTTTTGACTTTACTTTTCTAACGTTAGCTAAGTCCCTCCTCTTTAGTCATTTAGTTTATCTGAACTTTTGACTTTACTTTCCTAACGTTAGCTAACTCCCTCCTCTTTAGCAGATGGATCATTAATGAAAATTATCATTAGTTGCATCCCTCAGTAATTAAGAGACATGTCACCCGGAGCAACAGTGAGGCTCATCAATGAGTTTTTAACAGTTCAGGAAGAAGAGATACCGGGCCGCGATGCACACTAGACACTAGTAGATACATTCACTGCTGGTTTGAGTCCTTTCATTAGATTAATCAGAAAAATATAGAATATCACCAGAATTATTCTTTATACAATATCATTACTCTATGTTCCGAGTTCTGAAAGAATAAAATGGCATTTTACTTACTTACTAGTTGACTGTGACTTAATTACTCAACATAATGGTGTTGAGTCATTTAAGTAAATACGCTATGTAGCTTTGGTACCTTTTTGTCTGCAGCAGAAATTTAATACACTGTGGTTTTGTGTGAACTGCAACCACTAGAAATAAACCTATTACACTACTTGTGAATGTTCTCATTAGTCCAGGTCATCGTTATCCTCAAAGCAATTTCAGTCAAAAAATTTAGTTATTAGTTAGTAATATGTGTAATATAGTTATTACACTAATATGTGTAATATAGTTATTACACTACTACTACTACTACTACTGCAGTACTACTACTACTAAAGTACTACTATTGATGAACATGTGTCCATGATCGGGTTTCAGATGCTGGGTTTGTGTGTGGAAGTAGCATTAGTGTTCATATGAGGACTCAGAGGGTTAGTCTGGTCCAGCACACAGCCTCCAGCGTGTTGAGCGTGGTGCCACAGAGCTGGGGATGTAAAAGCCCTAAGCCCAGGGCTCATTACTACAATGTCCTATTATAGCCTGTGGATTAAGGTTGTGATGAAACACAAACCTCTTTTCCCCAAGCATACAACTCCTGCATTATCCCCCTCAGTTTGTCCCTCCCTCTGTCACTTCCCATGCCAAGGCCGTCCTCAACTTCTTTTTGGGTACAACATTATCACAATTGATCCAGTGCATATTTATTTTGATTGATTTAAGATAATTAAAATACATTGGCTCTGGGTAGAGGTGTTCAGGTCCTGGTTTTTATGCTGTACCTCACTGTAATGAAAGGTTCTTTCCACATTAAGGCCTTTACACACCAGGGGCATGGCCAGGGCTCTAAACTAGCGGTTGCTACTCGCCAAATGCGACTAAAATATTCCCCTGGTGACTGAATTTTGGAGGGCTCTATGCCACAGGGTGGGTAAATGTTTGTCCCGATTGTCATGCTCCTGCAATAAATCGTGCTGATTTAGCAAAACATTGTAGTAGCTATCAAATGATAAATTATGACGGTAGCAAACGTTAGCGCTAAATCTGGGATTTGTTGTGTGTCGTACTGAAGTTGCTCCCCGACATCACAGCTGTAGAAAAAAGTTCCCCTCAGAAGCAACGTAGCGTACGCATCACTGATCTAGAGATAGACCGATACATCGGTTGACTGATACCATCGTCCGATATTGCGTTTTTTGAGGCCAATGTGGTCTGCTGCATTCGCCGATAGTTTTTAGCATTTGAAATGATTCAGCTCAGTCTTCATTCTTTAAAGCACACTAAGGTTTCAGTACAGCTCATGTTCTCTTGCCTGAATAAAAACCAAAGCCTGAGTAAAATTTAATTACACCTTTTATTAAGTGATGTCTCTTCCATGTACACACTCTTTAACAGTCACATCCTGACCACATCAAACCAACATGTACTGCAAACTTTGCACAGGAAAACACCACCTTCCGCTTCATGCTGCCCCCATGGAAGCACACCGTTCCAGTCATCAAATGAGTGTGTTTACATGGACATGAATATCCAGTTAATGAGGCTTATGATCATATTCAGGATATGGTGTTTACATGAGCACAGAGAACTCAGGTTATTCATATTCTCCGTACACATGAGGAATACTCTGTTATATATATTATATATATTATATAATATTCTGTTAGCAGAGGCACTGTTTACACAAACAAACCAGCTTCAGGAAATCTGAAACATTTAATAAAACGTAACAACTTAACTGCTATGTTCTCCTTCTCCCGTCTTGGGTTTTTGTCTTGTGAAATCCATGTTTTATTTTTATTTTGTCTCTCTTTTCTCCTGCACTAACACACAGACTAGCCTCCGTAGCTTACAGAGCTATTCCTGTAAGGATCTACGTAATAACTTGCTCCGCACTTCTACCAGCCTGTGTCACTGACAGCGCGTAGGACAGGACATCAGTGGATGAAGATACACAACGTCTTTCACTCCCAAAAGACAAAACTGCTGGCAGCCGCCATCTTTGCACCGCTGTCAAATGAGGCGACTGACGGAGAACGTCAACAACGGAAGTCAAAAGTAGATAGCGCCCTCCTATTCCTTTTTCGTCTCAACCTACTTGAATCGTCACACAATCAATTTGAACTGTCTCAAGATGAATGGATACATCCCTAGCTCAGATTTCAGCACCAACCAGAAGTTAGAGCGAAACTGGTGTGTGTGTGTGTGTGTGTGTGTGTGTGTGTGTGTGTGTGTGTGTGTGTGTGTGTGTGTGTGTGTGTGTGTGTGTGTGTGTGTGTGTGTGTGTGTGTGTGTGTGTGTGTGTGTGTGTGAGAGACAGGGAGAAAGAATGCTATGCGCAGATGAATAAACGGAACAATATTTACATTTCAATGTCGCGTTGAAAAAAACCAAGAAAGAAACAATCAATTTGTGGCGCTCGATGTTGATTCTATGGCACAGTTGCCACACATTGGTCTATGCATGGGACACACGGAATAAAGTTGTACTCCATAAGACTTGCATCTATTAATTGTCTGTTAAGTTCCTCTCTATCACAGAGTGAGTTAAAACAATGCTGATTGAGCATATGACCCACTAATGAAAGCACTTTTTTACTCCACTCAGCAGCGGACGGTCTGCCCAGGTGGAGCTCGTCACTGCTGATTATGCTGCGTTCACTTGTTCTTGGAAATCAGGAATTTCCAACTTCTGAAAGTAAACGTGTAATGAAAGGGAACGTTCGAGTCTGAATTCAGAGTCAGGCTCAATCTGATGTGTCTGACCGCTGCAGTAACATTTCATTACTGCTGACTCACACTGGAGGATCAACAGACATATGGAGCATGTGAACGCATCATGCCAGGTTTCCAAAGGAACTCTGGGAGTTGAGGACTTAGAGGCTCGCCTGCAGTAACATCTTACCGCCAAAAACAATGTATCTCAATTCAAATTTAAACTTTAACCTCGCTGTGAATCTACCAACCACATCTGAAATAAAAGACTATTTAGGGTACATCCCCGCGATCAAAAACAACCTTTTTTTTTGTCGTTCTTAAAAAGTTTTCCGTCAACACAGACTCAGCTCAAGAAATCTCTGTGTCCACGAGAAACCAGTGAAACCGACTAAAAACGCCACAGAAATACACCAACAACAGAGAAGAAGAGACGGGGAGACGCTGTGGAGAACACAAACGCCGGAGATATATGATGCTGTTAAATATTCTTTAATAAAGTTATTTGTTTAGGAAAGAAGCATTCTTAGTACCTTTGCAATGTCATACCACCATATCGATAATCAGTGAATTTTCCCCATCTAAAATAGGTATTGTATCAGTCTCCCCCCTCCCCCACCAACCAGGCCCGGCCTGCATTCAGACTTCTTCAAAAGATCTGGGCCAAGGCACGAATGCCCTCTTGCTGATACGCTGATATATACATTTTATGCTTGAGCTCGTACATTTGAACTTGTCCAATTCTGTCGTGCCAAAGCCCACTTCTCAACTGTACCGTGCCTGGACGCGGCTCTCACACTTGTCAAAAGAACTCGACTTTAGCCGTGAATTGTGCTTGGGCAAGGTACGAATGCCAAGTGTGAGTGTGCCCGCTCACTGCATCATTCATTTGTCCTTCTGTGATACTCAGTTAGTAAGAAATGAGGACGTTGGACTTGAGTCAGCCACTCACGGAGCCTGTGTCAGTGAATAATTCATTCAGTGTGTTTCAGTTCTGTTGCCGTCCCAACTGAAACACCCTGCAGACATGGAGGCATGTCAAAGGGCATGATTGATTATGAACAGTCTGTGGTGGGTCAGCAAATGGCGTAGTGTGAAAGGGAGTGAGTAAAACCAATGATTATGCATTATGCAGCTGCTGTCTCACTGCTGACTTCCATTAGGCCTTCAGCTGCTGTTACAGCCAGAGACTCACTGATACATGAACATACAACAGTACAAGTTTCCATCCTGGTACAATGGATTCATCTTATTTTCACTTGGGACATTGAACCACTGCATCTCTTTGACTGGGATAGTTGGTTGCCATAGGAATCACATTATGTTATGTTCGACTTACATATGGTGTTCATCATATAATGGTCAATAAATTATGATGAAAATACAACTCTGCATTGCATGTATTGTGGGTAAGCTGCTGAGGGTGTGTGTTCAATGTAAGCCAGCCTTGTATTTAATCTAAGGAATTCTTCAATGCCTTAGCAAAGCATTTCAGAGTATAGCTTGTTGGTATACCACTTTGGTATAGATTGTTAGCATTAAGAAGAGGCAACAGGAATGTGAGAGTGAAAAATGTGAATTCTTAAACTGTGAGGCACACCCCTCTGGGGAAGTGTGGGAAAGTTGAAGGGGCTGTGCAGAAGGAAGCGGTGAAGCAAACAAACACGTGCATGCTGGGAAGTTATCTGATAGATTTTAGTTTGACCCTCTGTTTTAGCCAGCTTATCAACGTGCTCAGCAGCTGCAGCAGTGGCTGTGACACAGCTCATGGAAGACATTAAGGTACAGGACAGCCCTTAGTGCCCGATTGTTGCACTCATTCTCTGTCAGTCCAATCTGAACACATAGACATGATGCACATCATTGTAGATTCAGCGTGACTTACACATTCTGAGGTTATCTTTATCTTCAAGGTCCAGAGGATAGAATAAATTTGCTAAGAAATCTAAGGGAAAGTTGCAGCCACAGAAAAAAACGGACGTAGTCTCTGTGTCGTCCTCACCCTGAGGTTTCTGAAGAGCCAAAATGGAGCTCAAAGTGGGCGTCTTTCTGTGGCTCCGGTCATCGCCATCTCTGCATTGTTATGACTCTGCCTGCTCCTGGCTAATCCAAAAATGGTGAAAGAGGTGCAGCTGAGGTGGGCCAAATGGGGAGCATTCCTATGTTCCCCGGGTCCTATGTTCCCCGGTCACAAACAAGGCAGGGAACATAGGACCTTTTTTAGGAAAAGTGGGGAACATCTGACCGTTTTTGTTTTTTTAAAAAGGGTCCTATGTTTCCGGGTCACATACAAAGCGGGGTCTGCTGTTCCTCGCTTGTCACAGAAAGGGTCCTATGTTCCCCTGCCTTTTTTCCCCCCCCCGGCAAATAGGCCTATGTAGACCCTAACCCTGACCCCAATCCTGACCCTAACTGTAGCTTCTAACAATAACAAAATGCTGCGAAGACAGAGGCATATGCGACCAGGGAACATAGGGATGCCCCCGCCAAATGAAGCCTAGCTGATAGCTAACAAGCTAGGCTAAGAAACTAGCTAGATTGCTTCACCAGAGAGGAGAGCCGAGGGCAACAGCCTAGAGAGTTACTTAGTGCATGTATCATTTACAATCAAGGCAGCGCAAACCACAGAACCAGCAGTGGGTGCATCCGGAGTCCGATCCCTCTGCTGCGGTTCATGCCATGCGGCTAACTGTCTCCTCCAGTTAGGTACCCCCACAAATAGAACCTAATACATGTCTAACAAACAATATGAAGCAAATCAATTCACCTGAATTTAGATTAAACCGACAGATCATCAATGAGATAATATTGCTGTTGCAAACAATGAACATATGTATGGATGTCCGCAGGGAACTGAAACTGTAATGTTGCTATAGACAGCATTGTGTGAGATTACAATCTTGAATATGACTGTTATTATAAACTGAGTACTCCTGTTTTCGATTAGCGCCTATAGAACACTGAGGTCTTCTCCTTTGTTTTCACCGTAAGGGGGCGTTTGACGTAGGGTTGCTCTCTTCTATCGAAAAGGAAGGAGCCCATTGGTGCTTTGTTTTCTATGTAAGGCCTCCTCTCATGCTACTGCAGAGGTTTGGTGTTGTTTGGAGCAGTATTACTGGTTAAAAAAGACGTTTGAATGCCTTCACCGTGCTGCCCCGAGCTAATCAGTGTCTTAGCCACATTCGGCTGTTAGCAACTCTCCGACATTTCTCCGTTAATAGTTGTTACATGAAAAAAAATGTCTTGATGGCTTATTTGATGACTGTGTTTGCCGAAAAAGACCCTGGGATGATTTTATGCTGGAATTTCACTTTAGGAGGCTATTCAGGGGCCACCACACTGAAGGAATTTGCCCTTTGTCCCATCCATCCATCCATCTTTTCATTTTGTGCTCTTGCCAGTCTGTAATTATTACATATCAAGAAAACATATTTGCTGTGCTTACAGACAGAGCTTAAATTGAAACGTTATCTTATCTTATTTTAAAGTGATTCACATATTTCCGTTGTGTCTTCCAGCTGTTACGAGAACTGAAACACACGAATGTGATCGCCCTGCAGAAAGTGTTCCTGTCCCACAGTGACAGGAAGGTTTGGCTCCTCTTCGACTATGCCGAACATGACCTTTGGGTGAGTGTCTCCGCTACATGCAACAGTACAATGTGTGTAACCTGATATGTCCAAAACACTGTCACATGGTTCTCTGTCACTATAACGGGCTGCAATCCTGCACGGAAAAGGTTTCCTGATGTTCAAATGGATTATTTGGCAACATACTGTAGGATATAACACATTATGATTATTATTCATTACTCATCTGTATATCCTCTGAGCTGTGCAGCTTATTTCAAACCTAGACTGAAACATAGAAACATCATATCTTAAGGTGAGGCGATCGACGTAGAGCAGCGGTTATAGTTCAACAGGCGCAGTCCTTAGACTTGTACCAGTCACGAGGACACACACACAGTTCTGTCATACCTTATTGAGGTCCGCTCCGTCAGGCGTTTCAACATGTGCATTTCCACATTTCCATGCACTGCATGCAGGTGGTGCATGCGGACCATGAATGTATTATTAGAACTGGATATGGCGTCGCTCGTAGACTTTTTTCCAGTGGCCACTCTGCAACAAAAAACTTTTTCTGTATTGACCAACATTGTAAAAATAACATCTGTACAACTGTTGACTGGACACCTCCAACTGCAAACAAGGTCATTTATGACTCTCATGGATTTTTATAATTGTACTTGTATTTGTTCCTCGAGCTGATAAAAGTGATTTTAGTGAGTCAGACCTGATAACAGCAGCATCTGCCCCGAGTCACTGCACTAAGAGAAACAGTACTGTAAGTATACAGTACAGAATAGTGCACACAGGTTATATTAATAATAGAATATTTTTCATTTTAGGCTGTTGGTTAGATAAAAACATGCACTGCAAACCTGAAATTATCCAATCATTACCCAAAAGGAGCTGTGTGTGGGAACCCAAATGTCTGAATCAGTTGGACCGACATTAAACAGACTTTAAACTGCCAGCTTCCCTCTAGAAAAACTGTCCATCTCTGTGTGAGCCCATGTGAGAATAGAGCAGGTCAGTGTACTGAGGATTCACAGTCAGTGCGTTTACGTGCACATCAGTAACCCGAAAATGGTCTTTCTCCAGTTAAGGGAATACTCCAGTAACCTGGGTAAAATCAGAGTTCTCATACCCCGGTTAACAGACCTGGACCAGACATGGAAACAGCTTTCCCGAAATTCTATCGGGTTTCTTGTCTGCGCATGCTCCGGAGATTATAACTCCCCCTCCCCACTCCGCGGCGTTGGCTTTTGACCCAGAAATAGAATAAACCAGGAAGCAATGGCGCCGACAACAATGTGAAAAAAACAAAACAAAAGTAGAGCGTTACCTTTAAACCGAGGGAGGACTTCACCACGGCAAACATCACCACCAAGAACACCCGTTTCTGTCATAATTCTGTCCAAAAGTCGTTTGTTTGTGATTTTGACAAAGGTGAACCGTAAGAAAAAGCCGTATTTCGCCCAGCTGTATGTTGGCAGAGTCAACCTACTTTACAGGAGGAAGAGTTACTCCCGTCATTTTCCCTTTCAACCCCCTCTTATGTATATGTGGGGAACTTCAATAATCCAATCATGCCCTAATCATATAAACATATAACATCATATAACCCGAATATAATCGTTTTTAAACTGCATGTAAATGAGTGAGTAAACGGGCGTGTTGATGGCTTTTAATTCATGTGGCAGGAGCGAAACAGGAATAAAACAAACATCTGAGGATGAAGAACATGGATGTATTATTTGACCTGGATAGGACCCTGCAGCTCTGCCTTGTAGTCAATTATTTCCAAGGGTCACTGCAACAAAAAATCCTGCTGTGGCCCAAAAAGCATTTTCTCCTTTGACTACCATTGTAAAAGAGACATGTGTAAAACTGTTGACAGGACACCTCCAGCCACAAACCTTTTAACCCATTAAGCTTTCATATTTGTAGAACTTTCTTGAAGCCTAGAACAGCATGATCCCAATATAAAGTCTAAGGAGCGAGCAGGAACTCCGGGCGTGGCCAGCAGGACAAACACTACAGCACATATTCAGTGGGCCACACATCGTAGAAGTAAACCGGGAAGCCCAGAAACTTTCCTTGTGTATGCATCAAGTGAGCAATTCTCATTGAACTGAAGGTTCAATGGTGTCCAGTATCCAGTATCCAGTTGTAATAATACATCCATGGGCCGGACCCTCGTGGACATGGTCAGATGACAGGCATTTATGTCAGGCGAACCCTCACGGACACGGCGAGGTTGAGAGTATGATCTTTGCGTAGCGTAGGCTCGACCAGACTAACTATATCTGAGCAGTGAGCAAGATCAGAGCATCAAAATTTCCATATTAGTGAATATCTATGAAGATGAATGTATTTTCTTTTGATTTGACTTCATCACGTAATCCTGATTAAACTTCAAACTATTTCTCTTTTAAATATTTTCCAGAAAACACCAGCCAGCCGATTTCTGTAAACTCAGGAAACCTTTTCTGTACCACCAGCTGCCAATAAGGTCACACAATAAAACACCTGCTTCCAATGTCATCCCTCCATTGAATGTGTGTTATCAGTGGTCATCAGCCTCATAGATATGTGTTAGGAGGAGCCTGCTGCACCACTAGGTTCAGAAGGCCGTTATCGCCTGTTCCCATGTATGGTCACTGTTTAAACCCCTGGGTGTCACCTATGAACAGACACTTTTTCACGTTCTGGGAGTCCCATTGTGAATTCAAACAAAACTGTGTGGTTAGGATAAGGAAAAGACTGGTCTAACGTGTGCCGTCAGTTAAGATTGTTTCAGAAGAAATGTTATGTGAGAAAGTTAACTTGCATAGATTACTCAATTTTAATAAAGTCCCAGTTGACTCTTGGTTTCACACAGGACATGAACACCGGTCCCCCAGGTGAAGGTCCCACCCACCACTCTAAAGCTGCGTTCACACCAAACACGATAGACACGAATACAAGATGCTTGAGATGCTTGCATCGCGCCACTTGCACACGTTTCTCACATTTTTGATCATCACTTCATCGCTTCGATCTCAGCTCAGCCTACTCTGCTGTTGTGCTAAATGTGAAGTGATGCTAGCGCTAACAGGGGTCTGAATGCTTTTAAAAGAACAGAAATTAGCTCTCAGATGAAGTGTGTGGCTCTTTAAAGAGCCTTTGTGTTGTAGCGAGATCAGGCCGTCAGTGATTTAACCTCTGAAGCTGTACAGGTGCTGCCCAGTCTCCTGTAGATCAGAATGGGATACGCTTCACTCTGCAATGACGGATTTCTTCTTCTTCTTCTGGATTTCTGGCAGACTAGAAGCCTAAAGGCACCTTGCTGCCACCCACAGTTCATAGTTATTTTATATCCGGAACTGTTGAGGACTGCAACAATGGCAGCTTTGGTGAGCCCCTGGATGTAATAAGGAGAACTCCGATGACGCTTACTGCAATCTCAATGCTGATTGGCTGTCGCGGCACGATGCTGCCTGAAAAGTTCAATGTTTTCAACTTAATTCGCGCCGCATCCCGTCGCACTAGACGCTCTATTCGCGTCTATCGCATTTGGTGTGAACGCAGCTTAAGAGGGTTTCATTCTTTTAACACTCCTCCCTGCCCTTGTTGCTCTTCATACTCATCATACAGTGCTGCAGTCAGGCACTGATCACTGATGGGGGATCCATCCTACCAATAGAATAGATGATAACTAGCAGGTAGAGTAGGGTCATACCGCCTCATATATATGGTAGTGATAACAACTGATAACATCCATTCAGTTGGCTGATAACTTTGGAATAATAAAAAATAAATAAAATTACAATACACATCAATCCCTTTGCCTAATATACCGATTAGCACCGGATGTGGAGAAGCAGTTTGTCTTGTCAATATTGTAGCTACATGGTCCGAACTGACGAGACACAGCTGAGGTGAAACCTTTCTCTGCCTCGTAGCACATCATCAAGTTCCACCGTGCCTCTAAGGCCAACAAGAAGCCCATGCAGCTGCCCCGAGGGATGGTGAAGTCTCTCCTGTATCAGATTCTGGATGGGATCCATTACCTCCATGCCAACTGGGTGCTCCACAGGGATCTGGTGAGCTGCTATATTAGTTTCAGTGCCCCAGTTCCCTTTACAGACACACCAGCTCCTGCACACACTTCATCCTGGAGCTGTTTCCAAAACAGACCATGTTACAGCAGCCACGTGTGGCGTCATCGCTTTAGGCCATGACGCCACACGCCAGGCAATGGACAAATAAATGGCGACAGGCCACAAAAAGGAAAGCTGAAAAAAAAACATCAACATACAGAACCAATAACTTTATTCTACAACACCATAATGCTGAATTTTCAGCACATATTTGCAGGATTCTAAATGAACTTTTTGGATCACCACCCAATCAGAATTTCCACTAGCCAATTTTTTTCCGGAGAAATAAGAGAAACTATGAGTGCGACTGACTATCTATAGATATCTGTCTATATATCTATATATACATATATATATATACAGTGGATATAGCGTATATCAGGGCTATTCAATTAATGTGGAATTGGGGTCGGTTGACGAAAATGATCCAAAATGAGGAGGGGGGGGGGGGGGATATGAGCATCACATTAATGGATATTGTAAAACAATGCAGTGACATAGGAGTGCATATATTGTCTTTATCTTTTTATCAATGTAAATAGTAGCAACAGGCCTCAAAGTGCAACAAGCTTGTCAAAAACAATCCTTGTTAAATGAACAAATCTGTGAACCAGAGGTTTTCACTCAATTATTGGACTAAAGTAAAGTTTGAGGTTCTTCTCCTTTACTCAAGTATTTTATTTACATGCTACTTTATACTTCTACTCCACTATAAATCAGTGGAAATATTCTAATTTTTACTCCACTACATTTATCTGATTACTTCTAGTAACTAACTAACTAGTTACTTTACCAGGCTTACAAGTGCATATGAAACATTAGTTCATTAATAAAAAAAACTGGACTGACAAGAATTATTGTAACATAAATGCAGAGTAGCATGATTTTTCTGAAAATGCCTTCTCAACTTCTCCTCTTTACACAAAGATATGGCTGCAGAGTGAACACAGGCACACAAACACTGACAGAAACGTCTCTGTCCATTCTCTGGTAAACTGGTGGTTTTCTGTGTCAACTTTTCTTTTTTTCAGAGTAGAAAGAGACATTGATGTGGTGATTTAGCCACGGGTTTATCCAGACAGAAACGATTGAGAACAACAACAGAGCAGAGCTTAGCGAGCTGTTGCCAAGAGGATTCAGAAACCACCGAAGAATAGCATAGTGGGAGTGTGCGTAGCGTTGTGGGAGCAAGTCTCCTAGCGCGCCGTATTTGACGCGCTGAGATGGATAGAAAGGACAGAGGCCATAAATTACTTACTAAATAACTTAAGTCATTTAATTTAATCTGAACTATTTACTTTACTAACGTTAGCTAACTCCCTCCTCTTTATTCATTTAGTTTAATCTGAACTTTTGACTTTACTTTACTAACGTTAGCTAACTCCCTCCTCTTTATTCATTTAGTTTAATCTGAACTTTTGACTTTACTTTACTAACGTTAGCTAACTCCCTCCTCTTTAGTCATTTAGTTTAATCTGAACTTTTGACTTTACTAACGTTAGCTAACTCCCTCCTCTTTAGTCATTTAGTTTAATCTGAACTTTTGACTTTACTTTACTAACATTAGCTAACTTCCTCCTCTTTAGTCATTTAGTTTAATCTGAACTTTTGACTTTACTAACGTTAGCTAACTCCCTCCTCTTTAGTCATTTATTTTAATATGAACTTTTGACTTTACTTTACTAACTTTAGCTAACTCCCCTCCTCTTTCAGTCTATTTTCCTGCTATAGCTCCATTCGTTCTTCTTCCTTATGTTTTCTGTTGGACGTTCTGTTCGTTTCCATTGTTTCTCATGCTGGTTTCACTGCAAACTGCGCACAGCTAATGGGCGTATGAACGTCATCATTGCATTTTTGCGGGTGGGCAGGTGTTAATTAGGAACCCTGCATTCTTGTCTGTATGTTTAAGAATTAGTTGTCTTTTCAGTTTGCAGCAGCAGCACCTGAGCTTGTTACATGTTTAAATATCCCCCATCGTAGTGTTTATCCTAGTTTCACATTTGTCACCTGTTTATGAAACAATAAAATGCACATGTAAGTATCCAGGGCAGCCCAGCTCAGCTAATAAATGTGTTTTCTCTGCGTTGGAAAATGGACATTTGGTGTGAGAGCATGTTGTGAGAGTTCGCAGCCCTGCTCTAAACACAGAATTAATCCAAAATAAAAGTCAAACATTGGAGAAATCTGTTCCCATCACATACTGAAGTTCATTGTGTTGATAACTCTCGCCTTGTTACACAAGGTTATTTTGTTACGGTGCACCGTGTCTATCTCTCATGTGTTATGTCTTGGTATGGAGTGGTATTATGAGTTTGATTGTAATGCTGAAGAGCAAAACGTCCTGAACTCTGAATGTTGTCTCACTCTTGTCTACCCTTTAACCTTCCTGTGAGATTCTATCCACACTGGTTTTCCCACAGTGCTTTGGTTAGACTGAGATTCGTGAGAGTCATGCTGGTGCCAGAACAGGGCTTCTCATTGTGTGTCTTCAGATCTCTGGTAGGATGACAGATTCTGAAATCAGAATTGTTGCAGTTACAAATATTTACAGGAAAGCTGCGTCCATTTTACCACCTGCGTCCATGAACTTTGATTCACAGTCTTCGTTGGCGAAGCTAGATGAAATGCTCACTGACAAACAACTCTTAACTGGTCAATAATAACACAGGACATGGTTTTTATGTCTATTTTGTTTGTTGTTTGTGAAGTTGTTTCTTTTATGCAAATGATGAAACTGGGACCTTTTACTTTTAAAGAACCAGGTTTATGTAAGATGAATTGAGTACTTCTAAAGCTGTTTTCTTAGTTTGAAAGTTGTGAAAAACGCACCAGTTGAATTCATAAAGATAATGATATTTAAACTTAAAAAATAACCTATTATGCTTTTCTGTCTTTGCTGACCTATAAATGTAGTTATAATGTTTTATAGTCATGTAAAATAATACCAAAGCATCAAATAGTGAAGTACTTAGGTTGGCTGTACTCAGCTCTGAACGCTAGGGTGTCGGTCACTATTAGAGATTTCTCCGTATTTCCAGAATTTGTCTCCATAGAAGAATCCTGACTTCCCTATTGGTCACGCTGCTACACACAGACTCAAACTGTAAGCTGTGAGTTCGGCCACTTTTTTGGTGTTTATTTTTGAAAGTAACCTGTTAAAGCTAACGTTAGCATGTTGCGCAGCTAACATGGCTAGCTTCCATATAGACAGTGTTTTCAGCTGCTTATGTAACTGATCTGTTTATGGTAAGGGGCATAACATTTTCAGCATAAACAGTTGTTCAATCACAGCAGAGCAGACCAGCCGACCAATAAGGGCTCACTGGGCTTTTTTGGGGGGGGGCAGAAGCTCAGACAGAGCCTGCCACACAGAGGTGCTGCAGCAATGCACGATATCAGAAATAAAATGTGTTTTTTAAAGATCAAAGAATGTAAACCTGTTGTAGTTGGCCTGAAAAATACGAATAGGACCCTGAAAACTAGCATCATGGGGCCTCTTTAAACTAGTGTTCCTAAACAACAATAATAGCGAACTAATAGCTTAATGCACTTATGCTATTTTACATCATGTAGTGTCATTATTTTCTGGTTTGCATCACAAAACAAATGAGTGTGCCGACTTGTTGCACACGACCTTCCACCTTAAACATGTAAGTAACGTTAGACAAACATGACCTACCACCTAAACATGAAAGTAACGTTAGACAAATTAGAATTAGAATCTGAAATAATTTGCCGGTGTCATTTAAAGGCCGCAGACTTAGTGCACGTTGCTGTGCGCACTTAGGGTATATATACGTCAATTAGCCGACTAAGTGCTCTAAATGATGACCACTGGTTGGTCGGGGGCAGCCCCAGATCCTATACTAATAGGTGGAGTTTAGAAACACTACAGTCAGTTGATTGATGCACATTTTTTCTGCATCGTAGATGAAGAGGAAATACAGTGAGAGCTAGATGGAGCAGTGAGGAATGAAAAGGCTCAGCTCGTTTCTCAGCACATGCCCACGCAGGTAACGCACGGTTCTAAAGGTACTATACCAAAGTGTTTGATGGAAATTTGAGACTGACAAACCCCTGATTCGGGAGTGACTTTCACTACTGAGCCGGAAGGGAACAGGAGTGAAGGTCAAAGGGAGTTTGTGAGTCAGTCATAATTTAAATAAAGGCTTTACTTCTCTCGTGTCTGGTCTTTCTTTCTGGTCGTTGCCATGGAGCTATCCTTGTTTTTATATGCAGCCAATTCCTAACCAGCTTAATGACGCGCGCATACTGACAACGCACTTTGCGATAGGTTGATGCAAGACACACAACCTCATGAGATTTTCAAACGGGAGTGGGAGGCAATGATGAAATTTTTTTTCCGACACTGGGAGGGAAAGGGAGTCATTTTGGGCGGGAGGCTGCAGCCTAAAACATTACCCAAAAAGTTCAAGGGTCAATTTATTGAGTAACACATACACATTCATAGTGTTTCATTAGATTCATACCTACCTTCACAGCCAACTAAAGCAGTCCTTCTGGTCTTTGACTTGCCCACTGCTATTCATGTAGTTGTTGTGTCTTGTGGTTCCTGGTATAAACTGCTATTTATATCAAAAATAATGACAACTGTGTTACGTGAAGCGTAATGGACTTATTTTCCTTATAGCATAGACAAACAGTGAGTTGAGTGTACAGTTACAATGACTTGATATAGCATTGCTGCCCTGCAACTTTGTCAGACTAATAATGGACAATTTCAATGCAGAAGAACTCGAGAAAGAAATACAGTAAAAAATTTTATCCCACACGTTATTTTTCCTTGTAGACTGTATAGAAAATGGACGTAGCATTCCTGTCGGGGTCAGTTCTCTCAACCTAATCCAATCGTCCTCGCCTACGGGAGTCTCCATCTTGTCAGACTTGGACTCCTCCTCATTTCCTATTTTAAAAAAGGACATGTATGTGACGTTGGGGGGAGGAAGATACGTCCATCTGGCTGACGTTTACCTCCGAGGAGAAGTGAGGGCCAGAGGCTAGCTGTCACTCAAGAGGCCCCGCCCCTAATTATTCATAAACTTAAACCTCCAATAAAATAAAAACTAGCCTGGTACAAAAAAATTCACCCCTCTTAGTGTTGTCATGGAGATATGACCTAAACATACAGACTAGTATGTTTTTTTGTCCTCCTTAAACAGGTTTAATGATGCTGTGAAAACGCCCTGCTAACATGGGGGTCAATGAGAAACTGCTCTGTTATGAAACCTGCCCCTAGTGGATACTCAAAAAACTGCAGTTTTTGGAGCTTCCTTATTGGATCAACCAGGAAGTCGTTGTGGTGGTCAAAACCTGGCCTAAGTTACCCACAATGAAACTTTGACGGCTGACTGTGTGGTTCAAAGTTTTAGGTGTGTTAAGCTAGTAGCAACAAATTTAGCCTTGAGCCTCTAGCCTCTAGATGAGCAGAGGGCTATAGAGTCTAGTTAGAGCACTTTTTTCTAACTCCAAACCTTCACTTTTCTTTAATTTTGACACTTATTAATCTTCAGCCAACGATGACTCAAGTGACATCACTCGAGGACATTTACTTACTTTAGGACATTACGCCCTAGCGAGGTACATCTGTGCCTTGGAGGAAAAATTATAATTAACCAAACACATCAGATTATGTGGCAAAAATTTAATTTGATTACCAACGTCTGCGCTTTGATGTCAGATGTCCCAGGGGGATGCTATTTACAGATAACGCTCATGAGAGAATGGAAGAGTGAGATAATATAGTCTGACTGAATGGAGATAAGATGTTGGTTGATTTCTCTGAATGGATAAGTTGGGTTCAGAAGTCACTCAGTTCAGGTTCTATGTTTTTTGAATAAGGTCATCCACTCTTATGTAATCCCTGGCAATCCTCAACAGTTATTTGGTGGTTGGACATCACATTATGTAAAGCAGCAGGGATCAGGGAGTTTGCTCTCACGGGACATTTCTGCAGTTATTATATTTGTAAAACTTTCCTAGAGCCCAGAAAATGGATTTAAATACCAGTGACTTTATGCCAGTGTGCTCTGTCTCTGCCACTGTCAATTTATCAATAAGAGAACTGTCGGCTGTTTTTGATTCCATTGCAGTCCTCTGTGTAGGGACACAAAAAGGATATTGTTGTGCTGAAATGACAATGATGAATGTTGGTTAAAAAACAAGCTGACTCTATTTGAAGGATTTAGTTAGTTTCAGATGGTGAGTTAAGCAAGCAATTCCCAGAATCTGATGTCAGAAAGTTTGTACTTTGTAGTCTTGTTGCACCAGGTAATCTCAAATGGCAATGTACACTTACTGACTTTAACAAAGATTTCAAGAAATGATCACCTTTTGGCTCAACCACCTTTATCTGTCTAATACTGGGACCAGTTTTACACGCATGGGTAATCTGGTGATCTCTAGGGTACGTCCACATGATCAAAAACAACCTTTTTTTTCTCTATCGTTCTTAAAAAGAGTCCACGAGGCCTGGACTCAAGAAATATCTGCGTCCACACGAAACCAGTGAAACTGAATAAAAACGCTGTAGTACACATGCCAGGCCTGGATGTGGGGCTGTAACTGCCACAGAAATACACCAACAACGGAGAGGAAGAGACGGGGAGATGCTGTGGAGAATCCAAACACCGGAGAGTTTCTCTCCAAATCTGGAGACTTTCCAAATCCTCCTCCATCCTAGACAGAAATGTGTCCCCGTTTCTGGTGTTAGTGGAGACTGTTGTGCTGTTTTGGACTCTGATGCACCAATCACTCTGCAGTTAATGTCCTCAACGAGCAGAGGGTGCTGCTGGGAGCCCCTTCGCCTGTCCAAAAAACTCACTCACACACGCCACTCAGGTGGCCACTTTCTCTGTCTTTCTCTACACAGCAGCACAGTTGTTGTTATGTGACTGGGGTTAGAGGTCGGAGGTGGGGGCGATGACGCCATCGTTTAACAAAGTATGCGGTTTCGCCATTCGAGTTGGGGGGCGTTTTCAAATATTCCCACTCTGGGACACGGTTTCAAAAAATACAGGCTCCGATAACACCGGCTGCATGTGGATGGTCAGCCAAAACGATATTAAAGTTGTGTGGTTACAGGAAAACGTGTCCTCGTGTGGACATGCCATTAGTTAACCGGGGCCGTTTTCACATATGAACTCTGGATAGTGTCTAAAGTTGCACTGGATTGTATTGGACTGGACATTTTCCGAAGTTGCACTTACAAACACGTCTGTGTTAGATGTGTTCTCACTTACTAGAAAGTCTGGTTTTGGTAAGAGGTGGCTCCTAGGTACATGCAGCATCTCCTTGTTCTTGGAGCCGGTTCATAAACTACTGAGTCTTTTGTCTTCCTTTTTATTTGTCTGATGATTTTAGTGTCATTCTTTGCGGATAGAAGTTCTTGAATCTTGACGTCTCTCCAGTGAGACATTTTTGTTTTCCGTCTTTGTATAAAGCACCCATCGTTTTCACCATGTACTGTATGTATTATCACAACTGGATACTGGGTCCCAAAAAGTCACCTACTCAGTTCAATGAGAATTGCTCACTTGATGCATATATGAGAAAAGTTTCTGGGCTTCCCGGTTTACTTCTGCGATATGTGGCCCCACATGATTGAAACACCATCAACATGCCCGTTGGCTCAAGATCCAGCTAATGCTAGCGCTAGCTGGCTAACGTTAGCGTTGTTAGCAAAGTGAAACCGAACACTAATAAAGATATTTTTAGGCAACCACCATGTTACAATAAACTCTAATGAAGTGAAAACGCTTGACGGTGAAGGTCCTCAGAATTGAACAGTGACAATACCCCAAAGCAAGTTCTGTTACTTTAATGTACACAGTGCCGTGTATTTGTATAACCTCTACCCTATCACTAGCACAGCAACCTGTCAATCACGAAGTAGCTGTCTAGTTGACTCTCAATAGGACCATTATTTACTAAATAAACATCATGCTGCATAATGATGACTTAAAACTTGCGATTAAGACCACAATTAAGAAAATGTTTACTGAGGTAATAAAACAAGTGAGCTAGTGGCGTTGCCCTCTGCTGGACATTCGAGAGAATTCTGGTGTATCTTTGTTATACAGTCTACAGCTGCACCGTCTCACTTCTAATCCATGGTCTCTGGTGAAGTGTGAACATGTAGCAAAACACAACCAAAAGGCAACAATGTATCATTATTCCCTTTAGTCTGAAGGTGTCAACTTCAGTTTCTCACAATAACAGCATCAGCTAAGTGTACTTTAATGGTGGCTGACATGAATCCCTTAATGACTTCAGTTATTTTCAGTACATATAGTTATTTATGTCACGGTATACATGATTCTTTTTGGAATGATATGTAGAGTACAGTAACACTTGGCATGATAATGTTTCTCCATATAAATTAAATAAAAAATGATAATAATGCCTAAAGAGTAAAATACTCATTGTTCGTGATGATTTTGTTTCATTACTGAATATATAAATGTGTTAACTAAATCCTAAACATCCTAAATGTACTGATCTAAGTCAAATGTTGTTGCTCCATGCACATAATAAAATCCTCATAAGTCCTGATAACAGCAGCATCAGCCTCTGTCCTGTGCTGCTGCAGTTAGGCATACATCACATATAGGTTAGTCTGGATTTACTACAACCACTGATCACCTCACTCACGCCCCCCCTGGCAGAGATTGTTGGTACAGTCCACTGAGATGCTTTGGCCTGCAAAGCTGCTAAGTCAGCATCTTGACTAAGCTAGCCGTGCAGGGCGGGGGGCTGTTACATAAGACTTGTAGGGGCATAGGGGTGGGGGAAGCACACCAAGCCCCTGCGGTGTGGGGGTTGGTAGGGTTGGGTGGGACAGGGAGAAAGTAGTGGAGGAGTGGCTGGAGTGACGAGTGGGGGATGGGAGCGATGCAGTGTTGCAATGCAAAGCACATGCTTGGTACCTGTGGTGCAGAGACACAGAGCATGCTGCACACCAGCACAAACACAGTTATGTAACAGCAGAAGTGCAGGAACCAGAAGAGGTGCACACAGCAGCACATTACATATACGACTCCATGCTAAGCCTCTCACATGTATTAACATAGTTTTCACATAAACTATAAAAGCAATAAGAAGCTTTGGGGGCATTGAGTTGTGAAGGAGTTTGTTGGCCCTGTGAAAGAGCAGGTCCAAAAAACGGCCACTCAAACCCTTGAGAGAAGCCCTGTTGGTTACTGGATGCAACTCTCTGCAGGATGTGAATCATACAGGCCACCTTAAATCAAACTAAAACTATTCTGTATTTGTCACTTTGAGAAAGAGGTAAGCGCTGCTGTATCACAGATCAGCGACGATCTAAACCCATTCAGAGTGATACGTCACCCCCAGAGTCTCCTAAATCCCTCTGGGGCCTTCTTTTGTAGTGGACACACTGCAAGTGAACGGCCACTCGCTCGGACTGAAACTTTCCAAGCAGCAACATTTGACCCTGATGGAAACAGGCCTAGAATTTCAGTCAACCAGATCCTTGCTGGGCCAATCACAACTGTTTATCACATATAGGGCGGGTTCTAATCTTTCACTTCACAAAGATGAGTACATTTGAAGTCACATAGACTTCCAGATACTCATTGACTGGACAGTTTTGGTAACTATCATCTTGCATGATCAGTGCGACATGGACCTATAGAGGAAAATCAAATTCAGGTTTACTGACAGCATGTCATCTTCACTTTACTGTGACATGTGTTCATTCATCTTCTTTGGAGTCAAGAAGAGAGCTCAATAAGATATAATTTATTATGAATTTGACTTTTGTGTAAGAAAAAATCAAGCCCCCACCACAGCCACTTCCTGGTTGATCCAATCAGGAAGTGTCAAAAACGTCAGTTCTCTGAGTGTCCACTAGGGGCAGGTTTCATAACAGAGCAGTTTCTCATTGACCCCCATGTTAAACAGGCCGTTCTTACAGCATCATTAAAGCCTGGGACAAAAAACATTCTAGTCTGTATGTTTGGGTCATATCTCCATGACAACACTGAGGGGGTGAACTTATTTTTACCAGGTTAGTTTTTATTTTATTGGAGGTTAAAGTTTATGAATAATTAAGGACGTGGCCTCTTGAGTGACAGCTAGCCTAACCCTGTTGGCCTTGACCCTTTGGTTATAGGACAGTCTGTTGTATCAACTTGCCCAAACAGTTGTATAAGTGTGAACTGGCCCAGTTTTTGAGACAAAGATGTAGATAGTTTTATAAAGGGTGTCATGTCCCTAAGGATTGAGTTTAGCAGTCCTCAGTGGGATGGAGACGGTTTATTTTCCCTTGGCTCCTGATCCATTTATGTAACTAACCAACTGTAACTGATTGATTTCACTGGATGATTTAAAAAAAGGAAGTCTCAAATTTGATCTGTGAAACACAATTAGGTGCATATTTCAGGATAACACACACTTACTGTATTTCACCGTAACAACAGCATATTATTTGACCCTGTTTAATGTCTTTATCCTCCACTGTTTTAAGCTGAATGTAGTTTCAGTTCCATTTCTATTTTTCTATCTCTTTTTTTCATTAGAAACAGTAGCTTTTTTTCCTCAGCTCTTATGTTATATCTCATTTTGCATTCAAGCACTGACACTCACGCAAGCCTTTAACACAACGTTCAAGAGCGAACAACTGTTTTTCAAACAGCCATTATGAATATGTTCCTATTCATTCACTTAGGCCTGTGTAGAATATGAAAGAGATGAGCCTGAACCCTTCTGGCCTTTTAAGAGACATTTGTCTTTGTGTTTGCCATTGTGGCGTGTTGTGTTGTGGGCGTGAATAATAACCTTATTAGTGCTGTTTCTATAGTAACCAGATGTGTTTGCCAGGAAGATCTGAGTCCATAGAGCCAGAGGGTTCACGTTCACACTGATACCCAGGGATATCCGACTGCATGACTATAAAGTTTAAAACATGGGCACATTCCCCTCTGATTGATTGAGTGTTTGATTGTGCCATTCAGTGTATACCAACACAGTACTTCTAACCCATAATTAAGTAAGAATTGGTGTGCACATAAAACAAATCAGTCCCAATGTTGCCCTCTCTGTGACCCCTGTGGTGAAAGGGCCTGTTCACACCTGGACCACCGGCCTTTTTGAGGGACTTAGGGCGCACTCAGTTTAGCCTTCGTTTGGCGGATTTTCAAGCTTAGCCATGTGATATAGTCACTGTTAATCGTCAGTGTTTGTGCTCGGGGACTGTCATGCTGCTTCTGTTCTTATGTACATACACACTGTCCATCCGTACCGTGCCCAAGAACGTTTCACGGCTAAAGTCTAGTTTGTTTGACCAGTGTGAGTGCAACCGTACCGCGCCTAGTTGTGGTACGCTTGCCGGCCACGGCCCGTTTGGGAGAGGTGGGCTTTTGTAAAGCACGTTTGCACATGTACTAGCACGAGCGTGCACACGTGTACGAGCACGAGTGCGAGGCCTATGGCGGTTCTGACGTCATTTTATGTGCGCCTGTTCGGACATAGAAAAAAATGTTTACTGCAGATTTGAGCAGATGAAAATATTCAAACACAGTCGACAAGACGCACAAAAACTCTGAGGTCTATGGAAAGATTTGACGTCAATCAATGCTTGTGACGTGTTACGGCGTAATGACGTATAGGCAGCAAGAAGCATTCGCCGAGGCCCAGGTAGTGTGAGTACAAACGGGCCTTGACCGGGGGGGAGAGGGAGGGGGGGACAAGTACCTTAAAGCACGGGGCACGGGACGGATAGAAAGTGGGAGTGCGCCCTTAAATCAATCTGTGTAAACTTTCAATCTTCTTGAAATCCCAGACTGCGAACACCCAACCTCTCTCTGATGGCTGAGAGGGTCGTCTCTCTGGCCTTCATCTGGACAACCTGCTGTCTCAGGGTTTCTGTCTCCTTAGAGCAGCTTCCATCTTACAAAGTAACCAGGAGAGCTGCAGATAAATAGGTTGTGTCCAACAATAAAGTCAACTGTCACCAGGTTCCAGATTAACACCACTAACTGGGAGGGATCTGAAAGTGTTCTCTCATTTTGCTCACTGTTCTTTTCACAAATAAAAGGTTGTCTTGGTTATTTAAAAAACATGCTAGGACAGCAAAAGGTTTAGCCACAGAGGGTATTCTATCAAGTTATGCACAGTAAAAAACAGCAGTATTCCAGAAAAAATCAAGAATTAATACTTTGTTCTCTAATTTTGATCTCCGCTGTAGGCCTGGCAGGTGTACTACAGCGTTGAGTTGGTTTCAATGCTTTCATGTGGACACAGATATTCGTGAGACGATGCAGTGTGGACGTAAAACTTTTTAAGAAGGGGGGGTGTTTTGGGGCATGTTGACATACCCTTAGTCTCTTTTAGCTCATCGTTTCATAGTAGAACTGCAACAAGTAATGGATTAATTGTCAACTATTAAATTAATCAAACGATTTAGATTTGGAGATCCCCTCAGTTACTGCACTTTTTCATATACACAGTGAAACTGAAGCTGTGTTTAGACCCTGTGCTGGTGATTTCCTGTTGATTATCCTGGTTTACCAAGTCATTTTAGAGTCGGTTCAGAGCCGGTGCCCAATCTTGAACCAGTTCTTCCAGTTTCCACAGCCAAAGAAGCGGCTCTCGGCCAGGAAAACTGGTTCCAGAGCGTCACCAACTCTTTGCTGGTCTTGAACCGGCACCACTTCTCACATGCTTTAAAAAAAAATTTGATTTTAGAATTTGTGTATTTCATTGTTGTTTTTTGTGTCAAAATTATCAACTTTTCTAAAGAGGCATGTCTTCTTTAGTTTGCTTCATCAACAGAGAAACACAGTTTAAGTTACATTTTTTCAAATGTTTTTTCAGTTCTGCACAATAATTAAACACAGTAGATTTCAGAAAATCAAAGAACCATTAACAACTTGGAAAGCAAACGTAAACATGGACATGTCTAGTGAACAGCAGTTTGCATTGAACACAGCTACAGCTGCAATCTTTTGATTCTGACGTTGTGTTGTGATTTGGACAGTCTCTCGTTCTCCTCTTTGGTTGTTGTTTTTGTCTCCCTCTGTCGGTGTTTTTCTGTATGTGCTTTCTTTCTCTTCTCTGGTTTTGAGTTTGTTTTCCTGGCAGGTGATTCTTGTTGGCACTAATCACCTGCCACTCTGTATATAATCCGGTCCTGAGCATGACTCAGTGCCGTATCATACCTTCTACCTACCCTGATGTCTCCCTGTGTACCTGTTCCTCTTGTGTCCATTCTCCGTTTAAGTTAGTATCTAGTTCTTCGTGTTTTTCCTTTGTGTTAGTGCACCTTTTTTGTAAATTAGTTTTATTAAATTTCTTAATACCGTCTCCTGAGTTCCGTGTCTGCATTTGGGTCCCCTCCTCCGTGTATCCTCCGTTGTCAATCTTGACACGTTGCCTGTAAAGACATGAATCGGTGGATCATTAAAAAGGTTGAATACGGAGAATGAGCAGAACACCTCCATCCAGTGTCTCAAGATCGTAGTCGCAACAACAAAAAATAATTCGAGCAGTCCGGTTGCCAGGTTGGTTGCAGAGTGTGTCAGTGATCAGCTGCTCCATGTCAGTGATGAATTAGACAGGGTAACCACTAATTTGGACTAATCAATGAATTTACAACAGTATTTAACTTTAGCCGGTCTTCAACTGGGAGTCTTTCTTTGAGTGCTGTGTAATTCACTCAAAATGATTCCTTGTTTCTGTAGCAACAACAGACAGCCCTGGCAACCAGAAGTGCCCAACACTATTGGCTGCTATGATGGAAATAGAACGGGACAGAAAGTCATTGTCAAACCTGTCAAACATTTAAAAAATATTAATTCAGACTAAATATTTTATTTATTTATTTTTTTATGGAAAAGCAATACTTTCATTCTGTACCCCTCGGAACGCTCTGTGGATGTATTATTTGTCTTGAAAAGTATAGCTTTATATAAAGATTTTACATATTCAGCCTTTAATTTTAACTGCAGTGTGGTTAGTTGCAGGTAGTCTGTGCTGGGTAAGGTTAGCTAATGATGCTATGAGAATAATAGCAATATGATGTCAGGACACTGACAAAGCTAGTTAGCAAATAGAGCTGCAATGTTTAGTTGATTAGTTTTCAACTATTAAATTAATCTGAAACTATTTTGATAATGGATTAATCCATTTGAGTAGTTAAAAAAAGAAGGATCCCAATCTTAAATGAGTCTTTCATACATGCATAAACAATACAGAAAAAGAATCAAAATGCAGCTTATTAAATAGCATATTTTCTGCTTTATTTCCTCTATGACAGTAAACTGAATATCTTTGAGCTGTGGATGAAACAAGACATTTGAGAAGGTCATCTTGAGCCCAAAACTCTGATAAAGCCAGTATATGCTCAGCAGACACAGCGAGGGGCGAGCTGGTGAACATAGAGGAGCGTTTCAGCAGTAAAAGAGCAGATAGTTCCCTTAGGAGTAAGTGGGAAACAAACCGGAGCTAGAAGACAATTAAATATTAGACTTACACTCATCAAGTGAACAGAAACAATGCCACTGTTGCTTTGTGGGTGCAGGATGTGTAAATGGGCTAACATTTGCTGACTTGTTTGAAAAAAGATATTATAAGGTGCTAATATGTCAATATTGTGTTTGCAGCTCGTTCTGCAAACACAAAATGTATACTTTAAAGCTTTGGATAAAGTCCTAAAGCCGAACACACAGGACTGTTTGTACTCTAAGTGTTTCATCAGAGTCTTTTTAAACACTACTGTCTCACTTTCATCAACCCTTTGACAAGCACCGGCCCAGCAGCCTCACTTTTAGAGAGATAAAGTAAAAAAAATGCTGATATCATATGAAACTAGACAATCAACTATAACATAAGGGGGCTAAATAAGGCTCCAAAGTTGTCGAGGGAAAAACTGGCACGTCCATTTTCAAAGGGGTTCCTTGACCTCACACACGGACGCAGGTATTTTTGAAAGTGTGTGTTTCTCTGTTTCATGGTTTGTCCTTTCATCCACACCTAACCACAGTTGTTGCTCCTGAAACTGGAGTTTTTTGTAACAGGAGTCCAGGGTGAACTTTTTGGAAAAGTCCAGTTTCAGCAGTCATGTGTGGACAGGAAAACTGAGGAAAACCGCATTTTCTTGTCGACATTGTTTGACGTCACACTGTGTGACGGTAAGCAGTCAGTTGTATCCATGGAGACGCGTGGAGCGCTCTAGACGTGACCAGCTGATGGAGTTGCTGTTATGGAAGACCGAGCCAAAATACTGCTGCCATTATGCATCTTATCAGCACTCTGTGTGTCTGTACAACTACAAGGGCGTCAGCGGGATCTATTATTATTTTTCCATCCTTGTGATTGGCTAAAATGGCCTTCCTGTAAGCAGCACTATCGCCACCTACTGCTTTTGTGGTTTCATGTGGACAGATATTTTTTATCACACCGGCGCCGGGGACGGGAATTTGTATTTAACCGCGAGTGGAGTTCGGTTTCAAAAATACCCATGTTCATGTGGACTAGCTAAACTGCTCTCTAGTCTCTTTTTATAAATAAAGTTTCTAAGAAGGTGTGAAAAGTCTCTAAATTTAGTGAGAAAGTGGCGCCTGTGAGTGCTTTGGGACGGGGAAGGGGCTCCCAGCAGCACCCTCTGCTCAGTGAGGACACGAACTGCAGAGTGATTGGTGCATCAGAGTCCAAAACAGCACAAAAGTCTCCACTAACACCAGAAACAGTGACACATTTCTCTCTAGGATGGAGGAGGATTTAGGAAGTCTCCAGATTTGGAGAGAAACTCTCCGGTGTTTGTATTCTCCACAGCGTCTCCCCGTCTCTTCTTCTCTGTTGTTGGTGTATTTCTGTGGCAGTTACAGCTCCACATCCAGGCCTGACATGTGTACTACAGCGTTTGGAGTCGGTTTCACTGGTTTCATGTGGACGCAGATTTTTCTTAAGTCAAGGCCGTGCTGACGTAAAACTTTTTCAGAACAAATGTATCAACCCAGAAACTGCTGCAACAACTTATGAGACATAACGGATCATGAGAATGACCTTCATATATTTAAATCTTAATGTGCTAATCCCATATACTTTACACTTGCACAGTTTATTTATTTGTAGAGCAGCACGGGGTTCATTTCCCCTTGATAGGGGTTTTAGTTTTCATTTCCAAACATGAAATCCGTGTTTTCATAAGGCTAACATCACACTGACAGTATTGTACATTTTGCATCCTTGCACACATTTCTGATGGAAAAAAATAATACATATTGGTCAAGGTATTACATTATTGTGTTTTATTACATCAGGTTTCCACCAGGTTAAGGGCAAATTTCATGACATTTTATAGGTGGTATTACATTTTCAGGAAATGATTACATTACTGGGTGCTACAAGGTGTGTGTGTGTGTGTGTGTGTGTGTGTGTGTGTGTGTGTGTGTGTGTGTGTGTGTGTGTGTGTGTGTGTGTGTGTGTGTGTGTGTGTGTGTGTGTGTGTGTGTGTGTGTGTGTGTGTGTGTGTGTGTGTGTGTGTGTGTGTGTGTGTGTGTGTGTGTGTGTGTGTGCGTGCGTGTTTGACCCCATTCCTGTGTGGGCTCCCACAGGAGTCCATTAGAGTTTTCAGTGCTTTCACAAAATGGCTGACTGACATGCTGCTGTGGTTCAATAACCAACAGGGCAGCAGTACAGGCCACTGAACACCAACATGCTCAGCAGGGGCCTGTTGTTACTTTTTGAGAGAACCCCTGATAAAATTGGGTGTATTGTCTCTTGTTGTAAATGAAAGTGATTACTGAGTGGTTTATGTGACACAATTTTCTGATATTTCTCTGCCTCCTGCAGAAACCAGCGAACATCCTGGTAATGGGGGAAGGTCCTGAACGAGGAAGAGTTAAAATCGGTAAGGAATCTTTCTGTGAAGTGCTCGACTGATTCAGATTTGTAACTACCACTATCACTATGGCAGTGGATCAATGAGGCTGTTGACTTGTGTGCATGTCCTAGCTGCAGTGTTTAACCTTCTGGCTGAGAGCTTGACAGGGAGCTCACATCAGTGCAGTTACATAAGCCAGCTGGCCAGGGGACTGTTGAAGGGTAGTGCTGCAGTGCTGGAGTCTATTTATAAACCGTGTGCACGCAGTAATAGTACCGAGCGATTGTTTCACTGCAACTACTTTTATGCCCCTATACACTTTATATTTCAGTCCAATATTTGAGCTGCTGCACTATTTTAGGTCTTAGATGCTAACACCGTTTTGTTCCACTTGCATGATTTTCTCTTCTGTTTTATACATATATATCTTATTTATACATGACATATTTTATTTATTTACACACACACACACACACACACACACACACACACACACACACACACACACACACACACACACACACACGTATGTATGTAAGAGTGCAGTCAGAAGGATCTAACAACAACTAGACATGAGAAATTTAACTCATTAAACAGCACTTTATAGAGCAACAAAATTGTAAAGGTGATTGTTACATGTCTATAATGTTATTAATGAAATGCAGGCCTTATTTTTTTTTAATAGTATTTCAAAATTCTCTGGACCACTCTTTGACCTCTGTTGAGACACTGTTCCTAATTGTAAGTGCAGTTGGTTTCAGTTTAATGCATTGTATGTTGTCATTGTACACATTTCAGATGCCATGCCAATGAAGTCTTTAGAATGTAAGTGAATTGAGAGGTGATGACACACAGCAAAGGGCCACAGGTCAGATTGGCCAGAGAAGTGCACATAACTACAAACAAGGCCTCTATTTTTCACACTGCTACAGGTGAAGTTCTGGACTCAAATTAAAAAATCATACAAGTAACATGCTGAGAATCAAAGCTTTTTACGTGCTGGTACGGAGGCATCGTGTTTTCACTTTGTCCGTCCCATTTCAGGAACCCCTGGAGGGATTTTTCTAATTCGGCCCAAATGTCCACCTGATTTAGTGATGCCATTTTCGATCCAAAAGGTCAAAGGTCAACTTCACTGTGACATCATAATGTTTGATAACTCAGAACAGAAGGGGAGACATTTGGTCCGGTAGTGAACTGGTGACACTAATGTTGATTGTAGAGCTCTGTGTAGAGATGTGTGTGAAGCGTCAACGTTTCAACAGAAAGTACACTTACTACCTAAAATTCAATTCCTCTAGAGTCTTCACTGCGTATGTTATGGAAGTCTGGACAGTTTGGATGTGAACTGCAGAACTGGTGCAAACAATAAGAATAAAGTTGATCCGTGTGGCTCTACTTTCTCCTGATGATGGGTTTTCTCTGTTTCACCTTATCAGCAGAGGAATGTGTTTTCTGCTACAGCTTTACTTTGCTCTGTTTCCATTTCGCAACATTTCCTATTATTATTAAACATTATTATTATTATTATTATTATTACTATTAAGGATTAACAATTTAAAAATATATGGTAGATATAGGTGAAACTTTTGTCATCAGCTGAGAGCTGCTCTTAAAGATACTCTTACACTTTACTGTAAATATGTGATTGTGTATTTCAACAAAGTCACTTTTTGCTCTTAAAGTAAAATTCCTGTGTAAAATCATCCCAGGGTCCTTTTCGGCAAATACACTCATCAAATAAATCATAGAGACAACTTTTTAAAATATAACAACTATTAACAGAGAAATCCAGGAGAGTCACTAACAGTCTCTAACAGCTGAATACGGCTAACACTGATGAGCTCGGGGCAGTACAGTGAAGGCATTCAAACGTCTTTTTTAACCACTAATCCTGCTCAGAATAACACCAAACCTCTGCAGCGGCATGAGAAAAGTCCTTACACACAAAACAAAGCAGCAATAACGTAGTTTATTAAGTTTATTAAAAAAGTGTTTTAAAGACTTACCTACTGGCTCCTGTACCAGCTCCTGTCATAGTAAAGTCCATTCAAGTGGATTACCAAAGTCAATCCCAAAGAAAGGAGCCCATTGGTGCTTTGTTTTCTGTGTAGGGACTCTTCTCATGCTACTGCAGAGGTTTGCTGTTATTTTGAGCAGTATTAGTGGTTAAAAAAGACGTTTTAATGCCTTCGATGTACTGCCCCAAGCTAATCAGTGTTAGCCGCATTTGGCTGTTAGCGACTCTTCAGGATTTCTCTGTTAATAGTTATACGAAAAAAATGGTCTTGATGGCTTATTTGATTAGTGTATTTGCCGAAAAAGACCGTAGGATGATTTTACGCTGGAATTTCACTTTAAGTTAGGCCTTCAGAGCACTCTGATGTGTGATTCTAGAAGCTCGATAGGCCTCAATGAGACACTCTTCTCTGTGGATTTAAGTTAGTTTTCACATACAAATATTGTCTTGTCAGCTTAAACAGCTGTAGGCGTTTCAGGTTTAAGTGTAGTGTTGGTACTTTGTTCAATTATTCAGCCCTGAAACCTGACTGACACCATCAGTATACGCTCTGAGGCTTTGGCTCCATTCATACCACTCTTTGATAAAACCTTTGTTTTCTTACTTCCTGCTTCTGATAATATCTGTGCTCACTTCCTGTTTCCTCTCTACACACCTCCTGTAGCTGACATGGGTTTTGCCAGACTCTTCAACTCTCCCCTCAAGCCTTTGGCGGACCTCGACCCTGTGGTGGTGACATTCTGGTACAGGGCCCCTGAGCTGCTGCTGGGGGCCCGGCACTACACCAAAGCTATTGGTGAGTGTGGGCTCACCCTATTTGCATGTGAACATACAACTCTGTGCACTCACTCAGGACTAGGATCAGTGAAACAGTGGAACAGGAACATGTAGGTGTGAGTAGCTGGCATTTCAGCAGCATAATTCATCTTAAGCCGAAGGTCTCTGAGTGTAGGAACACACAGTCCTTTTTAATCTATGGTCTTCATCGGTGTCTACATGTATATATTTGTCCTTCCTGGAACATGAGACAGCACTGTCACTCACAGGTCTTCACTGTGTTTGTGATTTTCTCTGAGGGTGTAATCGCACTGTCCATTCGTATGTTGCCCAAGCACGCTTCACAGCTAAAGTCTAGTTCATTTGACCAGTGTGAGTACAACTGTACCGCGCCTAGACACAGCAGACTTGAGAGAGGTGGGCCTTAGTAAAGCACAGATGAACATGTCACGCACAAGCATTGATCGCGATCCTGACACTATTTATATACGACTTTTCCCTGCGACAGACGTTAAAAAAGATGCTGTTTAATGCAGATTTGATCAGATGAAAACATTCAAAAACAGTCAGACAAAGCCAAAACTCTGAGGGGTGATGACGTATAAGCAGGAAGCAATCAAGTCGAGGCCCGAATTATTTCAACTAGTGCGAGGTCGGGCCTGGTCCGAGGGGGAAGAGGGAGGGAGGACAATTACCTTAGAGCGTGCTCACACTATCCTTCTGGCCGCGGCCAAAACCGGTTTTTCAGCTAAAGTCTAGTACCTTTAAGTAGTGTGAGCGCACCCGCTCCGCGCTCAACTGGGGCCAGCTGGGCCGCCACGGCCCGCTTGAAAGAGGTGGGCTTTAGCGGAGCCGTTTGCACATGTACGAGCACGAGCGTGCGCACGTGCACGCGCACGAGCACGAGCCCTACGGCAGTAGCGTTATGTCCGCCTGTTCGGACATGTAAATAGAAGGACGGACCATGTGCGGACATTTAACAACAACAACAATGGTGGTGAAAGGTTCACGTTGGTGTGGTGCGGAGGTGGAGTGTTTACTGCAGATTTGGTGGATGAAAATATTCAAAAACAGTCGACAAGACGCACAAAAACTCCGAGGTCTATGGAAAGATTTGTAAACAAAGCCACACACGCGTGATCAATGCGTGTGACGTGTTACGGCGTGATGGCGTATGGACAGCAAGAAGTATTGGCCGAGGCCCTGGTAGTGTGAGTACAAACGGGGCTGGGGCGCGGGGGGGAGAGGGAGGGGGGACAAGTACCCTAAAGTCCGGGTCTCGGTCCGGGAGGACAGTGTGATCACGCCCTTAAAGCACAGCACAGGTCATCTGGGCCAAGTGTGAGTGTACCCTAAATGTGAGAGAGACAGAAAGACAGTCAGAGATATACTAAGGGCGCACTCACACTGTCCATCTGTACCGCGCCCCATGCTTTAGGGTACTTGTCCCCCCCCCTCCCACTCCCCCCGCTGGCCAGGCCCGTTTGTACTCACACTACCTGGGCCTCGGCAGGCCATACTTCTTGCTGCCTATACGTCATCACGGCGTAACATGTGGCACGCATTGATTTACGTCATCGCGATGCGTCGCTTTGTTTACAAATCCATAGACCTCAGAGTTTTTGTGCGTCTTGTCCGACTGTTTTTTTATATTTTCATCCGACCAAATCTGCAGTAAACACTTTTTTCTATGTCCGAACAGGCGCACATAAAATGACCTCAGAACCGCCGTAGGCCCTGTGCTCGTACATGTGCGCACGCTCATGCTCGTACATATGCAAACGTGCTTTACAAAAGCCCACCTCTCCCAAACGGGCCGTGGGCGGCAAGCGTACCGCTCCTAGACGCGGTACGGTTGCACTCACACTGGTCAGACAGACTAGACTTTAGCCGTGAAACGTGAGTGCGCCCTAAGAGCTGTCCTGGTGTTTAAAGGAATTGTCTGACATTTTAGGAAATGAAAAGACACTTATTTGGTTTCTAGACTGTATTTTTGAACCTGGACCCTATTTCCCCATGAAATTCTGTGTAAGAGACTGTGTTCAACTTGAAAAAAAAAAATTGGTCCAGTATTGAGTGCGAGTGCTGCAGCCTGGCCGCTGTGAACCGAGCTTGCCGCACACCCACAATATGTGTTCGCTAAAACTGTTTTGTTTTTGTATTTGCAGGCATTTTTAGTGGACGTACATGGCTGTTCTTGGTTCACTGGTCTGCCTGGTTAGTCACTTACAGAGAAATACATGGGGAAATAGTGTCCACGTTGAAAAATACTGCAATTCCCTTTTAACCCCCTGTCAGAAAGCATGTAAGCCAACCTCCATCTGCTGGCTGACGTAAAAAGCGTCACTAATAGAGCGCAGTGTTGAATTTTGCGCAAACAGACGCTCAAATGTATTTCTGGATAAAGCAGCAAATACAAGTGCTTTCATTTGTGGGTCAGATGATCAGTTACCAAGGTTTAAACTCATTCTTTGATAGAGAGGAACTTAACAGAAAATGAAATAGATGCAAATCTTACAGAGTATAACTTAAATAAAATTCTAAAGCAACACATCAAATCTTGCGGCCGCCTCAAGATGTATAATAGAGGAAACTCTGCTGAACCCTAACCTGACTCCTCCAGAAGGATTGATTCTCATTGTCTCAGCATATCCATCTGGGAACTCTGGTTTGGAGATCTTTTGGGAAGGGGCGAAAATACTGGTTGCTAATTGGACCAACTATCACCAACATTCTGGCCAGATCAACCAATCAGATCAATGAAGCGTGTGACATACTAACAGCGGGGAGGCAAAGCTCAGAAAGGAAACAACATGTGGGTAAAGGATATTTTCCCTTTGTGTTTAACGTGAATTTACGGATCAAAGGCCCAATTTCAGGATCCCGGTCCATATTCGACAGAAGGATCACAGAAAAAAAGAGTTAGTGAGTGGCTTGACTGAACCCTACTGAACCCTGCTGAACCCTACTGAACCCTGATGGACCCTACTGAACCCTGCTGAACCCTACTGAACCCTACTTAACCCTACTGAACCCTACTAAACCCTACTGAATCCTGCTGAACCCTACTGAACCCTACTGAACCCTACTAAACCCTACTGAGCACTGCTGAACCCTACTAAACCCTACTGAACCCTACTAAACCCTGCTGAACCCTACTAAACCCTACTGAATCCTACTGAGCCCTGCTGAACCCTGCTGAACCCTACTAAACCCTACTGAATCCTACTGAGCCCTGCTGAACCCTACTAAACCCTACTGAACCCTACTGAACCCTACTAAACCCTGCTGAACCCTACTAAACCCTACTGAATCCTACTGAGCCCTGCTGAACCCTACTAAACCCTACTGAACCCTACTAAACCCTGCTGAACCCTACTTAACCCTACTGAACCCTACTAAACCCTGCTGAACCCTACTTAACCCTACTGAACCCTACTAAACCCTGCTGAACCCTGCTGAACCCTGCTGAACCCAACTGAACCAGACTGAATCTTCCTGAACCTTCCCGGGTCAGGTTAGTTGACGTCTAATCCAAGTCCAGTTTTGTCAAATAATCTGAGTTGACCTGTTTTACAAAAACCTGATTCCCAGATACTTTTCTCAGCAGAAACCAGTGGAGGATTTGACTTTTTGCATTAAAATAGTCGAAAAAATCTACTTACATTTATCATTTGGGTTCAAACTGATCCGGGTGCATGCAGGTAATAAAACGTAAAGCTTTTCTTCCGACTTTACTTTTCATTTATCTAGAGTACTATGCATTGTAGCTAAGTGAGCACTCAGACTCAGTGGCATCTGTGTGTGTGTGTGTGTGTGTGTGTGTGTATGTGTGTGTGTGTGTGTGTGTGTGTGTGTGTGTGTGTGTGTGTGTGTGTGTGTGTGTGTGTGTGTGTGTGTGTGTGTGTGTGTGTGTGTGTGTGTGTGTGTGTGTGTGTGTGTGTGTGTGTGTGTGTGTGTGTGTGTGTGTGTGTACATGTACCAGATATTTGGGCAATTGGCTGCATCTTTGCGGAGCTGCTAACGTCCGAGCCCATCTTTCACTGTCGCCAGGAAGACATCAAGACCAGTAACCCTTTCCATCATGACCAGCTGGACAGGATATTCAGCGTCATGGGTTTCCCCGCAGGTCTGCACACAATACACACAACTACACACAGACAAGGCCACAGAGGAGCAGTCAGCCACTGGTTTTGTTGTCATCACACTAGTTTTCATAACCAATGTGATTGTATTTAGTATAAAGTAAAGGGCTACATAAATGTCAAGTGAATTCCGGCTTCCCAGTTCTGTCGAGTGTTTACCTAAAGGAGATTGTCTGAAACAAACAAAGCGATGTTTGCATTCCTTGTGACTACATGACTTCATATCCTCCAGGTCTTATAGACACCATGAGTACACTTACTTGTTAAACACATGCAAAGCAGTTGCAAATGTTGCTCCAGGAGAGGTCAAAAATGTACAAAGCCTAACACGTTAAACATGTAAAACAAATGTTTGAGTATAGTGTAACATAGTTAGTGTTTGCCTACTGAGCTGTCACTAACCATTATTTGCATTGTTGACTAATCTGTCTCTCTTTTTCACCATTTTATTTGGTCTATAAAATGCTGAGAAAATGTGGATCAGTGTTTCCCAAAGTCCAAGATGACGTCCTCAAACGTCTTGTTTTGTCCACAAACTCAAAGACATTCAGTTTATTGTCACAGAGGAGGAACGAAAGCAGAAAATATTCATATTTAAGAAGCTGCAGTCAAAGAATTTGGACTTTTTTCCTTAAAAATGTACTCAAACCAATTAATCGATTCCTGGAATAGTGGCGATTCATTTAATATTTGATTGTTGGCGTACTGCCTTTGTCAGTGTCCTGACATTATACTGTATAGTGATTAGCTGTCCCTCTGTACCAGGAAATCCAGCACAGGGTCAGTTTCCCACTCTGTATATGAAAAAAGTGCAGAAAGTGAGGGGAGCTCCAGTCCTATACATATACTGTATAATGTATTTGTATGTTTATAGACCTATGAGCTGGGTTGTGTGCCTTTGTATTCCACAGATAAGGACTGGGAAGACATTAGGAAGATGCCAGAGTACCCGACACTGCAGAAGGACTTCAGGAGGACAACGTGAGTGCGGATCTGACCATGATCCCAAACTCATAGAACAATAAAGAAAATATGAAATACAGTCAGACTACTTGTTTAAGTGTATTGTTGTGTTTTCTCATCTAACAGGTATGCAAACAGCAGCTTAATCAAATACATGGAGAAGCATAAAGTCAAACCAGACAGCAAAGTGTTTCTGTTGGTAGGTACACAAGATTAGCTGCACACACGTGAACATGGGAAAATGGACAGTCTGTGCAGAATCGCTCGGGAAAAACTTTTTGAAAGTCTTGTTTTGCCCTTTAGAACTTTGCATATTGTGTTGAACTGCATTATGACTCACAACCCCGAGGTATGTTACACTTTACATGTATTAACACATCTATTTTGCGTGAGTTAGTTAGTAAGTGCGTACTCCTAACTGTCATTTAGAGTCACTAGTTATGCAATATTGCAGCTTGAACTCCAAAGAGACCAATACATTTTCCACATGTGGAACAGGAGCCTCAATCAGTTCACACATTGATTTAATAAAAGAGGTTAGAAATGTCTGTGTGGTTTCAAACATTGCAGTAAAAGATCCTTAAAGGGATAGTTCAGATTTTGTTGAAATGTGGTTGTGTGAGATTCTTCTAGTCAGTGTGTTTCCTACAGTAGATGACAGTTAGCACGTGGCCAGTTTGGAGAAGCAGACAGGAAGTACTGACACAGAAGCTGCTGTGGACGGGGGCAGCAGCTAAACTGAAACCTGCAGGAAGGAGCTTGAGGCAGCTGTTTAACATCTACTCAACTGTTGGCCAACGATGCTGTGTCCATATATGCAGATAAATTACAAAAAATCTGAACCTCAAAGGAAACTGATATTCATTGATAGAAGAAGATTTAGTCACAATTCAAATTCCATTCACACATCGCACATACTGTACATAGTAAACGTGAGGTCAAATGGTCGGAGAAAAGCCGACTGTCTGCCTACATGACTGGAACAACAGGTTAGAGAAAATTCTAAGTATGAGAATTAGTCAATGCCACTGTCAAATCTGACAGTGCTCTAAACTGGAGTAGCCAAGTGTAACCAGGGCTAAGAGTCCCACGCTGCTCACTCAGTACGGGTATGGGTGTGAACGCCCTTAGGGCGTGATCACACTGTCCTCCCGGACCACGACCCGGACTTTAGGGTACTTGTCCCCCCTCCCTCTCCCCCCAGCGCCCCAGCCCCGTTTGTACTCACACTACCCGGGCCTCGGCCAATGCTTCTTGCTGTCCATACGCCTTCAAGCCGTAACACGTCACACGCATTGATCGCGTGTGTGTGGCTTTTTTTACAAATCTTTCCGTAGACCTCTGAGTTTTTGTGCGTCTTGTCGACTGTTTTTGAATATTTTCATCCGACCAAATCTGCAGTAAACACAACGTGAACCTTTCACCACCATTGTTGTTGTTGTTAAATGTCCGCGCATGGTCCGTCCTTCTATTTACATGTCCGAACAGGCGGACATAACGCTACTGCCGTAGGGCTCGTGCTCTTGCTCGTACACGTGCGCACGCTCGTGCTCGTACATGTGCAAACGGCTCCGCTAAAGCCCACCTCTTTCAAGCGGGCCGTGGCGGCCCAGCTGGCCCCAGTTGAGCGCGGAGCGGGTGAGCTCACACTACTTAAAGGTACTAGACTTTAGCTGAAAAAACGGTTTTGGCCGCGGCCAAAAGGATAGTGTGATCACGCTCTTAGACTCTCTTGAAGAGTATGTCCTACATTCTGACTACACTCTAGACCAATCCGACGAGCCGTTTGTGTGTTTCGCCATCTAGCAGCGCCGTCATTACTGTGGTGGTGTCTCTCTCTAGTATGCACGTGCTTGAATGGGAGCTGTCATTAGAAGTGAACCTGTTCTACTTTCACCTGTACTTTTTATGCAGCATTACTTTTGACAACAATGTCTAGGAAGAACCTGTGCAACTCTCTGCTGCTCCAACAGCAGTGAGAAACTTCAACTTTGGAGAAAAAATGAATGTGAACGAGACAAACCTTTACCTCATGAAGAGCGCCCCTGTCTGAGGCCGTACGGTCTACATGGATTCAAACCTTTACCTCATGAAGAGCGCCCCTGTCTGAGGCCGTACGGTCTACATGGATTCAAACCTTTACCTCATGAAGAGTGCCCCTGCCTGAGGCCGTACGGTCTACATGGATTCGAACATTTACCTCATGAAGAGCGCCCCTGTCTTAGGCCGTACGGTCTACATGGATTCAAACCTTTACCTCATGAAGAGTGCCCCTGTCTGAGGCCGTACGGTCTACATGGATTCGAACATTTACCTCATGAAGAGTGCCCCTGTCTGAGGCTGTACGGTCTACATGAATTCAAACCTTTACCTCATGAAGAGCGCCCCTGTCTGAGGCCGTACGGTCTACATGGATTCAAACCTTTACCTCATGAAGAGTGCCCATGTCTGAGGCCGTACGGTCTACATGGATTCTAACCTTAACCTCATGAAGAGCACCCCTGTCTGAGGCTGTACGGTCTACGTGGATTCTAACCTTTACCTCATGAAGAGCGCCCCTGTCTGAGGCCGTACGGTCTACGTGGATTCTAACCTTAACCTCATGAAACCCCCCCCTCTCTGAGGCTGTACGGTCTACATATATACGCTGGGCGTGCAGAAGTTTGCCAGAAGAGGAACAAGAATATTAACAGAGGGGAAGTTTTGGTTCACACTTGTCAATCTCATGAGGCTGACTAGCTTAACACAGTGAAAAAGTAATGTCAGCTAAGTAAGTTGCTCTAACTTGGGCAACCTAATGACCACAATGTAAACGTCAAGTATCTGAGTTAATCAGTGATGGAGGTAAATAATCACAAGCTCTCTTCATGAGGTAAAGGTTTGTGAAGGTTGTAGAAAAGGTTCACTTCTATGACAGCTCCCATTCAATCACATCAGACTGGAGGGAGACGCCTCCACAGTAATGGAGGCTCCTTCACTTCTGGTACTTCGCCTGATTTGTCTATCGAGACAGTGGTGCATTATAAAACCATCTTGTAAGACTGTCTTACTCTTCTCTGCCTTCAGCTCCAGAAACTCCTCACCATGGACCCCACCAAAAGAATCACATCAGAGCAGGCGCTGCAGGACCCGTACTTCCTGGAGGACCCATTACCGACCACAGAGTGAGCTTTAGTAAACCTCAGCAAGAGGCTTTCCTTTGTCTTGATTCAAGCCCACCATGATTTACTCCTTTAAGTATGAGGGGTTTGCTCTTAAAGTGTGAACCTACCTGCCAGTTATTATCCTGTGATCTGGTTGGTATGGTGGAATCAGAGCGGTACATGATGTTAATGCAGAACCATTTCAGTGACTGACTCTCTGTGATTGTCTCTAGTGTGTTTGCTGGGTGTCAGATCCCCTACCCAAAACGAGAGTTTCTAAATGAAGACGAGCCTGAGGAGAAAACAGAAAAGGTAACTATCCACAGCATGCCACCGCATGAAATCGTGTTATCATCTGGCCACCACAGCAATCTCCTTTCATTACTTCCAACACAGATTTAACAATCAAGACACATACTTTATTTTTAAAAAATAATTTGATATAAAGATTCTTTTTTGGCAGTTTCAAGCCTTTTATGATATAGGACAGATAGGAAATGGGGTGAGAGAGGGGGGGGGGGGCATGCAGCCGCAGGTCGGAGTCGAACCCATAGCCCCTGCCTCCAGGACCTTCAGCCTCTTTACATGGGGCCACTGCTCTAACCACTGTTCCACCAGCCGCCACACATACTGTATTTAAGGTGTTGTTATAACACAGCCTATGTTTATATGTTTATTCTGACACATCATTATTATAAATCATTGCTCATTTCTGGAGACAAATGGCTTCAAATGTTACTTCATCTTGTTGAAATAGTAAAGTGATCTTTATTCTACATATATTGCTAACACAAATGTTACGTTGTGGTATTGCCCACACTTTAAAGGCTGAATATGGAGAATGAGCAGAACAGCTCCATCCAGTGTCTCAAGATCGTAGTCGCAACAACAAAAAATAATTCCAGCAGTCGGGTTGCCAGTTCGTTGCCAGGTTTGTTGCAGTGTGTCAGTGATCAGCCTGCTCCATGTCAGTGATGAATCATACAGGGTAACCACTAATTTGGACTAATCGATGAGTTTTATTTTTTCATTTTCATTTTTTAAGTATTTAACATTAGTCAGTCTTCACCTGGAAGTCTTTCTTTGAGTGTTTTGTAATTGATTAGCTAGCTCTCAACTCAAAATGATTCTTTGTTCTGTAGCAACAACAGACAACCCGGGCAACCAGCAGCGCCCAACATTATTGGCTGCTACAATGGAAACAGAACGGGACAGAAAGTCATTGTCAAACCTGTCAAAAATTTAAAAAATAATGAATTCAGAATACTTTTATTTTTTGTGTACCCCTCAAAACACCCCGCGGGTGTATTATTATTTTTTTTTAAACATAGCTTTAATAAAGATTCCACGTGTTCAACCTTTAAGGACACAACAGTGGTGAGTGGCTGTGGTTTAAGCAGAGTAGTCCATTCCAATCTGTGCAGTTATGGAAAATAACTATTTGGTGTTATATAGAGTAAGTCCATGCACAGCATATTGTATATTATCTGTAATATTGTCTGTCTGGATAGGAACCACCATATTAACAGAACACAGGCCAATAATCACAGGGGATATCAGACACTTTAGGACACCTCATTAGCTGTTTCATTGCATTTTTTAAAGGCAGGCTGTGGAATGGAGTGAGATTGTCAGAGAGAATAATGATGAATAATGAGGAAGAAAAACACAAGCTGGAAATGCAGCAGCAGCAGCATGTTATAGGGAGTTTTCAACAGTACACTTAAAAATCATGAGTGGGTGGTTTCATTCAGGTAGGTGATCATTTGGCCATTTGTGCTCTGTGCTTTTATCAACTGAGCAGCTTTGAAGTAGTTTTTCAGCACTGTAGGATAAACATTCAGAGAAAAAGAACTGACTTGTATGGAAAGGATCATCCTCTTGGGGACATTTAAGAACCTAGTCAAGTACAATATTCTATATTCCACTCATGGACTGGTTCTGTCCTTTCACTTATTTTAAAATGTAATTAATCAGAGGGCCTCATCTCAGAAGGTGCGTTTTCACTATGGTCGAATACCCAGAATGAGGCGGGTCTATCTCTATAACGCCCTTAATTTGCATGTGAGTCTCCGTTTGTTGGCCCTGTGTATTTTTAAGGTGGAGTGTTTTCTTTCATGTTATTTGTACATAAGTTGATGTTGTGAATCATACGGCCACCTTAAATCATACTTAAACTATTCTGTATTTGTCACTTTGAGAAAGAGGTAAGCGCTGCTGTATCACTGATCAGTGATGATCCAAACCCATTCAGAGTGATACGTCACCTCCAGAGTCTCTTAAATCCCTCTGGGGCCTTTTTTTGTCATGGAAACATGGCGAGTGAACGGTCATTTGAGAGGGCGTGGTCTGAAACTTTCCGAGCAGCAACATTTCACCCTGATGGAAACAGGCCTATAGAGAGACTTTTTACTGCACTTCATTTATTTGACAGCTGTAGTTACTAGTTATTTTCTATAATAAAATTGTACCTAAAAAACACATGATAAGCTTATAGAATACAGCCCACTGCTAAAGAGTCGCACCACTTTACGTGTTTCAGGGAGGAGTTGTTAGTAGTTCCCCCAAATAATTATTTCTTCAGTTCAATAACTTCACAAGGCCCAAACAGGTGAAAGTCCTGAATATTTCACCTAAAAAGCAATGATTAGAAGAAAGTTTAAGTGAACCCTCAGATTTATCTGGTGACCCTTGGAAACCACTGAATTAAACTAATATAACTGTATATAAAGTAGTTAAACTAGCTGCACCTACAAAGGTAACATGCTGCTCAAACATCAGTGTATGAACTTGTAATGTAATGTTATTTATTTGTACTTGTAATGTCATTTATTGTACTGGGGCAATGCCTGTTAGGAGCACATGCCCATTAGGAACGGGCCAATTGCTTTGCTTGAAGTGGTGCTTGCAGCTTTCTCGAGAACCGCTCATCCGATCTATTTCACACTTGACACTGCAGTCAGTCGGGTTCTCCATAACACACCTGCCACGTGGAAAGTGGATTGGATGAATGGTTCTTGAGACATGCGAAGGACGTGAATGCGTACATACACAGAAAGATTCCTCCCTTAAAAGTAAGATGATGCTGCTACAGTGTCCTCTATTGGCCAAATAGCAGCAAATGTGTCATGGCCATTCAGACATCATATCTACCGTATTTTCACGACCATACGGCGCACAGTACTAAAAGGCGCAGTCTCAGTTATGTGTGCCATTACTGTATTTAACACACACATAAGGCGCACCGGATTATAGGGCGCGGGTTTTATATACCGGTACATATTCTCTACTACGTTTAAATACCTCTACTGCATATTTAAAAATAGAGCGGGAGCAAAACTGAGTATGTATTTCATGTATTTATTACATGTATTTATCACAAAGTATTTAATCAAAGCCATCAAAGTCATCATCCTCTGTTTCTGAATTAAACAGCTGCGCTAAATCAGACATGCCAGTTTCCCCTTCTTCGCTGTCAGACTCACTTTCCGTGCCGTGCGGCTCCTCGGAAATGATGCCGGCTTTTGCGAAAGCTCGAACAACAGTGCCAGCAGACACGTTAGCCCAAGCATCTACAATCCATCCGCAAACTGTGGCGTAACTTGCCCGGCGCTGCCTTCCACTTTTCGTGAAACTGTGGTCTCCGTCGGTCATCCATCGCTCCCACGCCGCTCGCAGCCTTACTTTAAACGGCCGGTTCACACCGATGTCGAGCGGTTGAAGTTCCTTTGTCAGACCTCCCGGAATAACAGCAAGCACAGCGTTCATTTGTTTCACCTTGTTTTTCACATCGGCTGTGAGATGGGCACGCATGGAGTCACAGATTAACAGCGATGGTGATGCGCGGAAAAAACCACCTGGTCTCCTTACATACACCTCCCTCAGTCACTCTTTCATCATCTCCTCATCCATCCAGCCCTTTTCATTTGCCTTAATAACGACTCCAGCTGGAAAAGTCTCTTTAGGCAAAGTCTTCCTCTTAAAAATCACCATAGGCGGCAGTTTCTGTCCATTTGCGTGGCAGCCAAGCACAACAGTAAACAAAGCTTTTTCATACCCTGTTGTGCGTATCGCTACCGTTCTTGTCCCCTTTTTCTCCACCGTGTGACTCACCGGGATGTCGAAAGTGAGCGGCACCTCGTCCATGTTGGTGATGTGGCTTGGCTGGATGCTTTTGTCGGCGATGTGTTTGCTGCAGAAGGAGTGGAAGCTCGCCAGCTTTTCATTATAATCTGCCAGACGCTGCTGCGCTACTGCAGTCCTGGTCCGGATGGAAAAATGGCACCGTTTCATAAAACGAAAGCACCACGACGGACCTCCTTGAAAATGTTCAATTTTCGTTTCTTCAGCTAGCGTTACTGCTTTTAGTCGAACAGTGACCGTCGAAACGCTCGCCCCACTCGTTCTTTGCTCAATGATCCACCGCTCGAGTCTTTCCTCCAACTCGGGCCACCTCGCCTTATGTCCGCGGAAACTCAGCAGCGTCTTCTTCACCTGTCGGAGTTCGTTTTCCATCTTCCTCCACTTGCGAACCATCGATTCATTAATCTTGAATTCTCTCGCGGCTGCTCGATTTCCATGTTCCTCTGCGTAGCTGATAGCCTTCAGTTTAAACTGTGCTTCATAGGCGTGTCTCTTTGCCATTCTCAGGGTTGTTATCACAACAATGTTCTGCGTAAAGCACATACCTGTTCTTTTATACACAATCCACGCCCACTATCCCCCTTGAACGTTCTCACGGTGGTCTCAACAACGTCCGCAGTAACACACATTATACACACGCACTATAGGGCGCGCCGCAAATTTTGAGGAAAAAAAAAGACGTTTATATGCGCCTTATAGTCGCGAAAATACGGTACACATTTCCACCAAATGAGGTTGCAATAGCGCAGAACGTTCAGAAGATATGACATGTTTTGTACATCAAACATCAAATATTAAAGTCACTTTTTTTGGCGTGGTCTAGGAAAGTTCAGTACCAAATTTAGTGGTGATGTGCAAAATGTGTAGGAGCAGCGATGGAACAGATTTGGACACAGTTCAAAATGGCGAAAAAATCGTTCAAGGCACAAATGTGCGTGGTCTATGTGGATAGATGTGGCTGTAAAACAATTAAATAAGAACTTTGTTTGTGAGGCTTACAGTTTAAAGGTTACAGGCCGAAACGTAAAGTGCATTTTAGCGCCGCCGTCTGGCCAAATTGCACCAAAGAATGTCACTGGGTCCCAAGTATCACACCTTCCAAATGTGAAGTAGATCGGATAAAAGTATGCAAAGGACCCACACACAGACAGATTCCTTTAGATGTCAGTTACAGGAGCAGACTTTGTGCAGAACGCGTACTTTTACTTTTGAAACTTAAAGTCATAACCTGTAAGATTTGAGATATCTTTCTAGCGGCCTCTGTGGCAGTAAGTTGTAACTGCAGGTGAGCCTGTTCTTTCAGAGCCTCCATCACAGTCAGGGTCACGGTCTCTGTGTTGACTTTTTTTTTGTTGCTCTTTTGTAAACTTTATATAAAACACATTCACCCCTCTACTTCCAGTCCTTTCCCTATATGTGACCCTCTTAAATCCACACACACACACAGATGTTCCTATTGATGTTCAACTTCTGCCCTTACTACAAGCCTGACTCAGAAGTTGGAAGTTCCCGATTTCTGATTACAAGTAAACGCAGCAAAACCGATAGTGACGATGTGGGCTGACGGACACACATATGTATATTGGAATACTCGGCAACAAGGCATTAAGTGTTTTCATTAGTGGGTCACATGATCATTCACCATTGTTTTAACTCACTCTGTGATAGAGAGGAACTTAATAGACATTTAACTGGATGAAAATATTATGGATTATATCTTTAAAATAAATCGAGCTCATAGTAGTCATGTACCTTTACTGAAGTAGGATTTTAAATGCAGGACTTTTACTGGAGTGTTTTGACATTGTTGTACGGGCTTTTTTGAAGTTCCCATTTAAGTTACTATTAAAGGATCTGCAGACTTCTCTCACCACTGTTGGGCCCATCATGTCTCATCGTTGCATTATGAGAGACGAACGCTGCTACATGTTAGTTGCATCGTCGCAACGCTGAGAGACCTGAGACAGAGTTTTGCTTCACACCAGAGTCTGAGGAGGATAAGGGGCTTGATTTACTTTGGTTTTACCGTGTCATAAACAACCTACATATAACACAAAATATTCAAACAACATGCAGAAAGATACAATATACCAACTGAAACAAACCAGGTGGTGTATATAAAAGCATGACAGGATAAAAACAGTGACAATGTTATACACTAATTGTACAAATAGCACATTTAGACTGAAGAACTAAGCCCATTCACCCACCTCCTCTTTCGAGTTTGTTATAATACGCAGTTTTTAAAATCTATGACAGATTCTGTCAGTCCATCTGGTGAGCTGTTCCAAATGTTCCATCACATATTAAAAAGCTTTAGCGCCAAACGAACCAGATCTTTCAATCTACCTCGCGCTGTTCCTACGCAGACATGGGACTAAAGTCATTTGGTCGACGTCCCGAAATATTCAGGTGGTTCAAATCAGTTCTTTTCAGGGCAAGTCAAGTCATTTACCTGCACTTTCTGGACTTTCTAGAGATTCTTTTTTGGCAGTTTTCAAGCCTTTATTATTTTAATATTAAGGACAGACAGGAAATGGGTTGAGAGAGAGAGGGAGACATGCAGCAAAGAGCCGCAGGTCGGAGTTTTGCCCGTCTCCCCTCACTCAGCTGCTGGGACAAATAACGCCCCCTGCACTGAGGCTCCGAAGCAGCTGCAGGATTGGCAAACTCCATTTCACCCAGTGCCGGCCTACAGTAGCTGCACCCAACAACAGACAACCCTGGCAACCAGCAACGCCCAACGCTATTGGCTGCTACCATGGAAACACAACGGGACAGAAAGTCATTGTCAAACCCTTCAAAAAAAATTCTAAATATTTTATATTTTCCACCTTTATTATTTTAAAACCTATAGCTAATACTTTATGAAGTGATTTGTTTCTTAATTTCTTCTCAATCAAAATATCAACATTTTATTCTGGTGCTAGGGTTGATTCGTGACACAAGTTACTAATTATCAGGCTAATGTTAGCTAGCTACAGAGTTGTGAGAGAACGGATTGTATCCGGCTAACATAAGCTAACATCCGCCCTCACAAACACCAGGTAACATTACACAGGCTCCAAGTCCAAGGTGAATCTCAAGTAATGTGTTTACTGTCAAGTCAAGCTGCATGTCATCAAAACAGTGACCTGAGGGGCCTCAAGGCCAAGTCGGGAGACTTTAGTCGTAGCTAGGTGGAAAGAGTCTGTTGTCCTGTCATGGTTCAATCAAATGGAAAAACTTAAAGGGCATCCCAGTGTGACGCCCTCAGAACGTGAACACATTTATGTAAAAGATGGTATATGAATATCACCTAACACTCTTAAAAACATCATTACTGTCTAAATATTATATGAATGAACCACCTGGCCACAGCTTTGAAGTCATTCAAAGCTGGAGCCTCTACACTTCCTGTTCATTTTTGAATCCTAGAGAAGAAAACATTGTTGAAATCTTCTCTTCTGACACAGTGGTTACTGTGCTCTCATTTTGTTCACTGTTTTTCCACAAAATAAAGGTTTTTGTGCCTTGGTTACATATAAAACATGCTGGTACAGCAGTGGTATAGACACAGGAAATTCTGTCAAATTCTGAACAATAAAAAAATAACAATCAGAATTAATCAAGTATTTATCATTTGTTCTTTAATTTGGATCTCCAGTGTAGATGCACAGTGCAGTTTTGGTTTTCTAATCACATCTCCTCTCCCTGCAGTCTCTTGATCACTGTTGCTAAGTTGTTCTGGGTTGCCCTGTGTGTCCATGTGCAGAACCAGACCCAGCAGCATCAGCAGACGACGGGTCAGACTCAAGCCCAGAACCAGCAGCAGACGGCAGCCCAGCAGGCTCCATCCCAGCAGACAAATGGCACTGCTGGAGCCACGGGAGCTACCGCCGGCGGGGGTTTACAACACCAGGACCAGGGTCCCCCTAACAAGAAACCTCGGATCGGGCCCTCCGGGGCCTCCTCAGGCACCGGGGTGCTACAGTCAGAGTACCAGGTTTGTGGGATTTACACTCCAGAAGGAAGTTGTTAGCTAATGATATCTTATATTTTTCTTGTCAACAAATCCCATAAAAAGACCCAAACCAGTAGTGAATCTGTCAACAAGTATAGTATGATATCTCTTCTTCCTCGGTCATTGTTGAGCCACACTGCTGCACTGTTACATGTTCCTTCATTACCATGAACCAAAGACTGTATAAAAAATGGATGTAGCATACCCATCGGGGTCCGTTCTCTCAACTTGATTTAATGAACTATAATCAACCAGGGAAGTCCCAGAACAACTGGGGCATTGGTGGAGGGCATGACATGAAACACAATAGCCTCTGAGTGGTTACCAACCAGAGACATTGTTAAGGGCAAAGTCTCCGCGGAGATCTGAGCAAGTTCGCTTCCACTGAGACTGTTGACACTTAAGGGGGTCTCTAGCTGGCTCACGGGAATGGCGTTATTGGCAACAAAATCACAGTCAATAATGTTCGTGTCGGCACCTGAGTCAACGAGTGCCTGAAGGGAAAACTCCCTGCCCTCACACGACAAGACCACTTTCAAATTTATGCGTTGACGGGGATTATTAGGAACCACCGAACGACTCACCAGAAACCCCGCCTGTGACTGGTGAGTCTGACAGTTTAACCTCTTACGACAGTTAGAAATCTGGTGGTTCGGATCCCCACAATAGATGCATAAACGGTTCCGGAAACGCCGTTCGCGTTCCGCGGGGGTCAGATGGCTACAGCCGAGCTGCATGGGTTCCTCTTGGTCAGGGACGGAGAATAAGGGAACCCGGCGGCTCACGGGTGTCACAGGGATCCGCTCAGGAAAGCTAACTGAGGGAACAGGAGTCAAGGGAAACTCAGACCGTCTGTCGCGGCGTCTCTCACGCATACGGTTATCAATCTTAATGGCGAGGTTAATGAGTTCCTGAAGGTTAGCAGTTTCAGATCTACCCACTAAACTGTCTTTAACCTCCTCATTAAGACCCTTAACAAAAAAACACTGAAGTGCCCGATCATCCAACCCTAATTCTACCGCTAACGTGCGAAACTCAACGGAGTAATCCGCAGCGCTAGCGGAGCCCTGACGTAAATCCAGCAACCGGTTGCTGGAATCGCTATTAGCGACGGGATGATCGAACACAGACATGATTTCACTGGAGAACTGTTAGAACGAAGCCTGCCGAGTCAGGGGATTGTTCCAAAACGCAGCATATGTGCGGGGCTGCTGACCGAACACCAGAGAGCACTGGAAAAGGAAAATTCCACAATCACCCAGCGTTCCACAGTAACGCTCTGGTGCCGGTACATAAGGCTCACGAGGTAAGAAAGTACTCACAGCAGTAGCGGGTGACTCAGCATTCACGGGAGCAGCAAGGACGGGTCTCACCTGGCTCGACTCCAGACGAGAGACGCAGGCAGTCAACTGACTGAGAGTCTCCAGAATTCCTTGCAGCGTCTGAGAATGTTTACCGAGGAGTAAACCCTGAGAAGAAACCGCGTGACGCACGGAAAAACCCGGGGGTTCGGTTTCCATGTCCGCGGAGTCCATGTTATGGCCGGACCGTTCTGTCATGAACGGTACAGGGATAACACAAAGGTGGACTCAATGCAGACACGGACAAAAAGAAAGTTACAAATTAAACGTTTAATAATACCAACGGAAACCAACTACAGATAATCACACAAAAGACTAACTAAACAAACACGGAAATACAAGAACGGGGAGACGTCGGGAGATCGGGAGACGGACGGGGAAAACGGGAACACGGGAACTACGGAGAGAAAACAGAACACAAAACACGATTAATATGCTTACAACGGGGAGCGTGAAAATCACTACGAGAAAGGGGATGCCAGTCTGGGGGGAATAGTTTTACCAAGGTTGGGTCGACGACGGTCCGGCGCTGCATACCTGCCAGCTTCAGCTTCTTTTAGATTTGCCACTTTTTTCTCAAAATAATAAAGGGTTTGTACGGGTGCTTGAAATCCTTGAAAATGCTTGAATTTTAATGTTGTATGTATTTAAATGTATTTTTAACGTTTGTAAGGTGTTTAAATTTCGGATTAAGTTGTTGAAAATGCTTGAAATTGTATCCACATTTACACAAATAGTTATAGAATAGAATATATACTGTATAGATAATTTATATAATTTAATTTCTTATTCTTCTGGTATTACAAAAATATTTTAGTTGTTAATAACATTATTCAATCTCTTTTGACATCATGTTTAACGAATAAAAATGGAGAAATAATAATTTGCATTGTATTCGTAGAAATGGACCTTGAAAGTGCTTGGATTTGACCTTGGTAAAGGTGTACAAACCCTGATAATGCCCCCTCCTCTGGGTCCGTAGTTTTGCTCTTTTCATACAATGGCCCTAATATAGTTGCTTAACATTTAAATGAAAGAAATTGCTACATGACACCATGTCTAAATGACCCCAAGCATCGTTTTCTCCCTTATATATTCAGCTAATGAGGTTTCTATATCAGTGTATATATCAGAAAACCTGTACATGGATACTGATCGATACCGATATGTCTGTTACAGGTCAGTATGGGCCGATAATAAGTCTAGCTCTATGATACTCTAAAGTGATTCATTAGAGAAGAACTGACTGATAATGACAGTTGTTCCATGCAGCTTAGGTTCTAAATATTCAGTGTGTGGCTGTGCTGTCGCCTGTCAATGCTACAGATAGAACATGTACACAGAAAAGTAATATCAGTAGTGTAGCGGTAGTGTCATCTATAGTATGTGTGTCTGGACGACGTGTGTGCACAGAGCAGACAACAACAGCCGGTGGTGTTTCCGGTAAGGACTGTTCAGGCCACATTGTTGTGCTGACGGAGCTGATAGGGAATCACCGTGGTGCCGGCTCGCTTCTGTTTCCTACTCTGGCGGCGTTGGCTCTTATCGAGAGGCCAGAGACAGCCGGGGTCTGAGTGATGGAGAGAGCGTGGTGGAATAAGGCCAGAGATTTGTCACTGAGTGTACCGCAGGGCACAGTGCCACAGAGGTGACTGTTGTGACCTCTCCCTCCTCTGTATGAGTGTGCTGTGTTGGGGCGTCACCATCAGGTGTACAGATAAGTATATAAAAGATATAGATTTATATATAGCAGTGGCTGAGGCTGCGTGTGAGACAGCTGTCAAGTCTCAGCATGTGTATAAATAAACCGGTGGAGGGGGGCTAGCCGTCGCTGTCAGCATGGCTGTCCCACCGTGCACCACTCTGCTATCATGCTCCTTAATAAATGCAGTGTTGTAATCGACAGTGAGCTGGACTGAGTTCAGCTGAGGTCCCAGTTTCCTGTCATTGTGTGACTCAACTGGTTTAAGCAGCAGCCAGTCTGGACGTCCAGCTTTACTTCTGTCTCTTTACTTGTGATGACATTTTTTTTGTTAAAGATTATTTTTTGGCAGTTTTTCAAGCCTTTATTAGAAAGACAGGAAATGGAGTGAGAGAGAGAGTGGTCTTTTCCTAGTTTGTAAAGTGTCCTGAGATAACTTCTGTTATGATTTGGCACTATAAATAAAATTGAATTGAATTGAATTTGAAGGGGAGACATGCAGCAAAGAGCCGCAGGTCCGCTTGACTGGAAGTTAGCGTTAGTGTTAGCCGTTCCAGCTAAGTAAAGATGAAAGTGATGTTAGCATCAAGGAGAAATGTAGTCATTTGGGCGTGCGTTTGGATGGCGTTTCTCTCCTTTCTCTCAGTCCATGGAGTGAATGCTCGGCCTATAGTGACTCTGGTTTTTGCCCGTCTCTGCTCACTCAGCTGCTGGGACAAATAACGCCCCCTTCATGTATCCTCTATACAGTTCTCTACACTCATTCAATTTAATTTCCTGTCAATTTCATTTAACTTGTATTCTTATCTCTACTTTATATATATTTAGCTAAGAGTTTATTGTTTACTGTTTTACTTTCTATATTTATTTAGCTAAGAGTTTATTGTTGATCTTATACTGTATTTTTTTTATTCCTTCTTATTTTCTAAGTGTTTTGTAAGCTGCTGGAAACTCAATTTCCCTCCGGGAGTCATCCCAAAGGATCAATAAAGAGAAGTCTAAGTGCTCAGAACGCCTCTGATTGTTAGTATAGGTAGGAAAGCCATCCATCCTCTGGATGCCCTCGGTCTATAGTTTGTGGTTGTTATTGAGTTAATGAATAAGCCGATCCACTGATAGGGGAGTCAGATCATTAATTGCAGCCCCACGTGTTAGCGGCCTCTGTGTCAGCACTCTCAACAGCTCCTGATGAGGCTGCTCACACAGTCAGTCTCTATGTTCAAGAAAAACATCCCACAGCATCACAGAGCTGCTCACTCCTGTGGTTTCTCTCCATCAGCACTCCAGCTCCCGCCTTGGTTACCAAAGCAACGTCCCAGGTTCCACCCAGCCCCAGAGCACCATGGGATACTCGTCGTCATCCCAGCAGAGCTCCCAGTACTCCCACCAGACCCACCGTTACTGAGGCTCCCAGTCACTCCGGAACCAGCAGAGGAGTCAGCTCCTCCGGTCCCCGGCTCCGTCCAGGTCATCGCTCCCACATCCTGGTGGGACTCTCCCTCCATCTGTGCATTACATCGTTCCAACTCAACCACCCTCCTCTCCAGCCCTCTCCCCCACCTCTGACCTCTTTCCTGACAGCCTTAATGGCACCCTAACATGAAGGCAAACGAAAACAGGAACCAAGACAATGTAACAAGAGATTCTGGTGAAGCGTTGTTAAAACCAGTGAAAATAATGTAAGATAGATGTGAAGCATCACACACACAGAGTCCCAACCATGGCACTTACAAACACAACGTTCCTCACCAGGAAGAACCAATCGCAGCTCTGTTCGTATATGTACATTATATAGCACCTTTTTCTATTTGATTTGTTTTCAGTCACTGTAAATATTACGTATGGAAGTAATGGGATGAGACGAAACACAGGAGGAAAAGCCCTTTACCGTCCCCTCCAGACTAATATCACCTTGGATAATCAAAAGACAAGTCCGAGCTAACCCAAGCTCCAAAAATCAGCACTTCAGCTGATGCAATTGCAGGGAAATATAAAATGCGCAATTTAACTCAATCTTCTTCTTATAGGGTTTGTGTATTATCTAGATTTGGATTTGGAAGGTGAGAAAAGTGGTCCAGCTCTAAGTTCATTATATGTTCCACCCTGACGTAAGAAACATTTGAGAGCTGAGCACTGTTTCCTCCTTCAGCAGGTCGGACGTCTATCCTTAGTGGCTGAGACTCGTCTTATCGGAGACCCTCAAGACTTTCAAGGTTTCTGAACACAGACGTGCGCATAAACGTACAGGGCAGCTAACAGTACGCCCCCGATATGCTTCTTCAGACTGTTACTGCCTGATGTCACATTGATTTTTTTAACGTTTTAATGGTATCATTATTGCTCTGTGAGAGTGTGTGTGTGTGTGTGTGTGTGTGTGTCTGTGTCTGTGTGTTTGTACTTACTAGAACTGCACTGACTGCTGAACTGATCTGCAAAGAGCTGGAACAAACATGGGGTGAGTGTTGTTGAGCAGACACTTGGTAGAAACTGGGACACATTCAAAGACAGTCAGTGCGTTCTGTGATACACGCCAATGAGACAGGAGCAAATGAAAATCCTCAGTGCCCCTTGCAACGAGTATTCTTTATTTTTGTATCTAACTGAACTCAGTCTATGAGAAAACCTATAAAAGAACATTTAAAGGTCAAAAATAGTGCACTTACTCAAGTACTGCACTTAAAGAATAAGCTTGACATTTTGGGAAATGTTTTGTTAGGAGTACATATGTACATTAAATATGAAGTGACTGCCGGTTAACCTAACTTTGCATAAAGGCTTGAAAGAGAGGGAGCCAGGCTATTTGTGCTAAGCTAAGCTAACCAGCTTCTGGATGGTACAAGTTTGAGGTACGGGTGCTTTACCTGCGTATTTCCATTTCATGCTATTTATTACTCCTGATTTACTGCATTTAACAAAGAGATTTATTTACTTTACAAGTGAAGATGTTATTTCTTCATACAAACCGTCGTTAAACTAAGATGCATATCCAACCTTATACCGTCCTTAGGACGTTTGAAATAAAAGCCAGTTGAAATAATCTTTAGGAGTTTAAGAGCTGGTTGTAGTCAGAGTTTTATTTTTTAAGATTCAACTGCCGACAGTATGTAAAGTAGTTCAAATCAGCAAACACAGCTTACACATTCATTCTCATTCAACAGCACTGAAAATAACACAGACGACACTCTTCAGTGGCAAAGCTCAAAGTCAGGCTTGCTTTCTCTTTTTTTGTCTGCCCACAACTTGCTCCATCGTCACTGGTCCTGCTCGCTCACATGCAGGTTGTATTATAGAACGCACCCAATGACCCCACTTAAAGTCATCCGCTCCAATACACAGGCGGGGGGGGGGGGGGATGTAATGATGGGATAAGGAAGCACTGACACCTTGTGGCTGAAAAGAGAACTGGACCTCTGTCCTCCTGAAACTGCAATTTCACAAGTAACGTGTATACTGTATATACCATATATATAAATATATATTGCTACAAGAGTTTAAGGGATAGTTTGGTTATTTTGTGTTTGTATGAGGTAGTTATCCATAGTCCATGTGTTTCCTACAGTGGATGACAGTTAGCACGTCACCAGTATGGAGGGACGTAGACAGCTAAAAAAATCTGTATGTCCCCTATATTTAGAATATTTTCACAGCTTTACCACGGGCTGGACTACCGCTGCATCAATCACTTGCTGTTTTGTTAGTTTCTAACCCTTTAAAACAATTCAATTTAACTTTATTTGGAGTGACAAATCATAACAACAGTTATCTCAGAACACTTTACATATACAGTAGGTCTAGACCACTTTCTTTGATTTACAGACACCCAACAATTCCCCCCTGGAGCAAACCGCAAGTGGTCACAGCAACATCAGAAACTCAACAGAATTTTTTGAAACATGAATAATAATAGCAGGAGATGTCAAGCTGGACCACGGCAGCATAACCTGACTCATAATTCGCATTTTTCAGCAGAGCCATCTGGGAACTCTGGTTTGGAGATCTTTTGGGAAGGGGTGAAAATACTGGTTGCTGACTGGATAAACCATCTGTCTGTCACCAACACACGGACCAAATCAACCAATCAGATCACTGAAGCATGTGATGTACTAACAGCGTTGAGACAAAGCTCAGAAAGGAAACAACATGTGGGTAAAGGAGATTTTCTCTTTGTGTTTAACGTGAATTTACGGATCAAAGGCCCAGTTTCAGGAGCCCGGTCCATATTCAACAGAAGGATCCAGAGAAAAAAGAGTTAGTGAGCGGCTTGATCCATAGCTGCTCATCTCATCTGTGGAAGTCTCCATGTTGTTTACACTGAACAGTCACTTCTCGTTGCGTCACAGTTCAACTCGCCTCAAAACCAACTCTGATTGGTTTGGTCACTGGTCAAACTTCTCCAAATTTTCTCCGCCCCACGTTACCAGACTGATCTGACAGTAAAATACAATGGTGCCTAGAGATCAGGATGGTCTCACGAGGCTGGCAGTAGACCAGCAACTCCTGTATTTGCGATCTAAAATCACAGTTTTTGTCTCCAGGGCTGTCTGACTTTAAGGTAACGTTCAGGAGTCAGGACTGTAGCTAACTAACTGACTATTAGTAAGCACCTCATACAACCTCACTTCATAACAACCAAACTGTCCCTTTAATGCAGTTTTTCCACCAGAACGTGCAAAGCACAGGCTGATATTATTATTGTGAGGCTGAAAGTATCTCCTGCTTTGCTCACAGTAACACAGTACTGGTTATTGTTTCATGCATTGATACCAAGTTGTGAGAAAAAATCTCTGCAGTGACTCCTCAGTGCGCCCCACTGTCCCTGCTGTCCCACACTGGCTCTTTCTCCGCAGCACTTCAGTGGACTACAGTCGATGTTACGGGTTTGGCGTCACTTCCATCCAAATTGTGTCAGTTCTGCAAAAAGTTGTAAGGTTTTAAAACAAAACCAAACAAAATGCAATCGGAGGGATTTGAAGCAGATGAACTTTACAGGATCCATTTCAAATCCTGACACTTCGTTGTAGAGTTTCACTCCAGAATGACATTTTAAAAGTCACTTCTTCTTTAAGAAAAAATTGTTTATTGCACAAATTGAAAAAGAAACGAATAGTTGATTTTTATAAACGTCAGTATTTGATTGACAAAAGTTGATTTTTTTTTCTGCTTTCACTTCAGCTTTCTATAAAGTTGACTTGTTTTTACAACTGGTAGATATGGAGCCATGTTTCTGTCCAATATTCACTCAGCTTTTAGTCTCCTTTGGTCTCCAACTCCTGAATATAAATATGTGGCTGAAGTGTTGCAGAAGTGAGATAATTTTGTAGTGTGACCCTGAAGTTAGCATCACCCTGGTTCCATTGACCAAAAGCAGTGGAATTTTGGATTATTGCGGAAAATAAAGTTCATGAAATTTACACATTTTGTTCAGCAAGATAATCTTCGCAAATTAACTCAACTGTTTTGAAGCATAATTGCAAAACTTTTATTAAAGTGAAATTCTGGCATAAAATCCTCCCAGGGTCTTTTTCGGCTAATACATTCATCAAATAAGCCATCGAGACAATTTTTTTTATGTAACAACTATTAACAGAGAAATCCTGAAGAGTCGCTAACTGCAGAATATGGCTAACAGTGATTGGCTCGGGGCAGTAAGCTGAAGGCATTAAAACGTCTTTTTTAACCACTAATCCTGCTCAAAATAACAGCAAACCTCTGCAGTAGCATGAGAAGAGTCCCTACACAGAAAACAAAGCACCAACAACGTTGTTAGTGAAACCAGAGTTTATTAAAAGAGTGTTTTAAAGACTTACCTACTGGCCCCTGTACCAGCTCCTCTCATAGTAAAGTCCATTCAAGTGGATTAGCAAAGTCCATCCCAAAGGAAGGAGCCCATTGGTGCTTTGTTTTCTGTGTAGGGACTCTTCTCATGCTGCTGCAAAGGTTTTCTGTTATTTTCAGCAGTATTAGTGATTAAAAAAGACGTTTGAATGCCTTCACCGTACTGCCCTGAGCTAATCAGTGTTAGCCGCATTCGGCTGTTAGCGACTGTTAGCTACTCTCTTGGATTTCTCTGTTAATAGTTGTTACATGTAAAAAATTGTCTCGATGGCTTCTTTGATGAGTGTATTTGCTGAAAAAGACCCTGGGATGATTTTACGCAGGAATTTCATTAACAAAAATTCCAGCATCTAACAAAAAAACCCACTGACTTTGAGACAAGGGAACCTGAAGTGCAAACATGCTGACTCATTTCTGGGGTTTAGGACTCATTGCTGCAGTACTCTATAGTTCATTACATACACTAGCTACGTAGCTAGTTACTAACTTTGTCTGTCTGCCGTTTGGTGCTAGGCAGCTAGTTATTTGAGTGAAAACAGATGTGGTGAATAAGAGCAGAGTCTGTGGGCTTGAAGACCAAAACAAAGAGATTCAAGTAGCTAAAATGCTCAGTAGATATGAAGAGGGAATCATTCTCTGTGGGTTCTCTAACATTATACTGTCAATTTGATCAAAGATATTGATAAGTGCAGCTTTAAAGACCAACTTGAGGTACTGAAAACATAAACACGTGTTGCACATAGAGCGCGTGTTGCTTTAGCTCCTCTGGTGTTGTGGCAGTGTGGCAGGCAGATCCAGAGACACAGTGTGTTCACTTCTCTGTGTGTGTGTGTGTGTGTGGGGGGGGGGGATCAAAACCAGCAGCTATTCAAAGGTTCTCTCCTCCTTCAGTGTGCATTTGAAGTCAACGTGAGCAGCAGCGAGGACACGTACATTTCTCTCTGCACACAAACGAGGTGTCACAAGTATTATTGAGCGTGAGGCTCCAGTGGAAGACAAGTTGGTGTCAAACAACTCCTATGCAAAAAAGATCCAGAATGAAGCTTTCACTTAGGTTGCTTAGGTTTTTGAAGTTGACAGGTTTTATTATATAGTCATGTAAAAAAATTACCCTAGGAAAACATGGGTTTTTAACATATTTAAAAATATGGATCTTTTATATCAATTTTGACAATAGTGAGAGATTCAAGTAATATAACTAAACAAGTAAAACTGAAAGAAAATACTTTTTCAAACTCTGTCAAATGTAATAAAACACAAATGCAAATTCTGGTGAGGAATAAATTAGGACACCTCCACATTTCTTCCCACTTCAAATGGCTGTAATCGCACACTGGTGTGTCACATCAGGGGCACGTGATTAGAACATTGTTACTCAGCATTTTGAAGGAGGCTTGGTGTGCTCCTGGCTGTTGACATGAGCATGAACACCATGGTGAGATCAAAGACCTGTCTGAGGCCTTCAGAGAGAAGAGTGCAGCAGCTTATGAGTGGTAAGGGATTTAAATAGCTCTCAAAAGACTTTAAAGTCAGCCCTTCTGCTGTACGGAAAACAGTTTACAAGTGGAGGACATTCGAACCAACTGCCAACGTGCCTGGGTCTGATCGTCTCAGCAAGAGCAGACTGCGAAGATGCTAAAAGAAGTCTCCAAAAGCCTTCAAATGTCATCACAGGACCTACAGCAGGCTCTGCAAGTGTTGATGTGAAAGTGCGTGCCTCTATCATCAGAAAGAGACTGCACAAGTTTCACTTTCATGGGAGGAAGATCTCTAAGAGAAACATTAAGGTCAGAGACAACAAAAAACAGGATTTCTGAAATAATGACAGATGAGCCCAAAATTGAATTATTTGGACACCAGAACAGAGGACATGTTGGACGCACTCTAAATACAGCGTTCCATGAAAAGTACAGCAAAAAAACAGAAATCATCATCTTCGGCCCAAATTACATCCTCCCCACCTTCCGGAACTACTCCCTCTGCATCGATGGTCCCTCTGTCACTCCCTCCTCCCTGGTCAGAAACCTCGGCATCATCATGGACCCCACTCTCTCCTTCAAGTCACACATCCATGTCACCAAAACTTCTTTCTTCCACCGCTGCAACATTGCACGCCTTCGCCCCACTCTCCCCTCAGCCGCCGAAACACTCATCCACACCTTCATCACCTCCAGACTCGACTACTGCAACAGTATCCTTAATGGCCTCACCTCCACTGCACTTCAAAAACTCCAATATGTACAAAACCCGACCACCCGGATGCTCACTCACTCCCCCTCTAGAGAACGCAAAGCTCCCATCCTCCGTCATCTTCACTGGCTTCACATCCATCCATCGATCTTCAACCGCTTGTCCCTATCGAGGTCACGGAGGGCTGGAGCCGATCCCAGCTGACATAGGGCGTGAGGCAGGTCTTTGGACTGTGGGAGGAAGCTGGAGAACCCAGAGAAAACCCACGCAGACACTGGGCGAACATGCAAACTCCACACAGAAGGGCCCTCTAGCTGTGAGGCGACAGTGCTAATCACCACACCTTCGTGCCGCCCGCTTCCAATACAACAACGCATCAACTTCGAGATCCTCCTCACCACCTACAAAGCCCTCAACAGCCTTGCACCCTCATACCTGACCGATCTCCTCCATCGGCATGCCCCCATTTGCCAACTCCGCTCTGCTGACGCCAACCTCCTCACCCGCATCACCATAACCAAGTATCAAACCCTGGGGGACCGAGCCTTTGCCATCACCGCCCCAACCCTCTGGAACTCCCTGCCCCTCGCCATCCAGAACTCAGAAACACTCTCATCATTCAAGAGTCAGCTTAAATCCCATCTTTTCAGGATCCCCTACAACAACTAAAATCTGCCATCTTCCACCCTCTGTTTTTCTATTAATGTGATGTTCTTTGGTCTAGTGTTGTTGAGCGTGCTTTCTGTTTGTTTCTCTATTTTTTATGTGTATTTTCTGGAAAGCGTCTTTGAGTACTGAGAAAAATGCTATATAAAACTGATCTATTGATATTCTTATTCTTATTATTATGACCTCAAACCAGCTGTGAAGCATGGAGGTGGAAGTGGTTTGGGGATGCTTTGCTGCAGCAGGACCTTGCCAGCTCACTATCATAGAATCTATCATGGAGTCTACAGTGTATCAGAGGGTGCTTTAAGAGCTGAAGCAGGACCCTGAACTGGACCCTGCAACACGACAATGACCCAAAACATCCCAGTAAATCCACCAAGGACTGGCTGAAAACTAAGAAGTGCAGAGTCCTGGAATGACCCAGTCAGAGCCCAGATCTGAATCCCACCGAGATGCTGTGGGTGACTTGGAACGGGCCGTACATGCAAGAAACCCCTCGGACATCTCACAGGTTAATGGATTGTGCGCTGAAGAGCGTGGCACACTTTCCTCAGACCGTTGTCACAGACCCGTATAGGGTTATGAGAAGCGTTAGTTCAGCCAAAGGGGGCAATACTATTAGGGGGTAGGGTGTCCTAACTTTTTTCTCAGTTAGAATATGCATTTATGTCGATGTCTTTTGTTTATCGAGTAAAATAATATAATTTTTTTGTTGTTTACCTGCAATTAGATCACTTTCTTTTCCAGAGACAAATAAAAACCAAGATTAGACATCAATATGTCAACATTTCTTAATGAATAACGGCAGCGCTCACTTTGTCCTTTTTTCACAGCTCTTTTAAATGTACTCTATATGAATTATTGTAAAGAAATGCATATATATGGATGGTATACAATCATATGTATTATTTCCATATATCTATGAATTATACACATTTTCTAAACTTTCCTCTGCCTTAACTATAGTAGCTGTAGAAAGGGACCTGTCAGACGAACCAGGCATCACTAGACCACATTTCTTATTATTTGAGTTATTTCCTCTTTACGCCCACATGAAATCATGTCTAGTTACTGAATGTGTTAACGCCACCTCAATGTACAGTGGAATGAAGGTCGCCGGCTCCTCGTCTCACGCACGTATTCCACAGCATCACTGTTCTTTTACAGGAATGACAATGATCCACGTTTTTATTTTGGTGGATGGTGCCTTTTTTAAGTCGTTCATTTTCTACAGATGTCATGGGAATTTGTGGAGGGTTTTTTTATGTCATATTTTCACGCCTCCTCTGTCAGCTCTTTGGGTCAATTGTGTCTTTTTTCCTCATTACTATGTAGCATATTGTTATTTACACAATGTGGAAGCTAGCAGCTAAATGTCTCTAATTGACTTCAGTTCGTTGTGCCACACCTCTACAGACTGCGAACAGTCCTGACAGAGGATCAGCCCTTGTTTTCTCTTCTTAAAGATGTTGTCCTCACATTACTGAAGTGCAGTTGTATGAATGATTTGAAATGCTGTACATAAAACAATTTAAGAATTTCTCATCGAGATATTGATACAATAATTGTCTTTTAATGCACTGCTGTTGCTCAAATGTTTAGTGGTAAATAAAAAGTATTTAATGTTTTTAATGTCTTGCTTTAGACACTAAAGTTCTAGCAGTGCTATGAAAGTTCTACGTAAGTAGATGTGGACAGAAACACGTTAGTACACGCCTATATGAAATCTAATGCACTTCTATGCCGCTCTGCTCTCACATTTCTTCCTTTTTGATAGTATTGCATGTGCCTGAACATAAGCCTATTGTTGCCCTTTCTTCACAGTTTGTACAGAAAGACAGACGCTCCATCTGCAAATCAGAATTTCTGCGATGCCTTCAATGCCCGTTGTGCCATTCATATAAGCAGTGTTGGTGAGCCTGTGTCACAAAATGTGTTCCCATTAATCCTCTGTCCCATCAGATCATCTTTTAGTAAGCAGTTCCTTATTGTGGAAGAAATATAATGATGTGATCTGACAGAAAAACTTTTATTAAAGTGAAATTCCGGCGTAAAATCATCCCAGGGTCGTTTTCGGCAAATACACTCATCAAATAAACCATCGAGACAATTTTTTTCGTGTAACAACTATTAACAGAGAAATCCCAGAGAGTTGCTAAGAGCCGACACTAAGTGATTATCTCAGGGCAGTACGGTGAAGGCATCAAAACGTCTTTTTTAACCACTAATACTGCTGAAAATAACAGCAAACCTCTGCAGTAGCATGAGAAGAGTCCCTACACAGAAAACAAAGCACCAACAACATAGTTAGTGAACCCAGAGTTTATTAAAAGAGTGTTTTAAAGACTTACCTACTGGCCCCTGTACCAGCTCCTCTCATAGTAAAGTCCATTCAAGTGCATTAGCAAAGTCAATCCAAAAGGAAGGAGCCCATTGGTGCTTTGTTTTCTGTGTAGGGACTCTTCTCATGCTGCTGCAGAGGTTTGCTGTTATTTTGAGCAGTATTAGTGGTTAAAAAAGACGTTTTAATGCCTTCACCGTGTTGCCCTGAGCTAATCAGTGTTAGCCGCATTCAGCTGTTAGCGACGGGATATCTCCATTAAAAAAAATTGTCTCGATGACTTATTTGATGAGTGTATTTGCCAAAAAGACCCTGGGATGATTTTACAACAGAATTTCACTTAAAGTCCCTGAAGCTCTCAGTGAGCTGCATCAGCAGAATGCTTTGCAGGTTAGAGCGTCAGTCATTATGTGTGTGTGCGTTGAAAAATGGCCTCAATGTATTGTCTTTTCATAGCATTTATAGATAAGGCAGCAATAGCTGAGTGCAGGAAAATGAAAAAACACTTAGCTGCTTTTAGCAATCTTGTATAAATGACTGTTAAATGAGAAAAAAAGTCATGTATATTTATTTTATATTCTCTATTATAATAAAAATCTCTTTTGTCTCGATCACTTCCATGTGTGCAGCAGTTGTTGCAGGCTCTGTGCAGCTGCAGCTCACCACACTGCTGCTGTTCCCGTTCACCACTTGATGTCACCCAAGGGTGACTGTTCACCACTCTGACCCAACTCTGAATCTTGTTCCAGATTTCAATAACTCCTTTCAAAATCTCATCTTATATTTTTAGAGCACTCTATCTTCAACTAAAGGTCCTCTTACTTGCTTTTTGGAGCTTCTGGCCCATGTGAGTGGGGCTCTTCACATGAGGCTGGTGTGGAGCTGAGGTTAAGTGGTTGTAAATGTTTGCGAAATTTCCTCTTTGATCCGACTCCAGTTGTCCAGTAGCTCTGCAGCTCCTTTTGACTTGAGATTATTCTGTCACACACACACAAACATCATCTTCGAGTGGCATCTAGCCATGCAGATAGTTTGGGTTTTATTTGTCCAGGTTTTGAGGTATCACCTCAGTCTTTATTTTTTACATCAGATGTGTAATGTTTGTAAAAAGAAATGTAATATTTAAGGTATTGTGCCGGATTTTAACTGGTTATATCCACAGTAGTGCGTTTGTGCTCACAAGAAAAATAATCTATGTCTGACCCTTCCTCAATAATTTTCATCCAGATCATCTCCGCCTCATTCCATGCTGTTTCCTGAAATATGGAATATGGGTGAAAATGAGATGAAGTCCCACTGTGTCTCACAAAGGACATGGGTTAAATGTGTATTTTGAACATCTTAACATGAGCATACACTTCTAAAATGTTAATATATTATAGTTAGATAACATTTGATATTACTGTTACTGCCATAAAACATGTTTGTTGCAATGTTCTGTTGGCCACGCCCCCATGTGTGTGGAATAACTAGAAAGCCCAGGTGTCCTTTTCACAGTACATTAGGACTCGAACAAACTTCATGCATGGTGTTTAAAATAAAGGCCTCGGTGTCATGTTCCCCACAGAGGAAAATATGAACTGCCAGGTCTCTCTCACAAGATTGGAAAGTGACATTTTAAATAAATAATTTAAAAATGAAACGGCTGTAAAAATGCTAGTTAATCCAATTCAATTCAATCTCTATAGCAACAATTCAATTTCACTTACAGTGCCAAATCATAAAAAAGGTTTTCTCAAGACACTTTGTAGTGAGATAATATCTATATTAATGTGAATATACAGTAACACGTTATGGCAGTTAAGATACCAGAGTGACATAAATATTAGATACAACTGCAGTTAAGGTGATAGAAATATGAATTAAAAAAATGATGGTGTTGAATATGATCAAGGATACGATTAATAGTAATAACAGCTGCGATACTAGAAGAAAAAAGACTGATGTTTTTATGGCTATGAATATTATAATTCATAAAACTAACGATAATATCTATAAATTATAATAATAATAGCAGCAGGAAGCATCAAGCATGACCACGCCAGCAGGCACCACCACGATCAGAGACCTGTGAGATGAGAAAACATGACAACTTTGAGGAAGAAAAATTAATTAGTAACATGCATTGATGAGACATGAATGATACAGATGGAGAGGAGATAAGCACAGAGTATCAGGAACAGGATTATCCCCAGCAGACTAGGCCTATAGTAGCATCATAAGGGTTTTTAAGTTTTATCAAAGAGGAAAGTTTTAAGTTTACTCTTAAATATGGGGACAGTGTCTGCCTCCCGAACAACACTTGGAAGTCGGTTCCACAGGAGAGGAGCTTGGTAGCTGTGCCTCCCATTCTACTTTTGGAGACTCTAGGAACGACAAGTACCCCTGCATTCTCAGAGCAGCGATCTAGTTGTCATCCAACTTTTTATTTCCTTAATGCACATTTGCACAAGTTTATCTAACTGATTGGTTTCTTCTGGTTTGATCGACAAATATAATTGTGTATCATCAGCATAACAATGAAGATTTATGGAGTGCTTCCTTATAATATTACCTAAGGGAAGCATATATAAGGTGAAAAGAATCGGTCCAAGGACAGAACCCTGTGGATCTCCGTGACTGACTTTAGTGTGCATGGAGGATTTGTCATTAACATGTACAAACTGAGATCTATCTGATAAATAAGACTTAAACCAGCTCAGTGCGGTTCCTTTAATGCAGATCAGATGCTCCAGTCTCTGTAGCAGGATGCGATGGTCAATAGTGTTGAAGGCCACGCTAAGATCTAGTAAAACAAGTACAGAGACAAGTCCTTTGTCTGAAGCTATTAGAAGGTCGTTAGTCATTTTTACCAGTGCTGTCTCAGTGCTATGATTCGCTCTAAATCCTGATTGGAAGTCCTCAAGTAACTCATTATCATGTAAAAGGTCGCACAGCTGATTGGCGACTAATTTCTCGAGGATCTTAGAGAGAAAAGGAAGGTTAGATATAGGTCTATAGTTAGCTAGTCCCTCAGGATCAAGACTGGGCTTTTTAAGAAGAGGTTTAATTACAGCTACTTTAAAAGACTGTGGTACATAACCTGCTGATAAAGACATGTTAATCATATCTTATACAGGAGTGCTAACTATAGGTGACACTTCTTTAAGTAACCTAGTTGGAATAGAGTCTAGGAGACAAGTAGAAGGCTCTGATGCTGAAATAGTAGATGTTAATTTGTTAAGGTCTGTAGAAAAGCAGTCCAAGAATATATCAGGTCATACAGTTGTTTCTAAGGTTCCTGGGTTTGAAGAAACATTGGTGCCAGTCGAATTGAGATGTCATCAAACAGTGAGCCTTCATCTCAGCTCTCCAGAGTCACCAGGACATTATTCAAACCTGTTGCTGGCAGAAAACTGGGCAAGTAAACTCAACTCAATCTGTTTCGCTGATACCTCAAATGGTCAGTTTTTGTAATTTTGTAATGCATAAAATGTGAAACGCTTTCCTGAAAATGTGCCTTCCACACTCATGGTATGAAACAGAAAGGCAATCCAATATTCAGTTGTCTTCATTTTTGCCCAAGTCAGCAATAAATGATATTATATGAGATACATGGTTAAAGTGTTAAAAATCAAAACCAAATATTCCTTCAGATGCACAAATGAAAGAAAAGAAAGAAAGAAACACAACACTTAGCACTGATGCAGCGGAGCCAGCATACAGCTGAACACTTTCGGAGACATAAACCTGAGGTAGGCACAAAAAAAAAAATCATAAAAATCTTCTATCCTATTGTGATTCAAATGTTCTTAGAAAACTAGCCATTCGCACCACCTCTTGGCTCTGTTTTCAAGGGTGTGTTCAGCCCCGACAAAACATAGCAAAACGTTTATTTAAACTGGAATGGCGGCCTGACATTGCCTTTTTAATACCACATACATGTTGCTGCTGATTGGGTAACACCTCTGACACACCCACCAAACGGGAGAAAACATACCTCAACGCCTGTCACACACCGCTTCCAGGCAACACTTCGTTCAACTGTAGCAAAACTGAGTACACCGTTTTCAGATTGAACATGCCCCAGGCTTTAGAGCTGCAGCAAGAGGTCTCATTCCCATTCAATTCTAGATTATTTATTTTCTTTTGCTTTTTACCTACTGTAGCTTTAAACACTGCATGTGTTGCATAAAGTGAACGTGTCCCTGGTACTGACCCTATTGGTGTCACAAGGATACACACACTCTCAGTACATGATTTGAGCACTTCTATCCTTCGTCAAGACATTCCACAAGACGCATCAGGTAAGCGCTACATTCAGTTGTCTTTATGGTTTGACAAGTGAAACCAGTGCAGGCAAGCTGAGACTTGGCATCAACCCTGTGAGTTCTGGCAGAAGCACTGGATCGACTGCTCTGTTACTGCTACCACTTGAAGGAAATTTGTGACTTGGAGAGAGCTCAGCAGAATGTATTAACGCAGATGATCCCATTTCCTCTGTCGCCAGGTGCTGCTGCTCGCCTCAGCTACTGAGGAACAAGCACCCAACGCAGACCTTAACCCTCACCCTGACAATTCTACTGGATATTCAACAGACAGCAGGCTTTCTCTGCACTTCACCAACTGTAACTGCCATTTCTGCCTGTCATATCAGCCCTGGAGAAGAGAAATGGCTCCAAACACGTTCTGAGGTTCCCACTAGGGCTGGGAAGAAATGCTTTAATTCAATTTGAATTAATAGCATCATTTAGTTTGGGTACTTTCGGCCACAACACTATTCAGGACCACACCTACATGCAGGTATATGCAACTAGTTTTTCTGATAGCGATATAGTATTGGCAAAGGCTTCAATACTGCCTAAAATATTGGTATTGGCGAGTACGAGAGTCTATGTAGGCTACTGATCCTATAGCACGTAATTTAGCCCCGAAAAGAAATCTACATTAAAGTAGTTTATTCATGTTATTATATGTTAGAACTGAAACTAGATTATCTAGTCAAACTAGATAATCAAAGAAAAATCTCCAACATTCTCTGGATATATTTGCTAATGTTTTAGGGTTTAACCTGAGCCAGGCCAATATATATATATAAATATATATCACCATATATATATATATGGTGATATATATATATATACACACACACAGTATATGTATATATATAAATATATATCACCATATATATATATATACTGTATATATATATACATACATATATAAATATATATCACCATATATATATATATTGTGTGTATATATATATTTTTTTTTTCTTATTGTTCATAATATGATAGAATATCAACTGTGTCTATACCACACTTCAACAAAAACCTTTATTTAGTGAAAAAAGCAGTGATCAGAATTAGAGAACAGTGTTCATTGTGTCAGAAGAGAAGATTTCAACATTGTTTTTTTCTCTAGGATTCAAAAATGAACAGGAAGTGTAGAGGCCACAGCTTTAAATGACTTCAGCACATCTGCGCCCACAGGACATCCACCCAGCCCAGAGTCAGTTTGACCTTAAGGGTAGGAGATTGGTGTCTGGAGCTTGGCCATCGCACCACTCACTCCCAGCCTGCTCTCAGAGCAGCCTTCAAACACAGCTTGGTGCTTACACTCCACAGACCTTGACATTTCTATTAACTCTTCGTAATAAACTTTCCACTCATTTTCTGTTACCTCCTAATGAGCCTGATGCACTTTTAGTTCTATGGTGTTTTTTGCACATTTTCTTTTAAAGGCTACAACAGCTTTCTTTTTAAAGATGCCACCAGAAAGGTCAATTTAGTATCTTTTTGTATTGAAAATGGGCAGCGTGTCCTCCCTGTAGCTTACCCACTATTAATGTTAGATGAAACCCTCAAAATGTCTATATATGAATATAGGTTGAGCCTTGATCAACCTACAGCTCTTCATTAATACAATTGCTTTGTTATATCCTTAGAAATTTCTTTCTATTTGAGTATAATTTGATTTGAGTGCAGCATTAGACACAATTGTTGATAGCATACCCCCGGCTCAGGACTTGCCTGGTTTGCATCTTATCTAACAGAAAATTTTTCTGTATTATATTAGTTCTCTATAAGAAAGTTGACATGTGGAGTCCCTCAGGGGTCGATACTTGGTCCATACTGTTCAGCCTGCACAAAAATCAGAGAACTTCACATTATTATAATGATGACACAGAATGATACTTATCCTGTTAATTCTCTAGCTGAATGCATTATAGACACAAACAATTGTCTTTATAACAAGACTAAAGCTCTTCTGTTCAGCCTTCCTCACTGCCTGAAGTACCACACTGCCATTCCACCAGCAAAACAAAACAAAAGCAATTTTTTATTCATGTAAAAATATATTCTTCTTGTCAGACAAATGTACACATCGATTATCTCTTGTCAATAAGGGCCAGTTACTCCCAACCAGGGCCACATGTACTGCATGAGGCACTTCTGCAGTTACCACAGGGTACACCTGAAGATTGTGGAGAAGAGTTAATTTGAAACCATACAAATTATGATGTGATTTAAATATTGGCACAGGGCACTCCTCCCTCTGATCTGAGTCAGCTGGGACACAGCTTAGATGGCTGCACACTGACTATGAACCACACACATTAAAAAAAAAAAAAAAATTGGTCTTTTTGATGTAATACCACCTCCGTGCGCCCATGGTTAAGGATCGATCACTGGTCCTGGACTGGAGCGGAAGCACAACCGGCTCCAAGTTGCCAGTGGACAAGCACAGAAGTTTGTTGAGTGGAGACTAAATCTAAACTGCTGACCCATGACAAGCTGTCCTCAGACCGTGAGAAACAGGCCTCTTTCCATGCCAAGAATGTGGGTGGCCAGCCTTGTTGCTCCAAAAAGTCTATCTGAGGAGTGTGGCCAGTTGCAGCACTAGAGTGCAGCCGCAGGTTTCTATGCTGCTGCTGCTGCTGCTGCTGCGTGCACATTGCTTCGGATGGGCCGCGCTGTCATTCTTGTAATCTGTCTATGTACAGCATGTACAGGGAAATGGAGCTGGTAGAGTGTGTGGGTGGGTAGGGGCGGCTGGGGGGTTGTCATTCCAATGCAAACACAGTCCACTTCCACTTGTTAAGCAGCTTGTGAAATGAGACCAAAACTGGAGAAGAATAAAATGCAACCACATTCCCAAGGTTTAGTCATTGGAAATTCTTGAGAATTTTGAGTCCACTGCTGTTGACTGCCTTTGTTTTTGCCCCCCGCCCCCTGAAGCACATCACAAAGTGTATAAGGCATTGTGTAAAGTAATGAATACTCTGTGACAGAGGATAAGAGACTGCACTGTGCTGTCAGTTTGCTGCTCACACTGAAGGGGATTTCTGCTCCCCGGGCTTCAAACCCAGAGTCAAGGGGTCACGGCCTGTGCCAGATAGCAGGGGCCACAATTTGTGTGAGTGACTGTGTGAGTGTGAGTCACTGCATTACGCCGACACACGAGGCGCCATATGTTTCCACCCAGTTCACTGAAGAACAAATGCAATGTCCTTTTTCACGAGGGTTCCCACAAGCGTCTGCTTTCTCACTCAGCCCGTGTGGCTCACTACGGCCAGAAGAAGTGAGCAGGAGCTGCGGTCCACATCAATTATGTTGTAAAAGAAAAATTTAATGGGACACCTGTTTATGATGTCCACGCAGAATGAAAACAAAAGTGCCTCGTTTAAAAAGTACGTGCAACATGGCAAGAGGGAACTGGAGGGGTCTTCCTGGATGACATTAAAAAAAAACCTGAACCAACTCCCTGGAGTCTTGAGCAGCACAGTAATTCATTATCAAGAATGAATATTTCTTTTATGGTATAAAAATGTTTTGCTTTTATTCTTAAAACAACATGGTCATGATGGCGTTTAAACCATAAAAAATGTAATAATAAAAATATTCCGATCCGCTCCCTCAACTTGATCTAATCGTCCTCACCTACGGGAGTCACCATCTTGTCAGACTTTGACTTTGCCTCATTTTTTTCCTCAAAAAAGGGCATGTATGTGACGTTGGGGGGAGGGAGATAGGTCCGTCTGGCTGAGGTTTACCTCAGAGGAGAAGTGAGAGCCAGAGGCTAGCTGTCACTCAAGAGACCACGCCCCTAATTATTCATAAACTTTAACCTCCAATAAATTAAAACCTAGCCTGGTCCAAAAAATGTCACCCCCTCAGTGTTGTCATGGAGATATGACCTAAACATACAGACTGGAATGTTTTTTTGTCCCAGGCCTTAAACAGGTTTAATGATGCTGTGAAAACTGCCCCTAGTGGACACTCAGAGAACTGAAGATTTGGATTTGGAGCTTCCTGATTGGATCAACCAGGAAGTCGTTGTGGTGTGGGCTTGGTATAAACTAAGTGGTCTCATTCCAATCAAATTTCTATTTTAGAACGGCTTTATTCTTTAATAAAGTTATTTATTTAGGAAAGCAGCACCTGCAGAGAGCATCTGAGTTTTGATCCATTTAGGGTCCTGACCATAACTTTGGGAAAGACTGCACTAAAGGAAAATCCAAGGATCACCAAAGTGGAAGTGTGTTCACTTTACAGTGGGAAAACATTGGTGTTTGCAGTGTTTACCACTCTGTCAGAATAGAATAGAATATTCTTTATTGTCATTGTACAGGACAACAAAATTTTGCAGTTCTCCAGCTGCCATTTGAAAAACTGCATATTAATAAAAATAAGTTAAGATAAAGAGCAGTTAAGGTAGAAACATATATACATATGTATATATATATATATACACACGTGTACATGGTTCGTACATCTTTTCCGAGTCAAATTTAAGCACTTTCAAGGTCCATTTTCAAGGTTTTCCAGCGACTTACAGCTGTTGTTTTTCACATATTTCTATAAATTCATACATTGAAAATGGTTATTTCACCTTTTTTTATCAGGATAAGAAATTAAATCAATTGCTATTTGTTGTCAAAGAAATGTGGATACAGTTTCAAGCATTTCAAGCACTTTATCCAAAATTCAAGCACTTTTGAAACCTTGAAAACATTTTCAAGGATATCAAGCACCCGTACAAACCCTGAATATAAACAATGTAGATGGCAATGTGTGTGTGTTTGTGTGTGAGTTCAATAGTGTCACTGCTCTATGACAAAGCTTTTTTTGAGTCTTGTTTCCCCTGGCTGTACTGTACAGTGCCACTTTAGCTGCACTCCTGTCAGCAGATCGTCAGGTTTCAGAGACTCAAATAGTGACTGTGTTTTGTAACAAAACCTTGATAGTGCACCTGTGTGCTGATATTTCACCTAGTGAATATCTTTTTTGTTTGGTGGCCATACATACAGAAACAAAATGACTTTTCATCCATCTTTCAGGTCATGCTGTGGTCAACAGTGATTGGCTGGACCCAAAAAAAGTCAGTGCAGCGCAGGTCAAAGTTTAACAAATCCCACACTCTCTCAGACTGACTGTCCTTGCTCTCCTCTATAGAGCCATGCTGCTAGCAGATCTAAAAATACACACGGAATAGTAATACTAAAAATAATGATGGAGTTGTAAAAACACACTTTCAGCTGCTACCTGACAGCCCTTCCTCTGCAGTAGTAGATGAACAAAGTGTGTTTACAATTCTCCAGTGAGGGAACACATCCAGTGCGTTTCCATGCACATCAGTGACCCGAAAACGGCCATACCCCGGGTAAGGGAATGATCAGATCATTGAAGTTCTCTACGTATACATGAAAGGGGGTTGAATAGGAAAATGACGGAGTAACTCTTCCTCCAGTACAGTAGGTGGCACCCAGCCAACATGCAGCTTTTTTTTCTCATGTGCAGAAAAGAAACCGGTCAATAATGCATGAATAATCAGGGTACTGAAGGAGTTCTCTAGGTCTGTTAACCGGGGTATGAGAACTCTGATTTTACCCAGGGTACTGTGATAACATGGTGTTTGAGAAACCGGGGTATGCCCTTAACCTGAATATATTTTAAACTGGGTTTTTAAACTGCATGTAAACACACTGAGTGTGATTGGTCTTCACTTGCCAGATTTTGCCACTCACCCTTTAAGGCTTGCCTTCCAGCACTTGGGCTACAGGCCTCGTGCACCACAGACATTGAAGTTTATTTTATTTGAAAAACAGGGACAGTGCACATTAATAACATTACTGTAAATGCGCCAGAATTAACTAAGAGGCTATCTTTCATCTGTAGTCCCTAAACAGATGATAAAGTCACCCTTAAAACAGAACAGAATATAGAATATAGAACAAATTACAAAATTACTAGCCAGGGCAATCTGCAAAACATGCACAGCAGTAAACAAACATGACAAAATAGCATACAGTATATAACATCCATTTAGAAAACATCATTCAAGACGCAAGACACATCACACCACAGCATGCAAAGCAGAAGCACAAATACAGAATGCATGCAACACAATAAAAACAAGACCACAATAAGACAGCACGCAGTAAAAAGAGAAGATGGCTACAGGTTCAGCACAGACGGACTGAGGACAGGCAGGTGTAATCAAGTGTTAGTGCTGACAGAGCTGAGCACCAATAAACCATCACTTGAAATGAGCTCTGAATAAACTAGAGCTATTCAGGTCTGCACATCTCGTCCACTGTTTGCAGTAGTGGATTGGTTTGATAAAATGTTAAATACAGACAATGGGCCTTACAAAGCAACATTCTCTCAATTATTTATGTATTTTACCTTTATACAACCAGATAAAAACCCATTGAGATCAGGATCTCTTTCACAAGGGCGACCTGGCCCTGAAGGCAGCAGCACACGTCACAGCAGCATTAGATGATGAAGTGACACTTTACAAACATTAAGTTAAAAGATTTACAACGTGCAAAATGATTTACAGATAAAGTGCAGAATCTAGACTATGGAGTACAAATCAGAAACACAGGCACTGTCCAATTGTCTCTCGTATTTTGTCTTTTAACACTGAGTCAAAGGCTTCAAGCGAAATGAGATACACCATTTTTAAGTCATTTTGGAGAAGGTTCCTTGCGTTGGGAGCAGCAAAACTAAACACTCTTTTCCCGAGCTCAGTGTGGACATGAGGCACAGACAATTTAGAGATATCATAGGAACGCAAGGCATAGTGGTTTCTGGTTCTTTGAAGATATGAACGTAAGAACGTAAGTAAGAAGGCACCCAACCAAGAAGAGCTTTATAAATAAGCCTACGCCAGTGTATGTGCCTGCACACCTTCAAAGATGGCCAATCTGAATAAGTGTAAAGGTCACAATGAAGAGTTAAGCATCTACAACCAGTCAGAAATCTCAAGGCACAGTGATACACGGTGTCCAATAATTGTAAACATTTGGCAGAGGCGCCCATATACAACATATCTCCATAATCCAACAGAGGAAGAAAGGTTGATGAAACAAGAAGCTTCTTTGCTCTGAGTGCAGGATTTAATCTTGTAGTAAAATCCCAACTTCCCCTTAAGTTTAGAGGCTAAAATAAGTCACACTCGAGAATAAATCCCAACTACTTTTCCTTGAGAAGTCTAAATCAGTGTGACATTTGTTGTTTTTCTATTTAAATGAGAAAACAACATTAGCTTTGTTTTATCAGTGTTTATGACCAACCTTAGTTCCCTCAAAGGAGACTGGACAACATTGAAAGCTGCCTGCAGAAACTCAAAAGCTTGTGTAACAGATGCGGAGCGACAATAGATAAGAGTGTCATCAGCATAAAAGTGATACATGGCATTTGACAAATGTTCACACGTTATTACTATTCTGCTGTATTAACTGCCATAACATATAAGTCATATTCACATTACTTTAGATATTATTATAGTCACTGTTACTTTTGTGGTTGCTTGGATCTCTGGAAGTGTCTCTCTGTCTGTCTTTGTCTCTCTCTGTCCATCTGTCTGTCTTTGTCTCTCTCTGTCCGTCTTTTCTCTCTTTATCTCTCCTTTTCTTCCACCCCAACCGGTGCAGACAGATGTCCGTCCTCCACAGAGCTGGGTCTGTCTGACGTTCCTGCTGTTAAAGGGAAGGTTTTCGTTGCCACTCTGCTCAAAGGGGGAATTGTTGGGTCTCTGTATATCATAAATAAGTCATTGAGTGTGGTCTTTAAAGTTACCTGAGATAACTTTTGTTATTGGCACTAAAAATAAAACTGAATTCAATTGAATTAAAACCTTAAGAGCAGCCGTGCCAGTGCTATGCTTTTTACTAAAACCTGACTTATACTTATATAAGACTTCATTGTCATCCAAAAAATCCTTCAGTTGATCACTAAGCATTTTTCAAATGCTTTAGCCAGAATGCAAAGTTTAGATATTGGTGTGTAATTATTTACATGTGGGGGTTCACTCCCTTTTAGCAGAGGCAGAACAAATCTTGATTTCCAGACCTTTGGGATTTCATTACTGATCAGACTCAAGTTCAAAAATATGGAAGAGGCACAGCTATAAAGTCTGCAGCGAACTTCAGGAAGAACGGCTCAAGTTTATCAGGACCTGCTGATTTCCTTGGGTCCAATTTCTGTAATGCTCTCCCGACTGAGCGGTTGACACTTGCATAAATTGAAAAAGATGAACAGTAAACTGACTGTCAACCTCAGATGCCTTTGACACAATACCCTGATTTTGTATATATATACATATATATATATATATATACATACATATATATATATAATGGATATACAAAATTCTGTCAGACTGAGTGCAACAAAAGAGCACCGGAGGTGAAACCATCCCTTTATTACTAGCACCATCTGCTGTAACCCTCCAACAGCACAGCTCCAGTTCCATTTCGCATGTGCCATACCACAAAACTCAGACGGTATTGTTTTTGGTCTCTGAGCCTCTTTTCTGCTCTGCAGCCTCTGACCTTCAACATCTCCTCTCTGTAATTCCAGAAACGAACACTCAAAATATATAAAAATCAAATTGTAACTAAAGAAAGATCAGTACTGTACATATGTATGCTAAGTGCTGGACAAACTACGTAATGACATTGATAACTTATTCACCTTTATTGTCACTTATCAAATCTCCTCTACAGTAGCACTTAGAGCTGTACAATATGGCCAAAATCTTCATCACAATATAGATCATTTCATATCTCGACAACAATATAGCAAGTTTACTGTAAATTCAGTACATAAATAGTCTATGTGAAATAATCATGACATGTTTATGTTTATGTTTAGTTGGACCAACTTAGCAAGTTATATTTACTGCAACAGAAATGTGACTTACTTGCTAAAACCATGCAAACTGATTGCAATAAAAAAGAGCAAGTAAGTGTTACTTCAGCAATCTAAGAGCCTCAAATATCTATACAGGAATGAAAAACAGGTTCCAATCTCCTAATCTGAATAAGTATTAAACCTAATAAATCAAGTTCATGACACAGTTGTCAAGACTTGTTCTGTCAGTATCCTCCTCTCTTCCTTTTGTGTGAGTTTGTCTCCCTCTGTCTGTGTTTCCCTGCATTTGTGTTCCTCTTGTGTCTCTCGTCTAGGTCCGGTAGGCGTTCCCCCCAAGCTGCAGCCTGTTACGCTGATCACCTGGATCACTACTTATACCCTGAGCGGACAGGCATGCAGCGCCGGACCTTTGTATTCCTTCGTTGGTAAACTATTCCCCCTGGACCGGCATTCCCTTTCTCGTTGTGGTTATCACACTTCCCGTCGCTAAGTATGTCTAATCGTGTTTGTTTTCTTTTTCACCGTAGTTTCCCGCGTTCCTGTTTCCTCGACCGTCTCCCTGATACTTCCCTCATCTCCTCGTTCTCTCCGTCTCGTTGTTTGTATTGCCTGTTTTCTCTGTAGTGTTTTGCGTTTGTTTGTTAGTATTATTAAACTTTAGTTTGTACTTTTACTTCATGTCCGTGTCTGCATTGGGTCCACCCGTTTTTGTGTGTTATCTCTGTACCATTCATGACAGAACGTTCCAGCCATAACATGGACATGGAAATTGATCCCTCGGGTTTCTCCGTTTGTCACGCGGTTACTTCCCAGGGAGTACTACTCGGCAAACATTCACAGACGTTCCGGCACCAGAGCGCTATTTCGGGACATCGGGTGAATGCAGAATTTTTCTTTGCTAATGCTCTCTAGTTTTCGGTCAGCAGCCACTCACATACGCGAACGATAACACCAAAATAGCCTATGTGCTAGGTTTGTTGTCCGTAGGGCTCAAGTCTGGGGAGCTGCGCTTTGGAATAACCCCCTGACTCGGCAGGCTACGTTCCAACAGTTCTCCAGTGAGATTATGTCGGTGTTCGATCATCCCGTCTCTAATAGCGATTCCAGCAATCGGTTGCTGGATATACGCCAGGGTACCGCTTGTGCTGCGGATTACTCCGTTGAGTTTCGCACGTTAGCAGCATAATTAGGATGGGATGATCAGGCTCTTCAGAGTATTTTCTTTAGGGGCTTAATGAGGAGGTGCAGGACAGTTTAGTGGGTAGGTCTGAGCCTGCTAACCTCCAGGAGCTCATTAGCCTCGCTATAAAGATTGACAACCGTCTATGTGAGAGACGCCGTGAGAGACGGTCAGTTTTTCCCGTGACTCCTGGTCCCCCTACCAGTTTCCCCGAGCAGATCCCCTGTGTACCCGTGAGCAACCGGGTTCCTCTGTCCTCCGCTCCAGACCAGGAGGAACCCATGCAGCTAGGTCGTAGCCACTTGACTCCTGCTGAAAGTGAGCGGCGCTTTCGAGACCGGTTATGAATTTATTGTGGAGCTCCCAATCATCAGATAGCAAATTGTCGCAGACGGTTAAACTGTCAGACTCACCAGTCACAGGCGGGGTCCTGGTGAGTCGTTCAGTTGTCCCAAATAGTCCCCGTCAGCGCATTAACCTGTATGTTAAATTGAGCTGTGAGGGCAGGGAATTTTCCCTGCAAGCATTAATTGATTCTGGAGCTGAGACAAATATCAGATCTTGAGTTTGTTATGGCTAAGGCAATCCCTGTGAACCAGCTAGAGACTCCCTTAAATGTTAATATTCTTAGTGGGAGCAAACTCGCTCAGATTTCCGCAGAGACTTTGCCTTTAACCATGCCTCTGGCTGGTAACCACTATGCCCCTGTATTGACTACCGTGGTCTCAACAATATCACAGTTAAAAACAAATACCCCCTCCCGTTGATCAATTCCGCGTTCGAGCCGTTGCATGGAGCAACTGTCTTCTCCGAGCTAGACCTCTGCAATGCATATCATCTTTTGAGGGTGAGGGAGGGGGACGAGTGGAAGACAGCCTTCAACACTCCACTCGGACACTTGGAGTATTTGGTCATGCCGTTCGGGTTAACGAACGCGCCAGACGTTTTTCAGGCACTAGTGAACGATGTACTTTGTGATATGCTTTATCGCTCCGTCTTTGTGTACCTAGACGACATCCTGATCTTTTCCAAGGACTTGAACGAACATGTGGTGCACGTTCGTCAGGTTCTCCAGCGTCTCCAGGAGAATTGTCTTTTTGTTAAAGCCGAAAAGTGTGAGTTCCACGTCTCCTCCGTGACATTATTGGGGTATATTGTGGAGAGTGGACAGGTTAGGGCTGACCCTACGAAGGTCACCGCAGTGACCGAATGGCCAACGCCCACTTCCAGGAAGCAACTACAGCGATTTTTGGGTTTCGCTAACTTCTACCGTCGGTTCATCCGTAGTAACAGCCAGGTAGTTTCTCCTATGACCAGGTTGACGTCCCTTTCAACTCCTTTTGACTGGTCTCCTGCCGCCAACAACGTCTACCTGACTCTAAAGAAGCGCTTCTCATCTGCTCCCGTGCTAGTCCAAACTGATACTGCCCTTCAGTTCATTGTCGAGGTAGATGCCTCGGATTTGGGAGTAGGGGCGGTTCTGTCCCAGCAGGCAGTATCCGATAATAAGGTGCACTCATGTGCATTCTTTTCTAAGAAACTGTCGCCCGCTGAAAGGAACTACAACGTTGGGAACCGGGAACTACTAACGGTGAAGCTAGCGTTAGAGGAATGGCGACATTGGTTAGAGGGGGCAGAAGTTCCATTCATGGTCTGGACTGACCACAAAAACTTGGCCTATATTCAGACAGCCAAGAGACTTGATTCCTGTCAAGCCCGGGGGGCTTTGTTTTTTGGACGATTTAATTTTACTTTGACTTATATTCCGGGCAGCAAGAACATCAAGCCAGATGCACTTTCTCGGCAGTTTGGACCAGCCGAGGAGGAAGAGCCCGGTGTGGATAACATCGTCCCCTCATCTCGTGTGATGGCAGCACCACCTGGTGGTGGTCCACCAGGGCGTCTGTTTGTTCCTGCCGGCGTTCGCTCCCAGGTACTCCAGTGGGGACACTCTTCGCGTCTCTCCTGTCATCCCGGAATCACCAGAACCCTATCCCTTCTTCGTCGCCACTTCTGGTGGAAAACCATGGGTACTCGGGAGTTTGTTCTGGCCTGCACCGTCTGCGCCTAGGGAAAGACTTCTCATCGCCCTTTAGCAGGTCTTCTCCATCCTCTCCCGGTACCCGGTCGACCATGGTCCCATATCGCCTTGGATTTTGTTAATGGACTTCCTGTATCGCAAGGTAACGACACTATTGTCACTATTGTTGACCGTTTTTTCGAAAATGGTGCATTTTGTCCTGCTACCCAAGCTGCCGTCCGCCATGGAAACGTCACAGATCCTGGTGGACCACGTCTTTCGAATCCACGGGATACCAGCAGACATTGTATCTGACCGTGGGCCCAAATTCACCACTCGGGTCTGGAAAGCCTTCTGCCAGGCTTTGGGAGCTAAGGTTAGCTTATCGTTGGGGTTCCATCCCCAGTCTAATGGACAAACGGAGAGGGCTAACCAGGACCTTGAGACTGCTCAATGTTGCATCTGTACCCGCAATCCATCGTCGTGGTCATCGCAACTCTCCTGGGTGGAGTATTCCCACAACTCCCTGACCTGCACCGCTACAGGTATGTCCCCCATCGAGGCTTCGTTGGGCTACTTACCCCCTTTGTTTCCAGCCCAGGAAGCTGAAATCGCTGTTCCGTCCGTCCAACACCATCTCCGGAGAGTACGTCGGATTTGGAGGGAGACCTGAGGAGCCTTGCTTCGAACGGCGGAGCAGAATCGTAGGATGGCGGATCGACCCTCGCATTCCTGCGCAGAGGTACAGACCTGGACAAAAGGTTTGGCTAAATTCCCATGACATTCCCCTGAATGTCGTATCCAAAAAACTAGCTCCTCGATTCATTGGTCCCTTCGAGAAGCCATCATAAACCCCAGTGCCGTCCGCCTGACGCTCCCTGCATCCCTCAGGATCCACCCAATCTTTCATGTGTCCCAAGTTAAGCCAGTTACCACCAGCACGTTGTGTCCGCCTGCCGTCGCCCCTCCACCCCCCCGTACCGTTGACGGCCATCCGGCGTTGAGATGGATCCATTCTTGACGTGCGCCGCGGACGTGGATTCCAATACCTGGTGGACTGGGAGGGCTACAGTCCAGAGGAGAGGTGTTGGGTCTCCAGATCCCATATCCTGGATCAGTCTCTGATCGGGATTTCTACCGGGCCCACCCAGGGAGGCCCGGTGGAGCGCCTGGAGGCGCTCATTGGGGGGGGAGGGGGGTACTGTCAAGACTTGTTCTGTCAGTATCCTCCTCTCTTCCTTTTGTGTGAGTTTGTCTCCCTCTGTCTGTGTTTCCCTGCATGTGTGTGTTCCTCTTGTGTCTCTCGTCTAGGTCCGGTAGGCGTTCCCCCCAAGCTGAGCGGACAGGCATGCAGTGCCCGTACCGTTGTATTCCTTCCTTGGTAAACTATTCCCCCCGGACCGGCATTCCCTTTCTCGTTGTGGTTATCACGCTTCCCGTCGCTAAGTATATCTAATCGTGTTTGTTTTCCTTCTCTCCGTAGTTTCCCGTGTTCCTGTTTCCTCGTGCGTCTCCCTGATTCGTCCGTCATCTCCTCGTTCCTGTTTTCCCTCGACCGTCTCGTTGTTTGTATTGCCTGTTTTCCCTGTAGGGTTTTGCGTTTGTTTGTTAGTATTATTAAACTTTTGTTTGTACTTTTACTTCGTGTCCGTGTCTGCATTGGGTCCAGACACGGACACGTGTTTTTGTGTGTTATCTCTGTACCGTTCATGACAACAGTTGAACGTTCAATCATATCAATTGTTTTTTATTCTTTTTCAACTTTTTTTTTTAAAGATTGCCATCAAAACACAGCTGTTATATGAATATTACACTAAACACATCTTAAAAACGGGAATAACTAACAGTTAACCACCCTGGCTAAAGAACCAACATGCTGAAAAGTGCACTTTTTTATCCCCGACTAATTAATGTAACTCAAAAACTAAATAAAATGTGTACATATATACAGCATATATATATATATATATATATATACATATATACACATATATATATATATATATATATACATATATATATATACACATATATATATATATATATATATATATATATAAATGTAGTGTTCTAAATCAGTCAATTGTGTGTCTCAGTTAAATTATGGAACAAACCCTGAGAAAAACGCTACATCAATTTTTTTTTACATTTTTTTTCTTCATTTCACCTTTCTTAAGTGTACTGCACTGCATGCCTGTAGTCTAAGTTTAATATGGCTTCAGTAAGCGTAACAGCCTGAGAGGGTAATGACTTGCAATTGATCTCACATATGTGTGAATGAATATAAATACATCTACAGCCTCGAATAACTTGCTGATGAACCCATGGGCTGACAATCTGAGTGTCTTAATTTAGTGAACAATAAAATAAACTGAACCCACTCATGAACAAGTGAGATTTGCCAAATGTTACCACTCGTACATTTGCATTCTAACTCAACAAGAGATTTTTAAGACTTTGCCGTTTTGGTGGGAGTTTGGTCTCTCCGAAGCCAAGCATCACTCTTTGAATAGAGCCAAAGGTGTTTTCCATGGCTTTAGGGTAGCCATGGATGGAGATCATACATTACAATACCTTCCTCAACAATGATGGCAGTAGACACTGGGTTCAGGTGGAGCTGATTTGGGATGAGTTGCACATCTTCACAGACAACAGTCAGCACCCCGACAGATACTTGTGCCCAGGTCTGATCACTGTCACAATCCTGTGATGAAACCAAACAAAGTGGAAATGTAAATGTTGGAGTTAACCCCTTCTCTATCATTTTCATAGTGAGACAACATGATCAAAATCTTCTTTTGTGTCTTTACGTCCAGTAGCTGGCTTTCAGCTCTTAGCTCAGCGCAAACAATGCAGTGGATGGTGTCAGTGGCATACTCTGTAAAAAGTGAACAAAATAATCACTGCCATGATTTGCACTGAGTTATGATGCTAATACCTGGAAGCCAGCCAATGGACTATATCAATCTAGAAAACATTATTTTTTAGGCATCTCTGCTTTATTTGATAGTGACAGTAGAGTGACAGAAAAAAGCAAACCCCAGATGCTGCGGTCTGGACTCAGCCTTGATATGTGGTACATCTCTACCAGGTGAACTACCAGACAGACCAAAATGCACCTGCATGTATCACATACTGAGGCTGTGTCCTTACCCACTCTCATTTATACAATGGTAAATACAAATAAAATGTCCCCATAACCAAGGGGTTATCACCAAGTAGAACAGGGAGGCCTCGGAGTACAATAGTGCGCATAGCCGTCACATCTGGTTTCTAGAAGTGGATGATGAACATATTAAGCTCTAGTGCATATTTCTTGGGAGAATCCACCTGAGTTCATCAGTGGAGGAGAGTGCTGGGATCATCATCATGAGACAGCATATATCAGTTTCTCCTTACTTCCATCAGGAAGACAAGTTCTTCCAGGTCAAGAACTAGCTTCATACCATCAGAATGCACCCCCACTATGCTCCTGGCAACTAAAAATAAAAAATACTACTGGTGTTTTTCTAGCCATATCCTCCCATCTTCTACCCCCTAATCATGGTTGTTGCAAAAGCAACACTCACTATTTTAAGTCAATTTACCATGAGAAATAAAGACAGAAGAAGCCTTTCATTGACTTACCCCTGCATCGATTTGTTGCAGCAACTCTGTCAGGTGTCCCACACTTCCTTTCTTTGTCTTGAAAATCTCGACAAAGCATTGTGTGTAGGGGTCCAGGGCCTCAAAGAAGTCCACCTGTAGGTTCTTGGTGGCTACCCTATTGAACTCTGCAAACACCTGCAACACACAGCAAAAAGCACGGTGATTAAATGGGGTTGGGCCAGTATGGAAAAATACATTCAATGTTAATATTTTACATTTATTATAACAGTGATTGGCAGACTGACATTTAGAGTTTAGTCACCAGGCAGAATGACAGATCTATGGAAGATGAGAAGAGTATTAGGGCCACTGAAAAAAAAGAACAATAATACAGGGGTAAAAAAAAATGTACCTGTATCAGAGAAAAATATGAATTCTGAGGAAAAAAGACTAAATTTCTCTGATTATAATCTCAGAAATTGAATTCTTGAAATTAGAATTCTGAGATTAAAGTCAGAATTCTGGCTTGGGAAAAAATAGAAAATAATTCACCCATTCAATCTTTTTTCCTTACTATTCTTTCAGACAGAACAGACGGGGTGGAGTACTGCAAAAAAAAAAAAGGCTCACAAAGGATAAACAATTTTATTGTATTGTTATTTTCTTATGATTTTTATTATAATTCAAGTACTTACTTGTCTCTCTGTAAAAAGAGCTGACTCAGGACTAGAAAACTACACCTGACTTCTTATCAGCAAGGGATGGAGTAAATGCTGACTGTATTTTCTTTTTGGGGGGAACTATTCCAAGTGGAAATGTCTGTTACTGCAGCCGTAGGGGCCTTAACATGATCAGCTTTCTGCGCTGTGCTCACCGCGATGTTGGGCGCAGAGACCCAGTACCCGTCTAAATCAATGTTAGTATTACAACCATTAGCTCGAAAAGAGTATTCACAAACCTGGTGTGATGCTTATGAACCTCCAAGCATTACATCTCCTTCCCAGATCGTGATATGACTTTAATGTAACATAAAAAGCCCGGGAAACTCCAATACACAATACGTTTGTCCTCCATCTTTTTAACCGACTTGATGGCGCTGCTGGTTGCCTAGGAAAACGTAAACGTCAGACTAAACGCTTCAATCTCATTGGTTGACTTTCGAAAGGTCAGCGGCAACAAGGCAGCGGCAGAGAGTCAAATCTGAGCGGTGCGCAGCGCTACATTGGGCGCTGCCGCCTCTTCCATAGGAAATGAATGGAACGGCGGAACGTTTTTACCGCGTATCATGTGTAGAGGCTTAGGTTTAATGTACACGCCTCAACTGTTGCTTTCACTCGCGTGACGTCTTTTTCCTTCACCCGCACTGTATCAACGTTAAACAATATACTGCTGGCTAACGTTTAACGTTACATGATGCAACACGAAAAATGACACAACTTCACAGCTAACGTTAGCTAACAAACGCTAAGTGTCTAGCAGTAATTAAGAACATATTAACAGACAAACTTGCTCGATAACTTACCTTATTATTCTTCAGAAGAATAAAAGGACGGCGCAAAAGTCGACTCAGCAGGATGTCCTCAGTGCCCCGGCCTGTGTGAGACTGGTGCGTTGCTGACGGTTACTGAGCGGGAGATACTGAGTGCTGCTACTGCGCATGCTCACTTCTTCTGCTGTGCAGTGGGATTGAGACTGTTTACTACTTATTGTTGTGAGTGAGCCTAACTCTAAATAAAGTAATGTTCACTCTAAACTAAAAGTATTTTGCGTTTATCACCATGCAAGTAACTGTTACTTCATAAATACCAGTCATAAGTGCATCTTGTTGATAACCTAGTAAAGATAACTAATGTTTGTATGTCAGGGTTGCTATTAGAAGGCGGAATACATTACCCCCCCCCCCCCCCCCATTGCACAATCTCTATGCCAATATCACGTTTTGTATGTTATTTATATTGTAGATCATAACTCATAACCTTGGGGAATATGGAGAATTTTTTTTCTATCAAAAGTTATGAGGGGAAACATTTTTTTTTAAACTGCGTTTTTAGTCTGCCAAAAAAATGTCTCCTCTCTCTATGATGCACACTCTCTGCCCTCCAACTTGTTTTATTCCGTACTGCAGATCATGACTAATACCTTTGCTGAATATGGACACTTTTCTTCTGTCCCAATAAAAGTTATCAGGGTATATACATTCTTTCAGACCATTGCAGAGTATGCCCTACCACAGAGGGTTTTATTCTGTATATACTTCAGATCATTGGCATTCAACTTGCCACCGTACTCTACGGGGGAATTGTTGGGTCTATGTAAATCATAAATAGGTCATAGAGTGTGGTCTTTACCTACTCTGTAACTTGTCCTGAGATAACGTTTGTTATGATTTGGCACTGTAAATAAAATCAAATTGAATTGAACTTGCACGGCCTCAGGTTTGGGGGCCCCCCTGGCAATCTGAGGCCCAAGGGCCCTGTTCATAATCCAGCCATGATTATCCCCCAGCCCTAGCAGCACTTCCATACACCAAACTTACCAGTTTTATTCCTATCCATATTCTAAAGGTTTTTTTTCAAAGGGGTTCATTCATATATAAGTCATTGCCTGATTGATACAACATTTGAATCCTGAAAACGTTTAAAGGCTGTTGCCAGTGATTTATGGAGTGGTACAAAGATCCAGAAAACGTATGTGTTTAGGTAGTTTGATGGTGACATCTATCAGTTAAAAACGTTTCCCTTTTCACGTGTGATGTTTGTTTTTAAACATGCTCTGAGTTTGCTCTGCCTTCACCTTCTGCAGCAGCAGCAGCGGCAGCTCAGGCTCGTTCTGTCAACTCAACTCTCTCCTCCCTCAGCACAACTTTGGGGAACTAAAAAAAAAGGAAAACAGCGCTCCCTCTCGCGATAGTAGCTTGCTTATGCAGCCGCCATATTCTGTGACAGTATTTTGATTCGTATCTGCTGCAAGTGAGGAAAAAGAGAAAAGTGAAGGGCTGTCGAGGGGAGGGGGGGGCTGAAGAAGAGGAGCTGTCAAAAAGTCATTCCCGAGCCTCTGTCAAACGGCGGAGAGCCGAGGCTTGGTATCCCTCCCCTAACGCTATTTCGAGGACACACAAGGCCCGGGGCCTCGGTGCGGTTGGCTCTTCGGCTCCCTGTTAGTAGCTGGACTCCTCTCGGCTTCTTCTCTCACAGCTCCGCGGCCCTCTGGAGGTCCGGCGGCGGTCTCGGGTGTTGAAGGCGGCCCGGGGAGCGGCGGCGGCGGCAGCGGAGTCGGAAAGGTAAGTTACATTAAGTTAACTCCCACAGGCTTTGGCCAGTTAGCAGCAGCCAGAAGAAAGCACTTAACACAATAACATGAATGTGAAAGGAAAAAGCACTGCAGCGGCTTGTGCCATAAGCGCTTTTGTATAGCGTCCTATTCTGTTTGAAAGAAGACGGAGAGAAAACACTTCTGAGATATGGAAAACGCGTTTTGTCTATATCAGGCAGCTAGCTTAGTGTGCTAAGTTAGCTGAGTGGAAGTGTTTGGAGGCTGTTGTCGTCTCGGCCGAGTTGGCAAATCACTGTCTAAAGTTTACAACACACCCGTTAACCTGCCCCCTACGTCCGCTTTAATGTAAATATCTGCAAAGGGACAGCATGGCTCTCTTTATTTGAGCACAACGCTGGCTGACGCTACATGTTTTGTAGCCCATGTTAGGCTGCTTTTTCCACTGAGCTCTCCTTCGAAACGCCGTAAGACTGGTGTGGATGGAAACACAGTAGCTTCACTTAACCTCATACATGGATCATCTGATCTCAAACAAGTTTCAAAACGAGTCAGTAACACCTCCATTAATTGTTTATCCCTTTGCTATAACACCGAAACTATTCGTGTGTAACATGGAAACTTTCTTTTAATAAATCAGCATTTAAATCAGTTCCGTCCAGCTGTGTGTCAGTGAATGAATCCCACTGACACGATCCTGTCATTTCCATATGGCTCACAACTGCAGGCTGTCTACTGGTTGTTTTTACAAAATGAGCTGATGTATGAGTTACTTCACCTGTTTGATAACTTCGGATCGGTTTTTGGTAGGTGTGATGGAAACTTATAATGGGGGTGGGTCTGAGCCTTTGAAAGCCAGAGCTCAGTAGTTGTTGTTGTTTGTATTCTGGGTATGATTAAAATAACAGATGCTTATCCTGAGATAACCTAGGTTCTACTATGATCTTTGAGACATTTTCCTGGCTTTGCATCTTATTTTGGTTATTTCCATGCAGTCTCAATTGTATTTAATCATGCTGATTGCAACCAAAATGAACAGAGATATTTCTATTTGATGACAGGTGTGTCATTTCTTTGTAATTGTGGTTATAAAGCCTTGTTAATTCATGGTAAAGTTTGTGGCGGTGTACTTGGCACAGTAAAAACCTCTAGGTGTGTTGACAGTGTGTTTTGGCCTGTTGTATCACTGGGCTGGTCTTCATATTAAAACCAGCCACCAGTCTGATTGGGGCTGTGCGATAATGTCAATGATCGGTTACTGTCTTTCTATGAAACCGTGTCATGATGAAATCGTATCGAGATATCATCATACACAATCACGTCATCTAAATTTATAAAAAAAAAAACACGTGCTAACTAAAACATTTCAGAAAATTGAATGCAAAATATTTTTAGTTCATATTTTGCACTAAAATTCTTAATAAAATAAGAAATAATCAGTATTTCCGTAACTAATTCACACAGGACTATACAAAAATAGTCTTCTGCATGGGGATATTTCATATAGTTTTTATTCTAAACCTGGCAGCCAAGAAATGTGAGTTGCTCTTGGAAATCCTGAAATGAATTTGTGACATAAAAGGTAGATTTTCACTCTGGTGTAGTTACAAACGCACATTCACACATTCAGAGTCCAGGTACCTATACTGCAGGCATCTTATTGTACCGTCCATCTTCAACAGACGTTGAATGGTTTCTCTGCCTCTCTGCTTTGAGTTCATTCACGACTCCAAAGGGCTCAGACTAATTTCCCTGTCTGCATCTAAACCCCTCCAATCGAAACTCTATTGTCATAGTTAGACTGTAAGAGTGTATATCATTCATTAGAAGCTTGTGCCTGTCTTGACTCGCAGTCACCATTGCAATTCCTGACCAATAAGCTGCCATGGCCAACTGTTTATAGGTGCAGACCCTTAACTGAAACCATGTGTGCCTGTAGCAGGGCAAATATGTTGCTTAGAGGCCTTGCTGATTTGCCACTCTTTGGAGACTCTGCACCAAATGCTCAGAGCCTGTATGATAAGTGCTAAAACAGGGTTTTGGTGAGGATCCTGCACTTGTACGGAACAGCAGGCTGCTAATTGCGTTGTTTGGATGTCATTTGGCATATGCTAACCGGCTAAAGCAGCGCTACTAATTGAGGGCACAGATTCTAGATCGGAACTAAATTGATGCTTGCGGCCAGAGTTGAAGAATTAGGCTCACTTGATGTGTTTGCATTCGTACACTAAATACCTAACACTTGTGTTTAAGGACTTTTACAACAAGCCAATGTTGTGGCATGTTGTCATGAGATCTGTGCCAATACCTAAATCTTCTTTCCTGAGAAACCTGTTTCCTGATTATCATTTGCAGTTTGCTCAACAACTTATCACCAATCAGAGCAAAGGGTGGGGGTTGTTACTACTTATGAGTGTGTCTGGATGGAGTACAAATGTTTGTTGTTTGGATCAACAGTGCAGCGTAAGTTTAACCCAGGAAACGATACTGGCTTACCTTTCTCTTTCTCTGTGGTTCACAAGAGATTCTCTATAAGAGGCGGCAGACTCTTAATCAGTGTACATATAGTTTGATACATGCTTAGTGACCTGCCTACATAAGTTATTATCCAGTGTGTTTTCTTCAGAGTAAAAGTATCAGGGTGAGACTTATACGGCCAAATAGGATTCAAGTTAGTGTATGGGAAGGATCCATCACATCATGCCCATTGCTGCAGACTCAGGAAGAGGGCTTGGTGTTTTTAACCCTCCCCCACTCCAGTGTGTGGCTGTCAGGAAGAGAGGCTCTTATTGAAGCCCCCTCCCCCTGTTGAGCTCTCCTGACTTCTCCACTTTAAATGGAGTCCTGCGTTACTCATGCCGCTCATGGTCTTCTCCAGTTCAAGGGTTAAATTGCATGCATCAGGGCTGACACTGCACAGTCCACTACACCTCTGGTTGTCGCCCGCTCAGCACTTTTGCAGCTGCTTTGCAAATGGTTCACAATCATGATCACAGTCGCATAAGATCATTTGAAGGTTGCTGAATTGTAGCACTTTGTAGTTGTGCATGATCAGGCTTTCATTTGACACGATACTGCATTAATTGATGTTTTTATTTTTGGTCACTTGAAGGCAGAAGAGCTCCTCAGTAAGCCGACAAACCTACAGTATTGACAAATTCTGACATTACAATAGTTATTTTGTGACTACACATCAAGCCGAAGCTGCATTGGACTTAAGGGTGGGCGATACAACGATATTAGGTTGTGAAGGATTAGAACGTGCTGACGATCTGCCAAAGCACAAAGATCATAGTATCGTCTGTAGGAAACATTCTATCCACTGCTGTTCTATGTGCCACACTAGTGGCCAGTCCGTCTCATGCCCTTAAGGCACGATCAACCAATCACAGCGAACTACAGACAGTGACGAGGATTTCTCATCCCGATCATATTTGATTCAGAGAGTAGTGCGAAGGGAAGTGATGGCTGAAAAAATGAGAATGAAACTACCGTTTCCTAACAGCACGTGAGCGTCAGACTATTGTGTTGCATCGACGCTGTCTGTCTACACTTATTCACAGAATTTGTGATAAAAGCTGTAAAATATGCGCCTAAAAACTGTATATGTCCCGAGCAACCGCAGACTCCTTATGTGTTTAACAAGGAGCGAGCGCCCTCGTTTCTTCACAGAGGCCCTCTTCTGCCCAAAGCTGCCACACGCACACATCCACGGTGCGCATATCGGATGGTAGCACAACAAACCTTTTCAACCACTTAAAGAAACAGCATCCTAAACAGTCTGCTGAGAAACAGCGGGGAGTCCAGCCACACCACAACCAGCAGAGGCAACAGGCAGCTTTAGGTACCTGTTTGTTAAATGTTCATTGTACCTGGCACAAGTTTGTAAAATTGCACAAACTGATCCAAATCCAAATGTTCAGAAAGGTTCTTTTCCCTAAATACTCTGTTATATTTTCTCTCTTTTAGGGCTATATTTTTATGTAGGGAAATACTTTGGTTGCACTGTTCAGTAACTTGCATAATAATTAAAAATCTATGTAGAAAAACCGTGATAAAATGGTAATTGCGATTTTACTGTAAAAAAAATTGTGATATGATACTTTTGCCATATCGCCCACCCCTAATTGGACTTGTTTTTCTGGCCACCTGATCTATGTAAGTCCAGTATTGGCCCACCTCTCCTTTAAGCTCTGGGTTGGTCTAGATCATGGGTGTCAAACTGATCCAGTAAAGGGCCGTGTGGCTGCAGGTTTTCATTCCAACCAAGCGAGAACACACCTGACTCGACTTACTCAATCACCTGAACAGTCTTCACACAGTTGATCTGTTGGACCAGGTGTGTTTTTGATTGGTTGGAATGAAAACCTGCAGCCACACGGCCCTTTACTGGATCAGTTTGACACCCATGGTCTAGATCAACCCCTGTGAGTAACGACTGGGTTTTAGTTTACATGCTTGACTCTCTTCACCAGCTGGTCACTAACCTCAGTCTGTCCATGCTAGTTGGTTCTGTGCAGGTAGCCTACGGTTGGTTTATTATAGCTTATTTGCTGACAGCATCTGCTTGCTGCTGGAAACAGGGTTGAGGTGAGCAGTGAAACTGACCCTTACAGTACATTTGTGGGCAGTGAAACTGAAACACTAGGCTAAAAAGCTACCATGCCACTCCAGCCAGCCGGTGTTAAATGCCCTGGGTCGCAAGCAGGAGAACAAAAAACTTTTCACTATTGGGCCAATAGCGCTGCAATATTTTACTAAAGCCTGCCCATAACATGCTGCCTTGGTGTAAACGTCGATTCATCCCACATCGCAGATAAACCGACTCTTGTAATTTAGAAATGGTCATATAGGAATACAGTTAGTACCATCCAGTAGAAATGTTGAGATGTGTTTCGGTGAATCCCCTTCTCTATTTAGCTGGCAAAATAAGGCGTGGGGGGGGAATGTAATTAAACTCTTTCACAGATAGCCCATTTATACTGATTCTCATGCAGGCTGTAGACAAGTAATATGAGTGTACATACTAGTGATAGACCAATACATCGACCGGCCGATATTTGCGCATTTTAGGTGTATCGGTATCGGCCGATGCAGGCTGCTGCGTTTTTCAGTATTATTTAGAAACGGGCAGCTCTGTGTTGCTGCAGACGAAGTTCAATAAACGGTCCTTTTTTTTTCATAAAAATTGAGACTCACAACATTTTTTATCATCATTGTGTAATTTTTAGGATGTAAATTGAAGGAGCAAAAGTAGTATCAGCTCCAAATATCGGCTCAAGAAAATCAGCAGTCCGTAAAAGGTCATCGGCTAAGGCTGGTGAAAAAAAAAATCGGTAGTGGCATTGGCCTTTAAAAATCCATATCGGTCGATCCCTAGTACATATGATGTTCACTACATTGTACTTCCGTATACCAGAATGCAATGCGGTTGTGTTTTACTGGAGGAGAAGAAGAAGAAGCAGAAGAAGTGCGGTAGCCAGGTATTTGAGAGCTAACTGCAGTTACGAACAACCGTTACTTACGAGCTGACTAGTTCCTCACAAGCTTATACAGTGTAATAAATGAACTACCTATTAGAGCTCACAATGGGGACACACAACCATTTTTCATACAACCACACTTTAACACCATAAAAAAACAGGTTCACCGCTCCATTTGTTTACATGATGCTGAACGCACCCGCTTCGAAATGCAACCCTTGCTCCTTGTTAAACACATTAGCAATCTGCTATTGCACAGGACATTAACCTTTTTATTAGGGGCAGATTTTACAGCTTGTTCCACACGTTCTACGAATAAGTGTGACAATGAGGAGGTATGCTGATCAACAACACAACAACACTAAGAACCTTAAATTGTCCAGACAATAACAAACATGTTCCTGTTTTCATATGTCAATGTTCTGTGACAAATCTTTTTTTATTTTTGAAACAGCTGCATAATCATTTCATTGTTGTTATAACATGTTCAGAAACTACAAAGCTCAGCAGCATTCACACACACACACACACACACACACACACACACACACACACACACACACACACACACACACACACACACACACACACACACACACACACACACACACACACACATACTCTATGTATTGATTTTTTAGGTTTAAGTGTATATTGACTTTTTAGGTTTAGGTGTTTAACATTAAAAACAAAAAATAAATAATTTTAAGTCCAAAGATCTGTCATCTAATATTTCATTGCATTACTTTTGATGATGTTTTAGTTTTACACCGTGGTGTCTTTTCAGTATCGTATTGAGATATTATAGGCAGGTATCGTACCAAAGTCAGAATTTTGGTATCGTGACAACATTAGCCCATGGTGGCATACGACGAGAGCGCCTGTCCTGGTGACCTGTGTCCAACAATTAAGTCAATTTTCACAATAATTACGAGGTATCTGAAAATGTTCTCTAATTCACAAAATAAAGGTTTTTGTTGAGGTGCCTTGGTTATTAAAAAAAACATGCTAGTACAGCAGTGGTTTAGTCACAGCAGATATTCTATCAACTTCTGAACAATAAAAAAGAACAATATTTCAGAATAAATCAATTATTAATATTTTTTTCAAATTTTGATCTCCAGTGTATATCATGCCAGGTTGTAGCTGCTTGATATTGTCCACCCACATTAATAGAAAACTGATTCAACCACCCTAAACTGGGCGGCGGTAGCTCAGTCCATAGGTGACTTTGCTGGGAACCGGAGGGTCGCTGGTTCGAGTCCCCTGTGTGGAATTAATGGAGCGTGGACTGGTGGCTGGAGAGGTGCCAGTTTATCTCCTGGGCACTGCCGAGGTGCTGTTGAGCAAGGCACCGAATCCCCAACTGCCCACTGCGCTGGTCACTGGCAGCCCCCTCGCTCTAACATCTCTCCATTAATTGCATGTATATAGGTTCTGTCTGTCTGTGTGTGTGTGTGTGTGTGTGTGTGTGTGTGTGTGTGTGTGTGTGTGTGTGTGTGTAAAATGAAAAAAATTATAATAGAGTGAAAATTGAATTTCCCCATTGCGGGACAAATAAAGGAATTCTTCTTAAAACCAGATCTTTTCTCAAACCATTTATCCCAGGTTGTCAACTGTGACAGTTTCCATTTCAAACTCTTCCCCAAATCTTGTGAAAATCCCCTGGTGTAAGGAGGAGGCTTTAGTTTGGGTGATATCGGTTTATCACAGCTGATTTTATGGCTGCTCTTGATCTCAGCTGATCAGACGGATACAAACTCTTTGTTAGTCAATTCTTTAGGAATTACGGAGAAATATGGTGAGAGGAACTGTTAATGAATGGTTAGGGCAGTGCCCCCGTTTTAGTTTTTCAAAGACAAAAACACGACATGTTTTGGAAGTTTTTACGCCTCTGAACCAAAAATGTCTCCAGATTTTGTCTCAGAAATCTGGCCACCTTATCCTGAGCTCTCTCTGTTTATTTACATGTTGTAGGTGGCTCTTCATATGATTGACTGTTTGAGATGTTCAGACACTCACGTGAACAGTTGGAAGGTTTAGGTAAATGAGACTGAGGTGATCATTTTCATGACAGTTTGCATGACACAAAGCTATCCCAGTGATGTTGAAGGGCTGTGGTGCTGCCCAGGACTAAGCTCCATTTTCTCAGCTTGTGTGAAAGATGCTTGGGTTTTAAGTTGTGTGTAATCTTGCTGCTGTTGTCTGATTGGTCAGGCCTGTGTAGATCCGTGGTAGTACCTTTAGCTTCAGTGTATAACAACTCACATTTTGGTTTAGCCTTAAAACTTCTTGTAAAATGTTAGAATGAACTTTGCCACACTACACAATCTAGGCGAAAGCTGCCTCAGGCAGTTTTACCCACCGTTGGTTGTTGCAACGCTGTGCACATGGGATTCAGTTCTACTTTGTTGGCCTTCTGTCATCATGGCTCACACTCTGCATTCAAAGGTATTATTATAACATACCTGCTTATTGTCTCTCTTGTTACACGCATCAGTAAAAAGGAGAAGAGTGAGACACATCCTACACTGAGACTTCATCCACATGGCATAAATATCATATCACCATTTTTTTTTTTTTTACAGTAAAATCATTATTTTATCATGTTTTTTTACATTGATTTTAAATTATTTTGCAAGTTGCTCAACAGTGTTGGACTTCCTTGACTACAGAAAGCACCATCACAGTTCCATGCCACTACATTGAACCGGAGTGGCAGGTAATGTCAGCATTCCTACTCACAGAGAGCATGTCCCTGAATTGCCCCCCGGGGACAAATAAAGTTTTTTTAATTGAATTGAATGTCACTGAGGCATACACTGGCATAGTATTGTGTTCTTCTTTTCAGGAATGATTTTTTTATGCTGCTGCTGTTAATGTTTCCAATGTCTCAGATGACAGAATGCCCAATTTATATTCATGTTCATTAGCCTGTGTAATATTTTGATATTTTCTATTCAGAATATGTTTGATATGTTTCCAAAATGTTATTCCCTGCCCTCAAGTGAGTGATCAAGGAATATGATTGTCATTTTTTCTTTATATCATAAGGAAGATAGCATTTTAAGTTATGTTTAGACCTTTTCAAAGTTGTAAACATAAACATTCTAAATGTGTCCCAAGTTTGATTCCTGTTGCAGTGAATGTGAACGACATCAGCTGACAGGAAGTTAACAAGGACCAAGGCTGTTGCCTAACAATGGAATTCCATTAAAAAGGTCTATACAGTTAACCTATTCAGTGGGAAAATCAGCTTCTCACAAGAATTGACGCTTATCAATTCATCGATCATCGTTCGATAAGATGAAACAACTATCGATTAATGAATTACTCGATAATTGGCACCCCTATTAAACACATTATGAGTTTGCGGCTGCATGGGACAGTTATCTTTTTTTAGGTGCATCTTTTACAGCTTGTTCCACACATTTGATGAATAAGTTGGCTGTTAGGACACGGTGTAACTCCTCCGTTCTGTTTACATTTTCAGCCATCACTTACCGCCATGGGTGAGAAAGCCACGTCACTGCCTGTAGTTCGTTATGATTGGTTGATCTGCGGTGTCTTAAGGGCGGCGCATGAGGCGGACTAGCCAATAGTGGGATTTGCCTGATGCGTCTGTGCATAGCATAGAACAGCAATAGATAAAACAGAGTCGTTTGGAAATGCTGCTGAGCCTGTTTTAGAATGAAAACTGTGATGTTTAGAAACGATGATGCAGACACTCACGTCAGTCAGTCTTATCAATCAAGTACTCTGACAGACCTTTTGTGATTTCATCCTTATTGTGTGGGTGCTCCTTTCTTTTTTCCATGGCTTCCTCTGGTAATGGATAATGCTCAGGGTACTGCTCTAATATGTTGCTGTATTTGATTTGCAACGACTTCCAATCTTTGTTTCTCCCTGCTGTTACCCCCATACACTCTTTGTCCACCATTACTGTTGTTCTTTCAAAGTAGGGCTATGCGACATGACGATATGTATTGGATGACGATAGAAAGCGTCTATGGTTTCATATTTTGCTATTAATCTATCTATTGTTTATCTTGCAGTGTCATAAATCATGCACTTTACAGGCTGAGAGGTGCGTGAAGATGAAGTGTGCCGAAGCCTGGATCAGAAAGGAGTCACTCTGTGTGCTCTTAGCGGGGCCATAGACTGTTTCTCTATTCATTAAAGCACCAGAAAACAACTAACACACACACAGACAAGTCTATACACAACCGACACACACAACACACGTTCGACTATAGTGTGACTCCGTGTGTGACTCCATGTAACGACTCCGTGTGTGACTGTGTGTGACTCCGTGTGTGACTCCGTGTAACGACTCCGTGTGTGACTGTGAGTGACTCCGTGTGTGACTCCGTGTGTGACTCCGTGTAACGACTCCGTGTGTGACTGTGAGTGACTCCGTGTGTGACTCCGTGTGTGACTCCGTGTAACGACTCCGTGTGTGACTGTGAGTGACTCTGTGTGTGACTCCGTGTAACGACTCTATGTGTGACTGTGTGTGACTCCGTGTAACGACTCTGTGTGACTGTGTGTGACTCTGTGTGTGACTCTGTGTGTGACTCCGTGTGTGACTCCGTGTGTGACTCCATGTAACGACTCCGTGTGTGACTGTGTGTGACTGTGAGTGACTCCGTGTTACGACTCCGTGTGTGACTCTGTGTGTGACTCTGTGTGTGACCGTGTGTGACTCCGTGTAACGACTCCGTGTGTGACTGTGAGTGACTCTGTGTGTGACTTTGTGTGTGACTCCGTGTGTGACTCCGTGTGTGACTCCGTGTGTGACTCCGTGTAACGACTCTGTGTGACTCCGTGTAACGACTCCATGTGTGACTGTGAGTGACTCTGTGAGTGACTCTGTGAGTGACTCTGTGAGTGACTCTGTGAGTGACTCTGTGAGTGACTCTGTGAGTGACTCTGTGTGTGACTCTGTGTGTGACTCCGTGTGTGACTCCGTGTGTGACTCCGTGTGTGACTCCGTGTGCGACTCCGTGTGCGACTCCGTGTGCGACTCCGTGTGCGACTCCGTGTGCGACTCTGTGTGCGACTCCGTGTGCGACTCCGTGTTTGACTGTGTGTGATTCCGTGTGTAATGACTCTGTGTGTAATGACTTTGTGTGACTCTGTGTGTAATGACTCCGTGTGTAATGCCTCTGTGTGTAATGACTCGGTTTGTAATGACTTTGTGTGTGACTCTGTGTGTAATGACTCAGTGTGTGACTTTGTGTTTGAGTCCGTGTGTAATGACTCCATGTGTGTGAGTCCGTGTGTAATGACTCCATGTGTGTGAGTCCGTGTGTAATGACTCTGTGTGTGACTCCATGTGTGTGAGTCCGTGTGTAATGACTCTGCATCAGCACTCACATTTGCACAGCCACACATGCACTCTTAGGAGCGGCCCTGCAAAGCCACAGTTTTTGTTCTGTATGCAGAGAGCGGTGTGAGTGGACACAGAGCTGTCAGAACCAGAATGTTCATAACAGGTTCATTTGTCGACTGTGCTCTTTCACAGTCATCCCTTGTAGCATGCAACATGAACATTACGGTGTAATGCATCTGCATTAGAAGAGTACAGTGAATATTCATACATTAAGTGGGAGAGCTATCTGGACAGCCGTTAAAATGCAACTCTCAGCATTTGTTATTATAGTAAGATGTTTTTGAGGTTGCTGTTAATTAGGGGTGGGAGTCTGTGGGTGCCGTTCGATTCTTGGTGCCACGATTCGATTCAAAAACTATTCTCAACTCAAAATCAATTTTTAATTAGTACAGGCTTCAGGATCTACTCCAGTCCTCATTATGGCAGGAAGTAATTGCCTTTCGTTTTGCAAACCTTGCATATTAAATGAGTCGTGTCCAGCTTCTTCTTCCCTGGAGGTTGTCAAACCCAAAGTGCTCCCAAACACGGGCAGCCTGGTGTGTCAGTACTAGCCCTTAGCTTCCTGCAACACTGTTCTATGGAAGCCGCGGAGTGCGCACCGTGAGACAGAAAAAGAGTTTTTAAAAATCAATTTTTGGAAGTTATGAATGGATTATGAATCTTCGACGATAGGAATCACAATTTTTTTGCCCACCCCTACTGTTAATCATTAACTTGATGGAAGCTTGTTGAGTTTATAGTTTCAGTGATGAATACAATAAAGACAGATCAACAAATTCAGAAACTTTCCCATGTCAGTGGTTTGTACCAATGAAGAATTACTGACTGCTATTGTCATTATTCATCAGCTGTCCTTTAGAGACAACATGAATTTTAGTATCACATAAGTCTACAGACTGGGGAATTGTTCAGCTAAATAAATTAACTCAAAAGAGACATCTTGTGTAAGGGCACTTGTAAATCAGCTTGAAGACAGTGGAATAATTACAGAGCAGCTTTTCATGCTAATTAAGTGTTTTTCAAGTTTCCTTTGCAAAACTCTATGAAATACGATGGTAGTGCAACCATCAATTAAAGGACTGTAGTAGAGCTCCTCTGCCGGCTTCCTTTGGATGTAGCATATAAAGTAATTGGAAACAGAACAGCTGGTGTGTTAAACAAACATGTTTGGAGAGACAGCAGTGCAGCTCTTGAGACACTTGGGCATTGTTAGTGGGATCACTGTTGTGCTTTAAGTGTTCATTTCCCCTTCATTTTTATTTATTTATTGGTAAATAGTAGCAGCAGACGAGTAGGATTACATCGCCCTTCTTTGTGACTAAAAAGAAAATGTGCTGTCGCAACACCATCATGTTGACATGCAATCAGCTGTGCCCGCAGCAAACTTGTTTACTTCCTGTCATCGGACCTATGTTTTCAGTGTGCTTTCCTTTCACATAAAACCAGGTGCCAGAACCAACAGGTTTTAGGATTCATTTTGACAAAATGAAACCAGTAAGATGTTGGATGAAAGTCAGTCAGAGGGAAATGTTTTTCATTTTCTTGTTGCCATTTTTTGGTTTACAATAGCATTTTATTTTTACTGTTGATTTTTCGATATCTATAAAATGCATTTTAAGTCCCCTCAAAACTTCAGGAAAGTACATTTACATCTACATTTGAAGTGTGTGTTGGCAATCCTTGTGTAAAATATGTCACTTTTTCTAATAATACTAATCCGTTTTATTTATAGAGTGCTTTTCATCCTAATAGTGCTAATATCTAATTGACAAACGATTACTGAAAGTTAATGCTAAACAGTCAAGCTGCCAGCAGTGTCACATTCTTCCACATCAGTAAATGGCTGTTTGGAATTTTTGAGCAGAAAACATGTCTCAGATGTCAAATTGGCCATCTGGGACTTTTCCTAGACACACTAACAGTGCACACCAGCGCCGTGTGCCGTTCACAAACGGCATCCCCTTTAGTTGCTTGTTGGCTTTCGCTTCCATCCATAAATCTACTGGCCTTTCTGGTGTTAGGCGTCACTGCACGTCCTCATTAATGCTGTTCCAACACAGGCGGCTTCTTGAATGTAACCTTTGAGTGACAGCTCCGCACAGGAAGATGGTTCAGTGGTTATCTTTGGCCTGTGTGCTCCTCAGAGTTGTGCAGACCGTAGCCTCTGCAGCAGGATATGTGTGTGTGACACAAACACTTCCTCTCACAGTGCATTGCTCTGAGACATACCTCACTTTTGCATTTGCACATTTTGCCTCCACTGCTTCATTTTACATGTTTGGGGATGCAGAGGCCAATCACAGTATTATAAAAGGTATACAAGAAGTTATTGCAGCTCACTTCACAGTTTACAAGCTTCCTTGAAATATATTATCTTACCTTTGAGCAGTAGTAATGTTTAAATGATTTAGGGCTGAAACAATTAATGGAGTAACTTGAGTTACTCATACAAAAATGCATGAATGCTAAGTCTCTGCATCGATGATTCGTTTAATTCCTATCTCGGGCGTTATGCGGCCTGCTCAGCGCAGGGATCATTGGTCCACATGTACTGTTTATGCGGAAGCACACCACTACATCCGGAAAAGGAAGAGGATCATTTCACACAGAATCCAAAGTGCCAACGACCGTCGTTAGAGTGGCAGTCGTTGGTGGGAAGTAGGTTTGGACTTCGTCAGTGCTCTATTGAGACTTAACGACAGTTGTTTGAATCACAATTGTGAACAATTGTACTATGTACCTGTCATTGCAGGGGTCTTGGCCCGGTTTGTAGTTGTGTATGTATTGTGTCTCCCTTTATTACAGTCTCTTTCTGTCTTTTCTCTACTCTGAAATAAATACTAGACTACACAGTGCGCTGATCTCTACCAGAGCGTTTCCAGACCTTACATGATATCTTGAACCTGCATATTGGTTGAGGGGAGGTTAGTGTCCCGGTTTATGTGCGGTTTGTCTTTGAAACACAAAAACAAAAACTTCCTATCACGGCAAATCCATTTACTTGAAGGGGTTCCTGTGAAGCAGTTATGGCTTTCTGCAGCCTTAATCAACATGAGCACCTGTTCAAAAATAGCTTTACATGATGTAATGGTACACGGTAAAAGATGCAGCAGCCAAAGTGAACTAATCTAAATGAATGTGAATTGAAGTGGGAAAGAGGAGTCAGTAGTTATGCAGTGCATCCATGAGATTTGACCTCCCGGCTGCTTGTTTTCTGTACGATGGATATTGCAGGCTGCTGTCTTATCACTCCCCTGCTTATCCTGTGAGCAGGTTCTGGCCCCACATCCTCTCAGACTCCCTCCAGACACAGCACAGAAGTTTTGTCTTATTCTGTGCTGTGTGTAAATGCCATACAGGCACTGCTCTGTCCTTCATCATTTCTCCCACAGTGTGCTGATGGTCTTTCATCTCTCTCAGGTTTTCTGTACTCACAAATGATGGAAAAGGGCTTTGATGTAGTGTCCTATCAGTAACGGTGTGGGCCTCAGGCTCTCATACTCCCTTGCTCCCTTGCTGTCTCACTCTGAAAACATATTGTCAGGGCGTGGTGGACAACAGAGTCCACCCAGCTGAAAAGCCTTTGTTTGTTGTAGTTTAGTGTAGCTGTGCCAATAGCAACTGCCTGCGTGGGTCTCTATGAAATTCTCGGAGCAGTAGTGGTCTATTAAATTAGACTCTGCATTTGCCGATGTTTTGCAACCTTTCACATCAGATTTAACCACCTGAGCTCCGGGGGAAGAAAACAAACCTTATTTCCCATAACACTTAAAAGGGAATCTTTTTTTCCCTCCACTGGAGAGTGCACAACAGCACTGCAAACATACACACAAGTAAAGCTTGTGGAGCCTTCACCCTTGCATACTGACCCGTCTAAGTGGATTAGTCGACTAATGGGTTGTTTTGGTCTTAGACGTAGTTGGAGTCTCCCTTTGTTTGAAATGTTTCTGATAAGTTTCCCTGATCTCAGTTTACTGAACCATGGAAACTTCTTCAATATAAAGAGGGAAGTGGAGGGCTCAGTACAGAGATATCCCTGCGTTAGCCAAGTCCATCTCGCTCTCTCTCACTACTACTATGTTATGAATAATATTAAATAATGCTACAATATTGATTCTATTCTTTCAATGTTAATGCACAGAGAGAGACTCCTGTGTTTATTCTCCCCCCCCCCCCCCCCCCCCCCCATGGCGCCCTTTGGCCTCCCAACCCTACTGGCCTGCCTCCGCTCCTGGTTGGAGATGTCATAACAGAGCCACTCTGCTGCGGTATTCCTCAGAGGAATGTGCTGCCCTTGGTTCTGGTGTGTGGTTTGGCTGCCGTCTGTCAGGCCAGTCCGGTGCTGGCATCCTCCAAGGCACACCTGTTGGTGCCAGTCGACGTAGAACCAGCGCTCTGTTGTCCCCCCGTCCCAGCCGATCACTGCCGGCACTCATTGGCCAATGGTGTGTGGGAAAAGTGAGCCATGCACAGACCTGCCTATCCTGCAGTATAAAGCATGAAAGATAGATCTCAGTGTCTTTAAATAGTGTGTGTGTGTGTGTGTGTGTGTGTGTGTGTGTGTGTGTGTGTGTGTGTGTGTGTGTGTCTCTGTTTGTATGTGTATATGTGTGATTTAAAAAAAAATTATATATATATATATACAGTGGGTACGGAAAGTATTCAGACCCCCTTAAATTTTTTACTCTTTGTTAAATTGCAGCCATGTGCTAAAATCATTTAAGTTCATTTTTTTCCTCATTAATGTACACACAGCACCCCATATTGACAGAAAAACACAGAATTGTAGACATTTTTACAGATTTATTAAAAAAGAAAAACTGAAATATCACATGGACATAAGTATTCAGACCCTTTGCTCAGTATTGAGTGGAAGCACCCTTTTGAGCTAATACAGCCGTGAGTCTTCTTGGGAATGATGCAACTAGTTTTTCACACCTGGATTTGGGGATCCTCTGCCATTCCTCCTTGCAGATCCTCTCCAGTTCTGTCAGGTTGGATGGTGAACGTTGGTGGACAGCCATTTTGAGGTCTCTCCAGAGATGCTCAATTGGGTTCAAGTCAGGGCTCTGGCTGGGCCATTCAAGAACAGTCACAGAGTTGTTCCGAAGCCACTCCTTCGTCATTTTAGCTGTGTGCTTAGGGTCATTGTCTTGTTGGAAGGTGAACCGTCGGCCCAGTCTGAGGTCCATAGCACTCTGGAAAAGGTTTTCGTCCAGGATATCTCTGTACTTGGCCGCATTCATCTTTCCTTCAATTGCAACCAGTCGTCCTGTCCCTGCAGCTGCAAAACACCCCCACAGCATGATGCTCCCACCACCACACTTGACTGTAGGGATGGTGTTGGGCAGGTGATGAGCGGTGCCTGGTTTTCTCCACACATACCGCTTAGAATTAAGGCCAAAAAGTTCTATCTTTGTCTCATCAGACCAGAGAATCTTATTTATCATAGTCTGGGAGTCCTTCATGTGTTTTTTGGCAAATTCTATGCGGGCTTTCATGTGTCTTACTCTGAGGAGAGGCTTCCGTCGGGCCACTCTGCCATAAAGCCCTGACTGGTGGAGGGCTGCAGTGATGGTTGACTTTCTTGAACTTTCTCCCATCTCCTCACTGCATCTCTGGAGTTCAGCCACTGTGATCTTTGGGTTCTTCTTTACCTCTCTCACCAAGGCTCTTCTCCCCCGATTGCTCAGTTTGGTTGGACGGCCAGCTCTTGGAAGAGTTCTTGTCATCCCATACGTCTTCCATTTAAGGATTATGGAGGCCACTGTGCTCTTGGGAACTTTAAGTGCAGCAGAAATTTTTTTGTATCCATGGCCAGATCTGTGCCTTGCCACAATTCTGTCTCTGAGCTCTTCAGGCAGTTCCTTCGACCTCATGATTCTCATCTGCTCTGACATGCACTGTGAGCTGTAAGGTCTTATATAGACAGGTGTGTGGCTTCCTTAATCAAGTCCAATCATTAGAATTAAACACAGCTGGACTCCAATGAAGGTGAAGAACCATCTCATGGATGATCAGAAGAAATGGACAGTACCTGAGGTAAATATACAAGTGTCACAGCAAAGGGTCTGAATACTTATGTCCATGTGATATGTCAGTTTTTCTTTTTTAATAAATCTGTAAAAATGTCTACAATTCTGTGTTTTTCTGTCAATATGGGGTGCTGTGTGTACATTAAAAGGAAAAAAAATGAACTTAAATGATTTTAGCACATGGCTGCAATTTAACAAAGAGTAAAAAATTTAAGGGGGTCTGAATACTTTCCGTACCCACTGTATATATATATTTTATCCTGTTTTTTTTTTTTCTTCTCAAAAATAAGGAATTATTGGATTTAATGACCACAAATATTTAAATTAAATGTTATTTCCCATAAGCTGTGCCTATTTGAGAGATGGATAATTTGAAATAGGGCACGGTGGTGTGGTGGTTGCATGTTCTCCCCGTATCTGCATGGGTTTTCTCTGGGTCCTCCAGCTTCCTCCCACAGTCCAAAGACATGCAGGTGTTCAGTTCATTGATGACTCTAAGGTCGCACTCACACTGTCCATCCGTACCGTGCCAAAGCACGTTTCGCGGCTAAAGTCTAGTTTGTTTGACCAGTGTGAGTGCAACCGTACCGCGTCTAGGAGCGGCACGCTTGCCGGCCACGGACCGTTTGGGAGAGGTGGGTTTTTGTAAAGCATGTTTGCACATGTACGTGCGTGCGCACGTGTACGAGCACGAGGCCTATGACCGTCATTTTATGTGCGCCTGTTGGGACATAGAAAAAAGAAAGAGGGACCATGCGTGGACATTTAAAACAATGGCGGCGAAAGCTTCACGTTGGTGTGATGCAGAGGTGGAGTGTTTACTGCAGATTTGGTCGGATGAAAATATTCAAAAACAGTCGGACAAGACGCACAAAAACTCTGAGGTCTATGGAAAGATTTGTAAACAAAGCGACGCATCGTATAGGCAGCAAGAAGCATTCGCAGAGGCCCAGGTAGTGTGAATACAAATGGGCCTGGCCCGCGGAGGGAGAGGGAGGGGGGGACAAGTACCCTTAAGCACGGGGCTCGGTACAGACGAACAGTGTGAATGCGCCCTAAATTGCCCGTAGGTGTGAGTGTGAGTGTGAATGGTTGTCTGTCTCTGTTTGTCTCCCCCGCAACCCCGATAGGGACAAGCAGTTGAAGATGGATGGATGGATGATTTGAAATTACATTTTTTATATAACTGCTCATTACAGTTGTTTTTCTCAAACATGTACTTATTTTAAACAAGGCCATTGTCAGAAAAATGTGAAGTATAAACTTATGGCATGCACTTTTCAAACACTGCAGAAAAAGTCAATCTTACTTATACACATACACGTCTCTCTCTCTATCTAGCTCTCTCTCTCTCCCTCTCGCTCTCTCTCACACACGGACACGCACACACACACACACACACACACACACACACACATGAAGTGGCACTTTGAAACATTTCCATCAATAATCCCTGTCTGGGTGGATTTGGCTTTCCTGGTGTGCTGATGCTCGGCATGTTAGCCATACAACTGTCGTACCAGGCTTTGGGGTTTTATTTAGGGGCGCAACCAGAAATTTCAGGGGCACACATGGTAAATCAATAATAGATGCAGAAATTACAATGTGCTGTTTCAAATTCAGTGTCACATTTTTTTTGTGCTTTTTGGTGCAACATAGAAGGTAAACTGACAGCACCATTGCTGTCATGACAGTACAATATTAAACATATATACCATACATTCAGGATAAGGGGTGTGACGAGACGATACACTATATTGAGTCCACGAGAACGAGATGCAAAGAGATTTTAACATTATTTTAAAATGTCAGTGTTTTCTTCACGTGGGTGGATTTTCACAGAGTGCTGCAAGTGTCTATTGTGTAATTGCGCCCTATGCAGTTAGAAAATTGCATTTATCATATTGCAATATTATCGCAAATGCAAATAAACAATGCGCCCAAATAAATAAATGAATAAATGTATGTATTATATTATATTGTTGATCAGTCAGCGGTGAAAACATCTACTTCCAACAATTTCACCGTCTTTAAACAATCACTTTGCATGCTGTATCTCGATACCTTGCAAGTTATCAGGGATACTTCCAAGAGTCACCTGTCTTAGTTTTGTGTAGTTTTTTCCCCCAATGTGGCATATTACACAAGGACAGGGATTTTGAAATGATGCAGTCACTATATCCAGCGGTTATTGACTAGCTTGACCAACCACAACTGCTCCTAAAACCCTAATGTCTTAATGTAGTCCTGGAGACACCTACTGTAGCAAGAGCTATCACAGAGGTGGTTTTGAGTATTTTGACAGGTGTTCTATTTCTGTCTGTCTGCAGATGACTTCACAACAGTGCAAGATAAAGTCATGAGACATTACAGGACTCTAGTCTCTGGTCTCTAGTCATTTATATGTCTACACATTAAACAAGTTACAGCATGTTAATACTAGAGCTTTGCTGTTGGATTTGTTTCCTCACTTTTGATGGAGTCAGGCTAGCAGGTTTCCCTTGCCTCCCACCAGTGTCTTTCCCAAAACGTAGGATTGTCCTTTTTTTAATTTTTTTTTTTTAAATAAAAGCCATTCTCTGTCCAGGCAGGGCTTCCCCCAATGTAATGTTAGCCCAGTGACCCACTGGACCAAATCTCCAGTCAGCTTTTAGCATTGGCTCAATACAGGGCCCTATGATAGCTTTTTTCAAATTCTCAAATTTGTGATTCTGCCCATGTTTCTGTTCATCAGCTTTTCTTGGGAAATATTCGATCTATTATGTGATTAAAACAATGTACAGGAGATGTAGAGAGAAATACTTTCGGATCCAATTAAAATAGGACATACATTCTTATTGCCAATAACAGAAGGCTTAGGCAACTTAGTTGTTTTGTGTTGGTTATACAACCCTGTGTAATATCAAGTCAATTACCCTGATGTAGGTGAAAAGGGTCTGCTCACTGAGGGAGACAAGTATGACTTGAATGTTTTGAGAGGGCTGGAATAAGAGCGAATGGCATCTCAGCAGCAGAGGACTCACGTGACCTGGCTGCTATTTGTCTTTTGGTTGGCCTCAAGGTGGAGAATGATACTCCTAACAGCTGCAGGAAGCATTTCCGGCGTAGGGTTTTCTCCTCAGCCAAGCACACGGACATCCAGCAATGAACCAAAGCAGGGATGCATCGATAACTACCTTTCTCCACCACCAGTACATATTCTCATCACAAGATTTTGAATTTGTGAACTTGTTGGGCTTAGAAGACCTTTCTTTCACTGAACCTTATCATGCTAGGGACGACTCATTCACATTTTTCCTCTGGAGAAAACCGAGAGCATCATGTTTTCAAGGAAAGTCCTTCAGATGGATTAGAACAGTCTGTTTACCTGATGTTTTATAGATTTGTTTTGTCAGATTTTTGCCTTAGATTATTGCCCTGTTTTAACCTTAACCATTAACTCATCCAGCATATGTAGTAAGGGCCTGTTGGAGTTGGGGTCAATAGAGGCCTTTTTCCTGTGTGTTGGGACCCGATAACACCACGAGCGGTGGAGTGAACTGATGGAATGAGCTGGCAAAAGACAGAAGTGCTGTTAATGTCCTGCCGTCTGTCTGCTTCAAAGAGCATGATGACATGCAGTAAGTGCATTTCGTAAGGCAATAAAGGGTGAAGATTTGGCTGGTGCATACTTGGCATGTCATCGCTAAGCGCCTGAGTGCAAGCAGTCTCATTGTGTTCAATTGCCTCACAGTGAGTGTTGAGAGACAGCGCTGCCACACAACAGCTCCAGCTACAGTGGGCCGGAAGGGCGCTAGTTTGAATCCTGGACCAGATGAGTCTATAAGGTGGAAGTGGATAAGAAATGATTTTGCCTTCCTCAGTAGCTGAAGTGGAGGTACCTTTGAGCAAGGCTCTGGGAGATACTCGGAGAAAGCTTTAAGTGTTCATCCCCCACAGAGTCCACATCATGATTTAACTGGACCCGTCCTGTTGCATTAGACTCTTAACACACAGCATCTTCAGGTTCAGGTGTGTGATGTTTTAGGTGTAAATCTCTCAAAAGCTGTTGTACTGCTAAAGCTGAGAGCCGGTGCAGCTCTACTTCTTTGTCCTCTCATGTTGGCAGACTGGACACTACAGTGACTCACTACTGCCTCTCGAGGTACAAGAGGTATTAGAACGGCAGCGGCGTGCACCGCTCAGATTTGCCCCTCTGCCCCTGCACTCAAAGTTCAAATCAGGTGAACTTTGATCTTGTTGCCGCTGACCTTTTCAAAAGCTCAACCAATGAGATAGAAGCTTTGATTGTGACATCTACGTTTCCAAGGCAACCAGAGAGCGACATCAAGCCGATTAGAAAGATGAAGGAAAAACGTATTATTTGTGTATCCGAGTATCCCAAACTATTTAACGTTACATTATAGTCGTTTCACGATCTGTGAAGAAAACGTAATGATGAAGGCTTATAAGCATCAAAGCAGGTTTGTGAATAGGCAGTTTACCAGCTCATGGTTGTTATAACGCTAATGTTGATTTAGGTGTGTGTGTGTGTGTGTGTGTGTGTGTGTGTGTGTGTGTGTGTGTGTGTGTGTGTGTGTGTGTGTGTGTGTGTGTGTGTGTGTGTGTGTGTGTGTGTGTGTGTGTGTGTGTGTGTGTGTGTGTGTGTGTGTGTGTGTGTGTGTGTGTGTGTGTGTGTGTGTGTGTGTGTGTGTGTGTGTGTGTGTGTGTGTGTGTGTGTGTGTGTGTGTGTGTGTGTGTGTGTGTGTGTGTGTGTGTGTGTGTGTGTGTGTGTGTGTGTGTGTGTGTGTGTGTGTGTGTGTGTGTGTGTGTGTGTGTGTGTTCCTCCTGGAGGCGGGGCTGTGGAATGGGATTGACATGGAAGTTATGTGTGGTATTTATGGCTGTTTCTATGCAGCTTTGTTATCTAAAGGACAAGGCATAGAAGGCTGTTAAAGTGCCAGACTATAAATCAGGTATTAGTCAACCTCCAGACTGTTATGAAGATCTTACTCATGATTTTAAGTTCTCATAGTCTTTAAAAGTCTCTCATCAGTTGCTACGCTGAGGCCGGCCATATGAACAAAACGTCATATCACGATATAGGTCATTTCATATCAATAACAACATAACAATATACAGAGGAGATCACAAATAGAGAACCAAAAGAGAAGCAAATATATCTATATATTTCTTTTGCTTAATGTAGGCTATCAATAACGGGGAACTGCAAAATATGTTTTCCCAGTACATTCTTAAACTATTTATTCTTTTTAATTGCAGCGTGAACATAATAAGCCAGGGGTGGGCAATTCCGGTCCTGGAGGGCCACTGTCCTGCTGTTTTAGGTTTCTCTAACACACCTGATTCTAATGATTTGCTCGTTATCAAGCAGCTGATGCCCGTCACAGTTTGATTATTGTTAGACTCAGGTGTGTTAGAGCAGGGAGAAACCTAAAACATGCAGGACAGTGGCTCTCCAGGACGGTGAGCTGTGAGCGCCTGTCACAGGACTGCTGTTGTGGATGTGAGTCCAGTGCCGGTTATTGAGTGGTATCTGACAGGGGCATCTTATTTAAAGTATTGTTGTTATAACATAAATGTGTTACGTTTGTAGCTTTCTTACTGACGGTATATTAGGGGTGGGCGATAAGATGGTGAAGCAAAGCAGAGACATCGTAGTATCGTCTATAGGGCACATTCTATCTTTTGCTGTTCTGTTGCACTGACGTGTCTGGTGTGTGTAGACCGGTCTGTGTGCGTGTTACAGCGGTTTAATGAAGAGAGAAGCAGAGTCTGTGCGCTAATAATGACTTCGGCTCACTTGGGGCGGCAGTAGCTCAGTACATAGGTGACTTGGCTGGGAACCGTAGGGTCGCTGGTTCAAGTCCCTGTGTGGACCATGTATGGAGCGTGGACTGGTGGCTGGAGAGGTGCCAGTTCATCTCCTGGGCACTGCCGAGGCACCGAACCCCCAACTGCTCGGGGCGCTGGTCACTGGCAGCCCCCTCGCTCTAACATCTCTCCTTAATTGCATGTATAGGTCCTGGTTGTGCGTGTGTGTATTTCGGGCCTGTGTGTGTAACATGTATAATAATAAGAGTGAAAATTGAATTTCCCCGTGTGGGATAAAAATAAAGTAATTCTTCTTCTTCTTCTTCTTCTTCATCTTCACACTCCCCTTAGTAGGGGAAGGCTATTCCCCTGAATCTGACGGAAACATATCCTTGCATCTGATAAATTAACAACATAAATTTGTTTTTTATGAATTTGTTCATTATTAAATTAGTTATAACCCTAACAAAGCCGACTTATTAAGACATCTGCACAATTTCTCCAGTTTTATTTGTACATAATTACTGAGGTAGATGTCTGAATACTTAACTACCTTGCTAAGCCTTCAACTGAAAACTTCTATCAGATCCTGATTTATGGGGGTTTGATGCTAAGCTAAAGATAGCCCAATGAATTTACCAAGCTCCAGCAGCCCTTAATGAGGCAGCCGAAATAGTCTGAGAGGTTTTAACCGTGGCTCTGAAACTGACAAATAATCTGTAATTGTGAATCATGGAGCCGAGGAATCTGCAGTCGTGCAGCTGGCCAGTAAAGCCGAACAGAACCAACTGTTTCTGAACCTTTTTTTTAGCCCGCCACCCTGCTGCAGTCCATGTCCTCTCAACCCTCAGTGGTATGATATAAGTTTTCCCATAACTTTGGTTTTCTTCTGTTCATCAATGTCTGTCTGTGATATAACAAAAACGGGCAGTTGTGTTGTTCTGAGCAGGGCAGTGGCCATTTGCTCCCTGACTGTTTGTACCTGTTAAATGTAGTTTACGGGCTGCTTGCACAGCTCTCTCTTTTAACAATTTAGCTGGTATTTAGTAGTTATTAGTAGAAGCCAGCAGGTTCACTCTGCAACATGTCCATGAGTCACTGTATGACTGGTTGTTGTGGATAGACTCAGAAGTTGCTCCACACATGCAATGTTGCTGCTTTTGATTTTCAATTACAATTTTGGCTTCCATTGATTAGGAAAACAATATAATGGAGATACAATCATTATTGGGCCGCGTTCTCTTTCACAATGATTCTCTTGTTTTGTCTTGTGTTTCCTTTACAGGGGTGCACTTTGACTGTTGAATACAGTTTACCGAAGTGTTCAAAGTATGTCTGAATCCATTTGGCAGCCAGAAAAGACATGTAGCGAATCCACAACATCTCAATATTATGTGCTTGGATAATACTGAAGCCTAGAAACACACATTCCCATTAGCACTTTCATATCATATGTTGTAATAAGGATGTAGTTTCCAACTGAACTATTATATAATACTAGATTATTTTATTTATTTCCTTTTTTTTCTTTTTTGTTTTTGGTTGAGAAAATTCACTGATAAGAAGACGAGTAATAAGTAAATAAGTATTTTCAAAAGGTTCAATAATGTTTGTTTCTGAAGCGTAGAGTAATCGTGTTAAATAATTGTGATCTCAAAAGATGAATCCGACGAAGTACCTGAAGTGAACTAGCCTCCATTACTGCGGTGGCGTCTCCCTCCAGTCTGATGTGATTGAATGGGAGCTGTCATAGAATTTAACCTTTTCTACAACCTTCACAAACCTTTACCTCATGAAGAGCGCCCCTGTCTGAGGCCGTACGGTCTACATGGATTCAAACCTTTACCTCATGAAGAGTGCCCCTGTCTGAGGCCATACAGTCTACATGGATTCCAACCTTTACCTCATGAAGAGCGCCCCTGTCTGAGGCCGTACGGTCTACATGGATTCCAACCTTTACCTCATGAAGAACGCCCCTGTCTGAGGCCGTACGGTCTACATGGATTCAAACCTTTACCTCATGAAGAGCGCCCCTGCCTGAGGCCGTACGGTCGTCATGGATTCAAACCTTTACCTCATGAAGAGAGCCCCTGTCTGAGGCCGTACGGTCTCCATGGATTCAAACCTTTACCTCATGAAGAGCGCCCCTGCCTGAGGCCGTACGGTCGTCATGGATTCAAACCTTTACCTCATGAAGAGAGCCCCTGTCTGAGGCCGTACGGTCTACATGGATTCAAACCTTTACCTCATGAAGAGCGCCCCTGCCTGAGGCCGTACGGTCGTCATGGATTCAAACCTTTACCTCATGAAGAGAGCCCCTGTCTGAGGCCGTACGGTCTCCATGGATTCAAACCTTTACCTCATGAAGAGCGCCCCTGCCTGAGGCCGTACGGTCGTCATGGATTCAAACCTTTACCTCATGAAGAGAGCCCCTGTCTGAGGCCGTACGGTCTACATGGATTCAAACCTTTACCTCATGAAGAGTGCCCATGTCTGAGGCCGTACGGTCCACATGGATTAAAACCTTTACCTCATGAAGAGAGCCCCTGTCTGAGGCTGTATGGTCTACATGGATTCAAACCTTTACCTCATGAAGAGTGCCCCTATCTGAGGCCGTACGGTCTACGTGGATTCAAACCTTTACCTCATGAAGAGTGCCCATGTCTTCATGAGGTAAAGGTTTGTGTAGTTCACATTCATTTTTTTCTCCGAAGTTGAAGTTTCCCACTGCTGTTGGAGCAGCAGAGAATTGCACAGGTTCTGCTGGACGGCACCGTGAGATGGCGAAACACACAAACGACTCGCCAGATTCGTCTATATTGACAAAAATGATCCTGATTATGACCATAATCTAGCACACTAACCACTTTAGCTGTTAAACATTTGGACATAATTACCCTGCTTTACACTGGATTAGAAATACCAGAAAGACAAGTTGACAATGCAGAAGTTGATCTGAATGTACCATAAGTGGGCAATTTCAAGTCATTGTGATGCAGAAGTTTCTGAAACATGTTATACTGACCTTTAAACTTCTATATACTAGAGCATCCTCCTCTCAGTGGATTAAACGACTAATTGGTCATTTTGGTCCTCTGGGGAAAATACATGGCGTGCCCACAACAGAGTGTGTCCACTATACACACTCTTTGTGGAGAAACTCAGTTTTGCAGATCTGTCAACAACACAAAAATGCCAAGAACCTTAAATTGTCCAGATAATAACGAACACGTTCTTCTTTTCATATGTCCATGTTCTGTGACAAATCTTTTTTTATTTTTGAAACAGCTGCATAATCATTTCATTGTTGTTAAAACATGTTAAGAAACTATAAAGCTTGACAGCTTCAACAAATATATATATACTGTATATATTCATTTTGACTTTTTAGGTTTAAGTGTTTTAATTAATATAAGAAATAAAAAATGTAAGTTTCACATGCTCATCTAATATTTCATTCCATTACTTTTGATGATGTTTTAGTTTTACACCGTGGTGTCATTTCACTATCAGTATCAAGATATTTTAGGCAGGTATCGTACCGCAGTCATAATTTTGGTATTGTGACAACACTAGTAGAGTACATTACGTCAACTGATCAACTAGTCAACAAAATCATATGAATGTTAGTTGACGTAAGAATTTCTTTAGTGCATCCTTTATATCGACCGAAGGATCCTTTTACCTGACTGAAAAGTTTGCAGTAAGTAAAGGCCCTGCTTCCATTCCAGCGATCCTGTTTTCTCTTGACTTCCTCTGTTTGTGACTCAGACGCTGAACACAGTGGCTTCATAATTACTACTTGACGGCTGCTATATGGGAGGCTTGGACAAACACATGAAGGCAGCGTTAGTCCTTCTAGTGATTGACGGCTGTCGGCCAAAACCTCTGGCAAAGTCAACAAACAGACCTGCCATAACCAAAACTTACCAACAGTTTGCTTTTCTCACTTCCAGACTTGAGTCAGACTCGGAGGGAAAAAATATTTCTAAAACTGCATACAAGCCCCATTTGCTTTCACATACATTCTTCTTATGAAATGATAATGATGGCAATATGCTTTGTTATAGCTTTCTACGTTTTGCAATCATCATACTCAGTTTTTAAATGATCAGTAATGTATCTAGTGACAGGCATATCGATTCATGTTTTAACTCTTTAATTAATCATCTTTTCCCTGTTTCGTATAATCAAAATTTGATATCTCATGGTTTTGGAGACAAAACAAGACTGACTTGAAGGGCCCTAGGAAACTAATAGACATTTTCCCCTATTTTCAGACTGTAAATAGACCAAATGATTATCAGTTAATGATGAAAAGAATTTTCAGAGTAATCAACAATGAAAACGATGGTTAGTTGCAGCCTGTTAACCCTTTAATATATTATCCTCCTGTCGCGTTTGTTTTTTAGGAAACAATAGCCTTTTTGTAAATGCACAAAAGAACAAACCATGACTTATTGACAATTAAAAATAAGGTATATCTGTTCTAATGCTGAAAAGATGTAAGAGTTGACAGTTGTCAGATCAGTGGACGGGTAGGTTGACTATTTCGGTTAAAGGAAGAGCAAGGGCTTTTTGTGACTCGGCGCTGCTTTCTCAGAAGACAGGAAAATGCCTTTATCTGTCTGGTCACCCCTTCCTGGTGCACACCAACAACATGTCTCATCTGCATCCTGCATTTAGCATTTCCCGTTCTTCGCTGCTCCACACCTTGTTGTTGGAGCACACTTTTGGAAGAAGATCTGAAGAGTTTTCTTTACACAACAGGATCCACCAAGACATGCAGAGATGGGTGTAATAAATAACATAGGAGCAGAAAGCCAAAAGATATTTAGTGTTTGGCCAGGCCATTGCCTGCTGCTGCACTGTGCTGACTTTATGCTATCCTGTGACATAAAGTGCTCAGGCATCCATCCAAGTGCTTTATATACCCAGTTTAAAGGTTTGCATTACCCTTTTTTTCTCCCATTGTCTCTGCTTAGATTGGTTGGGTAAAATCTCCTCCCTCCTCTTGGCCTGTGGCAGTATTTAGAGGAATACTGCACTTCTTGCAATGAATAGCTACAGTTTGTAAAGTGGCTGCCTTCCTTCGAAGCACGCTATCCCAATAAGGTGTGACAGTAATGTACACGGTCACATGGTTTGGATACCGCTGCTTTGCTGACTGTTTTATGGCTGGAAAAATACCCTCTATCATGTAACCCATCTTTCCTTTTAGCTTATAGATGATGCTATACCTGCTCAATGAGAGTCTGTGTCCAGGCTTGTCAGCTGGCAATTAATGTTTCCGCAATGTAAAGAAAAACACTGCACAGTGCCCTGGTGAGGCTGTCATTGTTACACGCTCAGTCTTTCTTTTCACATATTAATGTTTGCTTTGCAGATCGGTCACACCTCCTTTTTTTAATTCAGATTTTCTTGGAAGAAATCATGGATTAGTGGTTTAGGATAAGGCTTTTCATGTTGCTGAGGTTTCTATTATAAGCTCGGGATGTGGTCCTGACACATAAAGCCAAAGGAAAGTAAAGCAGGGAGCAGGAGCCTCAGAAACAACAACTGCTGTGCAGAGGTGGAAGATTGTTGCACAGCCGCTCTAAACATATGCACCTTTTGGTTAAATTCTTACTATTTAAAATGTTGTGATCAAGAATGGAGGATGTAGTGGGCAGCCACATAGCACCCTCAGAGCCACTTGGGGGTCAGTGTCTTGCTCAAGCATACTCCAATATGTGGGCAGGAGGAGCCAGGGATTCAACTGACAATCTTGTAGATAAAGGACAACCCGCTCTCCCCCTCTGAGCCACATAGATTGTAGATTGTACCTACTGTCCCACACTATTTCACCAAAGAATTTGTGATCTCGCCGTCATCAATATAAGGCTGCCCCCCCTTAGTCAATAAGTTGACTAATCGGTCGTGTTGGTGTATGTCGACTAAGATATCTAGTAATCTTTTATGGTCAGTCAATTTTACAAATCAACTAATCGATTACTCGACAAAATCATATGATAGTCTACTAAAACTTTCTTTAATCTAGGACAGCCATCCACCATTAGTATCTGATTACAGGTAGTGTTGGAGTACTCAGACCTCCCAGCAGGGCGTGTTAAGCCCTTTTCACACATGCACTGCAAACCTGCAACCTGTATCTAAACATTACCAGGCGGGTCTGTATAGGTGTGTTTATATCAGGGTAAAATGTTCCTGCTCGGAAAGTTTCAGACCACGCCCTCTCAAATGACCGTTCACTCGCCATGTTTCCATGACAAAAAAAGGCCCCAGAGGGATTTAGGTGACTCTGGAGGTGAAATATCACTCTGAATGGGTTTAGATTGTCGGTGATCTTTGATACAGCAGCGCTTACCTCTTTCTCAAAGTGACAAATACAGAATAGTTTTATTAATAGTTGTTTGATTTAAGGTGGCCTGAATGATTCACAACATCAACTTATGTACAAATAACATGAAAGAAAACCCTCCATCGGCCGCTGCAGCACTCATTTTACAAGCCCGTGCAAAGATGCGTGTGCACAGATCATTTTCTGTGCTGTGTTCTTCTTCACCACTGGATAAAAGTGTCTACTCTACTTCACTGTGTTTTTGTTGCGTCTGTACGAACACACGTCCATCCTGCTGAGAGCTACATCCAATCAGCAACCGGGCTTCTCTCAGGGGTTTGAGCGTCTGTTTTTCGCAGGGCCCCTGCACGTTCTACCCAAGTGAGAATGCACCTGAGACAAATCATTTCCTGTGGTGTGCTGCTTGTGTGAAAGAGAAACTCCGGACCGACATTATCCAGAGTTTATATGTGAAAACGGCTTTAGATAGCCTTTCCCTAGCCGTCTGACCCTCAACTAGGGCTGTAACAGTACACCAATCTCACGATACGATATATATCACGATATTCAGTCAACGATGTGATTCGATACGTTCCTCATTTTCTGAAAGATTTAAAAGGTATAGTGTAGGGATGTCCGATAATATCGGCCCACCGATATTATCGGCCGATATTGAGTTAAAAATGTAATATCGGGAATTATCGGTATCGGGTTTTTACAACCGATGTTAGTTCTGTAGGCTTCAGCATTTCCGAGTGTACCTGAATGCAACACGGGCCGTAGGCTTCAGCATTTCCGAGTGTACCTGAATGCAACACGGGCCGTTTACAGGCGCGTGCTTGATGACGTATAACAACAACAACACGCTCACTCGTAGGTTGCTAACCGTGGCTAACAAGCTTCAGCTCTCCCGGTGCATGAGATGTCCGTGGTTTGGAAGTATTTCCAAGTGTCACCTACTAACAGTGAATGTGCGCCTTGCAATGACTGCAAGGCGTTAGTTATGAGAGGAGGAAACAAGGCGTCTTCCTTTAATACATCACATTTAAACCCACCGCAAGAAGAATCATGCGGAGTTAAACGCTACATCTGTGCAGCAAAGTGATGGAAAGAAGCAACAGCCGACACCGAGAAACAAACTTTTTCTATCGTTCAAGATGCCGGATTCACCAAACTTGTGTAGTTTCTCGAGCCCGTTATGTCTGTATAACGCCCAGTCACAAGTATTTCTCAGACCAGTGCTTACCCGAACTGTACAGCGTTGTTTACCGTCACGTCGAGAAGGTAATTTCTGGTGCTGTATCCATTAGATCCAATACAGGTTAGCATGTTGAGCTTGACTGCTGATTTATTGATTGTATTATTTGTCAAGTTACTCAGTCTGGGAAAAGAAAACTAAGTTTGTTTACTACTCTGGACTGAAGCTATGCATCTTCCTTGTTGTGATGTTGTCTGTAGTGTTGTTTGAGGCAAAATATTCTCTCTAAAAACACAAACAATTAAATGAATGGCACTTTTTTCAATAACTTATTTTGTACAGACTGTGTTTACATTTGAAAAGCCGTGTTGCATCTATGTATGCATCCAGTGGGGCATCACAATAAAATTAGGCATAATGTGTTAATTCCATAATAGGTGATATGTGATGAATTTTGGTGTAAAAAGGCTGCATATATCGGTATCAGGTGATATCGGTATCAGGTGATATCGGTATCGGGTGATATCGGTATCGGAAATTAAGGATTGGACAATATCGGAATATCGGATATCGGCAGAAAAGCCAATATCGAGCATCCCTAGTATAGTGTGATTTTAATGACATCTTGTGAGTGTTCCATTTACTTGGATTGAATTAATTGAACTGAAAACTAAAAACATCAATTACACAATATGTGTCTGACTGGACAGAGAGTCTACAGCTTGCAAATGCTGGACAAAATGAATCAAAGATGTGTTGAGAAAATTAGTTCCATTTATTGAAACGGTACAAACCAGCTTACAAGTCTTTGAATATATAATACGGTCTCAAATCCTGACAAAATAAGGTAGGCAATGGACTTGAATTTTCTGCCACCTTGGTGAAGCAGAGGTAAATTTGTGTGAACAACCGCCATCCATGTCCAGCATGGTTTGTTTTGGGTCACGCCGCAGCTTCATGGGGTCCTCCCTGTCCTCTGGTGACGTTTTAGGTGGGCTCGTAGGTGGGTGGTATTTCACAATGTTTGTGGGACACAGCTTGTCGCCACTTTCCTTCTTCCTCTTAAACCCAAAGTGCTACCACACGTCTGCTTTTAAGCACGAAGGTGCTGGATTTATATTCGCCGCCATTTTCTTGAATCTACTCGCTCTGACTCCGCAAACAGGAAGAGGTAGATGCCTGTGCAAAGAGAGGATCTAGCCGGGTCATTCGCTCTACAGCGACACTAGGGGCTGGCGCACAGAATTGCTCTTCCTGCAATTCGAACGGGGGTAAACACAGGGATATGAAAGGGATATCGATACTAGTGGCTTAAAAATCGATACTTTATTGGTATACAAAATATCAATTTATATCACAGAATTGATAAAATTGCTCAGCCCTAGACTCAACTCTTATTTTCTCTAACGTGAATGAATAGAAATACACATATTTCCGATTTGTAAAGCCTTGTTGAGAAAAAAAAATCCAAAATAAAAAGGCCATGCATAAATATGCAGATTTATCCTGGCATAAACAGTTTGCTGCTATACATTTACTACCTGATCTTTCTCAATAGGGCATTTGTGTTTATTAAAAATGTTTGCTGTGTCACTTTACTAGCATCAGAACATGAGCCACCAATGATCAAATATGGAGCAGTCTTCCTTTTGCCCTTAATGCTTTTCAGACCTTTACCTTTTCAATCCTGAAGCAATGTCGAGCGCATTGACATGCAGTCCTGTCTCTTTGCCTTAAGCAAGGAGTAATGTTTTATTTTCAGTCAGTGACTCCACTAATTTAGACCATAAGAATTGTTGACTGTGCATTAGTATTTTTATAGCAGTATGTTTCTTTAAATTGTAAACTCTGCATCTCTTTCATACCACAAAGAAGACATGGCTCTGTGAAGTTAAGCTTGTTTATGTGGTTATGGATAGTTGACCCCCTGGTCATCTGTTTCCACATGTGGACATGGGACTGGAAGATGGTTCATAGTAGTATGTCATGAATCCATAATAAGAAGGAAGATAAAAGTCATCTCTGGGGATGGCTATACTTACCCATTTTGTTATGTGTTGTCTGGAAGCATTTTCTTGTGCTCTCTCCAGAGGTAGCAGGTCAGCAAATACACATCTCCAAAGGCTGTGATATTCACACTTAAATAATTGGTGTGAATCTGATTTCAGCTGTCAAACGTTTGGATGTTGGAGAAGATGGTGTTTAAGATGAGATGACTACTGTTCAGTAATGTACAGCAATAGTTCAAAATAGAAATGCTAAATAATGTAGGTTTCAAAGCGTGATGTATGGAATGTATTCACCATCTTTCCTTTGACCTTAAAGATGACCAATTATGCTTTTCTTTCTTTTCTGATTTAAGATGTAGTTATAATTCTTAATGTGTAATAATACCACAGTGTCAAATAATGAAGAACCTGCATTTGGACGTGAGACCTGTGGACCGTTTGGTTGTGCTGTGCTCAGCTCTGAACGCTAGGGTGTCAGTCACTATTAGAGATTTCTTTGAATTTTCAGACTTTGTCTCCGTAATAGAATCATGGCTTCCATGTCCAGGTCATGCTGCTACACACAGGCTCAAAGTGTAAGCTGTAAGTTCAGCCACTTTTATGCTGTTTTGGTGGTTATTTTGGAAGTTAACCTGTTAAAGCTAACGTGGCTAGCTTCCATATAGACAGTCTTTTCAGCTGCTGAGGTTACTGATTCCGTATATGGTAAGGGGTAGGGATGTAACAATACACTCAACTCACAATTCGATACGGTTCACGATTTTTTGGTCACAATACGGTTTTGCTAGAGGTGAAAGCAGTGGGTAAAACTTACTGTTCTCCTTCCACCATTTGAGTGGCCCTGGTCATTTCTTACGCTCTTGCGTTGTTATGGGGGAGAGGATATGCAAAGCCTCTTGTCGGGATGCTTTGCCCCATTGGTTGCCCCATTTTCACTCAGGAGGTGGTGTAACGTTACTTTGCTTCTCACTATGGTGGAGGCTAATATGCTGCATGTTGCTCCTGATGATGGTATATGTGAGCAGTCTCTTGCAATATTTCCATGCTATTTTGGTTTTGTCTGTCCATTCCTCGCCGGTTGTATTTGTGTATATGGGGAATCCATACAGCGCCACACAGGTGATTTCAAATCGCTAAATGCATCCTCTATTTCAAAGTTGTGATTTTGTTTTCAAGATAACGTAACCTACTTCTAAAAAAGGAAAAGAAAAGAAAATCCTTCTTCTCTTCCATTCGCGATACATTTTTTCTGTCAACCAATGCAAATCGCCGCGCATTTGTACCGATTTTTATTCGTGTCACATTCATTGACTGCATAAAGAAAAAGTAACCTCTCTTCTCCTCATTTCCTCTGACCAAAAAAGGGCACTGATGTGGCGTTAGGGGGAGGGAGATAAGTCTGTCTGGGATACGTTTGCAGAATTTGCCATATTAGCTCACATTAGCTCCACCGCCCTGTAGCTAGAACAGAACACGTTACTAGATAAAGAGGAGCGGGAGTCCCGTGTCTCTAGCGGAGATTTCACCAGCTATGAGTTTTGGAAGAAAAAAACAAAAAACACCAGCTCTGCGAGTCAAGTGCAGGCAGCGTTTCTGATCTCTGATTTAAACTGATCTTCAACACGGTACCATGCTCATAGACTGTAAAACACCGACCCTAATCAGTTGGGGCCAGAGGCTAACTGTTACTCAAGAGGCCGCCCCTAATTGTTCATAAACTTTAACCTCCAATGAAATAATGAAATAAAAACTAGCCTGTTATAAAAATATTCACCCTCCAAAGTGTTGTCATGGAGATATGAGCTAAACATACAGACTAGAATGTTTTTAAACAGGTTTAATGATGCTGTGAAATCAGCCTGTTTAACATGGGGGTCAATGTGAAACTGCTCTATTGTGCAAACTACTCATACTGGACACACTTCCGTTTTGGATCAACCAGGAAGTCGCTATGATGGGGGCTTGGTCACGATGCATCGTTACATCCCTAGTAAGGGGCATACTATTTCCCAGTACGCAGCATAAACAGTTGACCAATCACTACTACACAATGGGCTTTTTGGGAGGGGGGGCAGAAGCTCAGACAGAGCCTGCCACACAGAGGGGCTGCATGGGGGCTGAAGCAATGGACATGAGAAATATAATGTGTTTTTTAAAGATCAAAGCAGGTACACCTATTAACAAATACGACCCTGAAAATTAGAACAATAGAGCATATTTAATGATACATGCACATTGTGTGTTGGTGAGAAACCAAAGTATTTTTGATTACGAGAACTCCACAGGGTATATTTAACTGGCCTGTCATTCATTTGAAACAACCGCTATTCCCACGTGGAGACCAGAAAGAAGAAATGCAGACCACAATGAAAATAATTAGTCTTTGTAAAGGCAAGGGAGCAAGTTTTCAATGAATGTTTGATTGTATTGACAAATGTTGCAGATGGTGCCACGGACAGAATGGATACACAAGTAAAACATGTGGTGCCAGACCATAAATAAAGTGGGAAAATCATGCAATTATTTTGAAGAGCCATGATAATTAGGCCAGTGGTTCTCGCCCTTTTTGGCTGGGAAACCTTTAAAAATTAAGCCAATGTCTACACATGGCCCCCCAGTCTGAGTTGTGAACACTTTGACCGATGAGCGATGTTCCCTTCTCAGACTTTCATTTTAGTAGAAGCCTTAAGAAACTTAAAATCTAGTATTCACAATAAAAAGCCAAATATTAGAGAAGTCAGGAATATCCCCAAAGCAATTTCAGTCAAAAGCAACTGGACTTGGTTATTTGTCTAGGAAGACGTTTCACCTCTCATCCAAGAGGCTTCATCAGATCATGTACGCATCTGACCAGGCTGGGACTGGACCAACTAACTGGTGTGAGATCCAGGTATTTAACCTCTCACAAGGCCGATGATGTCACTGGAACCCTTTGTGCTCCAAGTGCCAACGACCGTCGTTAGAGTGGCAGTTGTTAGTGGGAAGTTGGTTACCATTCCATACCTGGATCTCACACCAGTTAGTTGGACCAGACCCAGCCTGGTCAGATGCGTACATGAACTGACGAAGCCTCTTGGATGAGAGGTGAAACGTCTTCCTAGACAAATAACCAAGTCCAGTTGATTTTGACTGAAATTGCTTTGAGGATAACGATGACCTGGACAAATGAGAACATTCCCAGGCTTAAGTCAGGAATATGTCTGTTTTTTTCTTTCTTAATTCCTTTATTGTTAGTTCTGTGGGAACCGCTGTCCTCACCATTAGCTTTGCCTTTACCGGTGACGAGTCCTGCTAATTAATGAATGTCCTGAGAGCAGTTTGCTTGTGGCCAAGGTAACTGCAGGTGAAAGCAGCTGTCAGGCCCAATGATGGAACACACACATTTGTATTTAAAAAGCTGCTGGATGAGCTCAGCATTTTATGGCCCACAGATATCTTGTGTTGAAAAGGTGGGAGGAACAGGGAAGGATGAAAAAGTAGGAGGGAGGTCGGAGTCAACTAGTGTCTGAGCCATAGCGCACATTCACACATGGAAAAGCAAGCTGCACTAAGCGCCCAACAGCTTCACCTACTTACCGCGCCTAACTCCCCCCTTTCCTGGTCTTCTTTCCCTATACGGCCAAGACAGACACAACCGACCAGGCAGCTTTAACTGATATTTACAGTGTTTACATGGAAAAACAAAAAGTTGGACTGGTAGTCCACTGAATGCACAGAGAGAGGCGCTCCTCCATGTTTCTAAGACCTCCTAGTTTCCCACAGTGCCTTTGGGAGGGGTTGGTCGACCTGGGGAGCTGGTGCCCTTGCCTGCTTCCAATAAACCACCAGCTGCAGGCTGCGGTGCTGAAGAATTTTTGATTTCCTGCACAAACACTCCCCCACCACACACACACACACACACACACACACACACACACACACACACACACACACACACACACACACACACACACACACACACACACGCTTGCACACAAACACTCTGAAAGCCCTGTTTTCAAAAGTGGGCAACTAAAAGTCGAGCAGGCTGTGTTGCAGAGCTGATCGAGGCTCTGTGTGCACTGTGAGGCCCAGGCTCTATGGCACAGTTGAGTGCAATTTGGGTTCTGCACATAAAGTGCGGTTTGTTTCTGTTCTGGAGACATTGCCTGGAACAAAAGAACTGCTTCATGTGTGGGGCTCATGTGCAAGCCTGACATACTTACAATAAATGTGTTGTCTACAAGGGTTGTCATTATTATGATGAATTTCAATAGTTTAAGGAAAATGTTAGTCTAAAATGTACATATCTCAGTAATATAGAATGTATCACATTAGATTTTTTCATTCTGAGCACATAAACTGGTAATAAGCTCTAAGATTTACGCTCTCAGCTGAGCCTGACCTTTCAGGATGAAGTTTCAAGATGTGTTAAGACAATCTTGTTGAAGATGCACAACCGTTTCAAGTTTCCATTGATGACACACTTGCAGTTTATCATAAAGTTTATTTTGGTTTTAGTTGGACTTGTGACATTAATATGGTGGGAAATCAGTTTGATTCAGTGGATCACAGCTTTTGTAATGACTTGAAAAGCTCTTCTATTAAGACTGGGCCGCCTCACTAAAGTTTCCATGCAAGCCTGTGCGTTCCGTGGGAGGCAAGGTATGACCTGTGGTTCTTCAGAGTCATTCAATCAGAATGAAATGTAAAAACATGTCTGAATCAAGTTGCATTCTTTATGAACTACGAGCGTATATGAGTCGTTCACAGAAAAATGAAGAAGGAATGGCATGAGTAAGTGTAGCAGACCCTCTGCGGGACTGTTGTTAGGTTGTTTCCATCAGGGCTGCAATCTGAGGTGTACCACGCTGTAAGCTGCACAGCTGAAACTGGTCTACGTCACAGACTCGCAAAATCCTTCATCTCCTAACATTATGTAGTCCAATAAATCTGATCGATCAATCTGTAATCAGCTTGGATTGATTTTGTTTCTTTTTTTCCCCCAGGCTTAAATAACCATTTGACATTTCAGGTTGACTTCTTAAAAGCTCTGTTTTGCAAAACATTACTCTCACTTAAGTAGAGATATTAGCTTTTTTTGTGAAATAAAGATTATGACTGGTGCAAGTGATTTGATGTCGGTCATTTGACAGGGTTCGTGCAGGTGGTTGAAATCCTTGAAAATGCTTGGATTTTAATGTTGTATTTTCAAGGTTTGAAAAGCGCTTGAATTTTGGATAAAGTGATTGAAAATGCTTGAAAATCTATCTACATTTCTTTCACATCAAATAGCTATTAATTCTGTTATTACAAAACACAATTTTAGTTGTTTATAGCCTAATACCATCTCTTTTAACATGGTAAAAGAGTAATAATTTTAAATATGTATGTATTTGTAGAAATCTATAATTTACCACAGCTGTAAGGTGGATCTGGAGAAGGCATATGACCGGGTTCCTAGGGAGATACTGTGGGAGGTGCTGCGGGAGTATGGGGTGAGGGGGTCACTTCTGTGGGCCATCCAATCTCTGTACACCCAAAGTGAGAGCTGTGTCCGGATCCTCGGGAGTAAGTCGGATTCGTTTCCGGTGGGGGTTGGCCTCGGCCAGGGGTGCGCTTTGTCACCAATCCTGTTCATGATTTTCATGGACAGGATTTCAAGGCGTAGTCGTGGTGGGGAGGGGTTGCAGTTCGGTGGGCTGAGGATCTCGTCTCTGCTTTTCGCAGATGATGTGGTCCTGATGGCATCGTCGGTCAGTGACCTTCAGCACTCACTGGATCGGTTCGCAGCCGAGTGTGAAACGGCTGGGATGAAGATCAGCATCTCTAAATCTGAGGCCATGGCTCTTAGCAGGAAACCGGTGGATTGCTTACTCCAGGTAGGGAATGAGTCCTTACCCCAAGTGAAGGAGTTCAAGTACCTCGGGATCATGTTCACGAGTGAGGGGACGATGGAGCGTGAGTTTGGCCGGAGAATCGGAGCAGCGGGGGCGGTGTTGCAGTCGCTCTACCGCACCGTTGTGACGAAAAGAGAGCTGAGCCGGAAGGCAAAGCTCTCGATCTACCGGTCAATCTTCGTTCCTACCCTCACCTATGGTCATGAAAGTTGGGTCATGACCGAAAGAACGAGGTCGCGAGTACAAGCGGCCGAAATGGGTTTTCTCAGGAGGGTGGCTGGAGTCTCCCTTTAGAGATAGGGTGAGAAGTTCAGCCATCCGTGAGGAACTCGGAGTAGAGCCGCTGCTCCTTAGCGTTGAAAGGAGCCAGTTGAGGTGGTTCGGGCATCTAGTAAGGATGCCCCCTGGGCGCCTCCCTAGGGAGGTGTTCCAGGCACGTCCAGCTGGGAGGAGGCCTCGGGGAAGACCCAGGACTAGGTGGAGAGATTATATCTCCACACTGGCCTGGGAACGCCTCGGGATCCCCCAGTTAGAGCTGGTTAATGTGGCCCGGGAAAGGGAAGTTTGGGGTCCCCTGCTAAAGCTGCTGCCCCCGCGACCCGACCCCGGATAAGCGGATGAAGATGAGATGAGATGAGAGATGTAAGGTGCTGGAAAGGCTTGAAAATGGACCTTGAAAACTGCTTGAATTTGACCCTGGAAAAGGTATATGAACCCTATTTTGAGCACTTTAAGCAGTTGCATGCTGCTCTGCATTCTTATGAATGCATGCATGCACGTGAGTGTGTGCTCTAAACACAAGCGCGCGCGCACACACAAGCACGTCTGTTGCCTCTTTGGAGGCCTGCCAGCAGCCCTCAGCAGCGTCCACTGCCAATTAGTCCCTTTATTTGTTTAAATTTTGCTGGACCAAGACACAGCAGTTAGACATTCCATGCAATGCCACTGAGCGGCTCCTTAAAGCTGCAGATGATGTTTGTGATTAAAGTTCAGAGGGGATCCTTACCGTTTCCACTGTATTCAATGATTATCATATTTGAGCTTCCATTAATCGCAAATTCGTTGGAAGAGTTGGTTTGACAAGATCAGCAATGTTCCAAACAATCCTGATCAGAGCATCCAGTCTTTGCACGCTGAAGAGAGACTAGTGTGGCATTTTGTTGTGTGTGTTATGTTCCCAGTTATGTGTAGCCCCTTTGTTTACACCAGCTAGTTTTGTGTGGGCTATCGCAGTGGCCACAGCGCCCGGTGCTGGGCTGATATTTCTGCCAACGGCTCCTGTTGATTATTTGCTCATTTTATTTAGGCTTTAATTGATTTGGACGTTTTTAGGTGCATTCACTCCGGCAGAGTGAATGAGCCCATTGATGAAGCATGGCAGGCCTGCTACTTCCAGGAGTGCGAGTGGGACTGTGGGTCAATGCTTTGGCATGGCGAACAACAGCCTCAGCAATAGAATCTTTGTCTCTATCTCTGCTGGCAGTGTGGCGCTGCCTCAGGCCCTGTTCCACCACCTCCTCCAGGGACAGCAAGGACTAATCTGCCCCCCTCAGAGCCATCCCCACGCATGGGCCGACTGCAGGCCTATAATTATGTACAGTGAAGTGGTGTGGACCTTTTTGTTTTTGAAGCCAGGAAACAATCTAACCACACTGTTGACCTGTAGCTGGGTCAGCCGCCAAGCAGTGAGTTTCCTTTCCCACAATGGTTGAGCTGCCCAGCCTCCTGAGCAGAGCCTGAATGGTGATGTCTCATCTCTGCCTGTAATTTAAACAGGTAGATGTGAACTTATAACAAATTAGGCTCCAAAAGTGTCATGTGAAGCTGAATACTTGGAAAGGCTTCATTCACTCTAGACTTAATCTGCTAGAGGAGATGGAAAATACCTTACTGGAGGCAGTAAGTTTTGCTCTCAACATGTAATCTGATATGATAAACTGTTCTCTGGTTTGCATTTCCAGGCTCTCCGCACTGTGTCCAGCCTGGTGGCTTCATTGCAAAACTTTTGATATCCTGCAGGGCTCCAGACTAACTTTTTTCACTAGGAGCCCTGTGGTGCCCAACTGAAAAGTTTAGGTATGCAACCAGAAATTTCAGGGGCACAAACCTTAAATCAACATGCTAACCAAATGTTCACATTTCTACAAATTTTCACTGTATTACTAAGAAATACTTTGATAATAAATGCAAAAATTGCAATGTGCTTTTTCAAATTCAGTTTCACTGATTTTTGATTTGTAATTTTAATTAAACCGCCTGTTTTTACTGTGCAGGAAATATCCAAGGCCATTTTATTCTGATATTCCACAGTGAAAGTTCTGTAAGTTTGTGAAAAGATACCTGCGGTCCTGTAGAATGCACCTGAAGTGAACTTAGTCATTTGAAACAAGCATTTTGATTCATATTTAATACAATGTAAAATTATAGGCGTTTTATTAAAAAAAATCCACAGTGAGTTCTATCGGATCATATCGATCGATATGCAAAGCCAAGGTATCGGTATCAGTGATGTTCTTTTGCTCTAGTGTTTAACTTGCATGCTGTTTGATTGTCTATTTTTTTATGTGCATTACCTGTAAAGCATCTTTGAATACTAAGAAAAGCACTATAAAAACTTGATCTATTATTATTAGTATCGTATCGAGACTGAAAAAGTTGGATCGGTGCCTCCCAAATCAAGAAGTTTCTGACTTGTTCCTTCTCTCTTCATCCGAATGCATTGATCACCCCCACCAGACCTAGGGTGTGCTGCTTGTGTGACAACGTTTTCAGTGGTACATGTGAACCTCCCACAGGAAGAAGTTTCAAAAGAGTGCTGTTAGAAAAGTGTGGGATAACACAAGACATGGCTGTCATGCACTTACACTTTCAACATCTCATGGCTGTTCTGTTCCACGTCACTTTTGTCTGCATTTCTAGTCCCTTAACGTAGTAGGGTCATGGTTGGAGAAGTGAGCTTGTACCTGAGGGTGTGCCAGATTCAATCTCTGAACTAGCTTTTTAAAACCAACAAGTGAGGCACAACTGCAAGGCAAGCCTGCCTGGCCAGCTCCCAGGTATGAGTATAGCTTATGCATAGAATGTGGAGAGGAAGCAGTTAAGCACAGCTGTCGGTGAAACACCTACCTGCTCCTCATTTTTCTCACCACCTCTCAGCCATAGAGCATAGGATTATCAAACACACTTCAGCCATGTTGATTTCACATGTTGGAGCAGACAGTGACAGCACATCAAAGTCTATCTAAGGTGGTCTGTAGGTGAAGCCTGTGCATGTTTTCATTTGTCCAGGTCATCATTATCCTCAAAGCAATTTCAGGAACAACATAAGCCATCACCAGTGTCTTCGCTGGTCAAAATGGAGCTCAAGAGCACTAAGGAAAATGTTGTATACAATGCCTCAGGGCCCCAATGTTGTCTTGCTTTAAAACATGAACTCCAAATCTATTAGCACTGTGTGAGACAGTGAGGGGCGAACAAAGGTCATAGGCCTGCAGCTCTCTCTGTGCTGCAGTGTCAGAAATCCTTTCTGGGAATCAACTTTCCTGCAGAGCTGCCTTACATTAGAGCTTAAGAGTAGGGATGCACCGATCCAACTTTTTCATGTTACAAATGAACACAGATACTGATGTACCCAATTGTTATTTATTTATTAATATGTTATTAAAATAAACAATTGTGCACCTTAAACTTCTAAAACTAAAATAAAATGTAACGGCTTAAGCTGAGAATAAAGTAACTTAAATAACAATGTGCAGAGTTTTGAAGGTGCAGCGCTGTTTGTCCACTCAGACTTGCCGTGGTTGTTGTGTTGTGTATGGCACCCATGTCTATGGCACGCATGCCTATGGCATTTTTAGTGTAAGTTAGCATTCTTGATAATTTTCATTTTTCGTTACTATTGATAAAATAAAATCGCAGCACAGGCTATTGTTAGTGTTGTGAGTACACTATAATTTGTACATTTGTATCTTTATTTCTGCATATCTGTTCACTGAAGTAGGTGAAATACCTTCGTACAGCTGAGTCTTTGCTTGCTCTATGTTGTTGCTGGTGTTGGCTGTTAGTCCACCAGCATGCTGCACAGGCGCGGTGCATTACGTGGCACTCATGGCAAACTATGGATCGGTCCATGGATCTGGCAAATAATCTGATACCCGATCCAGCAAATTTGTCAATATCGGAACATAATCCTTATTTAACAGTGGAGCATTTCCTCCAGAGCAGACCACTGCTTGCCCCCCTTCTGTCCTTAATAAGTGAATGTTGATGTTAAGATCTGTTTTCAGAGGTGATTTCCTCCTCCTGATACTCTTTTATTAAGAAGCTATGTGGAGGAGGGCTTCTGAAATGAAAAGCATCTCATTTTCATTGAAGATCTGTGAAATAAATTTTTTGACTGTGCGAGGCATAAAGAAATCGACAGCCTCAAATGTCTGACGGAAGTCTTTCCAAGTGGACCACATTGGCTTCTTCCCTGCCATTTGGACATGCTTACTTTTTCACTGAATGATAACAAAACACAGATGTCTCCAGTTCATATGACTATCTGAAGAGTAGTTTAGAGAAGTGTTGGATTCTATGTGTATGTTGTATTCACAGAGGTCATGTGAAGATAACTTTCTCATCAGATGTTTTCCTTTTTGTCTTTGTTTGAATTTAGAAGATGTTTAAGATGAAGGCGATCTGCTGCCACGACTGAAGCCCTAGTGCGCTGAACAGAACAAGCAGTCCTGACCTGGCAACATACGAATGGCCCAGGGAAGCCACCAGATTGACACTCAGGTTTTGCATGACCTGCGCCAGAAGTTCCCTGAAGTCCCAGAGGGTGTTGTCTCCCAGTGTGTTCTGCAGGTGGGCAAGTTGAAACATCTGACACCAGAAAAGAGGATGACGAGAATGATTATTGCAAAGTAATGCTTGACCTCAACCAGCCGATATTCCATTAACAAATTTTGGTAGCAGCACATTATCGGTATCAGCTGGACTCTACTGTTAAGAATTGTTTTAACAGGGGACTCAATGAGTCCACAAATTTTACTACCTGGAAGATTGAAATGAATACACAGACAACAAATATACAATCATGAGAGAGAAGTGCCAGGAAAGATCTGAGGGCAAATGATGAATTAAAGGTACCTCTACATTAGTTAAGTGTTTCCTGTCAGCTCCTCTTTTATTTTACTGGCTGTAGATCCGTGTCTTCCTGGCTCGTGCAACAAATGAACCAGGCCATACATTTAGCTAGTGTGCCTTGTTTTTCTAAAGGCCTTTACACACCATGGGCCTTTATTCCATGCAATTCATTTGCATGTCAGTTAGGCATGTGCATTATTGACAAAAATCAATATCCTGGTATTTTTGGGGGATTTTGCCGATAACGATAATTGACAACATTTTGCATCCCTCAAAATTGTGTTTGTAGAAGCATCAAAGGCCTATTGTACTAGCTTGTTCTTAATTGTATATTTAGATGTTAATGCTAATATTGACAAAAAAACTGTTCTTATTTATTGACTTAAAACTGAGTCGTTCAAGGAAGTACAATACAAAAACACTGAAATCACCAGTGCAAGTATTGAGATCAAGCAGTACAAGTATACGTAAACCAAGGCATGGACATTGGAACGTGGATACACATTTAACTGCTGTGCTTCAAGGTGAATTGCGCAGCATACCGCACAAGCAAGAACAAAACTAACTCTCCAAATCCAGGCTTCAAGTGTCAAATATTGCACAAAGATTAGTGACAGCTTTTTTTAATTTTTCACCATCTGTTGCCCTTCTTGTCATAAACCACTCCCTTGCTGAGCGACGCTGCCAAAGTTTGCTGAGTGTGTTTTCTTGTCGGGACCTTAGCTGGACGGTCATGGTAGACCGCTGACTATTTTGTGCGTGGTTCATTTGCAGATGGTGAAACAAGTTAGTTGTCGGGCCGCGTCAGATGTTGCGTCTTTTGAGCAACATCTGTGTTTTTGAAGCCAAACTACATCCATGCGAGTGAGGATGATCCAGGTTTAGCTAATAAATGAAACAATGTTGATTCCGAGGCTAGTAGAGTTTGCATTTTGTCTCTTTGCGCTGTTTGTTCACTCAGCCATACATGCAGTTACGTTAGCATGGTTTGTTGTTGTTGTGAAGCGTAAGCACAGCATGTGTGCTCAATGCGCACACACCGCAGTCATGGCTGCCAAATTGACATCACATTTCCAAGCCAGGCACACACAAAACCCTGACAGAGCCACCCAAACATTTTGGCTGAAAGTCTGGCAACACCAGCAGTATTCTGTCCTACTAGGCTTGATCATGCAGTGAATGTGTGGCCTCTCAAAAAGGCATGTTCTGATTGTTTTTTGCAAAATGAGGGACATATTCCATATCATGATTTCACACATCGTTAAAACAACAATTAAGGCACTATCGTAGATTATTGCACACCCCTAACGTCAATATGTTTTTTGAACTGTTGTTTTTTTTCATGATTTTTTATTGTCTGTGTTTCACAGAATGTGAATATTAACGTGGGGGAAAAGCGATTTTATCAAGGTCAATTTTTCTGAGCTTTTGCACCGTGAATAAAGACATCAACCACATTATGTTGTTTACTAATGAGGATTATAAAACAACAATACAGACTCTCCGTAGTCTGCTACCAGACTTCTTTACACGTCCATGTACCAGACAGCAATCTTTACTCCTTCAACCTTGACAAAGGCAGCGCATACAGATACACTTGTTGCATATTTACCTTTCACATTAAAAGCCCTAGACACATACTACATAGCTAACTGTTTACCAGAGGAAAATCAAATTTGCTCAAAGATTTTGAAAGATTGCAGTATCGATAGGCTCTGACGGTATCGGCTCTGCTTAACGGTATTTTGATGTATCTTCGCTATTTATCCTCGCATTCCTCCGGACTCAGTCAAAGCCTGTGCTCCTGTGCAGGGGGCGGGTGCAGCAGACTCACTTACTGTCTGTCACTAGAGAAGATGGGGGAGAGAACCCAGCGGCTTTATTTCACCTAAATTTATGCAAATAGTAATGCTTGTTGAAATAAGTGCAACAAAATGTTTTGCTGTGTGAAGGGGGTAACAAAAGCAACCTCTGAAAACATCTAAAAGTGCAGAATATTCGATAAATGCACCGTTTATGAATTTGATACCTGCAACATGTTCCAGTAAAGCTGGGACAGGGGCAACAAATGACTGTGAAAGTTGAGGAATGCTCAAAAAAACACTTGTGTGGAACATTCCACGGGTTAGCAGGATAACTGGAAACAAGTGAGTGTCATGATTGGGTATAAAAGGAGCATCCCTGAAAGACTCAGTTGTTCACAAAGCAGGATGGGGCGATGTTTAAAGAAATCTATTTTGTTATTTCTTCAAAACTGTTCAGCTGTTTGTTTCAGTTTGTTTGGCTTTTCCTGGTCTGGCTTCCCGACTGTGGACGGAAAGCACAGGGGGGTAGAGATACACCGATACAATACCTGGATCAGTGTATCTCTACCAGCTGGGGAAACTACTCCACTGGTCTGGGGGAGCTGCAGCATTTATTTATGCTCAAACGGCAAACTGTACTTTACATTCACTTGATGTCTTCACACATAAACTTGATCTCTGCTCTGATTGCTCTCTCTCCTCCACTTACATCACATTTACTGTCACCCCCCCCTCGATGCTGAGCTGGTTTGAAATTTTGAACCTTTGATTGAACAACTTTAGCAAATTTGCATGAGTGCTGGCATGATTAGTTTAGATGAGAAATATTCATAAGCGTGTATTTCACACTTTTGTGTTGTTTATTCATAACCCCCCTGGTGTGTCACAGCCTTAAACCTTTGTATATATCATTTATACAAAAGTGTATGTATCATTTTTAGGAGTTGCACACTGCCAATATGAAAAGCCAGTTACAGATGTTAGTTTGTGCTTTGTTTAAAAACTAGAATGAATGTTATCGTCTTTTCCTCTTTCAAGATTCTCATCTGACACAATAATATTGCATAATAATAAGTTAATTTCCTCTCTTTCTCTTTCCTTCAGAACAACAACAATTTAGACGCCTGCTGTGAATTCTTGTCCCAGGTGAGTCCGGGCTACCTGTACAGTGAAGAAGGACACCTCAGCTTTTCTGACGACCCCAGCTTCATCAGGCTTCGTAATCACATGACCCAGCTGAACCTGGGCCCGCAGTCTCAGAATGTGCACGTGGCCCCGGTTCGAGACGGCCTGAGAATGAATGGCAGTCGGACTCTGGCCCACAGCCTGAGTGACGGGCCCCTCCAGACAGGCCAGCCCCCAAACAGTGACTTCTTTCAGCAGGAGCCCCAGTCAGCCCCGGTGCAGGTTCCCTCCAGCATCAATGTATTTGGTGTGATGGAGCCCACACGCAAACAGCAGCCTCCACAGCACCTTGGACTCTACCCTCTGGGTGTCAAAGGAACGACTATGGGTGTCCAGCAGACACCACGCTTCAACCCCATTACGGTGACGCTAGCCCCCAAGATCCAGACAGGCCGCAGCACCCCCACTTCTTTGCACATACACGGCGGTCCACAGTCGGGCCTCAGCAGTCCACAGGGTAACTCTATCTACATCAGGCCCTATGTTAGCCAGTCTGGTACGACCCGGCAGAACCAGCAGCAGGGAGGCAGGGCCCAGTACAGCCCCACCTCCCAGCCCCAACAGCAGATCTACCAGATCTCACACCCCTCCTCCCTGTCCAGCTCCTGGTCCGGCCCTCAGCACGCCTCTTCACATACCTCACAGCACCAGACCCAGGGCCACCAGACCTCTCATGTCTACATGCCAATCAGCTCCCCCACAAATCCCCAGGCGCCCTCCATTCTTCCCACTGGAAGCCAGGCCTCTTCCTCTGGTGTCTCCTCATGCTCTTCTTCCTCTTCCTCTTCCTCTGTCATGCCCACCTCCCTGTCTACCATCAGCCAGTACAACATCCAGAACATCTCCACCGGCCCCCGGAAGAATCAGATAGAGATCAAACTTGAATCTCCCCAGAGGAGCAACTCCGCAACCACAACTGCCGTGCTGCGGACAAGCAGTGGGCCCCGGTCCTCCTCCACCTCATCCTCCTGCCCTTCCTCCTCCTCCTCCTCTTCAACCGGGGTGGCTACTGTCCCCAGCACCCCTCTCTCCATCGGAGGCCCAGGTCTGAGCCGCAGCCAGCCCACTGTTTACATCTCTGCCAGCCCGCCTACTGCTGCTACCACTCCCTCTGAGGAGGCCGTCGTGGCGTCAGCCGGCTCTCGCTCCCAACCTAAGTTTTACATTTCTGCCAATGCCTCCAGTGACGACAGTGGGGGTAGGAACCCTCCCACAGTCTACATCTCAGCCAATCCTCCCTTACAGGGGCCCTCAGGGGCCAGGAACATGGGTGGCCAAGTGAGCATGGGCCCCGCCTACATCCACCACCATCCACCAAAGTCCCGTGCCTCTTTAGGAGGGGGAGGCACAGCTTCTTCTCCTCGTGTGGTGGTGACTCAGCCCAACACCAAATATACTTTTAAAATCACAGTATCCCCCAATAAGCCCCCAGCTGTGTCCCCCGGAGTCGTGTCCCCTACCTTTGATCCCAACAACCTCCTCAGCCTACCCTCAGACCACCACTTTGTGGAGCCAGACCCCCTCCATCTCTCAGACCCGCTGTCGCCACACAGGGAGCGACCGAGTGAGCCTCGCAGACTCAGCATGGGCTCTGATGATGCAGCGTACACACAAGGTGAGCAATGCTGAGATTCATTCATTTGACCAGAATCACACATCATGTATTTATGCCCTCATAGAAAAACCAGCAAAAGAAATTTGACAGCAAGGGTAAACATAAATAAATAAATCTCCTAGAAAAATTGGAAGTATTCATAAGTTAATACTTAATTCCTTTCTGGATTATTTATTCTTTACAATACTCAACATTATAGCTGGCATTGTGAAGTGGAGTTGGCCAGTTTCTTGAAGCTGATCAGCTCTCATGCACTCAAGTTTGCAGATACATTAGGTATGGAGTTAGCACAGAAGGCTTTGAAACTAACAGACAAAAATGAAGACTGTCTCTGTTGTTTTGTTAGAGCTGTTTGCTTCAGTTGTTCAGCAAATGTCAAGGGGCTAAAGAGTGCACAGTGATGGGGCAAAAAAGCAGTTTTTAGACCCATTTGAACTGAGAGATATTGTCTGCAGGTTTTTGCTACCAGCAGTGGGTCTAAATGCTTTTTCCATTGCTTCCTGCCAAGAAAGACATTTTACTATAACGTATACTGTGTGATTTTAAAAGTCTCTTTCCATAACATTGACTGTAATGTATTTCTTCAGCCAAACTGTGTATACTTGCTGTCACTAATGTTCAGTGGAACAGTGCATGTCCGTCTCTATGAATGTATAAAAGCAAAGGTGCCTGGCTCAGTGAGGGCCGGTGTGATGACAGTGGTGTGAGTCCTCCGCACTAAATGCTGCAGTCGCTCCGACGACCCCTGATTCTGTAGTGTGAGTCAATCGTGTCAGAGCACACTGCTGTTTCCTTTTTTGGGCTTTTGACTGTATTATGTGTGAGTCACCGACTGTAGCTCCTGCACTGCCGTGACTACCACTCAGAGGGGTTTCACACCGAGCATGCTGCCTCTGCTGCTGCGCCCCTACTTTAGATAGAAAGTCTTTATTACGGACTTGGGTCTATTATAAATACAAGAAGAAAGAACACATACAATACAAGATAAAAAACACCATCTTAATTTTAAAACACGTACAGACACCTATTCCAGTGTCTCCAAAGACCTGACAAGTATTTGGTATCACTGTGTGTAGCTAGTGCCGCTATGATGCCATTGCTTTCCTGGTTAAGTCGACACTTGAATTTATACATGTAGTTTCTTAAAAGAGAAAGAAGAGTGGACACATTACAAGATACAAACATATGACTCGTGCCTGTCCATCTTGGGCGCCTGAGTAATATTCCAAACGTATCGTTGTAAGCTACCAACAGTTTTCTCATTTTTGCAGCACTGTACTTACACCACAAGTGTGCCGTGTACAGAGTAGTACAAGATGATCTGAACAAGGCTATCTTTACATCCTTTGTAGACTTTCCTTGCAAGCATATTGGCCTGTGCATAGAGTTTACAACACTGACGTTGAACGTTATCATCATCATCATCATCACATAGGTCTTCTCTGATTATGTGGCCCAGATATTCAACTTTTTTCACAACACTAAGTGCTTGACCAGCTAAAAAAAGAAGGGAAATTGTGAGTTCCTATTTTCCTTTGTTTTTACAATCATAATCACACGTTTCACTGAATTAAACATAATATCAAACTGCATACTGTAAGAGGAACAGATTTTCAGAAATTGCTGTAGCCCAACACTAGAGGGCGATACGATGACTAAGTCATGTACCATGTGATTGAGTCATCCACTAGACACTATGCATCCAGTCCTACACTCCTGATTATAATCGTCTTGAGGGCATACCCAGGTTTCTCAAACACCATGTAAACATCGTACCCCGGGTAAAATCAGAGTTCTCAAACCCCAGGTAACATACCTAGAGAATGCCTTTAGAAACTGGAGTTCACTCTTGTCAAGTGTAGGCCCGTTTCAAATGCAGTCAGACTTAAGTCAGTTAAGTCAAATACAAGGCATTACCCTTTTGATTCTGCATGTATTCCTGCTGAACACTGGGGTTTTTTTCAATTTTTATATGTTTGTTATTGTGGGTTTAGTGGCTTGGTACCCTCACACAGCTAGACTACATTGTGTGAGCTAAATTTAGGTTAAGAGATGCAAGTTTTCGAAAAAGAATGAATTTAGTCAGATGTGTACTCAATCATTCAGTGAACATAGGGACAATTATGTGACTTGTTGCCTCCCCAAATTCCTGAACAACAATTAAAAGCAGGCGTTGCAGATATAAAGTGAATTGTTATTCTCTAACTGCATGACCTATTTGTCAGCTCAATTTGGTGGATTAGTTTAGGAAAAATTAGGCGATGGACGAGTTTGTCTAATCAGGTGGAAATCAGGGTCGTGTTGATGTCTGAGTAAAGAAGAGAGCTGGCACTCATCTGATGTACAGCTCAGTGTTTCTGCTGCGTAAGGCCATGGCGGGCCGCCGCAGCGAAAACGAATAAATCACAAAAGAGAAAAAGTAGTCGATTCTGTGAGAACTTCAAGGAGAGGAAGAAGGAGTGAAATGATGCCTGGACGCAGGCGAGTGATGCGACTCTGACCAGATTATTATTGTTTATAAAAGTGCAGCGCAGTTACTATAGGATAAAGACATTTCATACAGCACATGTATATAATGCCGTCCTGCACATTTGACCACGCTAGACCCGTTGACATGAGTAAACCGTCACTCTTTCACTGTTGGTAGAATTTAGTCTGCAGCGTAGTTCATTCACGTCACTAATAAAGCATAAACTAATAAACAGAGTTACACTAGGCTTCATGATCAAACAAGGTTGGCCAAAATTCCACACTAACGTGCTGTTTAGAAGGCTAAAACAGTATGCAAGATGTTTATTTAGTAAAAACTGTCCAAAATCATAGTATGAAGCTTATAGTACATGAAAGTCATGCTATTTCTGGTAAAATATTAGAGTATCCAAATACTGACTGGACTCTACCCCACAATGCTGTAGGGTAGTAGTGACCAAGGCTGTTCTGTAATGTGCTCTGTAATGCTCAGTAATGCTTCAATTAATATTTTAAGTGATTCAAAATCTGTTCAAAATCTGTTTTTTTTTTAACTTTACAAATAAAAACAGAAACAAAAAATATACGTAACTTGCATCACAACTCAAGGCCAACCAGTGAAACAGACCTGCTTCTTGGAAAAAAGGAGGAGAAAAAAATAATGCATAATTAAAACAATAAAAATATCAATAAAAGGAGGCTCTCAGGAAGTGACCTGGTAATTACAGCTCAGTGCATCCGAAAAGATACATACTACTGTTTGTTTGCAGGAGGTAAGCATGTAAAACAATAGTATTGATATTTAGCAAGTAGTGATCTATTAGTGATATTAAGATCAACTCAAAATAAACAACTAAGAAAGGATCTAACAATTGTAAGAATTAGCTCTTTCAGACATTTAAATGAAAAACAAACTATACTATTTATTATAAAGAAGAATAAATATAATGTGGGAATTTCAAAATAACGGCGCATTTTATCGATTAATCTAAACAATTCAAATATTTAAGTTATTTTTCTGTTGCGTTTCAAAAGCCACATGAACCCTTCATTTACAAAGAAAAGACGTTACTCTCAAAGTCGCTTCCTGTCCCGCTACGCTACAGCAGCTGTTGATTCTAATGGAAGCGCTCTGCTGCTCTATAATGGGCATGCAAGGAGACGTCTGTGCCAGAGTCCGTGCCCATGGGCTTCGCTACTCGGTAAAACATGAGCAGAGGATATTAATCATATTAAATTATTAGAGATATAACGGTGTTCATCAGCACCACCACTGCAGAATGAATACAGGAGAAACCAATTTAAATGTATTGAAACGTTTTAGAAAAAGTAAAACAAATTTGTGTGTGTGTGTGTGTGTGTGTGTGTGTGTGTGTGTGTGTGTGTGTGTGTGTGTGTGTGTGTGTGTGTGTGTGTGTGTGTGTGTGTGTGTGTGTGTGTGTGTGTGTGTGTGTGTGTGTGTGTGTGTGTGTGTGTGTGTGTGTGTGTGTGTGTGTGTGTGTGTGTGTGTGTGTGTGTGTGTGTGTGTGTGTGTGTGTTCTCCAGCGCTGTTAGTCCATCAGAAGGCCCGCATGGAGAGGCTGTGGCACGAGCTGGAGCTGAAGAAGAAGAAGCTGGAGAAGCTAAAAGAGGAGGTCAATGAGATGGAGAACGACCTGACCAGGAGACGGCTGGAGAGATCCAACTCGGCCTCCCAAATTCCTTCTGTAAGCTTAATTCAGTGATTTTAACAATATTGTTTCATTGGGAGCTTTTTAGATTATTTTTTGCTTTAATTTGATAGTGATAGTTGAAATACAGACAGGAAATGCATCAAAAAAATCATCCCAGGGTCTTTTTAGACGAATAGCCTCATCAAATAAGCCATCAAGACATTTTTTTCAGAAATCCCTGAGAGTCACTAAGTCACTGATTAGCTCGGGGCAGCACGGTGAAGGCATTAAAACTCTTTTAACCACTAATCCTGCTCAAAATAACCCAAACCTCTGCAGTAGCATGATGAAAACAAAGCACAACGTAGTTAGTGAACCCAGAGTTTTTCAAAAGAGTGTTTTAAAGACTTACCTACTGGCCCCTGTACCAGCTCCTCTCATAGTTAAGTCCGTTCAAGTGGATTACCAAAGTCAATCCAAAAGGAATGAGCACATTGGTGCTTTGTTTTCTGTGTAGAGACTCTTCTCATGCTGCTGCAGAGGTTTGCTGTTATTTTCAGCAGTGTTAGTGGTTAAAAAAGACGTTTTAATGCCTTTGATGTACTGCCCCAAGCTAATCAGTGTTAGCTGCATTCGGCTGTTAGCGACTGTTAGCGATTTCTCCGTTAACAGTTGTTACAACAAAAAAATTGTCTTGGTTGCTTACTTACTCTATGAAAACGACCCTGGGATGATTTTACACCGTAATTTCACTTTAACTAGTATCTCCACATACCCTGCAGCCTACTCTAATTTGGGGGTTAGATGGGGGAGCAGCAGCATGAACCATGAAGAATCCAGTCAGTTCTGTGCATGCCTTTACGTGTGGGCGTCAGAGGTTTTAATGGCATTAAGGACAACAAAATACAAAGCGAAAACATCGCTTAATTGTCTAAAATGTACTGACTTTTCATCAACCAAATCTACGAGGAATAAAAAAGGGCCCAAATGTGCCTAAAACTAATGAGCATTTTGGCTAGGAGCACTTAAGACTAAATGTGAAATAGCTGCCGAAGATGGAAACACTGTGCTTCTACACGCATCTTTCAGTTTAATAAAAGACATTTTTTTTAAGAATTGTTCTGAAAAAAACTGAATATCTGAATACAAAGTTAAAAACCTAATACCTACCCAATGAAGAAATAGAATAGTTGAATATTCAGGTCCAGCCCTAGACAAAAGTAACCATCAGCTTTAGTATGACATAACCAAGGTATAGGTGTGATGTATAAAAGGGAAAGCAACATATTGCATTGCCGGATTTAGTTCAGTTTAAAACTTGTGACTTTATTAGCAGATCAGTGATGTTCTTTATAACTGTTGTTCGTTTTTACTGCCAGAAAAAGGCTGAACAGACAAAACATCCTTGGTTCCCGCTCAGGGCACATCAATGCTCCTACACTAAGAAACTATGTTGATTACAGGGTCTGTTTATGATTTGGCTCATACACTTCCATATTTTCAGACAGAGCACACAGTTTGTGTCAGATTCTCTTCACAGATCATTCTGGAGCTGTTCTGGAGAGTCCAGAAGAAGACATAAAGTGAACTTTCCTTATTTATCTTTGGCACAACTTCATGTTTATGTGAAGTTTACCTCTGTTCGTTGAGTCAGCTGTTTTTGCCGGCTATTCCAGTTATCCAACAGAGGGGGAACGCGGCTGCGGAAGGTTAATTAGTTGGTGTTGCTGAGCTCAGTAGCTGCTCGGTTCAGTGTTGTTTAGAGAGAGGAGCCAGCCCTAGAGAGTGGAGCACTGCAGACAGCACACAGCTCTCCTCCCCACACACTCTCGGATCTGCCCGGCTGAGTAGAGCTGCCTGTGTGTGACAGCCAACAGGCTGATCCTTTCCCGTCTCATTCTTTTTCAGATTGAGGAAATGAAGCAGTTGCGGTGCAAAAACAGGTTACTGCAGATCGACATCGACTGCCTCACCAAAGAAATTGATCTCCTTCAAACAAGAGGTATGATTCTGTGCATCTCTCCTTTTCTTTCTGATATACACTATACTCTTCAATGCTTTGAGCCTGCATGTAGCTCATGTACATGTCTGTGTTGTAAAATAAAGTTAAAAGTAAGTAATTGAGTGAGGAAGGTGTGCAGCTGCTCACATCCTCTCTGCACACACACTCATGGTGCTGCCATTGTGCTGTTAACCACTCGCTCTTCCTGAATTGCATCCTGTTGCTGGTTGGTAACAAGGGATTTATGGCCCCCCGGCAGCACTCCACTGCTGACAGAAACTGAGCCACTGACCAACTGCTACACACAGGTGAAGGGAGGCATGAATGAATAGGAGCTGTCACAGACCTCGTACCACCTGGGATTTAAAGTCCCAGTCAGTTTTCTAATTATTAATGCTGAGTTTGTCGTCAGCAGATGTTAGGGAAAAGAAAGCTGAAGTGGTATCTGGGTCTGCGAGGAAAGAGTCACAGTGTCCTTCTAAGTCAAAAAAGCGCCTGGTAGTAATGAGCAGTTAACTCGTCAACCGGCTCCCTCAAGTCAGTTGTGTCCTCACAAATTTTCTGCTGTTGGAATGAGAAATTGCATCAAACACAAACATCTTGAAATGTTTACATGTGCTGCCAAATGTTGTGTAACCTGCAGAAACAAGTTGACTAGGGGTCAACTAGAGTGAGCAACACTCAGTCTGAGTTGCGGATCAAGAAACATCCGGGTACATCTGCCAATGAGACGGTGAATCAGCTGATTGACAGTCAGTCATAGTCACGGATCACAAAAGCCTGCAGCACCGGGAGAAATGAGCCACACTTCCTCAAGTTATTAGCCCACCTCTCATGGAACTGATTTATAGCAATATTTGACTGTGCTTTGGGTAGAAGGCTACTACAAATGTTTAAAGTCCAAATTTGAATCATCAAATCAACATTATTGTGGCCTATTACTCGAGTGGCGAGTGCCGCCCGCTGGAGAGAGTCAGAGACTCACTGGGTGGCTGAGTCTGCTCCTGCTTGGTCCTGTAACTCAGAGTCTGAGTCATGGCTCGCGGAGCAGGATACATCCAGGTACATGACAAATCATCCGAAAGACGCTGAATCAGCTGATTGACGGTCAGTCTGAGTCGCGGATCACAAGAGCCTGCTGCACCCGGAGAGCCACACCTCCTCAAGTTATTAGTCCACCACTCATGGATCTGATCTAAAGCAATATTTGACTGTGCTTTGGGTAGAAGGATATTAAAATGTTTAAAATCCACTTCTTTAAACCTCAAATTAACGTCAATGTAGCCTATTACTCGGCCGGACCCGGCTCCAGCACGGTCCTGTCACTGTGAGTGGATCAGTGAGACTCACTGAATCACAAACTCTGTTTGTGCACGGCTGTTGTGTGCTGGGGCAGCAGACGCAAAGAGGATCAGTAAGATCATCAGGAAGGCTGGCTCCGTCCTGGGGGTCACACTGGACTCTTTGGTGGCGGTGTCTGAGAGGAGGATGCTGTCTAAACTGCACAGCATCCTGGACAATAACTCCCACCCTCTCCACCAGCTGCTGACCTCCAGCAGAAGCACATTCAGCCATAGACTCATTCTCCCCCGGTGTAATACTGAACGCCGGAGGAAGTCTTTTCTTCCGGCGGCCATCAAACTTTATAATTCATCTCCCCCCAGTCAGGTAAGGAACAGTGGAGACACTGTATCCTGAAAATGTCACTTTGTCACTATATACCATCACTGCATCACTTTATTCAGTTGTACTTTATTCAGTTGTACTGTCACTTACTTCAGTAAGTAATGCTGCTATACGACACTGTCACTTTATATCACCACTACATCACTTTATTTATTAATTATTGTTTTACTGTAACTATCTGCTGATACACTTACTGTGCTTTAGGACATGCAGCTACATTTCACTGTGGTTTACTGTAACTGACTTAAGTACGAAATGCTGCTACACTCCACTGTGCCATACTGTCACTTAGTTCTGTAGGACATGCTGCTACATTTTTAACATTTTTAACACTTATAACTTATCGCTCCTTCTCACTTATTTAGTTTGTACTTATTTTATTTCAATCTGCTGCTAAACTGCACGCTGCGTATTGTTGTATATTGTATATACCTACGCTTAACCACGACGTCTGTTGCACTCTGTCACACTTGGTTCATTGTTTGATTTATCTGACGTTAGCTTTATTTTGATTTGATTTGATTTATGTTTATGCTTATTGTTACTCTGATCCTTTTCCGCCTTTGTATCGAAACTGTTGCACAATAATTTCCCTCGGGATAAATAAAGCTTCTTGAATCTTGAATCTTGAATCTTGAAGATAATAGTCCATATATTATTAATGTCAGTAGTTGGAAACAGTGGACGAGGAACAAGTTTCACTCGCGATGGGGTGGATTTAACTTGAGTGAGTCAAGTGACTCACACAACCCGGCTCAAATTAGTGAGTGACTCAGAATAACCCGAATCCTTAAAATGATTCTGGTTGACCATCACTAGCTCCTGGCTCCTGTACAAGAGTAAAGACATGTCTGTGGGAGGTCCGATGTTTAACAGTAGTAGCAGTATTAATTTCTGGGAATGATGAACACAACTAGGGGTGGGACGACATGCTTTTCTCCCAATTCCAATTGTCCATTGCCCATCTAATTGCCCATTTGATATGTATTGCGATTCTACAAGGTTTGCGATTTGATAGTACAATTCATTGCAATTTTTGTTCACTTTTCAACACTAGACTATGGGGAAAAGTTGAACTATACACCTTTTCACACACAGAGACATTTATTTAGGAAAATCTCTCAGTAAACATTTTTGATTTTTAGCATGTATGTAGTCAGAGACGTCCTGTGTTCATGAAGTGAGCTGTTTTTAGCTACAGATATAGACCTTTACTCTGGAATATCTCCAAATGGATACAGTAACACACAGTTTTTCCAGCAACCAAAAAATTAAGGAATAAAGACATTTCCCTCACAAGTTAGTGCTATTTCTTTTTACTTTATAAGAGACACAGGTAGAAATATAAATCATTTAATTTCTATTGATTTAACCCTATAACACTTATTTTGAAAACCAGACATTGTCACATGTATTTTCTTAAACTTCAGTGAGTCTGTTACTGCTCTCCGTCAGCTCAATCTGCACCACATGAATGACTTTAATAGAAGTGTATGGATGTGACAGTGTCTACTGATTTTCTGTTTTTGGAGATTTGAGTGATGGTTAGGGTTACTGGTTTAACCGCAGTCGAGCAAGATGGGCATTCATGTCAGCTGTATTACTGTTTCAGTGGTCTCCACAGCGCTGTGTCACCACCGTCACCACAATATGAACCCTGTCCACCTTTGTATGCAGCGTTGGTGTCATAGACTGTATAAAAAATGGACATGTGGTAGCATACCCGTTGGGGTCCGTTCTCTCAACTTGATCCAATCGTCCTCGCCTACAGGAGTCACCATCTTGTCAGACTTTGACTCCGCCTCATTTCCTCTGACCAAAAAAGTGCATGTATGTGACGTTGGGGGGAGGGAGATACGTCCATCTGGCTGACGTTTACCTCTGAGGAGAAGTGAGGGCCAGAGGCTAGCTGTCATAAACTTTAACCTCCAATAAAATAAAAACTAGCCTGGCGCAAAAAACGTCACCCCCTCAGTGTTGTCATGGAGATATGACCTAAACATACAGACTAGAACGTTTTTTGTTCCAAGCCTTAAACAGGTTTAATGATGCTGTGAAAACGGCCTGTTTAACATGGGGGTCAATGAGAAACTGCTCTGTTATGAAACCCTCCCCTAGTGGACACTCAGAGAACTGCAGATTTGGAGCTTCCTGATTGGATCAACCAGGAAGTGGCTGTGGTGGGGACTTGGTTAGTGTAACGCTGCTTTTCATGTGAATGTATGAAACCCAAAGTGCATGTACATGTTACTGTCTGTGTAGTGTTTACCACACGATGGATTTAAAATGGGGGTGCAGGTTGTATCCCAGTGCATCATATGGATGTATACAACCAGGAGCGGATTGTGGGCCGTCTGGCGTTCGCTATTTTCTGCTTTCTCGCTTAAGCTTGTTTTGGTAGAAGTGGATGTGATGTCACGTTACTCATACTCATGTGAAGCAATTCAATCAATTCAGGCATTAAAGAGTCTTGATGATAGCTTTTCTGAACATGGTCACACATTTGCATCACTGTGGTGCTTGTAATGTATCTGTTGTGTATATATGTGTTTACTGCAGCTGTTGATTTCACTGCGCTGTGTTAAGTGTTAATCCACTTGTTTCCATGTGTTTACAGGACCACACTTTAATCCCAGTGCAATCCATAATTTTTATGACAACATTGGATTCCTTGGTCCTGTCCCACCCAAACCCAAAGGTACTTTATCTATTGGTAAGTTTAATATCATGGTTGCATGGTTATTTCTTTCAAAATGCAGATATTTTTGTCCACATCGGGCGGAACTCCTCCGTGCATGAAACAGAGAGCAGAGGGGAATTGTAAACGTGAAACCATATAGAGACACAAAGCACATGCCGTCATGTAAATAAGATAAATAACATAAAGACGGCTATTTAGTTTGTTTAAGGACAAGATATAGAGCTGTTCTATAGGAAAGTATCCTTTATAGATATCCTGTATCCTTAAATGACTTCTGTTGTGATCTGGTGCTGTTGGGCCCCTGAAACTGCTGAGTGAGATTTGATTGTGGCCCCTGCAGGGCTCCAGTCAGAGGGTCCCAGTCACTTAGTCATTAGTTGATTTAAGTCTTTAACTCCCAGTAATAGTAAATACAAGCAGTACAGAGAATAAGCTTGTCAGTGCATGTACAGTTTCTGAAATAAAACACAAATAAACAAATGCATGAGAATATGAATTATTTCTTAATCCAGCATTATCTAAGCTTTTAAGGACTGCAACTTAAGTCTGCATCTTCTCTACATCAGTATTAAACACAAAAGGTAATAATTAGGTAATTACCTAATATAAGGTAGGGGAAACACTGTACCTTACATAAGTGCAGCACCTAGTCCATTTAAAATATTAGAGAAATATATAAAAACAATACAGCTTGAATCATAAACCCTGAGCCAACCACTGGGAAAGTGCATCTTTAACCTCTTTTTGAAGGATATTTAGCTTTTTTCTTGACGGATATGTACCAACATGATTCTACAACGTATGGTGAAGCAGCTTTGTGCTTTTTGTGCCACCACGAAAACTTCTGTTTTGTTTTGTTTTAACTTTGTTCTGTTGTGAAAAAAGCGCAATAAACAAAGACATACAGAAACACTCAGAACAGATACTTAAATAATAATAACAATAATAATAATAAAAAAAGAAAAGAATAAAAAGAATGAATAAATCTAAGTCAACGCATGCCGAATGGGTTGTAAGAGAGGACGTATATACACATGAGGACAGAGAAAGTCTTACAAGAAAACAACAACAACAAATACATAAACGAACAAGCAAGCTGACAAACCAATTTTAAAAAGCATTAGAAAAGTACAGTACATACCTAAATGCAGCTCTGATTTCTCTTTCACGTATCTCAAAAGAAGGTTGCCAGATCTCGTAAAATTTGCCAGATGAACCTCTAAGTGTATGTTTCATTTTTGCCAATTTCATATCAAATAAAGTGCTCCTGATCCATAGTGTGTGGGATGGAGGGATGGCAGACGTAGTAGTTTACTTCTGCTGATAGTTGTGAGACCGCTCAAAACCTACTTTTCTGTTTTCACTTTAAATTCATCCCACTAACATCACTGTTATCACCATCTGATACATGGCTTCTTATATTTCTTAAATGTTTGTTTCACTACCAACAAATAGTTTTTATTACTGGCATTATCTTTCTTTTTTTAGGGATTTCATTGTATTGTTTTTAATACCTGTGGTGTTGATTTGTTTCTTTTGTAAAGCACTTTAAGCTGCATTTTATTATATGAAAGGTACTGTATAGGTGTTATACTGTGTACATTTATTTACTAAAATACACTGGATAACAGGCCAGCATAGGTAAAACCACCTTAAAGGTACTGAAAGGGTTACTAGTACCATCTTCATGTTCAGGTTTTCATCAGAGCTATACCAATACGTAGGCCAATTTTGAAATCATCAGCTATTTGGTGTGCATATCAATTTATTGTTTTTTTGGTCATTTCTTTGATCCATCACCCGTCCCATTAGGGACAGTCGTCATTGAAAATTTGAAGGCTAATACGAGCAGGTTTGAAAAAAAAGACGACATGCTGACATTTCCGTACTCACTGTTTCCCACTAAAACTTTCCCTTCTATCAGGGGGATGAGATGACACAGACTGTCATAAGACAATAAAAGATTTCCATTCAAACCAACATGAATCACTCCCACACAACACACATTATCTGCAAAATGAGGTGATTTCTAATGTCTGTTGAATAAAAAGACCAAATCTATTATTGTTTTTTTTAAATGTTTTTTATCCAAACGTAGTCCATCTTTACATTATCAGCCTAAGATACTGGTTTACCCTGTTTATGACTATAACTGAGTTCTTCATTTCGGCACTTTTCTTCTTTCATTCTTACCTGCGCCATAATATTTCCCCCAATCCATTCATCCATCCCCTGCTCTCTGCTTGGCTCCATCATAACTGGGTCAGACAGGAGAGAGTGTAGATAGATTGTGATCTCTGAGCTCATGATGGAGCCCTCCTCTGGCCCTTCCCCTCCACTCCTACTTGGTTGGTATCTCTGTCCTTCTTCTCCTCTTTCGCTCTCCTGTTTGGAGGCTGACCCAGTCCTCTCTTTTTTTCAGTATTTCAGATTTATAAATGGATGAAAGCATGAACGTATTTGGTAACTATTTATATTAAGGCCCTTGTAATAAGCGTTTAAAGGTCACAACAGCCTTAAAGTCCTTTTATGATCTGTATTAGTGTCATTCATTTGTTAATGTGAGTGTTACTTAGACCATTTAAGTTCTAAAGATAGCATCATAGGGTGGATGTCCATGTTTTCTTATCACTTCTTCTTCTTCTTTGTCCTGACCTCCTTCTTCTCCTCCTCCTCACAGACCCGGGCAGTAAGATTGTGAAGCCCATCGCTGACCAGGAGGAGGACGAGGGGACGCAGTGGAGCTGCACCGCCTGCACCTTCCTCAACCATCCCGCCCTCAACCGCTGTGAACAGTGCGAGTTCCCGCGGCACTTCTGAGCCAACGAGGCTGTGACGCGCCGCCCCCCCCCCCCCCCTGCTCTGCCCGCCTGTCTTCTACCAGACCAGAATAGAAAGGGGCCCCTCTCTTTTTCTTCTTTTCACTAGTTGTATGAAAACAGGGGCGGGGCGTGGCCACCGTGCATCACACGTCCTGTTTTCCTTGATCTCTTTTCTTCCCTCCCCTCTAAGGTTTGTAGAACGCTGTCCACTGAAGGCTCGACTGGATAGTGTTTACAGCTTGTGTTTTTCCTGAAGGCTGGCAGAGTCGGATGATACCTCACCTTAGAGACTCGGATGGTGCGGGCTCGTCGGGTGACTCTTTACCCCTGGGGATACCTCGCTGCTCCCACTTACAGTATTATGAGTGTGGCCCTGCAGTGTGATGGCACACATACACACACCTACACGCACACACACACACAACACACGCAACACATGCAAACAACACAGGTGCCAATGTGCCTTTTGCTGATGACATTTTTTTGATTTTCTTCCTGGGTGGTGGCATGGCCGCGGGATTGGGAACTGTGTTCAGCCACTGCTCTCCATCTGAAGGGAAACTAACAGACTAATTGTGGACTTGTTTGCTGTTTCTTGAGGACGTCAAAGGGGGGACCGGCAGCGTTGTGCCCCTTGTCCTCCCCCTTCAGTATCCCTTTTCTGTCTCTTCAGTCATGAGTTAATAAGTTGCATGCTTTGTGTACAGTACACGGAGGCAGAAACTCCCCTTGAGCTTTTTACTGTACATAATTTTAGAATGTGCCTTGAAAGCCTTCTTCCTCACACTATGAATCACTTGTATTTCCTGTAAGTATAGCTTTATAGACTTTATTAACTTTTTTTTGTCTTGTTTTGTTTCCCTCTTTCAAACAAATAAGCACCATGCTCCCTTTTTAAGCTTTTGACTTGATTTCTGTGAGAGTTGAAGCCTTGCAGAAGGAGAGGAGCAGAGCAGTAAAAACCCTTGCAGTCATCATGAAGCTACGTCTGCCCACTCTGTTCATCGCTTGCGTAGTTGCTGATTTACGATCTGCAGACGCAGCAAAGAGGAAGGCGATGGAGAAGTCCTTTTTTTTTTTTTTTTAGGACACCAAGTACGTCAGGACTGTCGGGGAGGGAAGGGGTCAAAAAGCAAAATTACAAACTGCCATCTTATCTGACAACTGGAATGTAGGTTTAATGTTTTGGGGACAACTACACCTCAGTGAAAAGAGACACTCATTTTCCAGTACAATCAGGATGTTACTGCAGATCCACAGCTGATTGGCTTCAAAGTTTCCATGTTGCTGTCTGAGGTAACCTAAATCAAAGTGAATATGTTTCTGTTTAAAGTCTTCCTGCGATGTGGAATTCTTCACAAGGGTCCCATGCCTTCTATACACCTGGCCACAACATGACTGTCTACTTTGTATACTCTTGTTTTTATTTGGCTCATTTCATCCTCCTAAGCTTTTATTGATGAGGGTGTTTCTAAAGTTTACTTTTTGTCATTAACGTACCTTAACTGTGGAGTAGTTACTTTTGTAGTTTTTTTTTCCACACTTGTGAAATGTTGCCTTGCATCAGTGCCTTTAGAACTATTGAATTTGTAACCTATTCTCACGTCTGAGTTTTCAAAGCCAAAATTTTTAGTATCGTTTAAACCCATTTAAAAGTAGATGAATTTTTGTCTCTGAAGCACTTACACCATACTTTCTCTTTTTTCTCCAATCCAAAGAAATCAGTTTTCAGCTTTATCTGCACCTTGGTGTGAAGAGGCAGTTTATTCATGTTTTATTAAATGAAAAAATAATAATAATTTGGATATCTAAAGTGTTTTTTGATTTTAGCTGGGAAAACTGTCTTTGTAACAGATAAGTTATTTGTAAAAATAATTAAAAAAAATCTATTCTGATTGGTTTGGGTTGTCTTTGTGATAGTGATGCTTTTTTTCCACTAGATGGCAGAAGAGACCAGCAGAAGTTTCAGTCAGGATGCTCCTCTGAAGTGGAGCTTTTAACAGTCAGCGTCATGATGAGCTCAAAGGGTCCTGATAGGGTGGATGTAAACTAACCAAAGGAACACTTCATGGCAGGAACACTGCATCTGGAACTACTGATTAACAATGGCTGCGTTCCATGTAGGTTTTCTCAGTTTTTAAGGAGGCTTGTGTCACTTTTCCTCTGTGAAAAGGTCTGCTGAGGGTTACACTGCTGTTCCATGGTGTCAAACTGCTACTGGCTTGAATCTCTCTGCATGTTGCTGGAGACTTTGATGGACGATGGCTACGTCCTAAATAGGTCGTGGCAACTTTTTATATTATTTCTTTAGTTCTTTTTCTTTTTGGGAATGTTTTGCCTTTTTTAAGCTGACAGTAGAGTGATGGAATACAACATGCAACATCCCATCAAGATCTGCAAGGCCGTTGCAGCTCAGGGTGGGAGCGTACCTATAGAGACCAATGTTCCAATACACTATTCAGCTCCAGACAGGAAGGTTTCTTCCTCATCAGAGGATCAGTTATTGTTGACTGTCTCCAGCCACATCCACGCTGTATGAAAGGGCAGCATCAGAACTGACATGTCAGAGTTTTCATTTGACCTCTGCTCACTATCTGCCATCGCAGTTTAGCTCCTAACTCATGAACAGGACTACACAGCAGGCTGATACTGAAACCAGAATATGACAGGAAATGCTCAATTAAGTGTAAATTAAGTGTTTTCTTAGTATTAGATTAATTTAGTCATCAAGTCATTTTTTTATTTTGGAAGTTTCTTCAAGTACCACCAGTGGTACAGGTACCACAGTTTGAAACCCAGTGGATTAAGGGATTTAAGTAAAAAAAATCAAATAATATATGATGATTATTTTAGCAGTGTCTTGTGCTGGACGTCTTCAGCCACGAGGGGAACCAAAGGGAGCAAAATGCATCACATGACTATAAAAGACATGTCAGAGTAAAAAACGTGGGATTTCAAAACTTTGGCTAGAAACAATAGTTCTTACCAAGATTTATGCTACATACTATAGCACAGCCAAAAGGATCACAAAATTTAAAAAAATAAATAAAAATGAAAAATGGCTATTTTTGCCTGAGTGATGTTGAAGGGTTAAGTTTCACTAGGAAGGTGCCATATGCATGGAACTGACTCTGCTTACACTTGTCCCATCTCTGTATACTGTGAAAAGTGTTTGATGTTGGGACAAACACACCTCTTTCATGAAAATTAATCAGTTTATGCAGGGTTTTGGATTTTTTCATTTTACACTGAATTTGACTTGCATCTTTGCATATGAAATAAACTGAAATGTAGGCAACATAAGTATCCTACATATTAACTGCATTTGCTTTATTTACTGTTACTATGTTATTTTACATAATTACATAATACTATGATCAATCAAGATAAGGTAATGTAGCCATATTTAGTTAAGTCATTTTATTACAATTTCTATACATTTAAACAGTATGTGATGCTAAATATATTCATTATAGCCTAAATTAGCCCATTTCTCTAATGACACTACTCCAAAGTGACGACACTTTTGGGAACACCTTCAAGCCCCTGGAAATCAATACTGACAACAATATGGATCCAGTGTTGTATAAAACTATTGATTACAAAACTGAAGGTTCAAATATTTGCCTAATATTTCCAAGAAAGGAGGCAGCCGGTGGCACAGTGTATGGACTAGTACATTCACACAGAAGGAAGTGGACATCTACATACCATCTAATCTAATCTAATCATTCACACCACATATGCAGCAAAGGGAGACATTCGGGGTTCAGTGTTTTGCCCAAGGACACTTCGACATGCGGAGCAGGGGATTGAACCGCTGAACTCTGGAATGGAGGACAACTCACTCTGGCACTGAGTCACAACCTCCCCATGTAGAGAGGCTGAAGGTCCTCGAGGCACAAGGCCCTTTGCTGCATGTGTCCCCCTGTCTGTCCTGTATAATAAAGACTTGAAAACTGCCAAAACAAATCTTTAAAAAATATAAATCTATATGTTACAAAGAAAGAAAAAAAAAGTTTGATGAAGGGCTTCAAAGTTTATCCTTGAAGGTGAGTTATGGATGTGTATGTGAAATATAGACATCACGCACTTGTTGATGTTAATGTAGGCCTATGCTACAATTTATTTCCTAGATGGAGCACTCTTCTCTACTACGCTCTCTATTTGAAAGATCCTGGGGAGGTCATCAAAGCCAACAACATTTTTAGGGATTTTCATGACAGCTCCTCAGGTGCACACACCGGGCAAAAAAAACAACCTGAGATGCACTTTTGAAAAGGTTTTTGTGGCCTGGGATGGCAGCTAACGTAGATAAATGGGTAAGTCAGTGTTAGGACTGGCTCAAAGACTGAACAGAAAAGGGAGATGTACACCAACGTGATATGGACAAAAGTTACATTTATGAAAAAATTGTGCAAACAAGGAAAACAATGAGTTGTGTAGGTGTACTCAGTGGTGTATGAATGCATTGGAGAATATGTGGGGCATGTTGTCAGTGGAGGATGGCCTGGTGATGTGGTGGTTCGCACAGTTACCTCCTGATTCAAATCCCGGATGGGGCCCTTCTGTGTGGAGTTTGCATTTTCTTCCCGTGTCTGCATGGGTTTCCTCCGGGTTCTCCAGCTTCCACCCACAGTCCAAAGACATGCAGGTGTTAGGTTCATTGATGACTCTAAATTGCCCGTAGGTGTGAGTGTGAATGGCTGTCTGTCTTTGTTTGTCTCTGCCTCCCAGCTGAGGAAGCTGGGTCAGAGGACATAAAGCGCCCTGGCGAAGTGTAAAATATTGTTCAGGACAAAATGAGCAAGCAGCAGGAGAAGGCAAGGAAACGTTTGAAGCAGGGTGCTCCTAAACCTGCCTTAAAAATAGGGGACAAGGTGTGCAGACAGAATGCACGGAGTCAGCAGAGAAGGGGAGGCAAACTTCCTTGGCCCTTTCACTGTGGTGGCACTACAGGGGAAAGTGCTGATCTGCTTGTAGAAGATGGGGCTGTCTTTAATAAAGTTCATGTTGACCAGCTAAATATTGCAAAAGAGGCGCTGCCCCGAATTCACCACAAAATCAGTAAATCCACAGTAACCCCAGCCACCACAGCAGCCCCAGCCTCCACAGAAGCCCCACCCTCCACAGCAGCCCCACCCTCCACAGCAGCCCCAGCCTCCACAGCACCTGCAGCCCCAGCCTCCACAGCAGCCCCAGCCTCTCCAACACCTGCAGCCCCACCCTCCACAGCAGCCCCAGCCTCCCCAGCCTCCACAGCAGCCCCAGCCTCTCCAGCACCTGCAGCCCCACCCTCCACAGCGGCCTCACCCTCCACAGTAACCCCAGCCGCCACAGCAGCCCCAGCCTCCACAGAAGCCCCACCCTCCACAGCAGCCCCACCCTCCACAGCAGCCCCAGCCTCCACAGCACCTGCAGCCCCAGCCTCCACAGCAGCCCCAGCCTCTCCAACACCTGCAGCCCCAGCCTCCACAACAGCCCCAGCCTCCCCAGCAGCCCCAGCCTCTCCAGCACCTGCAGCCCCACCCTCCACAGCAGCCCCAGCCTCCACAGCAGCCCCACCCTCCACAGTAACCCCAGCCACCACAGCAGCCCCAGCCTCCACAGCAGCCCCAGCCTCCACAGCACCTGCAGCCCCACCCTCCACAGCAGCCCCACCCTCCACAGTAACCCCAGCCACCACAGCAGCCCCAGCCTCCACAGAAGCCCCACCCTCCACAGCAGCCCCACCATCCACAGCAGCCCCAGCCTCCACAGCACCTGCAGCCCCAGCCTCCACAGCAGCCCCAGCCTCTCCAACACCTGCAGCCCCACCCTCCACAGCAGCCCCAGCCTCCCCAGCCTCCACAGCAGCCCCAGCCTCCACAGCAGCCCCAGCCTCTCAAGCACCTGCAGCCCCACCCTCCACAGCAGCCCCAGCCTCCACAGCACCTGCAGCCCCAGCCTCCACAGCAGCCCCAGCCTCTCCAACACCTGCAGCCCCAGCCTCCACAGCAGCCCCAGCCTCTCCAACACCTGCAGCCCCAGCCTCCACAACAGCCCCAGCCTCTCCAGCACCCGCAACCCCACCCTCCACAACAGTCCCAGCCTCTCCAGCACCTGCAGCCCCAGCCTCAAGCTCTATCTATAGTGATGTGTACACTCTCCATAATAAGCCATTTAGAAGATAAATTTGGCTATGCATACATGCTCTGTTATTAAAATGTCTACACAATACCCTACATTATATCATTTCACTATCATCACTAATACCTGGGTTTTTCCTAATTGATGTTGTGTTTCCATGTGAATAATAAAAGGTTATGTGCCCGCATGACAAAAGAACCTTTTCTTGGATCCACTCGGGCAATCCAAAGCTAAGATAAAGACGTAATCAAGGTAAATTTGACTCTAAAATGTAGTCGTTCTTGTATCCTCTGAGTTTCTAAATGGAATGCAACAGTTTTCACAAATGTACTATTTATGTACTTTTCAGCCTTCATGAGGAAAAAAGGCTGCAGTGTTTCAAGGCGGACATGCAGCACTCTCCCTCATAGCTTTCAACAAGATGGCTCATCCTGTGGTGTCCTGGCCTGAAGTAAACATTACAACTCAAACAAACAACAAACTCATATTTAGTAGAAATTACAGTGACGATCTTGACCTGCTTTCAGACATCTGGATGTAGGTTTTATTAAATGCGGTACGCACACTATATATAATACTTATAATTTGATATATTTTTTATAGTTTGATTTGTATGTAATCAATGGGGGTGGGGGGAGAGTCGTAGTCCATGTATTGCTCTTTCCATTCTACTGATCAAAGTTCTCTTCAGTTTGCAGAGAACATTTTAAAAGGGCAGGCAATAAATCTGGACCCATCACAGAAGGACCTCGGCAGCTTCAGACTGGACTTAGCCACGTCCCTCCTTAGAAAATCTGGTGTCTCCTTTTTGCTCAACATTGTCAATCACTTCATGTTGTTGTTGCCTGTTATCTCATAAATATGCAAATTTAAGCCAGTGAATTAACTGTGCAATGCAAACTGTGTTAATCTGAACGTTTTTGTTCCATAATGTTTATTTTACCCATGACCTGAGCAGCCTGTGCTTCTGTCGTGGGATGGAGGACCAGGATATAGCAGAACGGGTAATTCATGTTTTTTCAGAAACTGAAAGCATCTGCACCCATGGTTGTTATGGCAATTACAACGATCTTCTACATCATCGGAATCGACTAAAACAGGCATCATTAATGTTGTGCTTGTTTTTTGCTGACATGTAGGATTCCTTACTTTCCATTGTGCTGTAGAAAATACTTTTTTAGCCAGAACACATTTATGTTCTTTAGAACGTCAAAAAAATAGAAGGAATATTAAATATATTAGCAGCAAATTAATTTAGAGTTATCCTATATTTAAAGATACTTTACGATGTACAACTTGCATACAAATGCACATCCCTGTTGTACCAGATTTGCTGTGATGTGTGTCAGAGGTGTCGTCAGGACTGTGTCCACAGGCCTCGAGTGGACGAGGAGTACTTCAGTAGGATCCAGGGCTTTTTTTCCCTTTTTCTCTAACATGTTGAAATGGCAAATGTCTGCACACTACCGAGTGCCTTTTTAGTTTCCACATTATTTAATTAAGTATTTACTCATTATATATATATATTTTTTTTTTATTGTTTGATTAATTATATAATAGATTTTTTTTCTAGAACGACATTTAAAAGTTGTGTTTTTTGTGATGTTGTTCAGTGTTCAAAGTGTGTTTTTTATTACAGTAAATTCTGTAAATGCTCCCAATGATTTTATGTACCCATTTCCCAAAAGACGAGTTAGGGTAAATATGTGTAACCACTAGGTATAAATTAAACTATCCCAGCGGGAGAATTGTTTCCGTTTCTCCCAACATCAAATACTTTTGAGAGTATAGTCATAAGACTGACGCTGATAAGTGGAGACAGTTTCATGCATATGGCACCTTCCTAGTAAAGGTTAGCAGGGGATGCTTGTCAAGGGTAGTGTGAAGGCGGTCATGGGCCCCTCTGCTACTGTTTCTTTGGGGCCCCCACATTATTAATTATGTTTCATGCTTCATCCGAAAAAAGTACAGAAGAAGAGTCCGCAACCTTGAAAAATCCTGTCAATTTAGAAATTTTCTTATGTAGATCTTGGTCTCGCTGTTCTTTCAGCCGTTGGGCTTTCGTGCTCTGTTATCACATTTCCTTCTGACATTTTTCAGCTGTATTATTCTGTAATATTCAATATTCTGTTTTGTACTGTAACAGTCAGTGTGTTTACATACAGTTTAAAAACCCAATTATATTTAGGTTAAGGGAATACTCTGGTTTCTCAAACATCATGTAAAGGCCTAGTGTACCGGAGGAAGAATAACTCCGTCAATTTCCCATTCAACCCCCTCTCATGTATACATAAGGAACTTCAATAATCCAATTATTCCCTTAACCAGGGTAAGGCCATTTTCGGGTCACTGATGGGCATGGAAACGCAATGAGTGAGGTCGCACTCACACTGTCCATCCATACCGTGCCCAAACAGGTTTCACAGCTAAGTTCTAGTTCCTTTGACCAGTGTGAATGCAACCGTACAGCGCCTAGCTGCGGTCTGCTTGCCGTCCGCGGCCCGTTTCAGAGAGGTGGGCTTTTGTAAAGCACGTTTGCACATAAACGAGCATGAGCGTGAGCACGTGTACAAGCACGAGCACGAGCACAAGGCCTACGGCGGTTCTGACGTCATTTTCTGTGCGCCTGTTGGGACATAGAAAAAAGAAGGACGGACCATGCGCGGACATTTAAAACAATGGCGGCGAAAGGTTCACGTTGGTGTGATGCGGAGGTGGAGTGTTTACTGCAGATTTGGTTGATGAAAATATTCAAAAACAGTCGACAAGACGCACAAAAACTCCGAGGTCTATGGAAAGATTTGTAAACAAAGAGACGCATCGCGATGACGTCAATCAGCGATAGGCAGCAAGAAGCATTCGCTGAGGCCGAGGTTTGAATACAAACGGGCCTGGGTCGTGGGGAAAGAGGGAGGGGGGGACAAGTACCCTAAAGCCCGGGGCACGATACGGACGGACAGGGTGAGTGCGCCCTTGGTTACACATCATTTGACAACCAAACTGACCTTATGAACCCGGCCACATGATCGCAGCTGACTGGGTAAATTAATCCCTTATCTATCCAATCAGTGCCTTATTTTGAAAAAATGCTTCTAAGAGCCCAATAGGAGGCATTTTTTTCCCCCCAGTGTAATAAATAAAAAAATAAAAAAGCAGCCCTGCCGTGCAAAGTCATTTTTTTCTGTTGATCCCAGCAGCATCAAATACTTTTCACAGTAGATGGGACTAGCATGTGTAGCCAGGGTCGGTTTTAGCCCAGCATTAGGTACCTTTACCAGCATATATTTGGTGTCAATATACAGTATGTATGAGTTTGATAGCTCTGACAACAGAAGAGTCAGTGGTGGATTTATTTACATATTATATATGTATTTTCTTTCATAAAGCAGTATTTAATATCTTAAAAACCAGAGCATTTGATGGATTTAATGGTAAAACACACACAGAGGTTCTTACTTGTCTGTCAGTGTATAGGCATATAGAGCACATTACATTTTCATTATAGGTGATATTCTGCTACCTGCTGTGGCAGGTACTTCAGCAAAGGTTGCGTTTAACACATAGCTAGTGTTCTCGCTAAAATACTTTCCACACAGTCCGATATACTCATTCTGATGTTTTGGTTGGTTGACAACATATCAACCATCACATCGCAGGGATGCCCTACATCAAAATAATTCTTAATAATTGCAAAAACCTCTCCTTCCTGTTAAAAGACAGACAGTCTGTCTGTCCAATCAGGAGGCTCCATCCTCTGATTAGATTTTCCAATGTTCCCTTTTGTTTTCTTATTTGCCCTTTTGTTTTCTTATTTGCTGTTGCGTTTTTCTATTTGCAGTTGTGATGTGCACTTAAGGGCCACCACAGGAATTATACCACGGCTAACAACCAATCGGAATGTTTGTTTGGTGCCATCCATCCACTCTCAGTCTCCGCCCCCTGTTGTATCAGATGGTGTTATGTTTCTAGTGTTGCAGGTGGTAGGACTATGGGTCACTTCATTAATACTAAGTATTGGAAATATGTAGCAAGTAGAGTGGGAGGAACAGTGATTACCTAAGGTGATGCTTATGGTTTGGAAGCAACAATTGTCTAACCTCTGCTCCTTGATTCATTTGGTTCTCCTGCACTTTGAGACCTCGCCGACACTCTTTAAATGACTAATTACCTGCCCTACCGAATTACCTAAATTTAGATTTTATGCTTATTTGCCTCTATATGCTACAGCCTGTTTTTTTCTTTAAATTATCTATAAATGATATATATTTATTTGGTCACATTTCATATTGTTTATGGCAGGTGTTGGTTGTGATTTTAAAGGAATAGTAGCCTATACATTTTGGAAAGTATGCTTTTTTGTATAGATCAATCAATAGATCAATAGCAATATATAGCTGGAGCCAACAGCTACTGTAGTTAGCATAGCGTAGCACAAAGACAGGAAAGAGGTAGCCTGGCTCTGTCCAAAGGAAACAAAATACCTAACAACATCTCTAAAGCCCCCTAGTTAATAGGTTGCATCTTATTTGTATAATCTGTAAAAAATCAGTTAGAAACTGATATTTCAGACTCTGGCCAGGATCTAGTAAGTTCCTTGAGTCTCCACTGGTTGCCTGGCAACTGGCCCTTGGCTGTTTCCCTGTTTTCCGTCTTTTTCCAAAGATGCTCTAAGATACTACTTTCTGCATGCAAACTTGATAAGCCTGTATGAAAAAAGTGTAGTATGAAAGACCTATCTGCTTTGCCCTCTCTTCAAATAAAAGTAGAAGTGATACATTCTGTGTTTTAGCCACAAAAACAGTGATCGACATGACCATTCCTGTGGCTACACCTACAAAAACTCAAACTACAGCAATACAAATAACAAATTCATAACACTTCTGACTGCATTGTTGACATGTCTTGTTTCCAATGACAAGCATAGCTTAGAAGATGTACTAACATCTGTTGACTGGTACCGGTGCTTACAACTCAATGTGTTTATGTTTTAAGGTATGCCTGCAGTGCAATGCAATATTTATTGACCCATATGCTCTGCTTGTCGTGCCTTCCTCAAGGACAGAGGCGGAGCTGTTTTGATGTGCACAGGCAGGAAGGCAGGAGCCCTTTCACTAATGATCTCACCAGCTGATCGGAGCCTCAGGATGCTCTCTACTTGCAGACCGTAGCAGCAAAAGGCAAATCGGAAGGGTCACTAGTTAAGTAATGAAGCCATATTGTCCAGGGACAACAGAAGGAGAACAAAAGAAAGACTGTGCATGAAGAAATAGGGAAAATGAGGCTTTGGGTGATTCAAAAAGAGTTAGAAGAATAGATAACCAAGGTAACCAATCAATCACATTGGTCTTTGTGTAATAAAAGTTCAGCTGAAACCAAAAGCTGTAAAATGATTTTCATTGTGAAAAATGAGAGTGCATAAAGACATAAACATGGAGTCAGACCACTGAATCCCTACCAGCAAAGTGTCTTTCTGTTAGGTGCTTTAGCCAAAGCTGGCAGCTGTTCACATATGGCAAAATGATCTGATGGTGAGAGAATCATGACACAGCAAAGTTGGCTGGTTAGGACTCTCAAAAGGTATTTTAAGAATAAGCATTTATTGATTTATTAATTGATTTTAGGCCATTTGCACTTCAGGTACAATTGACTGGCCTGATGCCTGAGTAACATTACCACCCCCCAACCCCCCCCACCCCCCCCCCCCACACACACACACAAACTTGGGAATGGTATTAAAAATATAGACTAAATATTCTTCAACTTGCGCCATCATCTACATGACATTTGTTTATGTAGTGGAAAAGTGCACGGCAGACGGATCCTGAAGCTCTACTCCTGGACAGAGGAGAAGCAGCTGCTATTGGGTGTGTTGCTCTTCTCCACCTCCTGCCAGAGCTCCAACGTTGGCAGCGTACTTGATCTGGGTCTCGATATGGTGGGATGCGCTGCCATCTGATATATGGGCATCAGTATTAAACTAAGACTGCTTCATAACCTGTTAAAAACTAGAGATGCATTGATCCATTTTTTCTGATCCAGTCAGATAGTGATACCTGGGCTGAGTGTATCGGCCGATACCTGATACCGATCTGATCCTACTGTTGAATGAATGAAGCGTACACCTGTCCATGTGAGTGAAGGCATCAGGCTTCACACAAGCAATTAGCCTTGTTAAGCAAAAGGTAACTAATGAACACAGATATAGATGTACTTAATATTATTTATTTTCAAATAACAAAGTGAACATTAGCAGCAAAAATAAATAAATAGCACTTCCATGTAAAGTGCAAACAGATATTTGTAAGATATTGTGTAATTTAAAACCCTATGGTGTTTAGAATTGAAGTGATTAGATTGCTTTAACTGTATTTCTGTGTATGAGATTAATCAAAAAGAAATGACTGGATCAAAATTCTGGATCAGCCTCATTCATCTGAATAATTAGTCAATATCAGAGCCCATATCAGATCCAGGTACCGGATTGGTGCATCTCTATTAAAAACTCCTTGCAGCTGTGTTAAATAGCAATCTACTTCCATGTTTTGGTGCAGCTGGTTTTCATATCTGATGTGAACCGTACCGAAATGTAACAGTTCACTTATAAATGTATTTTCAGGATGATTGTTTTGTCCACGAAGAAGAACAGTGCTAGTCCACCCCACCATTAAATTTGTAACACAACACAACACAACACAACACAACACAACACAACACAACACAACACAACACAACACAACACAACATGTTGGCTTCAATTAGTTAGCTGTATGGGTATTTGACTCATCCAATGCTAGTTAGCCAGTGCTACAGCTAGTTCCCTCTGCCCTGGCTGCTGAGTGTTAGCCTTCGGTTAGTACCATCTCCAAATAACTGAGACTGCTTGATGACTGGTTAAAAACTCCTTGTAAGTACATTAAATAGCTGTCCGCTGCGTTTTGGTGCAGTTGGTTTTCATATCTGATGCAAAGCGTACACATTGTGCTCAAGACCTCCTTTTCACGGATCAACGTTCCATGCCTACGTGAGAAACGTGGGTATGATGCACAGTGTTCACACTGATAAAACAAACTGGACTTTGCGCTCAAGCATACTCAGATCCAGGCCCAGGTCCATGATGTAAAAGCCCCCTTGTCTTGCCCGCAGACATCACATGAGCATCGTGCTTGCGGTCCGACAGTGTTTATCTGTCACTGAAGAGACCATCTATGTAGTTCCGACTGGTCCATACATTTCAAAGTGTCCAGCAGCAGAGCAGACAATGACAGACAGAAGATTGTCAGTAAATGTACAGTTTAGGTCAGTGGTTCTCACACTGTACATGACGCACCACCTCAGAAAATATCCGGCTCTCTCCAGTCCCACCACTGACACCAATGTTCAAATATACTATTCAGCTTGACTGTCTCCAGCCACATCCACGCTGTATGAAAGGGCAGCATCAGAACTGACATGTCAGAGTTTTCAAACCAATCATTTGACCTCTGCTCACTATCTGCCGTCACAGTTTAGCTCGTAATTTGGCTCTAATTACATAAGTGAACTATTTGATCGAACATACCAAGATGTGTCATTGATTTCCTTCCTTCCAGTTTCCTTGCATTCTTAAAATGTGGTTGAGACACTGTAGGTAACCTTTCACAGCTAGGGTTGCAAAGGGGGGCTACATTTTTGGTAAATTTCTTGTAAATCTCCAGAAACAAAAATATGACAGGAAATGACAAACTTATTTTAAATTACATTTAAAGAAAAGAGGGGTTTTCTTAGTATTATAATAATTTAGTCATCAATGTTTCCTTTTTTTTATTTTGGAGATTCCTTCAAGTACCACCAGAGAGAGCTTGAGTACCACCGTACCACTGGTACCACAGTTTGAGAACCAGGGGTTTAGGTTTAGGTTTGCCCATGAATAAATACTGCAGCTCCTCAGTGTTACCATGTCTTCCCTCCCAGCTGCTGGGTGAGAGTGAGGGGAGAGTCTGTAGCACTAACCAGGTTTCAAAATATGAATTAACTTATCTTTGCAGTCTTTTTTTTTTTTTTATTGGGCATCAGCCTTGCATTATCGGGTGTATTGTTAAAACGTGAGTAAACACTTTAGGTCAGGTTTACGCCCACAACATGCAGCTGAGCCTTCAGCCTGATGGAGCTGGGGCAGACAGTGTGTAGTGTATCTGATGTATGCGACGTGTGAGTGAAAAATGCTTGGGGCTGGTTTCACAAAGCTAGACTTTGACTTTGGCTTAGATCTAACTGCTAGTCAGACTTTAGATAGACATCTAAATTCATCTGAATACATGCAGGGATGGAGGGCCCTAAGAGAGATGCAAGCCAGTCGCATTATTGGAAATGTAGGAGTTTGACTCTTAGCATGACTCAAAGTCAGCATATTGCAGTCTCTGCTGCTTGCTCTGATGGCTTCTTCAAGTCACTCCTTTAAAGTTCGTAATAAGGGGGAAATGCCAAACTGTCCTGCTTCAATGTGTTAAAGTTGTTCTCCGTAAGATCTATTTAATTGTCTTTTAAGTAGGGCTGGGACTTTAATGGGTTAATTATGATTAATTAATTAATTAATCAAAATGCGACAAAAAAATAACGCGACAAAAAAATAACGTGACAAAAAAAATAACGCAATTAATTGCAATTTCTTTTTTCACTAAGCGTGGAGCGCTTCTCATTGCACGAGTTCCCACCCGGCCCGTAATACTGACGCACAGGACGCAACATGAGATAAATCGTTACCAACGTTATGCTGCGTTCACTTGTAATTGGAAACATTGGGGAACATATAGGTAACAGTCTGGAGGTAGAGAGGTGAATGTGTTTCAATAAAGTTTACATAATAGTAAAACATTTTAAATTTATAAAGTAGTTAACCCACACACAGTGACCGTGACAAGGAACAGGCTCACCTGCAGTTACATCTTACTGCCACAGAGGCTGCTAGAAACAACGACCCTCAAATCTTATGGAGTACAACTTTAAATGTGAGGATTTACTGTTAAGATTTACTTCACTCTTATCGGTTTAATGTCAATGTAAATGGATTTCAGGTTATTTTTTCCTAAAAGTAATTCAGGAGGGATACTTCAATGATCCTTTCAAACATCTGAAGGTACATTAGTCATTTGTTTTCTTAGGCAGAAACAAAAGTTACCTCTGGATACGATACATTCTGAAAAATACTGACAATAGTGTGTCTTACTTGGGTACAGTTGTCCAATATCCTGACCTCAAGCATGTCCACCCCTAAACCTGCTGCAGCTGGGGCAATGTTGCATCACTGTCAGTTTCAAATGAGAGCAAAAGTAATTGAGCTTGATTAACCTGGCCCTTTGCCACATCATTAGATTGATAGATGGAAGTGTTAGATCCGACAGGAGAAGGCGGAAAGCACTTAAGTCATAAAGCAAGGTCGTTCTTACCATGTGACTCATTTGCAGTGTTTGTTTCCACCTGCCTTGGCGCAGTGTTCACAATGTCGACTACATGAACCAGGGGCAGATATTTCACTTTCACCGGTGACCATCTATTTGACGGCTACATTGTAAATGCAAATTGAAAACAGGAGACCATGAATCACTATGCATATATGTATATATTCACACCGTATGGATGGCTGCAGTCGCTATCTGTTTCAGTGCCAAGAAAGCTACTATGTCAATCCTTTTATCACATTTATCCTGTGTTATCTGAAGAGACAACCGTTGAGAGCAAGCCCGATTTATCTGGGAAGTGTTTGAAACAAAGAACAAATAATGCAAGCAGATAAAAATAAGACATCTTAGCAGAAGGCTTACTTTTCCCTGTGAAGCCACTGTCATCTGTATCCTTACAATACTACTGCTTTTGCTATATAAGTAGCTCACTATGGGTTTATTAACATGAAACAATCCAATCCAGAACCAACTGATTTAAAAAACAGTTGACCCCTCACCCTTCACTTACTTTTGCACCTTTTGTAAATAGTGGTACCACATTGTGTATATGTGTATATATTTATATTGATTCTAACTTTAGTATTTTTAGTATTTTTAACATTTATATTGCCAATCCTTGCTAAACTGCGATTTGTTGTCCTTAAAAACAATGACAATAAAGATTTCTCATGTTATAGATCAGGGCTTGCCAAACTTAAAGATATAATATGTAACATTTTGTATTTAAATGTCTAAAAACTACTATGTTGTATATTTTCCTTCATTGTGTACTTACATTATCCAGAATGTTTTCAACCACATGCGGACCTAGAAAAATCTGGAGCATGTTCTTTCTTCGCCCGTCAGTGGCATCATATAACTTTTTACTCCTCTTGTTCCTCTAACGTCCGACACACACACTCACACACACACACACACCTGCACGTCCCTGAAACACCTCCCTAAGGAGGCGCCCAGGGGGCATCCTTACTAGATGATCCTGAACCACCTCAACCTCAACTTTTTTTTGGCAACTAACAATAAAAAACACCAAGCTACAATTAAAGCTTGGTGAGACCTCATTTGAATGTGGATTTGTGTGCAGTACTCAAACTCAAGAGGTGCTTTGGGATGCACTAAGCAGGCTGAGTCTGGAGTAGAGAAATTAAAATGTATATGGAGACATCAGGTAATTGGTCTGTGAACATTCCCAGCAGTTGAGAATCCTCCGTTACCACTTCATTTAGGGAGAGCGCTTTGTCCAGGGAGTACGCCATTACTGCTTTTCATGATGTGCAAGGGGCCGGGGGCGGCACTGTGCGGTGCTTATGGTTTTCATGTGGGAAGATTTTTGGGAGAAGGAGATTACACTGATCTAATTAATTACCATCGTAAAAACAGCAAACATCATCAAAGTGTAATTCCATTAGAGCTCCTCTTTCCACCAGTATTCATTAGCAGACAAGAGTGGGAAACAGGAGACACCGGGGCCTGTGTCCACACCCACACACTCTCATGCACATGCACATGCAAACACTCACACAAAAATGAGGCTGGGTGTGAGCATGCAGAATCCAATCAGTGTTCTGCTGTTATAGTCAGAAACGGAGACAGGGAGCAGAGATAAAATTTACAGGGTTGAGTGTTGCTGTTTTCATAATTCTGTGAAGGAGACATTTTAGTGTATAATATATAACTTCAGTGTATAAACATTTTGTTGAATCTTTGTGGAGGCTATCTTAGTGTGGCCAGATCCAGGGGAGGAGACCAGTGACAACGCCACCTGGGGGAATATCATCCCGGGAAATAAGATAATAATACAAAATAGAAATGAATAGAAAAGGGCAACACACGTTCTTCGACACACAGGGCAGAGAGTGGGTTCTAAGCTTCAAAATATAGTTTTAATTAATTGAATTAAATATAATGTTAAAATGCTCACACAATTAAAGGCTTCCAACAGCGCAAGCAGTAAAAAATAATGAGGACAGGACTGGGGCTTACCACGGCGGCATAAAAATCTAAAGGGTATAGAATCCAAACAAAACACCACCCGTGAACACAGCACACCAAGCAGGGGAAACCGTGAGAAGACACCACGGCCAGGTTGCCGGCCCTCAGCACCTGTCCAACAAACAACACGAATAATGGGCCCTTTGCTGCATGTCTGAGGCTTAAAAAACTGCTAAAAAATATATCTTAAAAAAAAAAAAAAAACAACAGGAAAAACCCCAAATTACTCAATTATAATAGTGGGCCAAAAGTAAGACCCAAATACATTTAAAGTGAAATTCCAGTGTAACATCATTATTACTTATCACAGCACCAGTTTAACAAAATTGGCTCAGCATTCAGCTCCACCACCTTGTGAAACCTCTTTCACATTGCACCTAGTCATTTAATCTATTGTTAAAATAAAACTACTGATTTGAGCAGCATTAAAGTGAAATTCCAGACGAAAATCATCCCAGGGTCTTTTTCGGCAAACACACTCATCAAATAAGCCATCGAGACAATTTCTTTGTGTAACAACTATTAACGGAGAAATCTGGGAGAGTCGCTAACAGTCGCTAACAGTCCATTAATGTGTAGGGACTCTTCTCATGCTACTGCAGAGGTTTGGTGTTATTTTGAGCAGTGTTAGTGGTTAAAAAAGACATTTTAATGCGTTCACTGTGCTGCCCTGAGCTAATCAGTGTTAGCCGCATTACATTACATTAATTACTGTTAGCGTCTGTCCGCGATTTCTCCGTTAATAGTTTTTACGCGAAAAGAATTGTCTTGATGGCTTATTTGATGCGTGTATTCGCTGAAAAAGACCCCGGAATGATTTTACAATTTCGCTTTAATCACAGCACGACAAATATAACATATCGAAATTCACATCTACGGAAATCTATAACAACTAGGGATGTCCGATAATATCGGCCTACCGATAATATCGGCCTACCGATATTATCGGCCGATATTGAGTTAAAAATGTAATATCGGGAATTATCGGTATCAGGTTTTTACAACCGATGTTAGTTCTGTAGGCTTCAGCATTTCCGAGTGTACCTGAATGCAACACGGGCCGTTTACAGGCGCGTGCTTGATGACGTATAACAACAACAACACGCTTCACTCGTAGGTTGCTAACCGTGGCTAACAAGCTTCAGCTCTCCCGGTGCATGAGATGTCCGTGGTTTGGAAGTATTTCCAAGTGTCATCTACTAACAGTAAATGTGCGCTTTGCAATGACTGCAAGGCGTTAGTTATGAGAGGAGGAAACAAGGAGTCTTCCTTTAATACATCACATTTGATCATCCACCTCAAGAAGAATCATGCGGAGTTAAACGCTACATCTGTGCAGCAAAGTGATGAAAAGAAGCAACAGCCGACACCGAGAAACAAACTTTTTCTATCGTTCAGGATGCCGGATTCACCAAACGTGTGGAGTTCCTCGAGCCCCGTTATGTCTGTATAACGCCCAGTCACAGGTATTTCTCAGACCAGTGTTTACCCGAATTGCACAGCATTGTTTACAGTCACGTCGAGAAGCTAATTTCTGGTGCTGTATCCGTTAGATCCAATACAGGTTAGCATGTTGAGCTTGACTGCTAATTTATTGATTGTATTATTTGCCAAGTTACGGCTCAGTCGTTACTCAGTCTGGAAAAAGAGGACTATGTTTGTTTACTACTCTGGACTGAAGCTATGCATCTTCCTTGTTGTGATGTTGTCTGTAGTGTTGTTTGAGGCAAAATATTCTCTCTAAAAACACAAACAAATAAATGAATGGCACTTTTTTCAATAACTTATTTTGTACAGACTGTGTTTACATTTGAAAAGCCGTGTTGCATTTATGTATGCATCCAGTGGGGCATCACAATAAAATTAGGCATAATGTGTTAATTCCATAATAGGTGATATGTGATGAATTTTGGTGTAAAAAGGCTGCATATATCGGTATCGGCTGATATCGGTATCGGAAATTAAGGGTTGGACAATATCGGAATATCGGATATCGGCAGAAAAGCCAATATCGAGCATCCCTAATAACAACAAAATATTATAACTGATAAAGTTCAAGGGAATTCAACAGAAAAGACCCAGTTAATCTGGAAAGAAAGAGACCAAATAATATAACTGAAAATAATGAACACTGGAAAATAATAAACACTATTAAATGGCGTTGCTTGCTGGAGCTATTAAAAACAGCAGGGAGGCCAGGCCAAGAGTGAAGCAGTTGGAACTGACTTTGACCTGTGGGAACCTGAAGTGCTAAAATGTTAACGGACTTTTGGGTTTTAGGACTCATTCCTGTAGTATTCTATAGTGCCAGTGGCAGTAGAACAAGAGTGTTGTATCACCTGCTCAACATGTATTCTTGCTCCATCGAATAATGATCCCGTAAAGACGGATCCGTTTTGAGCCCAACTTGGGTCTTATTTTCCTAGCTGTTGCAGTCATTATTGTAAATACAGTCATTGTGTTCACTGTTTTTATTGAGCTATTGCAGACGCTGTAATTGGAGGTTAACTGGCATGTCCGTGTTACTCAGTTGTGTTCCTGTGTATAACACTGGTTAGTGTGACTGTGGTCGTGTCTTTTACGTTACATCCTCCATTATCATTAAAACAGATTTGTTTTTTGTTCAAACCAACATCCAACAGTAATGATAACAACTGTCAGCTGTAGTAATAAAGTAACTACATTATCTTTTCTAACTACTCATTTGCAAAATAATTAAGTACATTATTAAAAATTTCAAAGTACTTGAACCAGACCAGGGGTACTCAAATACAAATCTTAAAGGGCCACAAAGAATTTTTTTAATGACTCAAAGGTCCATTTATTGAGGTCCATTTATTTTCGTTGTTCTAACCTCAGAATTTTGAGGAAATGTCTCCTCAAAATGCCTATGTTTCGTCTCATAATGACGTTTTAAATTGGAAATCTTCGTCACAGCTATCGTCTCCTGGCATATTAAGCACATCGGTCTTGTGCTGTTTGAAGGTAGAATGAATGAAATTTTTTCAGTACATTCTTCTTTGAACTGTCGATTTTCACTGTCAACTTTCCTTTTAGCACTGAACTTGGAACACGCCATTTTCGTCCAATCGAGTCTCCTGCAGCCGGCAAAACATCATCATGCGAGCTTCTCCAAAAGCGAAAGTGAAACTTAAAAATTGCGCTCGCAGCAGTGATTGACCCAGCTGTCTGTGTATCGTTGGCATGAAGACAAGTCCCGGTGCACACGTGCTGACCCAAACCAAAACACATGGTGAAGGAATAATTGTTCGGGGGCCAGAAATAGGCGGCAGGCGGGCCGGATGCGGCCCGGGGGCCGCCTATTGAGGACCGCTGCTCTAGACCCTTCACGCCATCTTATATATATATATATATATATATAATAATATACATATATCCCAAGGGGAAGAATGCAAGCACCTGAGAGGTCCCCAGCTGAAACCTTTGTGAAAACGGCAGCTGATTCCACAAAGAAAACCAAAGTGGTTGAGAAAGAAAAAGAAAACAAGGGAAACAACATAGTCAACAACATAGTCATCCCGTATGTGGCTGGGGTATCAGAGGAACTCAGGAGGATCTTCAACAAACACTGCATCGCTGTGTATTTCAATCCTAGTAACACACTCAGACAGAGACTAGTACATCCCAAGCACAGAACACCACACACCCACAAAAGTAATCTGGTTTATGCTGTCCAATGCAACGAGGAATGCAATGATCTTTACATTGGAGAAACAAAACAACCACTGCATAAACGCATGGCCCAACACAGGAGAGCTAACTCCTCAGGCCTGGACATCTGACTCACACCTCACTTTCACCTCAAGGAAAAAGCCCACTCCTTTGATGACAACAATGTCCACATCCTGGACAGAGAGGACAGATGGTTTGAAAGATAAGTAAAAGAAGCCATATATGTAAAAGTAGAGAAACCATCACTAAACAGAGGAGGAGGTCTGAGACACCACTTATCTCCAATTTACAATGCTGCCCTTTCATCCCTTCCCAGGAGATTCAACAATCTAACCTCAAAGAACAACTGTTCACAAATGTCTTCCTGTGACTCCAACGACTGTTGTTAAGACTCTATAGAGCACTAACGAAGTCCAAACCTATTTCCCACCAGCGACTGTCACTCTTAAATACCTGGTTCACCACACCAGATAGTTGGTCCAGTCCCAGCCTGGTCAGATGCGTACATGAACTGATGAAGCCTCTTGGATGAGAGGGGAAACGTCTTCATAGACAAATAACCAAGTCCAGTTGCTTTTGACTGAAACTGCTTTGAGGATAACGATGACGTGGACAAATAAGAACATGCACAGGCTTGTTTCATAACAGAGCAGTTTCTCATTGACCCCCATGTTAAACAGGCTGTTCACAGCATCATTAAACCTGTTTAAGGCCTGGTACAAAAGAACATTTTAGTCTGTATCTTCAGGTCATATCTCCCTGACAACACTGAGGGGGATGAATTTTTTTGTACCAGGCTAGTTTTTATTTTATTGGAGTTTAAAGTTAATGAATAATTAGGGGCGTGGTCTCTTGAGTGACAGCTAGCCTCTGGCCCTCAACTCTCCTCGGAGGCTAGTTGTCAGGATTAGCATGCTAACTCCATCGTCTCGACCTGGACTACGGTCATTTGTGTGGTGGTGTTACCATAAGTTACAAGTTGATTTGGCCTTCGATCAACTGGAACTTAGGAACACAACGTGTTAGCTCTGTTATGCTAATTAAGTAGCCGCACTTACACCATGACTTGAATACAGCCTAGTATCTATGACACATACAATAGAGGCTAATCTGGAGCAGAGGGAAGATTCGGGCTGTCAGGGTCGGTGTTTTACAGTCTGTGGGCATGGTACTGTGTTGTTTAAATCATCAATTTCAATCATAAAAAAAAATGTCTCCCAGCCTCGGAAAATAATCTCAACATTGACTCCTAATCCCGATTATCTAGTAACGTGCTCTGTTAGCCTAGCTCCCAGCAGGTGGGGCTAATGTTGCCAATTCAGTCCCCCCAACGTCACATACATTCTCTTTTTTGGTAAGAGGAAATGAGGAGAAGTCAAAGTCTGACAAGATGGCGACTCCCAGAGGCGAATATGATTGGATTGAATTGAGAGAACGGGTCCCGACGGAGAGGCTACGCTCATTTTTCATACAATCTATGTTTAAAACCTGCCTGATCAATTGAATGCTCATGGGTCTTTCCTTGTCTGACTTCACGTTAGTGATGTTGCTGTGCTGTCAGATCCCCAAAGTACTATTACTGATAATGTAGGAATGTGTGCCACTAAAATAAGCATCATTAAAGTATAGTGTTGGTGAAGGATGGCCCTTTCTGCCCTGCTCTACAACGGATATTTCAGTCTAGTTTGATCGGCTTACTGCACAATTAGAGGTTAGAAATCTCCACATTCATCCGATAGACCCATATTTAAACATTGGTGTTGGTAAGCTGTTTGTTGCAAAGCAAAAAGAGAACAATTTCTCTACAAGGATCAGTACCAGTGAGGGGAGGCAGGTGAGGCTGTGCCTCCCCTGTCATCATGAGAGGAAAAAGAAACAAAATAATAAAATAACACAAGTATTAATATTTGTCCTCTCGACTATGATTTTGGTGTGGTTCTTAATGTATTTAGACCATCTTTATAGTAAAAATCGCAGAAAATTCTGTATTTCCTGCTTAAATAAACGGAGTCTCCTTCTGGGAGGAGAGGTGAGGCATGGACAGCCGTGCCTCCCTCCAGATTGCGCAATCACTAACAAACTGGATTGAGCGCATGCAAATGGCGCGTGCTTGTTCCCATTTCTGTGTATGTTTCCAATATGATGGTTGAGGACACTTTTATGTAATAAAAGTTTACATCTTCTTTTCCATGGTGTTCAGTAATGTATTTTACGTATGTGTGTAATATTTACATCTTATTGATAAGACATAAATCCACAGGGAAAATGCGGCCTTGAGGCAGGCAGTACCTCTGCCTCAAGGAAGGCAGCGATAGTGAGCAGCCTTATAGCTGCCACCAGCCAGGTCACGGTGAACTCTGACCTGTGTGCAAAAAGTAAACACAAGTGTGCTGTGCGACGCTGTAGAGCTTAGCGACAAGCTGTCATTTCTCGCCCTGAAAATGGAGGATTTGATTTCTAAACTAAGACATTTTTCAAAGCTGGACTTTCAGTCAAAGCAAGAAGTCATGTACAAGTTAAGGTAAGATATACTGCAATATACAGTGGCTCTGGTGTTTTAAAATGGTTTTCAGCATCCTATTCGCTTCTATTCTCTCATCCTATCCTATTGGCATCCTACTGTATGTTTGTAAATCTGACTTGTGAGTCAGTGCCTCCCCAACCCCAACCCTCACTGCACGTCACTGATCAGTACCAGTTTTCCCTTGTAACATAGAAGCAGGATTGTTTTCTGTACAAAGCACCATGACAGCATGGTGTTAAAAGGGTCAGTTTCGTTTTCTGTTGCATAGAAATCTGCTATCATATTGGTAAAGGTTCCATGACCCTACAATGTGCCAAACAGTTTGTGCCACAATTAGCAGCAGCAACACCACTTTCACCAAAACAAACAATGGTCTCAACATGAAGAGTCTGCTTTAATTGGCAACTTTACATTCTTTTAAGGATCTCTTGATAGTAGGAGCTTTGAGGGTACGTCCACAATTTCGAAAACTATTTTTCTTTCTTTGTTGTTCTTAAAAGGTTATCCATCCACACGGCCTCGGCTTAAGAGATATCTGCGTCCATACAAAACCATTGAAACTAACTCAAAAGGCTGTAGTTCACATGCCAGGCCTGGATGTGGAGCTGTAACTGCCACGGAAATACACCAACAACAGAGAAGAAGAGACGGGGAGACGCTGTGGAGAATACAAACACTGGAGAGTTTCTCTCAAATCTGGAGACTTCCCAAATCCTCCTCCATCCTAGAGAGAAATGTGTCCCTGTTTCTGGTGTTAGTGGAGACTTTTGTGCTGTTTTGTTTTTATTGCATCAATCACTCTGTAGTTAGTGTCCTTACTGAGCAGAGGGTGCTGCTGGGAGCCCCTTCACGGTCCCAGAGCACTCACAGACGGGCAATTTCTCACTACATTCAGAGACTTTTCACACCTTCTTAGAAACTTTATTTATAAAAAGCAACAAGCAACCAATTAACCTCCTTATTCAGAGCATCAGGGAAAAGGGAAAAATCTGTGCTTCATTCCCGATGCATGTGGCTCAGAGTCCAGTTCAGTAAACAGTCTCTGGGTCCGTCTCTCTCCTCCCACGCAGCAGCACTGTTGTTGTAATGGGACGCCGCGGGGTTAGAGGTCGGAGGTGGGGCCATGATGCCATCCTTTAACAAAGTATGAGCTTTCACCATCCAGAACACAACAACATGGGGGGCGTTTTCAAATCTTTCCACTCTGGGACCTGGTTTCAAAAGATCCTGTTTTCAGGCTCCGATAACGCCGGCTCTGTGTGGATGGTCGGACAAAACGATACTAAAGTTGTGCGGTTACAGGAAAACGCTACTTTGTGTGGATGGGCTGTTAGAGAGCTCTTTATCTTAGTGGTAAGAGGTGAAATCTTCAAAGAACAGTGTTCTTGCTCCTTACTGGCTTCATGCCATCCGAGGTGGAATGGAGAGGACCATGAAGGAGATTGTTATTCTCAACCCCCTTGCAGAATTAAGAGTCTTATCAGCTGACCCATAAGATAATCTAGTTTGCCACTGATAAACTGGGAGTAGCAGAATACTTTGGTTAAGGTCACACTGGATAGCGCTCATTTGGTAGCCTGTCTGTCCTCCTGAGGGATTTCGAAAAGGTCGTGAAGAGACAAGGCCTCCATCCCAGGTATATTGCTTTTGCTTAGTTGACTCCTATCTCATCAGACTTTTATCACTTAATCCATCTGCTTGACCTTTGAGGGAGACTCCAAAACTATTTCTTTTTAACAAATTTTGCGTTTAGCCCTGTCGGATCCCCGAGGACCGTGCAAGCCATTTCTGAATGATTAGTGCCCCGCTTTGTTCTGCCTGAATGGGGCTTGTGAGAAAATCTTTCTCAGCCAGAGATCGGCAAAGGGGAGAGTCCCTGACAAAGGCACAGGAATAAATAACATTCTTACACCCCATAGTCATATCTCACAGCTACTGACAATGAAAAAGATTCTTTCAGGGTATGATTCATTACTGGAGGAGTGGAATGCAGATTGCCTTCAAGGTACTTCTATTTACTTCAATACGGTGAATTGCAATGAAAGTGCCAACAAGCTGGATTTTTTCCACCTTTGTATTTTTTTTAAACATCAGTAAGACTAATGACCACAAGCTGCACAAGATGTCACAGAGCTGTATTTATTACAGAAAGCGAAATCACAGAAATGTATACATAGAAAAAAAGCAGCTGCTGGGTCTGAATACAAATACCACCTTACATAAGGGGAAAATTCCCTCCTTAATTCAACCCTTTGCAATGGGCCATTATGTATCCAATCTGCAATGGAGCAGAGTGGCCACTCCTCATGTCCATCTGGTCAAGTGTTGATTGTCTGAGGAATGAGATGGCCCAAAGCTGCAGCGGACATCCTGCAGTTTATGCCAATGGTGCAGGGGAGGAAGGGGGGTGGGGGTGGGGGGGGGGGGGGGTATCTCAGACACTGACACTGTGTCCAAGGAGTAGAAGAGGGAAATTGATCCAAATGTGAAGATTGCAGTGCTTTACAAGTGTTTGTGCAATATTCATACCAATACAACACTTGAGGGAGAATAGAATGAATAAGCCTGGCTGTAATGCATCCTCCAGAGAAACAAGAGGTCCGGGCATAACCTGGATTTACTTTGTGTAGATTTCCAGCGCCAGGATTACAATGGCGAGATACTAGCGTCATACAATAACATTTTTATTGTTATAAAGGCATTTGTACACGGGATCGACAAACATTGTCTGAAACTTAGGTGATTTTACACTCTTTTTAGAGGTGCTCAAGCCCACTGACTCCCATCTCACTCTCTGCACATCTCTGCTGGCCAAGCCACTCAAAGTGCTCTCTCATTAGTCAGCCAGCTGAGGTGTGCAATATCATCAGCAGGAAGTGTGTGTGCGGACAGAGAACAGGCTGGAGTGTCCGAGAGCCCTGGGCTGCTGCCAGTACGACAGTCCATTTGGCACCGGACTAAGGAGTTGATGAGGCCTGCTGACTTCATCTCTTCATATTCTGATGTAAATGCCAGAGAAATATTTTATATGCTGAAAATTTGCAGGCATAGTTATTGCATGCAAAGGTGATAATTCATGGTCTTAGATGTTATAAGGCTAAATTGACAGTGTGGAAAGACACAGGATGTGTAAAATTAATCATATGTAAACTCCTGGATTTTGATTTGTTTGTATACTTATTTAGGCCTATTTTTTGTTCTCAACTTAATTCTGCCTTTCACGTACTCTCTGTTTTTTTTTGTGGTGTGCGGTGGTCAGTACTCATGGCAGGAGAAAAAGGTCTTATCAAAGGCACTATCACACGATAGATCAAAGTGATATTCCTTTATTCAATTTTGTCTGCTGCATCAAGAATCTTACGAATGCTTTCCAAAGTCTGCAAGGACTCAGAAGTCTGTGTCCAATCAGATAAAGGTATTAATCAAAAGGAAGTGGTTCTATCCTTCAATGAGAGATCTCTAGGCAATCTAGATATGTAGGTTTGAAATCAGATGCCTGAGATGTATCCGAGTATGTTTCCAACACCACCAATGCCATTTGTTATCGAATAGCCCTGCCAATATTCAATAATGACTCAAATGACCAGACAGTTGATTGTGTATGTCAAAACAGTATGACCTTGTGCGACTCATATCTGTCTGAATTGAGTTCAGTCAATACAGTGGAGATCAAAATGAGAGAACAACTGATAAACACTTGATTTTTTCTTAAATACTGTTATTTTTTATTGTCCATAATTTGTTAGAATATCCGCTGTGGCTGTACGACTGCTGTACTAGCATGTTTTTTTAAAATAACCAAGGCACTTCAACAAAAAACTCTATTTTGTGAAAAAGACAGTGAGCAAAATTAGAGAATAATAAACATTATTATAATATTTTTTTTGGCAGTTTTCAAGCCTTTTATTAGATAGGAGTGAGCGGGGCTGGAGCCAGGGACAGAGAGCCAGGCAAAACAAGCAACCAACTAGAAAGTCCTCATGACAAAATGCTAATGTCAAAATGCTAAGGGGTCATCCCTATGTTCCCCGTATCAGCTTCTACCTTCGCTTATTTAATTCAGCATTTTGTTAGGGCTAGATGTTACGGTAAGGGTTAGGGTGAGGGTGAGGGGCAGGGTTAGGGGTACATAAGCCTCATAAGCCTATTTGCGGGGAATTCGGAACTGATTGTGGAAAAAATATCAGACCGGGGAACATAGGAGTGTTTCTGTGAATCAGCAGATATTCCAAAGGACAGAGATGTATCCATCCACTCTGTCTCTGTCTATCCCAGCATGCATTTGGGGGGATGCTGATCTGTGGGAAGAGACAAGTTAAAAATCAACAGAAAAGAGGACCAAAAAAACTTAAATAGATATGTAACTGAAAGATAACTGACAAACAGTGGAGATCAGAATTAGAGAACAACAAATAAATACTTCAGATTTATTCTGAAATACTGTTTCTTTTTTGTTGTCCTTAATTTGATGGAATATCCTCTGTGTCTATACCACTGCTGTACTAGCATGTTTTTTAAATAATCAATGCACTTCAACAAAAACATTTATTTTGTGAAAAAAAGCAGTGATTCAAATGAGAGAACACTTTCGGATCCCTCCCAGTTATTGGTGTTAATCTCAACCTGGTGACAGTTGACTTCATTGTTGGACACACCCTATTTATCTGCAGCTCTCCTGGTTACTTTGTAAGATGGCGAGCTGCTCTAAGGAGACTGAAACCAGCCCTTTCCCACACACTGCTTGCTAGTTCATCAGAGTTGCCACAGGCCTACGTGGACACGTAGAATGCACACTGTTAGCATGAAGCATGATATACTGTGCTGTTAAACTTATTAGCATTGATGTAAAAATAGCAAGCACATTCAAAATGATAAGCATTTTAAGCAACAGTGAGTCCGCACACCAGAGTCTGCTCCTAATAGCGTTTAATGCTATATCACACCATGTAACGTTTGGGGCCCCAGCCCTTTATCAGACATGAAAAAAGTGGGGAGACACCTCCCTCCTTATGAATATCCATGAAAGTTCATGTGGTCAACCATCTTAAAGTGCCAACATGAAAATAATGATATGAATTTATATACATATATAAATAAATACACCAAAATGTATCATACCAAGACATTTAAAGTACAAACACCATTAAATGTTTTAATTTGAATGTTTAATGTTAAATTATTTCTGCACTTTAAGGGATTGTACTGTAAATTTCATTGTACTGGTACAATGACAATAAAGACAATTCAATTCAATTAAAATACAAAAACCATATAGGCAAGAAAGGCCTTCAGAGCCTAAAACATAACCTAAGACAAATTTAAAATACATGCCTAAAAAAGTATTGATAATAAATAATAAACAATGGAATATTAACATAGAAAACTAAACAAAAGAAAAATACCAGAGAGGTGTGTTACACCAACTTATCAGCATTGAGACAACAGGCACTTCCTACTCTCTGTCAGCTCAGCGTCAGACTTCGTGTACGACCTTAATACAGCCCCACAGAGCTGCTAATATATATTCGAATTTTAGGCTGTCTGAAATCATGCTCACATTACCTTTCCTACGATATGTCTGGTAGTGCAAAGGAGGGTCAGAGTGCATGTAACAAATTAGCTACATCTGTTATGTGTCAGCAACACCTTAACCACCTGACCTTGCTTTCTCCTTACAGTGCTGAGACATGGCTGAGAGAGACTCTCTATGAAACCGATACAAGGTAGAGGTGTTCAGTTCAGTGTTGGCAAAGGTATTGTTTCAAGCTGCATAAAGATGCAATGTGGGTTTGGGATCTGGCATAAAAACAAATCCAAAAGAAATCCATCCTGACGGAGCCATATGTTAATCGGGAACCCCTATAATTAGGCACCTGGGGGGCAGGGCTGGTTTGTAGGTATACTGAAAGCAAGGTTCTCTGCCTTCATACTTGTGTTTGACTGACACATGGAAACCAGTGGGGAGGTACTGCCCGACTGGACTGGAAGTGGCAGATGGGTGGAGGGTATGTATGCTGGTGTGTTCCAGTCTGGTTCGTTGTCGCCTGATTATCAAAGAGTCCAGATGTGACTAGTGCTGCCCCCAAATAGTCGACCGAGCACTGGTCGAAAGAAAAAATCATTGGCCGACCAAAATTCCATTAGCCCATTAGACCAATGATCGCAGGAAAAAAAAAGAAAAGTGAAAAATAAGTGAAAGTGACTGGCGGCTGGAGGGCTTTTAATTCGAAGGGTCAAATACAGGAAGTTGTGACACTCACTGACTCAGTCCTTTGATCTTACATCGTGTTTAGACAGTTAATAATTAATAGCCAATCATGTCGGGAAAGACGTCTAAATTATGGGATCACTTTAAAAAGACCAAGGATGACCCCAAAAAGGTCACATGCAAACTTTGAGAGAAAAACTTTGCCTATCACTCGTCCACGACGAACATGACCTACCACCTTAAAACATGTAAGTAACGTTAGACGAACATGACCTACCACCTTAAAACATGTAGGTAATGTTAGACGAACATGACCTACCACCTTAAAACATGTAAGTAAGTTAGAGGAACATGACCTACCACCTTAAACATGTAAGTAATGTTAGACGAACATGACCTACCACCTTAAACATGTAGGTAATGTTAGACGAACATGACCTACCACCTTAAAACATGTAGGTAATGTTAGACGAACATGACCTACCACCTTAAAACATGTAAGTAACGTTAGACGAACATGACCTACCACCTTAAAACATGTAGGTAATGTTAGACGAACATGACCTACCACCTTAAAACATGTAAGTAACGTTAGACGAACATGACCTACCACCTTAAAACATGTAGGTAATGTTAGACGAACATGACCTACCACCTTAAAACATGTAAGTAAGTCAGAGGAAATGATCTACCACCTTAAACATGTAAGTAATGTTAGACGAACATGACCTACCACCTTAAAACATGTAGGTAATGTTAGACGAACATGACCTACCACCTTAAAACATGTAAGTAACGTTAGAGGAACATGACCTTCCACCTTAAACATGTAAGTAATGTTAGACGAACATGACCTACCACCTTAAAACATGTAAGTAATGTTAGACATACATTACCTACAGCCTTAAAACATGTAAGTTACGTTAGACGAACATGACCTACCACCTTAAAACATGTAAGTAACGTTAGACGAACATGACCTACCACCTTAAACATGTAAGTAACGTTAGACGAACATGACCTACCACCTTAAAACATGTAAGTAACGTTAGACGAACATGAACTACCACCTTAAAATATGTAGGTAATGTTAGACCAGGGGTCTACAACCTTTACTAACAAAAGAGACATTTTGCCCCCTCTTCCACCAGATAAAATTTGTCCGGAGCCGCAAAACATATTTGATGTCACAGCTTATAAAGTTTTATATATAGTTACTGTTGACATTTTATTCCTATTATTACCTGTCCTAAAATTGTGGTTGTTCGCTAATTTCTCGCCACATATCAAGCGTACAGGTAAGCCATCATCATGGGAAATCAAATTAATATGTCCATGCAACACTATTTTCCTTCGCTAAGTTTTTTGGGGGGATTAATCCACCAACAGTGCGGATCACCAACTCAAGATTAGCCACCTGCAGGAAAAGGCGCTGGGCCGTAGACCAAGGATTCATTCATTCATTCATCTTCAACCGCTTATCCCGGGGTCGGGGTCGCGGGGGTGCTGGAGCCGATCCCAGCTGACATCGGGCGTAAGGCGGGGTACACCCTGGACAGGACGCCAGTCTATCACAGGGCACATAGAGACGAACAGAGACAGACAACCATTCACACCTACGGGCAATTTCAGACTCATCAATTAACCTATGTGACACACATTTTAATTTCACGTAATAATTTTTCAATATCACCTTGAACTCCAAGATAAAATGTTTTCCCTTGTCCACTGTGCAAAAAAACACGTTGTTTACACATTTTTTATATAATTTTTTGGTAAAGCTACAGGGAGCCACTGAAAAAGGGGCTGAACAGCCGCATGCGGCCCAAGAGCCGTGGGTTACAGACCCCTGTGTTAGATGAACATGATCTACCACCTTAAACATGTAAGTAACTAAGTAACGTTAGCCTAACTACCTGAACATGTTCCGTCTCCTAGCTGATCAGTTGACAGAACTGCAGTTTTTGTCACTTCCTTATTGGATCAACCAGGAAGTTGCTGTGGTGGGGGCTTGGTCTGCCTGCATGTACCATCCCACCTCTGCAGCTCATCAGAATGCAGCAGCCCGGCTGGTCTTCAACATACCTAAGTTATCCCACACTACACTGCTCCTCCGCACCCTACATTGGCGGCTTGATTCAAGGCACTGGTACTTGCCTGCCATGTTGTAAATGGCTCGGGCCCTTCCTACATCCAGGATGGGGTCAAAGCTTACACCCCAGCCTGTTCACTAAGCTCTGCTCCTGCCTAACGGCTTGCTACTTTTGAGACTCTTTGTGTTTGTTTTGTCACATATTATTTCTTTGAGTCTCTTAGAGCGTGATCACACTGTCCTCCCGGACCACGACCCGGACTTTAGGGTACTTGTCCCCCCTCCCTCTCCCCCCCGCGCCCCAGCCCCGTTTGTACTCACAATGCCAGGGCCTCGGCCAATGCTTCTTGCTGTCCATACGCCATCACGCCGTAACACGTCACACGCATTGATCGCGTGTGTGTGGCTTTGTTTACAAATCTTTCCATAGACCTCGGAGTTTTTGTGCGTCTTGTCGACTGTTTTTGAATATTTTCATCCGACCAAATCTGCAGTAAACACAACGTGAACCTTTCACCACCATTGTTGTTGTTGTTAAATATCCGCGCATGGTCCGTCCTTCTATTTACATGTCCGAACAGGCGGACATAACGCTACTGCCGTAGGGCTCGTGCTCGTACACGTGCGCACGCTCGTGCTCGTACATGTGCAAACGGCTCCGCTAAAGCCCACCTATTTCAAGCGGGCCGTGGAGGGCCAGCTGGCCCCAGTTGAGCGCGGAGCGGGTGCGCTCACACTACTTAAAGGTACTAGACTTTAGCTGAAAAAACGGTTTTGGCCGCGGCCAAAAGGACAGTGTGATCACGCTCTTAGTATTATTTCTCTTTGCGGTTGTAGTATCTCTCTGTAGTCTTTGTGGTTGTTATATTAATTGTGCATGTCTTTGTTAACTACATGTTGATTAAGACATCCTTGCTTTAACTGAGCTATATGATTTTCCAACAAGAAATATTTAGTCACGTCAAACAGGGGCTCTGGTGCAGGAGCCCCCTGACCCCTTGTGCTCTTGGGGCTGTGCCCAGAAAGCCCATTCAATAATCCATCCATGATTAATCTCTTCTATCTACCAGCTCCATTTGGTCTGAATGTCCTGATGAGCTTAATTTTAGGGAAGGAGAAGCTTACAGCAAGTAGTGTCACCGTACTTCTCTAAACAGCCCCCATTGCTCATATGAGAGAGTCAAGTAGAAAAGACACTCAAGCCATTCCAGACGTATGAACTCTGGCAAACAAGATGGAGGAGAACGTTTGACCTTGACTGTGCTGTTGTCTACCCTTCAGAGAAATTGCCCTCCCTCCTCTTTAGAGAGTTTATGCAGGGGGTCACTTGCCCGTGCATCTTTGAAATGACACAGAAGTCTGGGAAAAAAATAAATGTAACTCATTGACACAGAAAGGCGGAGGTGGGTTTTACTCTTCAATCATAGCAGCTGGCAGGACCATGCATCACTGTGACATTTCAAAAATCTGCCAAAAAAGTTGTGCCCCTCCCGGAGCAGCAGGGTCATGTCTGTCAGCTCCATCTTCTCATGTCCAACCTTGGGGGAAGCCTTGACCTGCCGTCTCAGAGGGCCAACACAGACTGACAAACACAGAGGAGACAGACAGAGAGGCAGACCCGCAGAGGAACCTGTCGCTATGCTAATGCACCAGTGGCTCTCAGGCGCCACAGTGACACTCCCCCCCACCCCCCACCCCCATCCGGCTCAGGGGACAGGAAGCGGATTTTTCTCACTTCCACAGGCAGCTTTCATTTTCCACACTACTGGAAACTGGACACTGTCATCTGTTATTGAGTTTCTGGGCTGCAGAGCCTTATCTCTGAATGGGAAATTCAATGCAGGGCTTTCTGTTATGAGCAGGATTACAGTGGTCTGTGATGGGCCATTGAGTCACACCTGAAGACTGGCTGTTAGCAAATGAAAGCAATAATTCATCCATTTTTATTCCATATGTTGTTTTATTGGAAAGAGGCTTAAAGCCGAGGTCTGCAGTCCCTGTAAGACTATTTCCACCCCCATGGAAATGTTCATGTTACATTGCCTTAAAACACTGAGCAGAGAATAACCCTTTAATGTCAAAGTGAAAACAGATCTCTTCCAAGATCGAATTACAGAAAAATAAAATACTTGTTTGCAGAAGTTTCCACTCCCTTGAACCAGAGATTAGGGCTCGAGTTTGAGTCTCTGAGTCACGCTTACATTGCACACAAATGGGACTTTAGACTCGAGTCGGCCTCGAGATTTGAGACTTGTGCACAATCTTTTTATGTATGTCTTTTTTGGAGCATTAACATCAGGAGCAGGAAGTCCTCTCTCCCACAGAGATGTGTGAGTGGCCACACTCCACAGATGACAGGAGAGAACATCACCTGCTGCTGCTGCTGACCGGGCCGAAGTTAGTTTTAAGTTGGATATTAGATGGATATTCACTCTGGTCCCATCCTATCTGAATATACAACTTCAAACTAACTTCTGCCCGGTCTGCTGCTGCAGTTACATTACTGTTTGTCATATTGTTTGGCTTTAATAACGTCACTCAAAGCCGAAACAAATGAATCACAGAATGCCGTTCATTAAATTCCATATTTTTGAAAAATGTTTTTTTGCCGGTGCTGCCTCCATCTGCTTCTAACGCCGTTAAACCGGGAGAAATACTCGTTAATTATTAATGTCAGCTAAAGGCAAGTTTACGTTACAGGCTTATTGTTGACCACTTAACGTTAATGTTACTGCCTTACCGTTACAAAGAATTTGAGAGGCTGAAGGAATTTTTATTTATTTAACCTTTATTTAACAGGAAGAGCTGCTGACATTAAACATCTCTTTATTCAGAGTGTCCAGAGACAGAAAGCAGCACGACTGACAACGTTTGTGACAAACAGAATGAGCTGCCAAAATACATGAATACAATAAAAAAAACAGGTGAAAACAGGTGAAAACAGCAAATTTAAATCGAGCCTAATCCTGAATATATCAGTCAGAATATCTAGATCCAGATGTGTCTGCCTCCAGGTTATTATCAAATGTTTCAAATCCTCCAATGAGAGCAGGACCTGGAGGACCTTCAGGTGAGTCTGTAATTAGTTCAGGTAAACTTTCTTTATTTACACTAAATTATAAGGTGTCATTAGTTGGGATTTTGTGTAATTATACAATACAGTTGCACTCCAACTCTAATATATTATTTATTAAAACCATACTATTACCTTACTATTCAACATCTTAATACTATTCAACATCTTAATCAAAACATAGAATTGGGCACTCGTTTTGATTAATAATTGATTCATTTTTAACAAATAGGTCTATTTTCATTAAGAAAATATAATACACATGTCTGTTGGTCACCTGCCACCCTGCTAAACAACTTTTCTGGGGGGATCCCTGAATATTATGACTTTATCCTGAATTTATGATGTTTAAGTTTTTTTTGTCAGAGCTGCTGATTTTTTGACATAATTTCAATATCCTGTACATAGCATTGTATAATTGTTGTGATATCTCAAAAATAAAGCTATATTGTGAAACAGAAAATGTCTTATGTTATAACAGTTTCCTGTAGTAAAGGTTTTCTTGAAACTCCTTTTCTTGGGCAATATTTTAACTCTTGAACCCTGAAGTCATTTAGCAAACATCTCATCTCATCTCATCTCATCTTCAACCGCTTATCCGGGGTCGGGTCGCGGGGGCAACAGCTTTAGCAGGGTACCCCAAACTTCCCTTTCCCGGGCCACATTAACCAGCTCTAACTGGGGGATCCCGAGGCGTTCCCAGGCCAGTGTGGAGATATAATCTCTCCACCTAGTCCTGGGTCTTCCCTGAGGCCTCCTCCCAGCTGGACATGCCTGAAACACCTCCCTAGGGAGGCGCCCAGGGTTCATCCTTATTACTACTTACTAGATGCCCGAACCACCTCAACTGGCTCCTTTCAACGCAAAGGAGCAGCGGCTCTACACTGAGTTCCTCACGGATGGCTGAACTTCTCACCCTCTCTCTAAGGGAGACTCCAGCCACCCTCCTGAGAAAACCCATTTCGGCAACTTGTACCTGCGACCTCGTTTTTTCGGTCATGACCCAGTTTTCATGACCATAGGTGAGGAACGAAGATTGACCGGTAGATCCAGAGCTTTGCCTTCCGGCTCAGCTGGGTGCAGAAGAGCGACTGCAACACCGCCCCCGCTGCTCCGATTTTCCGGCTAAACTCACGCTCCATCGTCCCCTCACTCGTGAACATGATCCCGAGGTACTTGAACTCCTTCACTTGGGGTAAGGACTCATTTCCTACCTGGAGTAAGCAATCCACCGGTTTCCTGCTGAGAGCCATGGCCTCAGATTTAGAGGTTCTGATCCTCATCCGAGCCGTTTCACACTCGGCTGCAAACCGATCCAGTGAGTGCTGAAGGTCACTGACCGACGATGCCATCAGGAACACATCATCTGCAAAAAGCTGATGAGATGAGCGGAGGCCAACCCCCCCGGGAACGAATCCAACTTACTGCCGAGGATCCGGACACAGCTCTCGCTTTGGGTGTAGAGATTGGATGGCCCACAGAAGTGACCCCCTCACCTCCCACAGTATCTCCGGAGGGACCCGGTCCAGCCTTCTCCAGATCCATCTCTGGATGTTCTGGACGTCCCATTACAAAAATGGCACTTGGTTGGCGTGGCTGGTGCCTAGTTGGGGGGCCCAGTGTGACGTTTTTTCATGGGGCCCAAAATCACTGGCGGCGCCCCTGCCGACCCCCATTCACACTGGGATCGCAGAAGACATACTTTGTCCAATGTAAAATATCTCATTACGGCCTAATAAATTATTTCATATTTGTATTGATTTTAGATCACTTTGTAGAGATCTGCTTTTACTTTGCCAATAAACAATATTTCTCTGTTGATCAGTGTTGAAAACTCAATGTTAGATCTACTAGAGTGGGAAAAAAAGCTAATTTCCTGCAGGCATCGGTTAAAGACACAATAAAAGATCATTATACTCAAAGTGGCCATGATGGAGCATTCTAAAAAGAAACCTTGACATACAGTTTGAGATCTGGTGGATGAATCAACATAATAAAAGAGCAAGACATCCATCATTCCCCTAATTAGCTTTCAGGCCACATTAGAGAGGGTGTCAACAGAAAGGTCAAGGTTTCTTTAGCGCCCGTGCTCATCCTCACTAAAATGTAGCAGAGCGGTCACCTGTTTTTGATGCTTTGTTTCCCTGTGCTTTTCCACAGTCAGTGCCGTCAGTGGAAAGAAGTAAATCATAACCTAATGAACCATACCTGTGGCAGCCTTCACAACATATGAGAGAATAAATATGCCATGCTTCTCAGGACTTAGCTATTTAATTACATTCAAGAGATTGCATCTTGGCAAGCAATGATTTTGTTTTGTATAAATAGTGAATGTCACACTGTGTACAGGTGTGCTAAATCAAAAGTGCCAGGAATATGACACACTAACCCATCAAAATTCAAAGTGTTGAAGATGATTAGTGTGAGTTGTGTGGTAGGTATTTCTGGATAATGTCAAGGATAGATTACACACAACTCCTCATTTTGAGTGGAAAAGTTTATCATTAATTATTATCCTTAATTTTTATTTCAACTGCCAGATATGGTCATTTATCATGACAGAGACACTGTTATGGGAGACTTTGTGATACAAAATTTCGTTGTCTAAATTGACAATAACAGCCACTCAAACTTAGAAAATGTTTTCGGAAATACCTGAGGGAGTATCGTTTGAAGATTGCAGTTGCACATTACCCCACAGTTCAATGTGATAACATAAACTGCATTACATAACCCATGATTTTATATATCAACAAAATGAAATTCAAATGTTTATGGTATACAATGTTCTGTATCGTTGCTATTGTTGCAATGTCATACAGACAGCATCCGAACTGCGTTACAATGAAATTTACGTCATCCTGATGATGCTTAACGTCCTGATCCTTGCATGTAATGTGATCTTACGCTAAAGTTCTTAATATAATGAGAAACATACTCAGTAGATATATGTGGTTGTTTCATATAGACTATTGAATTACCAGAAAACATGCTACATTGTGATATGTATTGTTATCAGGATATGACATGACCTATGTCAGGATAGAAGATTTAAGTGTTACTTATTACTTGACTTCTTAGCTTATTGACCTAGATATCACAATACAAATATCATTCATTCATCTTCAACCGCTTGTCCCTGTTGGGGTCGCGGGGGGCTGGAGCCGATCCCAGCTGACATCAGGTGTGAGGCGGGGTCCACCCTGGACAGGAAGTCAGTCTAACACAGGGCACATAGAGACGCACAGAGACAGACAATCATTCACACCTACGGGCAATTAGAGTCATCAATTAACACGTGCATGTCTTTTGGATTGTGGGAGGAAACCGGAGAACCCGGAGAAAACCCATGCAGACACAGGGAGATCATGCAAACTCCACGCAGAAAGGCCCCAGCCGGGGCACGAACCAGGAACCTTCTCACTACCCCACCGTGTCGCCCGGATACAAAATGAATTTACATGATCAAATAAAAATAGGTCCAAACAATATTTCATATACAAAATAAGCCTATGCAAACTACATGGTCACTTTTAAGTAATAACTAAGACTCTCTTCATGTGTGTGTGTGTGTGTGTAGCCTGTCTGTCTGTCTATCTGTCTGCAGTTAATCTTGCATGCATCATCTTAATCCTTCTTGTGCACATTTATGGCTGTATAGGAGTTGTCATGGTTCTGGTGGTTGTTTGAAACCTTCAGTGGTGTCAGCCAGCAGCTGAAACACTTTTGTCAACTAATTACTCATCCCTTGTCACTGCCAAGTCGCCACTTAAAAAAGAATAATGCATTATAGTAGTTACTGCTAGAAGTAATGACCACATTTGATCTTAAATTAAATTCAGCCGTAAAATCATCCCAGGGTCTTTTTCAGCAAATACACTCATCAAATAAGCCATCAAGACCATTTTTGTCGTGTAAAAACTATTAATGGAGAAATCCTGGAGAGTCAATAATAGTCAGAGAGCCAAAGGCGACTAGCACTGATTAGCCAAAACCTCTGCTGTAGCATGAGAAGAGTCCCTACACAGAAAACAAAGCACCAATGGGCTCCTTCCTTTGGGATTGACTTTGGTAATCCACTTGAATGGACTTTACTATGAGAGGAGCTGGTACAGGGGCCAGTAGGTAAGTCTTTGGAACACTCTTTTAATAAACTCTGGGTTCACTAACTATGTTGTTGGTGCTTGGGTTAATGTGTAACGACTCTTCTCATGCTACTGCAGAGTTTTGGTGTTATCATGAGCAGTATTAGTGGTTAAAAAAGACGTTCACCGTACTGCCCCGAGCTAATCAGTGTTAGCCGTATTCGGCTGTTAGCGACTGTTAGCTACTCTCCTGGATTTCTCCATTAATAGTTGTTACATGAAAAAAATGGTCTCGATGGCTTATTTGAAGAGTGTATTTGCCGAGAAAGACCCTGGGATGATTTTATGGCGGAATTTCACTTTAAGGACATAACAGTACATTCTACTGTGTAGTTCTACATCTACAACGATGCCACATTTACTACAAAGATAATTCAAGTCTTTAAACAAACTTTGATGCAGAAACACACACACACACACACACACACACACACACGCACAGGCACAGGCACACACACACACACACACACACACACACACACTGAAGCACGATAGTAAATATCTAGCCAGGGTTCTTTATCCCTCCGTAAAGATGAACACCTGTCTGGTAACATAAGAAGAATAGATTACATGAACACAGTGTAGGGGAATATAATTACCGTACACGTAACAGCATAATTAAATGACAGAATAAATGTAATGCTTGGAATCAGGTTGTGTACACAGAAATCAGTTCAAAAAGTCAGCACATGGATAGAGCAGGGTCCTAAACACTAGGAACAAGGTCTGATTACTATGGTGTGTCCTTCTGTGTCGAGAAATCAAGGAAGATTTTGATTTTTGAGATGATCAGTCTTCAGTCTTTGACGTTTGTCGTGAGGTTCGGCCGTACCACGTGACTAATTCGGGAAATAGTTCAAGAATGGTTCGCAGGTTTGGCGTGCGATTCGAAAGTATAAGGGGTAACGAAACGCAATGTATATCACAATTTGTATAAATTGGCTTTTTTTTTTCTTCTTTTAAACCACCAGAAGCCCAGCACTGTGGAAAAGTTACTTAATTTATTAGTTAATAAAATGTCACTAGTAACACAGGCATATTCACATGACAACCCTCTCCCCAATTTGTTTCAACTTCCCCCTCTGTCCCTGCCAGCATTCTTAATAATAATTTATTTGACTGAGTTATTTGTTCATTGGCATTATCATTCGAAGTGAAATTCCGGCGTAAAATCATCAGGGTCTTTTTCGGCAAATAGACTGATCAAATAAGCTATCAAGACCATTTTTTTCGTGTAACAACTATTAACGGTGAAATCCGGGAGAGTCGCAAACAGCCGAATGCAGCTAACACTGATTAGCTCGGGGCACTAATACTGTTGAAAATAACAGCAAACCTCTGCAGCAGCATGAGAAGAGTCCTTACACAGAAAACAAAGCACCAATGGGCTCCTTCATTTTGGATTGACTTTGGTAATCCACTTGAATGGACTTTACTATGAGAGGAGCTGGTACAGCGGCCAGTAGGTAAGTCTTTAAAACACTCTTTTAATAAACTCTAGGTTCACTAACTACGTTGTTGATGCTTTTGTAGGTTTAAATGCCCTTACCGTACTGCCCCAAGCTAATCCGTGGTAGCCACATTACATTACATTAATTACTGTTAGCGACCCTCCGCGAAATCTCCGGCTTATTTGATGAGTGTATTTGCCAAAAAGGCCCTGGGATGATGAGTTTAACCATTTACAGTAGATGTATAATTATATGCACAGTGTATAGCACAATGAATCAAATACACATCAGATTTCAACAGTGTTTATTACAATTCTTCTTGCAATTTCTAATTTTAGAATTGATCCAAAGAAGTCTGCCTCTTTGGATGAGGATGAGTATATGTAGACACTAAGAATATAACATATTTTACGAATCATACTATTCAAATCCAGATGTATATAAACATTGTGGAAAAACTGCCCAGAAGTAGGAATTATATAAAAGTCCAGAACCATATAGCAACAAGATCTTACAAGCAAAGCTCATTCTGGAAAAAAACTTTCTTATTAATCTTTTGAGCTTTCATACTTCCTCTTCATTAATAATCTATTTGATGTGTGCAGAGACTCTGGATGATTCACACATATCTTGAGCTCCCTGCTCTCTGCTTGTTGTGCACAATCCCATGGTCTGGAGAGCAGAGGGCTGATAAGCAGTTTGAAGTCTCCTGTGGAGAAGGCTGTCCAGGAGCAAAGCAGACAGATGGCAAAAAGTCAGGAGGGGGTGATTTGAGGGAAGGAAGGGGGAAGAAAAAGGGCGATGAAAAAGGGAAGAGGAATTTCGGGGACTCACTGGAGAGACGAGAATCTGGCTGCTGTACCTTTCTTCTCATTCTCAGGGGTAGAATAGGAAGCTTAGCAATGTGAAAATCAAGCTGCGTTCATTCTCAATTTATGAAAGTCTGCAACCACAGTGGAATTACCAACACTGGGTGTTTCATGTAGGAAAGAAACCAGGTTCCAACCAAAGCAAAAAGCAGTTACAAACATGGAGAATCTGTATCAGGTAATCTTGATAATACTTACCACAGTGTATATAGACTTTCGAAAGATACCTTGTAAAAGATCATTATGGTTTATTATAAATTTTGTCTCATGTTCATAGTTTGTCATATAACACTGTACTCAATGTTGTAATGGCTAAGATCTTGGTACATACTGACATTGCTAAAATTGTGATGGGGCAGAAAGCCAAGCAGTCTGATGGTAAGGTGGTAAACAAACCAACAATTTATATCGACCATCTAAACCACTTTATCCTCAAAGGAAATTGAATTGAATGCAAACAAAAGTACATGAAATGCAAAAGGTCAAACATGAAGCAGGAAGGTGGTCTGTTAAGTGTAACGGATGTTTACCTCAGACTCATTTCTGCCTCAGCTAACCTGAGTTCGTTTACAACCTGTCTGTTTCAGTGTTGCCACATCAGCAATTAACTTGGTGAGTGCAATGTTATTGTTACCAACGATGGCCAAAAGTATGGAAAAAGAATTCAATAATTGAAATCACTCTTAATGATTCTCAAAATCGACATGAAGACACAAAGTTGTTGGGTTGAAATGAAAAATAAGTTCCTCCTTTTTCCTCCCTTTTCTCCATCTTGATGACACTGCAGTTTTTGATCTTTACTTTACCCATGGCCCTGTGTCTTGCTCATGCTCAGTCTCCTGTCAAGTTCAGTTTTCTTATTATGCTTTCTTTTTCCTCTTATATTTATTTATTTATCTATGTATCCAACCTGTCCTCATCCCACCTCATCACATTGACAGCTTTGTCAGCACCCTTTGGCATCACTTAATAATGCACTGGCTTGTCAAACACACACTCGCTTGTTTTAAACGCGGGGAACACGTGGTTAGTGTTGGTAATTCTCCTGGGTGAGAGTCCGGTGTTTGGCACCCTTAATCCCGAGTGTCTAATGTCACAGCGGATGGGATTACACTTGAAAGCCCAGAGCTGGACAACCAGGGGAGCAATTTCAGGAGGAGATCTAATCGGTGACCCATCAATCAGGTTTCATGGTTAAAGTTAGGCATTGATCTTGAATGGTTAAGGTTAGATGGTTAAAGTTAGGCATTGATCTTGAATGGTTACGGTTAGATGGTTAAAGTTAGACCTTGAATGGTTAAGGTTAGATGGTTAAAGTAAGGCATGGATCTTGAATGGTTAAGGTTAGATGGTTAAAGTTAGGCATTGATCTTGAATGGTTAAGGTTAGATGGTTAAAGTTAGGCATTGATCTTGAATGGTTAAAGTTAGATGGTTAAAGTTAGGCATTGATCTTGAATGGTTGAGGTTAGATGGTTAAAGTTAGACATTGATCTTGAATGGTTAAGGTTAGATGGTTAAAGTTAGACATTGATCTTGAATGGTTAAGGTTAGATGGTTAAAGTTAGACCTTGAATGGTTAAGGTTAGATGGTTAAAGTTAGGCATGGATCTTGAATGGTTAAGGTTAGATGGTTAAAGTTAGACATTGATCTTGAATGGTTAAGGTTAGATGGTTAAAGTTAGGCATGGATCTTGAATGGTTAAGGTTAGATGGTTAAAGTTAGGCATTGATCTTGAATGGTTAAGGTTAGATGGTTAAAGTTAGACATTGATCTTGAATGGTTAAGGTTAGATGGTTTAAGTTAGACATTGATCTTGAATGGTTACGGTTAGATGGTTAAATTTAGACCTTGAATTGTTAAGGTTGGATGGTTAAAGTTAGGCATGGATCTTGAATGGTTAAGGTTAGATGGTTAAAGTTAGACATTGATCTTGAATGGTTAAGGTTAGATGGTTAAAGTTAGACATTGATCTTGAATGGTTAAGGTTAGATGGTTAAAGTTAGGCATTGATCTTGAATGGTTGAGGTTAGATGGTTAAAGTTAGACCTTGAATGGTTAAGGTTAGATGGTTAAAGTTAGGCATTGATCTTGAATGGTTAAGGTTAGATGGTTAAAGTTAGACATTGATCTTGAATGGTTAAGGTTAGATGGTTAAAGTTAGGCATTGATCTTGAATGGTTAAGGTCAGATGGTTAAAGTTAGACATTGATCTTGAATGGTTGAGGTTAGATGGTTAAAGTTAGACATTGATCTTGAATGGTTAAGGTTAGATGGTTAAAGTTAGGCATTGATCTTGAATGGTTAAGGTTAGATGGTTAAAGTTAGACATTGATCTTGAATGGTTAAGGTTAGATGGTTAAAGTTAGACATGGATCTTGAATGGTTAAGGTTAGATGGTTAAAGTTAGACCTTGAATGGTTAAGGTTAGATGGTTAAAGTTAGGCATGGATCTTGAATGGTTAAGGTTAGATGGTTAAAGTTAGACCTTGAATGGTTAAGGTTAGATGGTTAAAGTTAGGCATGGATCTTGAATGGTTAAGGTTAGATGGTTAAAGTTAGGCATGGATCTTGAATGGTTAAGGTTAGATGGTTAAAGTTAGACATTGGTCTTGAATGGTTAAGGTTAGATGGTTAAAGTTAGACATTGATCTTGAATGGTTAAGGTTAGATGGTTAAAGTTAGACCTTGAATGGTTAAGGTTAAGCATTGGATTAAAATTGTTAAGGTTAGTAAAGATAGTTGGGAAGCAAGTCTTGCAAATCCAGGGTTACTATGTGGACAGTTTTGTTGACAGGAAGTGTGCCTCTCCTCTTCCACAGCAAGGCTGATGGTTAGTTGGTTTTCTTTTAATGGATGTAATCTGATGCAAAGAATGAAATCATATTGTTGTCCATATAAAACAAAGGCAGTTACTATGTAAGTATCACCTCCCTTAGTGAGAGAGAAGAAAAAAATGGCATGTCAGCTGAGGAGATGGAGATTAATGGCTGTTTGAAATGTTTCTGAGGAATGTGAGCGGAGTAAGAGAGGAGGACATGTGGGCGATGATTTGATCATGGCACCTAGCCCTGTGAGTGCATTCCCATGTCCAACACCTTGGATTACAGTCCTCAGGGTCATTAGCAGAGCTACTGCCGAGTGTTGGAATTGGAAATCTATTCATCTGCTTTCTCATATTGATTTGTAGCGGCTGTCTCCCCCATTACTCTTCTTCTCTCCCAGCAGCAGAATACTCTTACTGATCAGCAGTGTGCTGTAATTTCATTACTTGTGGCGGCAACTAGGAATGTAACAAATAACTTTTTCAAATTAAATAACGCAATTACAATTAATGAAATATAAATGGACTGTGTAAATGGATGTTTCTCTTTCCTTTTTCTTGGTCATCATAGCAGACAAACACACCCTTTTCTTTTTTCTCCGGGTTATGATCCAACATCACCTGACTTAATGGCAACACAATGAATTACTAGAATCCATCCTTAGACTGTAACTGCACACAATGAGCTTGCTGTCCTAGAGTTCAGTTGATTGTAACTGTTAAGGTTTCAAAGTGTGCTTTTGTTTGTTTATCAATTTTATTTCATTAGGCCTATCAGGAAAATTAATTACTGTCAAATGTCTGAGAAACAGTTATTTCATTTCACTGCAAAACAAGTATTAAAAACAGATTTGTGTTGCTTCATTTGAAGGCCTGTTGAGGCAACAATAAAGAAGCCTTTTGTTATGATAAGTCATCACTGACATCTCACTTACTCTTATCAGTGGCACCTTTGTGGAGAGGTTGGGGTGCTTTTGAGCCGGACCGGACACACCACAAACAGGAAGACAAAAGTCTGAGCTGGCGATCTTTTTCTTCTACTCACACACCACTACAACTACCACTGTATATGCACCTTTTAAACTGAACATCCACGTCAAAGAGCGGGCTGACCGGATTGATGAAACTGGACCCAAGAGAAGGGTGAGTCACTGTGGTGAGTCAACCACACACATACGCCCCTCAGTTAGGCAAGTCTGCAGTCACCCTGAGATGTCCAAGTCACATCTTTCCTGTCTAATGCAACACATAGGGAGATGCACTGGGTTATGGGCTTGCTAGCCATTTAGGAGTTATGACAAGCCTGGTTAGCATAGCAGTGTTACACCTATCCATTGTGTTCATTGTTTTGCCTTAATGAAAGGAAATGAGAAGACATTGACAAACAAACTGATTTAATTTATCTTAATACAAACAAATCTGGGGAAATAGCTCTCCTTCAACTTCAACCTGTACAATTGAAGAAGCGTGAACAGATTCTCACCTTATTCACTCACGCACCTAAATCATTCAGTTGAAGGGGTTAATTATTACTCCTGAACTTAACTGAACTGAGAGGAAGGAGGCAGAGTGACCAGAAATGACAGCAAAACATGTATCAGCATAACTTCTAACTAAGTTCATACATACTCACACGACACTATGCTCCGACATAAATCACATGCTTTTAGAAAAAAAACACGCCTCTATGTGCATGTAGAGCCTGTTGTTTGTATTGCAAAAATCCACAGCGCCCGTATCATCCTGTCCACTCAGGTCAGCGCTTACTGTCAGAAACAGTTTGTGCACATGCCACAAACCTCCCCTCCCCACTTGCGCATGTTACAATATCACAGCATATGCTAAATGATGTTAGCAGTTGCTATCTATGAGTAAGTTAGCCAGCCTACCACCATGTAGCGTGTACTCCATGCTGTTTATTGATGAGAGAAGACACAGGCGCATTCACAGGAATCTGGTGCACACGCTCTGACGAGCACTCGATTGGAGAGAGCTGAGGAGCTCGATGGTAGAGGGGGAGGGGCATGAGAGTTGAAAACATTCCAAATTTGACTGAGTCAACTCCATCTGTCAGACTTGCCGACTGCACCTTTAAATTTGTTGGCAACTAATTTAGCCATCGTTTTTTGTCGCTGACGTCATTAATAGGTAAAAGCAGGGAAGACCGGGAAATTTCCCCGTCGGCTGGCGGCTAATAAGCTCAAGTAAACCAGCAGGCAGACTGTCCCGCACAGCCATGCGATGTTCATGAGTGATGTTCATGACCGGCCCATTGAGTTGAGACTTTTCAGAATCAAGCACAATCTTAGAAATCTCTATAAACCATAGACATGGTGAGTCCAATCATTATCTATTACACTTATTGTGTCCCTACATCTCACTCATGGTTGCTACAGTGTCACACTCACTCTTTAATAATCCAGCCTACTGATTTTTGTTTAGCCTCCTATCTTGATCTAATCATTTTGATTCAGACGTTACATAACTTTCATGACCACAAATATAAAATGGCCAACGATTTATTTTGTTTTTTTGTTCATAAATTAATGTAGAATGGTCGGAGAAAAGCCTCATGGGAAATGGGAACTGCATATCGCTCCAATAATCGCTCTGCATTTATCCAATGAACGAATGGGGATGAATGAGCGGCTAGGGAGACTGCATCACAATGGTCAGAAATCCCGGATTTCTTATAACAACCAGGCGTCAGCTAGTGATGCAGGTGAGTGGACAGGAAAACGGTAAGCTCAAGCTTTGACACTGTTTAGAATTATCAAAACATTTGAGTTCTTCATAGTTCCTCCTCAGTGGGGGCAGTGTCTGCACACACACACACACACACACACACACACACACACACACACACACACACACACACACACACACACACACACACACACACACACACACACACACACACACACACACACACACACACACACACACACACACACACACACACACACACACACACACACACACACACACACACACACACACACACACCCCTGTCCTGGTGGAGGGGATGGGTTGGATGAGTCAGAATTATCCCGGTGGATTTTTGTGCCCTACTCTGCCCCTGGGTATCTTTAGACCTACACTTTATTGTAGATTGTGTGATTTTGCCATCTAGTGTTCATATTTCTGTTAAGTCCTGGTGAAGGGGATGGGTTGGGCAAGTTGTGGGCCCATTGTGGGCCGGTGGTGGGCTGGTGCAGTCAGAATTGTCCCGGTGGATTTTTGTGTCCCACTCTGCCCCTGGGTACAAGCATAGATCCAATTTGACAGTTGTCTTGTCCCACACTGTGCCACAGCAACTATAAAAGCCCTCTCTTAAAGTTCGTCTTTGCAACACATCCCGGTGCCAGCAGCCTGCTGCTCCGCCATGCTTCAGTGCACAGTGAGTGTAGAGAGGCTGGGAGCCGTTTCCAGTCATCTCTGAGAGCGTAACAGAGACTCACTCCCAATAATGAGACTATAAATGGAGCTGCCTGGCTTCCCTTCCCCACTGTATTCACCTCAGTTCTTCTCTAATATCTCAGAATGATGATCTGCTATGAGCCAGCTCTACAGTATTAAAAGCTTCATCAGGGGCTGACGCAGTAAAAACTCTACTGCTGTTTGACCCTATGTATTTACCGGTAGGTCAGGTGTGATCACATTGTCTACAATATTACATATATATATATATATATATATATATATATATACAGCGACATGTTATCCTCAATAACTCTGTAGATCACAGGACATAAAAAAATGACACAGTAAGTAGCCCAATTTTTATTCCTAGGATCACTGTGGCTCAGGGGTCACTGAACCACGAATTGCTCCCCGTGCTGTGCATGGGTGTGTGAATGTGCTGTGAATGGTTAGATTAGATGGTATGTAGATGTCCACTGCCATCAGTGTGAATGTCTGTGTGAACGGGTGAATGTGACAAACACTGTGAAAGCGCCTTGAGTAGTCAGAAGACTAGGAAGGCGCTATATAAGCTGAAATTTGCCATTGATTTCAAAGACATTGAAACTGCTTTTAATAACGCTGACATGATAACAAATTATGAAATTATATCATAATATCACGTTTCTTAAATTACATAACTGGCACTATTTACAAGGTAAGTAGTTGCCCCAAGAGTATATGCAGTTAGCTACAAGAGTGAATCCAGAAGGTCGATTTTAACCAATTTCTGTTATGATGAAGTTTATTTTGAAGAGCTGAAGGAAGGTCATGCTTCTTCCCATGATACAGTATTTTGTCTGTGTCCACTTTTCTCAAATCGAACGGGACAAAGTAAGAGTCAGAATGAGCAGTTGTTAGAACAAGACAAAGGTTATTTCAAAGAGTTTACCTTTACCTGCATATTCCATCTTTCCTTATTTATAACAGCCGTAGTATTAATCAAAGCAAAAGGCTGCAACAGCTTCTTCTATGGCAGCTTTATGATATCAATATTAATCTATATGCACATGATACCCAGATTTATTTTCATGTCCCTCCAGATGTCCCTTGCCACTTCTTTCCTGCCTGGGGACCTGTGTCCACACATTAAAATAAACTAGTTTTTATTCATAGCCAAACATTTTTAACTTAGTTCACAGTCCCAAAATGGTTTATTTCTACCAATTTTAAAAATATAAGCTAGTCTGAATCTGGTCAGATGCTTCAATTCAGTGTGTCGCTTCATATTTGTTGCCAATGTGTTTGGAGTCAGAAATGGTTAATATATCCAGGGCACAAAACAATGACTCACAAGAGATGTGTGAGATTTCTCATGAATATATTAACCATCGGCGGCACTGTCTGTGTGGGTTTTCGCCAGGTCCTCCAGTTTCCTCCCACAGTCCAAAGACATGCAGGTGTTGGCTTCATTGATGACTCTAAATTACCCGTAGGTGTGAATGTGAGTGTGAATGGTTGTCTGTCTCTGTTTGTCTCTATGTGCCCTGTGATAGACTGGCGTCCTGTCCAGGGTGGACCCCGCCTCACGTCAGCTGGGATCGGCTCCCGCCCCCGCGACCCTGTTAGGGACAAGTGGTTGAAGACAGATGGATATTAACCATCTTGAGCAGATTTGAATCCCTTGAGCTCAAGAGGATCCGCTCTTGTTTTTGGGAAAGGCAGCTTTGTTGCTGGAGTGTTATTTCGGCGCTCACGGTGCACATTATACACATTAAACACTTGTACGAGAGGCAGTGTTTTCTACTGCGTGTGGGGAAAGATTTTGACATGTTGGGGGAGGAGCCACTGGTCTTTGATTGACAGCTCTCAGGGAGCTCGGAGTTGCCAAGCTGGGGAGTTTCACGTATAGTATTGCCTATAGTGCTAGCCTAACATGTTCAATATTTGCTATTCATATATTTCAAGTCGGCTGTTGCTGTCAAAAACTACTTGATAGCTACATTTCGTTGGCAACCTATAAAACCTATCAATCTTTTTTGCTTACTTTTTTGCTGAGTTTCCATCCTGGATTTATTATCTAATACAGCATGTATAACATCAACTCTGGAATGCACAGTCAAGCTATGAACACCATTTTTTGAGGCCATCCTGGGCTTTAAGGATTACTATCCTTGTAAATTTAAACTTAAAATGGCATATCATTATTAATATGTATCTAAGGTTTCTTGCACCACACCAATACACACCGAGTTATGTTTGTGGTGTCCACAGCACTGAAAAATGTAATTTAAATGACTCAACAGCAACATCTCTTCATAGAAACATTGTACAGGATCAACTTCTCAAGTGCTGATCGTTATGTTCAGGATGGATAATCTTAACCTGACTCAGCCAGATAGATTGATGCATATCCATGTGTGAAATCATGGTTGGCGATATCTATCTATCACCACAGGCCAAATCAACCGATCATATCAACAAAGCGTATGACGTACGAACAGAGAGGACTTAAAGGATATTTTCCGTTTGTGTAACGTGAATTTACAGATCAAAGGCCCAATTTCAGGTGCCCAGCCATATTCAACAGAAGGATCCAGAGAAAAAAGAGTTAGTGAGCATCTTGCTCAATAGCTGTGCTCATCTCATCCGCGGAAGCCAACATTGTCGCATCTTGTTGCGTCACACTTCGTACCGCCTCAAATCCAACGCTGATTGGTTTGGTCGGACTTCTTCAGATTTTCTCTTCCTCCGGTTACCAGACTGATCTGCGAGTAAAATACAATGGAGCTTGTGAGATCAGGATGGTATCACGAGGTTGGAATAATCTCCCTTCTCTCCATCATTTTGTTGTCTCATTTTCGTACGAGACAATTGCTGCCATTATTGCCCATAACAAATGCTGCGCAGGGTAAGGGTTAGGGTAGGCTTGGGGTACTATAAAGGCAACAACAGGCTGTTGCCTTTATAGTACTTTTAACATCCCTCATCCCTGCCCATAATTACTGAACTCTTCATGACACATCGCCGTTGAGGGAGAAACTAATAGCAATTTTATGCTGCTGTATTTTGTTGCTAACTGCTGCTCTTTGCTCCTGATTTCACTAACAAAATTGCCCAGATATGATAATGTTCATGGTATATTTATTAGTGCAGTAAAAAGAGGTTTTGAGAGAATCAGTAGGTGGAATAAGTGCCAGCTGCACGGCAGTTGCCCCGCTGCTAACAGCAGATGAAACTGAATGCAGCCTGAGTGTGATCCTGTGCAGACGTCCTGCCGTGATGCGTCCTCCTGCTGATAATGATGATGGGACATCGGGCCCTTATTGGCCTGTCAGCTGTTACAGATGTGCCATTCCGTCCTGTAGGTCACCTCTAGGCTGCAACAGCTGCCTCCCTCTGCTCCTTGCCCACCTTCCTCCTGACCTCCCATGATGTAGGCACTGAACACCAGCCAAGCCAGCTCGGCCCTCAGTTGCTCCTGCATCCGGCCGCTTCGTCGGGCATGAGATGGCCACTCATTTACGACTGTCACACATCAGGGAGAAGCGTTGCCACTGCAAAGCGTTTGCTAATCAAAATCCCATTACAGTTTTTTGCCTTTGATTTCCCTGAAGTCTGTCTCAGACTGGAGGTTCTCAGTAGCCAAGACTGATCGGGTGTGGCAGGAAGCTGCTGGCAGCAGGTGATGAATCAAGGGGATGTACGAGCCTGTGTGAGCTGTAATTTTATTAACAGCAGCACATGATGGATCATCCTCCCATCACCCGACCACCTAAAATAAATTTCTACTGCATGAACAAGTCTTTAAAAAAACACACACAGGAGTAAGCTGATGTGGTTGTTAACATTGTACATAATCCCTCTCTCTCTAATGAGCAAACAACAGTGATGTGATCCATTTCCAGGGGAATTATGGGCCTTGGTAAGACCGTGGGGAGAGTGTGAACTGATATTTTAAGCTTTGGCTTCTTCTGCATTCCACTCTCACTCACCTAATGTCCCTCATGATACATTCTACTTGTCAGGGTATGCACACCTGTCAATTCCTCTCTCCCCTTCCAAAATATAATGCATTATTCCATCATTGCTGCGTTCCTCTTGGATCGGCAGCAAGATTACTACCATAAGTATTCCACCAAGGTACAGGGCTCAATCATCGACTGCAGTGAGCTTTCAACTGCCCCTTTTTTCTATATTTTACAGGAGCTAACTTCTTTTTCATGCATTTAAATGTCTGTGTTCTCTGGTGCGCAGTCTTCCTAAAGCGCAACTGTCAAAAACATGAACAAATACTTTGCATCAACACACAGGTATCATTGCATTGCCAAGGGGTGTTATACTCTAAAATCCAGCTGAAATTAAAGTGAAAGCATTAACTTTGGTCACCATAGTAATTCACAGTACAATAGTTATATATTGAAAGGAGCAGCTGCCAGAGTTTTGCCACTGCCAGATTTTTCACCAGATTAAAGTTAACCTAAATCCGAATTTGCTGATTTGAAATGGAGCGCTTCAGGAATGAGTCCCAAAACCCAGAAGTGAGCTAACATTTTTGCACTTCCGGTCCCATCAAGTCAAGGTCAATGGGTTCTTTGAAAGGAGTTTTGATTTGAGGCCCTAAATAATGTCTGTTATTATGAAGGCTTGTAATTAATTATTTTTAATGTTATGTTCTGTGAGATAAATACTTTTACTTCATATACGATACTGAATTTTGAAGCTTGTACGTGTCTTTAAAAAGACTGTTGCTAACAAAGGGCTAAATGAGACTACAAACTTCATCAAGCTGTACAAGTGAAATCTGTTGTAAGCTAGTGGGTGATGTAGTTTGTTCATAGCCTATCATTAGCTTTTTACTTTGCTGAACATAAACTTCATTTTCTGTACTTACGATCCAAAATCCAATGGCAACCATTTACTTTTGGTCGAGGAAACCTGGGCATTGCAAAGCATTCTATTCTGACAGTGTGAAGAGATAAAAGTTACGACAAGAAAAATATGTTAAAACATCCATATCATATCAATCCATCCATATCATACCTCATACACAGTTACACATCCTATATCCTACCACTGTACTTGCATATCATATACAACATGACATCATATACCTACTTTATCATACAGCAAACCTAAAGGAGTCAACACCTTTTGGCAGTCCAGCTGCAGAGCAGTAATGATTACTGGACTGGGCAGCAGAGGAACAGATGATAAATGGCTTACTGATGGCCTCCCTGAGACAATGGTCGTTTGTGTTGATCAACATTTACAGTGCAATTAATTTCCTAAACAGCATCTGAATTAATGACCAGCCTTGACAGATATGCAAGAGGCTTTATTGCGTGCACAGTAAACCCTCCAGTGTAACAGACCAACCATTTGCAGTAAAGTCCGGGGGATTATATGTAATCGCCTTATAAGCAGGCTTATTTACTTTTGTTCTTTTATCATATTGTCTCTGTAAAGATTTCTATTTCATCAGCAAGGCTGTCTGAGTAGAACTTTGTATCTATATTCTGTTCACTGCAGGTCTATCCACTGCAATCAATACAAAACCTCTGCTTCTTTTGTTTCTCTTTCTCCTTTCATATTGCGTCCTGCACACCTGTCCAGCCCAGTGAATGATGCAGTTGGGATGGGGTGCAGAGGCTGTAGAGAAGTTGTTAAAGGGTTTCACCAGAGGCTGGTGAATTACAGCTGCAGCAGAGAAGAAGGAGAGCCATCACTTTATCTCTCCCGGGCCTGGGTCACAGGAGTCACAGGGCTATCATGCATGTCAGGAGCTCCAGTCTTTAATCACAGAGGAGACACTTTCCTACTCTTTCTTCAGCGGCCTCATTGCTTACCCCCAAATCAACCAACCAATCTGCCAGCTTCCTGTCCAACTGGCTGCTGAGTCAGCTAACAAATGGGTGTCGAAGATTTGCCCGCTGGACCTTCTGTGATTACACAAGTGCCACTGCTTGGCCTGCTGCTGCCACACTCATGAGGTATCAGCCCAAATTTACAGTACAGGTTGGCGACAGAGATCAGTGTGAAGTTCGTGGCTGAATTATTAATGCTTACTTCTTTTAGTTGTTTAAAGCCTTCATACAGCTTGGGGGGGAAAAGTTAAGACAATTTTGTAAAACAAATTCTGTTGTGAAGCTTATTTAGTTTGTGCGCCCATGGGTGTGTTGGTCTTAAAGTGAGGTGTGGTCAGGCACATTAGTGGAGCACTGATGTCTTGAGGCATCACAAAGTGACTGTGCCATTAAACAACCAAAATTGTGCTAACGTCAACAGCGCAGCTATTTAAAGATTAGTAATGTGTGACTGCAGTTACGTGTATCTGCAGATATGTGATTCATCGTTGGATCGGACCAGTCAGGTCTTAAAATTAACATTACATCAAATAACACATCATTAATAAAGAAAACAATACCACATTCTCTAAAATATGTTCTGTTTCGGATAACATCAGATTCACTCCGCGCACTGACACAGGCTGTATTCCAAAGTGGAGGCTGCAGTCTTGCTAGAACACTTCCTTACAAGTCACCTTCTATAGAGATGAGTCTGGAAGTGCTGCCTAATGTTTGTGAACGTGTTAGTTTGGAACGACTTGCGAGTGCGGAAGCGCTTCTGTTTTGAAACGGCGTGCGTAGTTTTAAGAAACAATGGATGCGGTGGTTGCGGTCAAGTTGGTCACAAATAGTATTGGTCAGTGGTATTATTTAAAATAACTTCACTTACATTTGAAAGTGTGTATTGTTTCCCATCCGCCATTTTTAAATACCCCGCGCAGCGTGTAAATGCAGATGATTGTGGGTATTCGAGCTAAATGAGGATCCATCCGTGCATCCTTGAAATTTCTCAGAATTCTCAAAAACAAAGGACTTGAAAAGGGTGTTAATTTCAGAGTGTTCTCAACATTGGAACAGTTCTTGGCGACTTTCCATGACGTGGCATCCTTAAAAAGATGGCCGTTGAGCATTCTTCCTTCACATTGGAAAACAGCCACATACAGAAGTAGGGATGTCCGATAATATCGGCCCACCGATATTATCGGCCGATATTGAGTTAAAAATGTAATATCGGGAATTATCGGTATCGGGTTTTTACAACCGATGTTAGTTCTGTAGGCTTCAGCATTTCCGAGTGTACCTGAATGCAACACGGGCCGTTTACAGGCGCGTGCTTGATGACGTATAACAACAACAACACGCTTCACTCGTAGGTTGCTAACCGTGGCTAACAAGCTTCAGCTCTCCCGGTGCATGAGATGTCCGTGGTTTGGAAGTATTTCCAAGTGTCATCTACTAACAGTAAATGTGCGCTTTGCAATGACTGCAAGGCGTTAGTTATGAGAGGAGGAAACAAGGAGTCTTCCTTTAATACATCACATTTGATCATCCACCTCAAGAAGAATCATGCGGAGTTAAACGCTACATCTGTGCAGCAAAGTGATGAAAAGAAGCAACAGCCGACACCGAGAAACAAACTTTTTCTATCGTTCAGGATGCCGGATTCACCAAACGTGTGGAGTTCCTCGAGCCCTGTTATGTCTGTATAACGCCCAGTCACAGGTATTTCTCAGACCAGTGTTTACCCGAATTGCACAGTATTGTTTACAGTCACGTCGAGAAGCTAATTTCTGGTGCTGTATCCGTTAGATCCAATACAGGTTAGCATGTTGAGCTTGACTGCTAATTTATTGATTGTATTATTTGCCAAGTTACGGCTCAGTCGTTACTCAGTCTGGAAAAAGAGGACTATGTTTGTTTACTACTCTGGACTGAAGCTATGCATCTTCCTTGTTGTGATGTTGTCTGTAATGTTGTTTGAGGCAAAATATTCTCTCTAAAAACACAAACAAATAAATGAATGGCACTTTTTTCAATAACTTATTTTGTACAGACTGTGTTTACATTTGAAAAGCCGTGTTGCATTTATGTATGCATCCAGTGGGGCATCACAATAAAATTAGGCATAATGTGTTAATTCCATAATAGGTGATATGTGATGAATTTTGGTGTAAAAAGGCTGCATATATCGGTATCGGCTGATATCGGTATCGGAAATTAAGGGTTGGACAATATCGGAATATCGGATATCGGCAGAAAAGCCAATATCGAGCATCCCTATACAGAAGCACTCCTTCTCCTCACCTGTAAGACAGCTTTGCACAAAATCAGATCTCTTTCTTCGGCAGAAAACTGCTCACTGTTCCAATTTCCATCACCCGCTGTTTAAATAGCAGTGTGCCAGCTGCAGTCACACCTGGCTTTTAAAGGGAATGGGCAGCCCAATATGTACCATAGATAGGGCACTTTAACTTTTGTTCTTTTTATTAGCTTTCTATTGCCTCCATCAACCAGTCAAGTTTCAGTTCACATCCATGTCTCTACCAGACTTTAAATGAATTTTAGGTAGTAAGTGTATTTTTTGGTGAAACGTTGATGCTTCACACACATCTCTACACAGATCTCTACAATCAGCACAGTTTCAACATTAGTGTCACCAATTCACTATCTGACCAAATGTCTCCCCTTCTGTTCTGAGTTATCAAACTTTATGATGTCACAGTGAAGTTGACCTTTGACCTTTTGAATAGAAAATGGCATCACTTTATCCTGTTAGACAATGATGTGAAATGTTGTCAGAATTAGAGTAGGAATTCTTGAGTTATGGACAAAAATGTGTTTGGGAGGTCACAGTGACCTTTGACCTCCAAAATCGAATTTTAGTTCAGGGGGGTTGCAGTTTGCTGCAGATGTTGAAGGACCGCAGTCTCCTCAGGAAGTACAACCTGCCTCCACCTCAGCTCCCTCTAGCACTAGCAGGAGTGGACTGTCTTATCTGATTTAACTTTCTGTGAATTTTATTTGACCTGTATTCTTACATCTACCCCACATATATTTAACTAAGAGTTATTTATTTATTTAGCTAAGAGTTAATTGTTTATCTTGTACTGTATTTTTTATACCTCTCTAGTGTTTTTTTGTAACACAAGGGAGGTCAATTTCCTTGCAGGAGTCATCCTAAAGGGATCAATAAAGAGAAGTCTAAGTCTAAGTCTCTAAGTCTAAGTTATAAAAGCAGTCAATATACAGTGCTTACACAATATAGCATTAACTGTAAGGCTACTCGTAAATATTGATACATTGACTTACCTGTGAGGTGCAGCGTTTTTTTTCTTTAATTTGCATATTTTCATAAATATCATCATACAAACATTTGTAGGCCTGTGAGTGTTCTCATTTGTCCAGGTCATCGTTATCCTCAAAGCAATTTCAGTCAAAAGCAACTGGACTGGTTGTTTGTCTAGGAAAACGTTTCACCTCTCATCCAAGAGGCTTCATCAGTTCATGTACGCATCCGACCAGGCTGGGACTGGACCAACTAACTGGTGTGGAGATCCAGGCGTTTAACCTCTCACAAGGCCGATGATGTCACTGGAACCCTTTGTGCTCCAAGAGGTCTGAGACACCACTTATCTCCAATTTACAATGCTGCCCTTTCATCCCTTCCCAGGAGATTCAACAATCTAACCTCAAAGAACAACTGTTCACAGATGGCCTCCTGTGACTCCAACGACTGTCGTTAAGACTCAATAGAGCACTAACGAAGTCCAAACCTACTTCCCACCAACGACTGTCACTCTAACGACGGTTGTTGGCACTTGGACAAACATTTGTAGAAATTATTTTGAGTCTATCCTATTTATCAACAATATGAAATGTACTTATACCTCTGATATATTAAAATATTTTTTATATTTATATGTGTATGTATTATCTATAATGAGTGTGATAAAACAGATCTGTTTGTTATTATTGCTAAGATTATTAGCAGCGATGCAACTAACAACTGTTTAGTTCTACTCTACAGGACACAGTTTTATTATTATGACATTTTAGTGTCACTCGAGCTCCTTAGAGGTAGTTTGTAACTTGTCATTAAATAAAACTTTATTATAAACTACTTGTGTCAGCCGGTTAGTGTCAGTGATGACCAGTGATGCCACTGACGTGTTAGCCTACTTAGTAACACTGCTCTAATCTGACTCCTTTTTCAGTAACCAGTAGACCAGTCTGAGGGCCCACTCACACTGTCCATCCGTACCGTGCCCAAGCACGTTTCGTGGCTTCCTCCAGTCGTGTTAGCATGGATAAAATGCTTAAAGCTAAACAATCTGTAGAATAATATTTTAATAGCAGCAGGATGAACCAAAAGTTTAAAAACTCTTCCTTTCAAAATGGGTCGGCTCCATATAATATAATCTAATATAATATGATATAATATAATATAATATATATATAATAAAATAATAATATCCAGTTTAGTTTGGCCCTGGTGAAGACAGGGACACTTGAAATCAGATGAGCATCTGTTTGTTGGTGAACGACAGAATTCCATTATGGGCTTTCTAACATTTCATTCTTCACAGGCTGTGAGTTTGCTGTGCTCAGCTCTGAAAGCTAGGGTGTCGGTCGCTATTAGATATTTCTTTGAATTTCCGGTATAGCTTCCATATAGGCAGTGTTTTAATCTGCTGAGGTAACTGATTCCGTATATGGTAAGGGGCGGAACATTTCCTGGTACGCAGCATAAACAATTGACCAATCACAGCAGAGCAGACCAGCCGGCCAATCAGAGCACACTGGGCTTTTCGGGCCTGCCACACTGAGGTGCTACATGGGTGCTGCAACAATGGACAATATGAGAAATATGTGTTTTTTAAAGATCAAAGCATCTAAACATGATGTAAATAAAATACAAATATGACCCTGAAAAATAGCATGATAGGGCATATTTAAGGTAAGTATCAAGACTGCAGTGTTCTGGAGATATTCTGGAAATGGTGAAGGGACTTTGATGAAGGGATGAAAAAAACAATCAACGTGTGGGGCGTTAAGGGTGGTAGACAAAGTGAGAACAAAAAGAAAGGGAAATTATTGTAGAGGCACTAGATGATCACATCTGTATTATTTATATGATATCAATATTTCATTATTAAGTATATCGCAACACCCCAGCATTTCTGCAGCTTATTGCAGGTGAGCAGAAGTAATATTCATACATAAAATAAAAATATAAATCAAAAGTCAAAGCTTTAGGGCTCCATTTACAGCAGAAATACCAGTTGCATATAAGGCACCAGCACTGGAGTGTTTAAATGAAGGTTTAAATTGATTTGAATGAAAAGTGTATTTCTTCATTTCTCAGATGAATCCTTTAATTCTCTGTATAATATTGTATATACGGCTGACACTGACTTGTATTTTCATTGTCGAGTAATTGGTCTATTATTTCCTAAATTAATCGATTAGTTGTTTGGTCAATAAAATGTCAGAAAATGTGGATCAGTGTTTCCCAAGCACATGTGACATCCTCAATTGGCTTGTTTTGCAGATAATTTCACTTAGGAAGCTGAATGAGAATTGTGATTGTGACTCAAAAGGATCAACGTAATTAGTTGTCTGTTAATTTGATTGACAACTAATCGATAAATCGACTAATCACTGACACTCTATATTCTCCACCTGTGCTAAAAAATGTGTCTCTTTACATCTAGAATTTCACTTAGACGGGAAAACTGGCATTACATCCTCTCACGGTGTATTCCTTTAAAACAAAAAAAAGATGACCACAAGCAGAAGTAGCAGTCTGGCTTTCTTCTCCTACATTGCAGCCTTCTGTGATATATTAATCATGTTTCATAAGACTGAAAAGAAGCAAAACAGAGGAGAATATTAATAAAAGACAGAATGCTCCAGGGTGAATTGTGAAGCTCCACCTTGCCACTGCACAGATATCACTATCACTATGCTGTACGTCTCGGCTGTAATTGTTTTCAGGTGTTGCGCTGCACGGCTCATTTATTTCCTGAATAAATCACACACAGAGACTTGAAGTATTTTAATTGTATACCACTGCCTGGGGGCAACAGATCTGATGGGTTTCTCTCATGCAACATGAACAATGAGACAGCGGCGCCTCTGAGGGAGGAGATAACACCGTCTCACTCTTTAAGGATCCTCATTAGGAGCGTTTAAATGTACAATGCAGGACATTTTGAAAACCAGAGGCGGCATTTAACGATGAGCCTCTCCTTGACCAGTCCTGATCCCACCATGCTTGCCTGCTGTTAAGACTAATCTCTATCATCAACCCCTTCCAAGCCATTACACCTCTGGGTCTCATTCAGCACCAAAATGCCAATTTATGCATTAGTCAAAGATGAGCACTCAGGGTGGAGGTGTTTAATTTCACATTATTGCATTAATTGTGTAAGACTCCTTCTCACAGAGCAGCAGTAGAAGTAAAGGACAAACATAGATAGATATCTCTGCACTCTGTTGTTTTTAGAGCAGGCTATGTCTTGATTTATTCATTAAAACATGGTGTAATAATGTGAGCGTGAGTCACTGTTCTAATGACTAGAGTGCTTTTTCACTTACTCACACACACTCTCCTTTCTCTTTCTCTGTTTCACTCATCCTGCTCTTCTCCAGTCTGCAACCCAGTGGTGATTACAGGTTGCATTAACTCAACCACAAAGCAAAAGTTGGCTCAAGGAAAGATGTAAACCTCTCAGGGCTGCAAAATAGCTTATCTTAACATGAGTAGAGAATTAATTAGCACACAGTGGTGGGGTGTGTTTGATAAAGGAAAGCCTGTATGTATGTATCTATAATGTATGTATGTATAATTGTAACCTTACATGTCCATATAATATGTATCAACATTAGTAACCTTTAAAAGCTTAAACTGATTATGCAGTTAGAGCCATTACCCAATGCAGCACTAATACAGTACACATTTTTATATCAACAATGTGTTTTACAAGTATAAGGGCGTATTAGAGCCAAGTATGATTATAATATTATTTTTTTAAATTATGGACCCGGGGGAGGGGGGTAATATTTTGAGAAACAAAGTTGCAGATTTATGAGATTAAAAAGTAGCAAATCTACAGTTAAAGAAAGTCACAGATTTATGAGATTAAAATGTAGCAAATCTACAGTTAAATAAAGTCGCAGATTTATGAGATTAAAAAGTAGCAAATCTACAGTTAAATAAAGTCACAGATTTCTGAGATTAAAAAGTAGCAAGTCTACAGTTAAAAAAAGTCACAGATTTATGAGATTAAAAAGTAGCAAGTCTACAGTTAAATAAAGTCGCAGATTTATGAGATTCAAAGTCGGAAAAATAATGTTTTGATTTACACCTCCAGTGTTTTGTTTTACACTCCCTGTTGAACTACATCGCTTCAGAATCAACACAGATGCTGCTGCATGCTGTGCCGGCTCCTATGTCTGTAGCAAACTACTGTTTTGAAGTTTAGAAAGAATTAAGTACTTTTCACTTACATCTGCAACAGGGACCGTTGCTAAGCATGTGTTGCTAAGCATGTGTTGCTAAACACGCGTTGCTAAGCACGTGTTACTAAGCACACGTTACTAAGCACGCGTTACTAAGCACACGTTATTAAGCACGCGTTGCTAAGCATTCGTTGCTAAGCATTCTAGCTAAGCATGCGTTGCTAAGCATGCGTTGCTAAGCATGCGTTACTAAGCATGCGTTACTAGGCATGTGTTACTAAGCATGCATTGCTAAGCATTTGTTGCTAAGCATGCGTTGCTAAGCATGCATTGCTTAGCATTTCATACCTTATTAATACACCTCTTCAACAGGCATAAGTTAACATGTCACGTTATATGCAAGCCATCTGCTGTGTGCTGTTGCTCACTTCACTATCAGCATTAATCGTGCATTAAAAATAATAGTGACATTAAAGTTTTATTGTACTTATAACATTATACGCTACTCTGCAAACAGTGAAACATTGAAACTAGTTCAAATGAAAGCTGTCTGTATCTGTTCTAACTGCTTTTCTTAGTTTGCAACAAATATTTGGCCATCATGCTAAAAAGGAAAAACAAACCAGCACCTGTCTCTTCCAAAAGTGGCTTATTATGCATGATGTCATCAGACCTTATAGCGTCCTTCATTCTTTCTAAACTTCAAAACACAGTATTTTTCAGAGTTTGCTACAGACATAAGGTGTGTTTCCATTAGCCCTGTAGAGTGGCCTCCCTGAAAGTGTCAGGCCACGCCCTCTCAAATGGACATTCACTCGCTGTGTTTCCATTACAAAAAGAAGGCGCCACAGGGATTTAGGAGACTCTGGAGTTGACGTATCACTCTGAATTGGTTTAGATTGCCGATGATCAGCGGATCAGTGATACAGCGGCGCGCTCTTTCTCGAAGTGAGAAATACAGAATAGTTGTAGTTTGATTTAAGGTGGTCCGTTTGATTCACAACATCAACTAATGTACAAGTAACACTCCATTTTAAATTTTAGGCGCTGTAAAAGTGTTTGTTGCTGCAGTATGGTGTGTGTGTGTGTGTGTGTGTGTGTGCATGTGCATTTGTGTGGAAATGGGAGAGGAGAGAGAGAGAGAGAGAGAGAGAGAGAGAGAGAGAGAGAGAGAGAGAGAGAGAGAGAGAGAGAGAGAGAGAGAGAGAGAGAGAGAGAGAGAGAGAGAGAGAGAGAGAGAGAATGCATCAAAGGACCACAAGTCGGAAATTCAATCCAGAATCCATGCACGAACATTTTCTGTGCTGTGTTCTTCTTCACCACTGGATAAAAGTGTCTACTTCACCGTGTTGTTGTGGCGTCTGTGCTACCACACGTCACATCCTTTTCAGAGCTACATCCAATCACCAACCAGGTATATCTGCTCTCCAATAGGGCCTCTTTCTACTCGGTTAAACGGCCTCCTGAGCGACTCACATGCAAATTAGGGGCGTTTTTGGTGAGATAGACCCGCCTCATTCAGGGTAGTCGACAATAGTGAAAAGGCACCTATAGGAGCCTGCACAGCATGCAGCAGCGTCTGTGTTGATCCTGAAGAGATGTAGCTGAACAGAGAGTGTATATCAAAACACAATTTTTCCGACTTTTTTCTTGTAGATTTGCTACTTTGAATCTCATAAATTTGCAACTTCGTTTTCTTCTAGATTTAACACTTTAATCTTCTAAATCAGCAACTTTTTTTCTTGAAATATTACCCCTCTATCCCACTGGTCTGTGGACGGACTGGACAGACCACTGAATTGGCTACAACCCCTGCTGAAATGGTAGTTGATAAACCAATGGGTGACATCACAGTAGCTAGGTCCATTTTTGTTATACAGTCTATGACTGTAGGTAATACACTGACTATGGCTCATACAAGCACACTTCGTAGCAAGATTATCACTTCACAAGATATGTGCAATTTAAAAGCAGCTCAAGACCCATTTGTTTGAGCTTGTCTTTTAGTGTATTTTATGACTTTAGCTAGATGTCTACATTTCATGTCTTCTGTTTTGTCTTTTACTTGTAATTTCATGTTTTGTTGTGAAGCACTTTGTGATGTCTGCTCTTGAAAGGTGCTTTATAAATAACTGTATCATTTAATGTATTATTGATGTATCATTCAAGTGATGTATTACAGTGGACCATAACAAAATTAACCTCAACTATTTCATCATCAATACCTTCTACTTGTCTCCTAGACTCTATTCCAACTAGGTTACTTAAAGAAGTGTTACCTTTAGGTAGCACTCCTGTGCTAGATATGAATAACATGTTTTGAAATTTAGAGTTTCTTGTAGTCAGACAAATTAGTTATATGGTAAGTATGTCCTCTTACCTATTCTTAGCTGACAGGTTTGGCCGTACTCCAGCCTTCCTTAGAAGTGGTGTTTTCTTATGACGTGTTTTATGAAAACAGCTGATAGTGTCAGGATCCATGTCCTGTCAGGCTGTTCCCTCTTCCTTTTGTGTTGGTTTGTCTCCCTCTTTCTGTCTTTCCCTGCATTTTTCTTTGTTTGTCTGGTAGGCGTGGTTCCGCCCAGCTGTGGCTGGTCCCAGATCAGTGGTGGCAGCATAAAGAGCCGGATGTGGGACACATTCGGCGCCAGATTGTTGTTCTCATTTACGTTGTAACTTCTCGTCGGTTGGCTTCGTTTCTTGTGGGATTGTATTTTCACTCCGTGTTGGTTTGTTTATTAATTATAGTTTCCCTTTACCTTTGTAGTTTCCTGAGATCCCATTCCCTTGTCCACATCCCCGACTGTTCGTCTGTCATCCGTTACTGTTACCCTCGACGTCTCGTCATCCTTCGTAGTATACTTTTTCCCCTGTAATTGGATCCCTTTATCTCTGTTATTAAATATTTGTTTAGTACCCTACTCTGTGTCCTTGTCTGCATTTGGGTCCAGTTCCTCTGTGTTATTACCTGCACCGTTCATGACAGACAGGGCGAATGCAAATGAGAAATGGGTATGCAACCTATGAAAACATGCCCTTTCAGACACAGAAAAGGCAGTTCTATCAAGACGCCTAAACTTTGCAATTAAACCCAAAACAATACCGCACAAAGAATATATTCTAGCAACAGAACTGGCATGCCACAAACTCCAAGACCAAGAACAGAAAGCCAGCCTCCATAATGCCATTGCAGGTAATCTCAAAGCATCCAACATGAGAGCAAGATGGCGGCGCGTGAAGACGCAGCAACCTCTCGCAGTCCCAACAATGCGGTGTTTTGTTCGTCAAACAAGTGTTTGTCTGCAAGTTTTTGTGATAACTCCACGTCGGAATACAAGTACAGTCGACAGGACCTCATAAACATTCGGAAAAACAAGACTTTGGAAGTTTCAAACACGCTGGCAGAGACGCTGAAGGAGACTGGGCTACTCCGGCCTGCTGAAAAGTGAGTGACTGCTATGTGCTGGTTTTCACTGAAACATGGCTAAATGATAACATCCCCGACTCTGCCATACAACTGGAGCAGCTAGCATGCTACCAAGTGGATAGGGCACTCATAGAAGGAGGTAAAACGAAAGGCGGGGGAGTCTGTGTTTACATCCAAGATGCATGGTGCCGAGACGCAACTGTAGTATGCAGACACTGATCACCACTGGCGGAGTTTATGATCGTGAAGTGCCGGCCGTTCTATCTGCCAAGGGAGATAACAGCGATTCTTCTGGTCGCTGTTTATATATCCCCAACTAACAATAACAGTGATAGGAAGGCGGCGCTGAAAGAGCTGTATCAGGCCATCAGCGAACAACAGACAGCACACCCAGATGGTTTCGTCATCCTCGCTGGAGATTTCAACCACGCGAACCTGAAGTCTGTTCTGCCGAAATTTCATCAGCATGTTCACTTCCCAACAATAGGAGATAACACCTTGGACGTTGTTTACACTTCTCACAAAGGTGCATACAAAGCCACCCCCCTCCCCCACATCGGCCTCTCTGACCACATCACTGTTATGCTAATGCCAGCATACAGACAGAGAGTCAAAGTCACCAAAGCAGTTCCAAAGCAGGTGAGAGTGTGGTGTGAAGATGAATCAGAAATGCTAATGGTCTGCTTTGAATGCACAAACTGGGAAATATTCAAACAGGCAGCTATCTACAACAACCACACAGAAATCGAAGAATACACGGATACAGTGACCTCCTATATCACCAAATGCATTGATGATGTGACCCACACAAAGAGCGTCATCACATGGGCTAACCAGAAGCCATGGCTGACAGGAGATGTCCACCGACTGCTGAGAGCCAGAGACAAGGCTTTGAAGGCAGGAGACGAACCTGGCCTGAAGACCGCAAGAGCCAACCTGTCACGAGGCATCAGGAAAGCAAAACTAGACCACACACACAGGATAACCCGCCACTTCAGCGACAGCAAAGATGCAAGGAGCCTATGGCAGGGGATCCAGTCTATCACGGACTATAAGCCCACGCCACAGAGCTGCGAGAGCAACATCACTCTGCTCAACAACCTGAACAGCTTCTTTGCACGCTTTGAAGAACAAAACAATACACGCCCACAGAAGACCCCACCCCCTCCGCACGACCAGACTCTGTGCCTGTCCGCATCCAGTGTGAAAAGAACACTTTCCACCATCAACACCAGGAAAGCAGCGGGTCCAGATAACATCCCTGGAAGGGTGCTGAGAGACTGTGCAGAGGAGCTGAAAGATGTGTTCACAGACATCTTCAACACCTCCCTGAGGCAAGCCACTGTCCCATCATGCTTCAAGACCGCCACCATCATACCTGTGCCAAAGAAACCATCTCCATCCTGCTTCAATGACTACCGCCCGGTAGCATTGACACCAATCATCATGAAGTGCTTTGAACGGCTAGTCATGGCACACATCAAATCCATCCTACCCCCCACCCTGGACCCCTTCCAGTTTGCATACAGAGCTAAAAGATCCAAAGAGGATGCAATCTGCTCTGCCCTCCACCCAGCCCTCACTCACCTGGACAAGAAAAACTAATATGTGAGAATGCTGTTCATAGACTTTAGTTCAGCATTCAACGCCATAATACCACAACAACTCATCTGCAAACTCGACAAGCTGGGCCTCAACACCTCCCTCTGCAACTGGCTACTGGACTTCCTCAGCCAGAGGCCACAAGCAGTGCGTGTCGGCAACAACACCTCCAGCAGAATCACTCTGAGCACAGGGGCCCCACAAGGCTGCATGCTCAGTCCTCTGCTCTTCACACTGCTGACACATGACTGTGAACCAATCTACAGCTCAAACCACCTGGTGAAGTTTGCAGATGACAAAACTCAACAGGAGAGAGGTAGACCTCCTGACCTCATGGTGCAAAAGCAACAACCTCCTGCTGAATGTCAGCAAGACAAAGGAGGTTGTTGTCAGCTTCCAGAGAGGTCAGACCCAACACCCCCCACTGACCATCGACGGTGCTGCTGTAGAGAGGGTGAGCAGCACCAAATTCCTGGGGGTGCACATCAGCGAGGACCTCTCCTGGACCACCAACACCACAGCACTGGCGAAGAAAGCCCAGCAGCGCCTCTACTTCTTGCGGAAACTCAAGCAGGCAGGGGCCCCTCCACCCATCATGATAACATTCTACAGGGGCACAAATGAGAGCATTCTCACCAGCTGCATTACTGTGTGGGGTGGAAGCTGCACTGACTACAACAAAAAGTCACTCCAGCGCATAGCAAATGCAGCTGGAAAAATCATAGGGGAAACCCTCCCCTCCCTTCAGGACATCTACACAACCCGCCTCACCCGCAAGGCACTCACAATTGTGAGTGATGCAAATCACCCCTCACACAACCTGTTCAACCTCCTGCCACTGGTAGGAGGTACAGGAGCCTCTTCTCCCGCACAGCCGGACTCGCCAACAGCTTCAACCATCAGGCTGTGAGACTGCTGAACTCTCTCACTCCCTCAGCCTCAGCCCCAGCCCCAGCCATCAGAAACCTCAGACTGGCTAGAGTCTAGAGATCTGACCCCCCCCCCCCCCCCCCCCACACGCACACACCAAATGACTGTTTTTGCACTACAGAAATTGCACTGACAACAAAGCAAAGTATTCATATTACCTCTTATCCTGTTACTGTGTCTTGTTATTTTCTTGTTATTTTATTTATAATATGTGTACCCTGCCATTCTATGGAACAAGCCTTAAACTCTCTGCACCTTATTGTATGTCTTTGCACTTTACTGTTGTCATGTCCTGTCTGCCTTGGTGGTGTCATGTTCTGTCTTGTCTGGATGTATGTCTACGCATGGGATAGCGGGGAACGTAATTTCAATTCCTTTGTATGTATAACACATGTGAAGTATTGACAATAAAACTGACTTGACTTGACTTGAACATCCACAAAGCAACATCACAAAAAAGGAAAGAAAAGCAATACATTCTCTCAAAACGAACAACACTATCATCATACTACTAGCCGACAAAGGATGCACAACGGTAGTCATGGATGCAGATACATACAACAAAAAGATGGAAACCATGCTACAAGACAACAACACATACGGAATACTGAAGAGGGACCCCACGGAAGAAAAGAAAAAGACATTAAAGACATTACTCAAACCGCTACTAGAATCCAACAAGATAACACAGGACAACTACAACCATCTAATACCTACAGCCAACGTCACCCCACGGATGACACACCACTGGGTCCATTAATGACAGCATCGGATCACTCACATACAATCTATCAAAAGCGCTAGTCGAAATCATCAGACCTATGCTCGGAAAAACAAAACACCACTGCAAGAACTCACAACCTTCCTCCTTCTCATGGAGTACCACATGGTTCTGTCCTTGGACCGATTCTATTCACTCTATATATGCTCCCCTAGGAAATATTATAAGGAAGCACTCCATAAATTTTCATTGTTATGCTGATGATAAACAATTTAATTTATTGATCAAACCAGACGAAACCGATCAGTTAGCTAAACTTCAAATTTGCATTAAGGAAATAAAAATCTGGATGACCTGTAATTTTCTGATGTTAAACTCAGATAAAACTGAAGTCATTGTACTTGGCCCCAAAGGCCTCCGAAACTCAATAGCTAAAGATATTGTTACTCTGGATGATGTTGTGTTGTCCAGCACCACAGTAAGGAATCTGGGTGTTATTTTTGATCAAGATATGTCCTTCGATTCTCATATTTTCACCTGCATAATATTGCGAAAATTAGGAATATTTTGTCTCAGCAAGATGCAGAAAAACTAGTCCATGCATTTGTTAGTTCTAGGCTTTGTCGTCTCTCAGGTCTCTGCCGATCGTGGTGGTGCCTGCTGCCGTGGTCCTGCATGACGCTTCCTGCTGCTATAATTACTATTACTCATATACTGTATACTATCATTAGTTTTATAAATTATAAAATTTGTAGCCATAAAAACATCATCAGTAATATATCTCACTGTATCACTACTCATCACTCATCATATGTACCACCATAAGTATTATCATTGTCACATTCTATCACCTTAGCTGTGCTTGTTTCTACTATTCCACTATATTGACTGCCATAACATGTTAGTCATATTCACATTACTATAGATATTATAGTAGTTACTGTTACTTTTGTGGTTGCTTGGATCTCTTGGACTGTCTCTCTGTCTGTCTTTGTCTCTCTCTGTCCATCTGTCTCTCGGTCCTCCATAGAGCTGGGTCTGTTCCATGTTCATGTCTGTTAAAGGGAAGGTTTTCGGTGCCGCTGTGTTGCTGTTGCTACTCATGGGGGAATTGTTGGGTCTATGTAAATCATAAATAAGTCATAGAGTGTGGTCTTTACCTACTCCATATGTAAAGCGTCCTGAGATAACTTTTGTAATGAATTGGCACTGTAAATAAAACTGAATTGAATTGAATTGAATATGTCAAACCTACCCTTTAAACCCTGGTGAAGGCCGTGTGCTGACATGCTTTAGTGAATAGTCCCCCACAACTTTGTAAGTGCTGCCAAGCTACCTTTTGTCATAAGCTTTTTGTCTGAGGTACCTAGTTGACAGGTGAGGTAGCAGCAGTCCATTCTTCTTTTTAAGGTGGAAAAGTAAACTTTTTCACTAATTAAAACTAAGAAACTGAGTCAATTTAGAACCATTACTACATGGTCTGTTGAGTGGTCTCATGATGGAGCCCCAGAGACAAATTAAAAAGTGAAGTCAGAATGAAAACAGCATGTTAAACGTATCAGAGTGACAGCCACAGCCACAAGCTCTGTTTTATTCTCATATTATCTGACAACAGACGCAGCATTGAGCTAACTTTAGAACAAAAAAATTTCATTTTAGACGCCTCAATCAGCGGCGCTCTTATGTTCTGTTTGAGTGTTACACAAGTGAGTCAAGTCAGTTGTCTTGCTTTTATCTGGATTTCTAGCTTTCTTTTAATATCATAGCTGTGCCTAGATGTCTTTTTATGCGAGTGAACTGGGACAGATTTGCTCACGCTGCCTAATCTGTTTTGGCAAGATTAGTTTCATCGCACTTGTATTTTCTAAGGTGATTTTGACAGTGATTTTCTTTTTTTTTTGTATGCGCTTTAAGATGGGAGGCACATCGCAGGCTTTGCTGTCTTTACCGCAGCCTCATTCCAAGGTTGTGTGGATTAGTGCTACATTGTCAACTCAAACAGGGCACAGATGTTCGAGCACACACAAGGAATTTCTGCTGTAGCTGAAAGGAGAAAGCGTGCTGCTTTGGCATTCTGGCCTAAATTAATCATTCCGGGCCCATGCTTCAAAATGCACCTCTTGCACTTAAGCTATTGCAGTCGATGCGGGGCAATGGCCTGTTTAGAGGAAAGTACCTGCTCTTCTGATTGCATTGTCTGCACTGTAAAGGTCTGGGAAGCAGAGGCTGTTGGATCTCATTTCTGTACTTGTGATGAAATGGCCATGCATGGCTTGCTGGGCGTTGAGGGGGAGGCCCATGGTTCACTTATACCACATATTGGACCCGCTGAGCACTGCAAATATTTGAAATGTCAATCCATTTGATAATGTCAGTAGGCCTCAAAAAGCAGACTCTGCACTACAGGCAACTCAGGCTGCTGAATATTTGCAGGTCTCACCTCCTTCTCCCCCCATTTTCTCTCTTTTCCCTTTTTACTAATCCCTGTGAAGCAGCTTCAGTCCAGATTAGCAGCAGAAAGAAGAGAGCTGACCGGGCAGGCCACAGATGGCTGCTCAGCCCTCTGTAGCCCACAGTGATGCAGGTAATAGAGGTTTTAATAAGTCACAGCAGGACATTTACCTGCAAATACCATGATGACATATTAATAGGCCCATGCAGAGAAGGTAATTGTTAGATTAAAGGAATCTGCGCACAGGAGAAAATTAAATAATACATTCAACTGGTGACCTTACATGTCTGGATGCATGAAGTGGTTAGCTCCAGTGTGTATTCGTCATGCACCAATCCAGGCACCACAATAAAAACGTTTCGTTTTTGAACCGCTGCAACTGCTGTCGTCATTCATTCAGTGCGTTTACATGCAGTTTAAAAGCCCGATTATAATCGGATTAAGGGCATACTCAAACACCCCATGTAAACACCATACTGCAGTTAACAGACCTAGATAACTCCTTTAGTATCCCGATTATAGGCGCATGTAAACAGCCTTTCCGGATAACTATCGGGTTTCTTGTCTGCGCATGCTCAGTCTGTTAGAAGTCCCATTCAACCCCCTTTCATGTATACATAGGGAACTTCCATTATCCGATTATTTCCTTAGATAGAGAAAAGATAATTTCCGGGTTACTGATTACGGTTTACTGATTATCTGTACATAAACCTATGAAAAGTAATGCACTGTAAATCATATGTAATCCACAAATTCATAACTGTAGAAATGATGTCCGAAGCAAAGAAAGAAATCAGGTGACGTAGTATGAAAGCGCTGAACTCTGTATATGGAGGAGGGTCGGGGTTGTGGATGGGTCCCAAAACAAAGGACTTCAACCCAGGGGACCAGTGTCCATGTCCTGGAAGAGCTAAGACAAACCACAACCTTTTTTTCTCATCTTAACCAAGTTGTTTTGGTGCCTATGATTGCTGTTTCACAGCATTAAACAGAATGTCATATTTCATAAGATATCATACAAATGATTGTGCAAAAGTTTTTGATATCATACAAACCCATGAGACCCATGCGAATATGTTGCATACCGACACGTTCTGAGCTGACGTTCACTGTTTTAAATAGTGATTATTATGGTGTATTCCAAGAAAAACTATTACTCAGGTTTAGGCATCAAAACTACATGGTTAGATTAAGGAAAATGTGTGGGTTGGGTTAAAATAATAACTGTTCTATCTATCAGTTCTCATAAAGTCTCCACCAAATATGTTTCATATAAATATTTCTGAGGTTTTCAGAAATTAACAATTCCAACATTTCTGTCCTGCTACTGTGCTGCATGCACATGTGAACTGGTTTGTGGATTGTAGCTTCATATGTATCCTTGCATCTATCCTCATCTATTGATTGATGATTGCAAGTGTTGTATTTTAAGATCATTTCAAGTCTTATCAATGTAATATACTTGATCCAAGTAAAGCTACCTCGTTCTAGCTATTAGAGTTGTTATAGTTGTCATGCTTACATTGGGTGGGAAGGTTGTATTATTTTATTTTATTATTATATTATATTTTCTTTTCTCCGACTTTTATTGAATCTGGCTGAAAATCTGGCTGAGTGTTAACTTTAAAAATTCGACCTGCTCTGGTCTACTACATAAAACACTGACTTGATACGGGAACTACCTCAAAGGAGCTTTTGAGTATTTTGACTTCACTATTTCTGTCAGTCTGTCTGTCTGTCTGTCTATCTGCAGCCTGATTTTGGTGTCTCGTTGAGATCATAATGAAGGCCAAGTTCGAAAACGGGTGTGATCTGAGCAAGGGCAGCAGAAGTAGGGGGGAGAAAGCATGGATGCTCCCACACACACTATACTGATATGTCGTCGCGGCTGGTGTGATCCCATCACATCGCATCCCATGGTCTCTAACTGAATCTGTTTCCAAAAGACATTTCAGGGTATTTTTTACTTCAGACCTAATTTACGTAATTGCTTGTATTAAAAGCAGCACAAGTGAGGAGCTATAATTGTCATTAATTTGTTTTATAATTTTATAATATTGTTGGAAAAATAACTACTTTAAAGTTCTAGAAACATTTTTAATGAACTGACTTTGTGATTTACAGAGTGGTTTAGTCCCCAATTCATTTAATGCGAGTTGAGCCAGTGATGTGAAAGCTGCTAATAATCCGGGAATAATAAAAGTGACATCCTCAATAATAATCTTGCATCATGAGCTCTGTCATAAACTGATCATGTCACAGTTTATCCCTATTTTGAGGGGAAAAGAAGGATTCATTATATGTTACTATGATTACAACGCAAGAGAATAATGGACGTACCTGCTGTCAGTGATGTCTGTGTCCACTAAGAAGACAGTGGCAGACTGTGCTTGCTGATGCAGAAACACCACCAGTTATCACAGACTTTCCTCCAGACTGAGTGTGACAGGCAACACATGGTATTGAAACAGCTCGACGCAAGTCCGGCAGACATGCTGAGTCCAGCACCCTGGACAACAGGCAAAGTGTCTGCGGATTGATTGCATTTATGGAAATAGCACTGCATGTTTTTAGAAACAGTACAAATGTTAATGTGTGCCACCTTGTATTCAAACTGCAGAGCAATCCATCACTGTGTCTGCCTGGCACAAGACAAACTAGATTCAGGAACATGATTTTTTTCCAGTATGAGCAGGAAGGAAGCCGAGCACTGCATTAATCGCACTGAGCCTCTTTATATTGTGATGGGCACAGAAACACACACAGTTTGATATAATAATCAGGTTTTATTTATATTTGCAGCATAAAGTAAATCTATATGGCATATGTGTTAAAAATTGCGGTTCACAGTGATCTGGGGCCAGATGCTTCTGTGTGTGTGTGTGTGTGTTGCGATGAGCCTCATCACCTTTAGGTTGAACTTCATTTTTTACCTTGAGCGATGAAGACAAATTATGTTTATTGTCATCTTTACAAAATTTCCCCTTGGCTTTTCTTAATTCTCTGCTGCTCACGTGAGACCAGACTCATGCTCTGTTTGTTTTATCATCATCTTGAAAGAAATCAACATAATGTGCTGAAGAAGAAGTCTACAGCCAGCAAACTCAATCCCTCTAACACAGTAAATGATAATGATGACAGACATATTAATCTCTCAATTGCTGGATGTGAGTGTACCCCAGGCATTCACAGATCAAAGAGAAATATTGGGCTCGCTTTTCATTTGGTGCATCTCATCTGGCCTCTGACAGATATGAACAACTGAGGCCCGATAAGTTTCCCTCAGGCCTATTTCCCTTTTTCATTCATCTTCTTAATAGAGGCAATAACAGCACATTCAAAGTGATGACACGTCGCACAGCAAGATTTAAAAGGGCTGCCATCACTACACACAAATGTTTAACATGCCAAACAAAGATCTGGAGAGAAAAATAAATAAGCAACAGCTGCAGTGTTTAGAATGATCATTTTTATCACTGAAACAAATGCATCAACAGGAAATCAAAGTCAAAACATAGGAAGAGCACAGTATGTACCATCTGCTAAGGCTTCTGCCTCAGTTTTTCTTCATGTGTAGACAGACCATGACTCAAAAGAGTTTTTTAGAATATTGATATGCTATCTATGGCGCGGGTACAAGCAAATGGAATTGGTTTTCCCAGGAGGGTGGCTGGAGTCTCCCTTAGAGAGAGGGTAGGAAGTTCAGCCATCCGTAAGGAACTCAGAGTAGAGCCGCTGCTCCTTTGCGTAGAATAAGCCAGGTGAGGTGGTTCAGGATCATCTAGTAAGGATGCCCCCTGGGCCCCTCCCTAGGGAGGTGTTCCAGGCACGTTCAGCTGGGAGGAGGCCTCGGGGAAGACCCAGGACCAGGTGGAGAGATTATATCTCCACACTGGCCTGGGAACGCCTCGGGATCCCCCAGTTGGAGCTGGTTAATGTGGCTAATGGAAGTTTGGGATCCCCTACTAGAGCTGCTGCCCCTAGATAAGCGGTTGAAGATGAGTGTGTTTCTACAGCAGGTCACTTTCGGTTGTTAATATATGCTCACAGCAGAGACTATCAAACATGGACCGTTTCTGAAGAGCCAAAATGAAACTCAGTGCCTCCACCTGCTTCCAGCTACTCCGAAAATGGTTAAAGAAATGGAGCGTGAATGAAGCTGAGGTGACTGGATGAAGCCTACAGTGTCCCAACTGCCAATATAAGAAAACTCAGTCCTTTCACAGTTTTGTAGCAGACTGTAAATATATATTTTTTTCTGCTGAAAAGTTGATGGAAGGGGACGAGAGGGGACGAGAGCCGCGTGCGGAAAGCTGGAGGCCAGCAGCATTGCTGGTTGGCAACAACAGAAAGTTTGCTGATCTGAACCCTGGAGCTTTCTGAATTCATGCTGCTACTGGGGCTAACTGACGGTCTCCCCAGTCAGTTTTCATCCACCCTTTATCTGTAACCGCTTCCCAGTCGAGATCACGAGGGCTCGGACAAGAGGCGAGGAACACCCTGGACAGGACACCAGTCTATTACACATAAAGCATGGAGGTAAATTGAGGTAACTGAGGTATTGTCCATTTAGGTAAAATGTGGTGTGTGTGTGTGCGTGTGAAACAGCAACCATGCTTTTTTTCAGGGGAGAAAAAAGGCCCTGCTCTGCGACAGGGCTAACAAAAGCCCGGTCAAACAGCCGCTAGGGGCGGCTCACATTCAAATTAGGGGCGTTTCAGCGAGGGAGACCCGCCTTATATTGGGTATTCAACTGTAATGGAAATGCCATAGTCCACATAGCTCAAGCTTTAAAACCAGCAGTCACGGTTTGTATGACTTTTTTGCCCTGGGTTAGCCTCTTAGGCTTCTGACTGCATAATCCCTGATTGGTGGTTGTCGGGACTGGCTGGCACCAGATCATCTGCCGACACTACTCAGGGCAACTGCATGTGTTAAATAATACTGATCATCAAATCAAAGACAAGGCAGTAGGCTAAATGACATCATCTATTATAAAGAATCAGGTCTCTGTTAGTTAATTAATAATAATATAATTTACAGACATAATTCTTCTGATGGATTAAAGCAGTTTTTCCATTTCACGTATTCATTTTTTCTGGTTTACGAACACAGCCTTCATTGTGTCCCCCACCACTTTCAGAACCCCCATTAAATGGAATGCACAGGTGCACCTATTATTTTGTTCTTTCTCTCCTCTTCCCTTGTGTCTCTTTAACTCAGGAATTGGATTCTTACAGATAAATGCATATTTGTGGCTCAAGTTGAAATTTTTTATTTTGAACGTATGCAGAAATGTATTTATTTTATGTCTGAAGGAAAGAAAATGTTTGACCTTTTCTAAAATACAAAATGCGATTTAAGAAAAAAACTGTTCTTCTAAAAAAAAAAACTACTTCTAATTCCACCAAGTCTTTTCCACGGTGTGTTCTGTCATATTCTAAGTGAACAGAAGCAACAGAGCTTTTCGGGTTTTGTATTAACCGAGTAAGGCTCGCATATGGCTGTAAGTTTAATAAAAGCAACAGACTAAAATCCTTCTCTCACTGTGTCCCATATGCATCACCACAGTGATACCTGTTGTAGTAAAATACCAGTGTCTCATTGAGCTGTGGCCGCAGTATGCCCAGATGGATCTGCATTAGATTCATGTGGACAGACAGGCCAGCAGCAGCCGGTCTCCTGGGCGGCTTGTGCTCACAGAGTGCACACACAGACGGCTGCCGTGATTGGATTCAGATCAGGTGTCTCAGGGAGGCTGAGCTCCATGGCAATGAGGTCTTCCTCAGAGACCACGGCCGTGTGGATCCATCTCTTTCCGTGGCCGCGGGAGTTTACACAGCAGCAGAACAGACAGAGGGGGTGTCTCTGCGGTGAGCCACTGACCCCAGAGGTTTATTTCCTGCTATCAGAGTCACCTCTTTGTGTAATGCTGACATTTCAAGGAGCTGCACAACATTTCATCCATACATTAGACTTGAATAATAGTGATAACACTCCGAGTGTAGCTTGAAACAGCAGGAAAAACACCGATTTATATTCTGGTTCTGAAGCACTTGTTTAGGTGGTTCTGCACTGCAGCTTCCAGGATCAGTTGCCAGTCAAACAGGGTGCTCTCTGCTGTAACCTCTTATTCCTGCAGTGTGAGTGTGTTTGGGGTGTCTGTCTGGCCACACATATTACTGCCCATGTCAGTGTCTGAAATTCTAATAGTAATGGTGTTTTTCCGACACATGGTAGGGCAAAAGTGTACAGGAGCCCTGAAAGGCAAGGTGAAAAAAACTTTTTTCGGCATGTTTATCTCGTATGTACGCATTTTACACACGCGGACAAACAGTACCAGTCAAAAGTTTGGACAGCAGTCAAAGGTTTCACTCTAGGGGGAAAGCAAAAATATTCTATTCCCTGATCAGATTCACCATGTGAGGAAAATATACTATGCAACATTTGAAGATAACCCCCGGACCTCTGGGGCTACTGAATGCCAGAGCACATAGGACAGCTCTCCGGCATGCCACTCCTGCACTTTTTGCTCTAAGTGAGAAAAACAGAATAGCTGTGGTTTGAATAATCTGGGTGACAGTCATACAGTTTTATGCGCTTTAAGATCCAGCCATTATTAAAGTGTACTATGTCATTTAAGAAAGATGATTAAAGCTGTGCCATGTGCTGGTGAGGTGGTCATGGCTGTGGTGCAGGAACAGGACCAGGAACACAGGACAAGGAGGATGTGTTCCTGGTGGCAGACAGAAAATGATTTCACTGTCACATTCACTTTAAAAATCACTTACAAATAAAGAAATGCAATTCTATGAAAGACAGTTTCATCTGAACAGAACTAGTGGCCAAAACATATCCATTCATCTAGACTATTAGTAAGTGAAGTTCACTAATAGACAAAACAAAACTAAAGAACTATTACAGAGTAATACTTTACTAATGGTCAGTCAATTTTGTCAAACAAAGTTCATGACTATTGATACACAAATCAATGTTACGCATTGCAGAAGAAGCACACTTTGGCCAATCTGGTCACAATTACACATCGTTTGCGTAAAAACACTTACTCATCTTCAAATGGATCTCTCCAATGTTGTGATCTGCTGCCAGCATCAGGATGCAGTAAAAGGATCAGACTAGCACGCTGACGGTAGTGGGTGGGTCTTTAGTTATTTTCTTTGTGTCTATTGGTTAGTTTCACAGAAAATGGGGACGTACACCACGGTCATCCAACCACACACTGAGAGAAAAATAATGCCAGTCACAAGTGCTCTTTAGTGTCTTCTAATTGGCTGTGTGAGTGACCTATGAGCTTGCAGTAAAAAGAATGCGGAAGAGGAGAGTCTGCCGTCTCCGGAAATATATAGATCACGTTTTTACACTGTACAATCGCTAAGATATTGATATAAACACTGAAAAAACATCACTAGGACATGCCGGCGTGGGCGTCGACCTCAGAGGGTTAATGAAAGCTGTCATCTTTTTTGGCTTGAAGGCTAGCCAAAGTGCCTATTTTGGTAGACAAACTGTCAGACAGTCATATCCCGTCTTACCATTGATTCGGTTCCACAGCGGAGGATCAGCTGACCTGAATCAGCTGAATAAATGATGGATGATGATGGATATCAGCTCGAATAAATGGAAAGTCCTGTGAGTTTAATTTACCAGAAACATGGCAAGACACACATATCTCATATTTGGGCTAGTGTTTTCAGCTTACTGTAACTGTTACTAAGTTACTTTGAAACGTTACTTTTTCAGCTGCTTATTTCCTGTAGAGTCAACATGCAGATATACGGATACAGTGTCATTGCAACCCACTTTGTGGTCGGAAGGTGTATTTTCCTTGAACCCTTTCAACAGATTTAAATCATACTCGTGCCCCTCAGCATCAGCAGCTACTGCCTTTGAGTGGCAGGAAGTCGGTCAAAAATGAATGAGAAACATCTGTACGTATACTGTATGTCTGCTAATCAGGAGCTTCCATGTGTTATTGTTCTATGCATAAGCACTGATACATTTTAGACGGTGTTTTAAGTCCCAGACATTTGTCCCTGTTTCACTGTAAGCCGATTACCTGCCCACCCCTTTTTTTAATAACCCATTTGACAAATCTGCAAGAACACAAAGTAATAAAAATGACAACGTAGTGCAATGGGAACACACTGTGGAAGTATCAGTTAAGGTTTTCCTTCATAGGTCCCACAGACAGCAAAACAATCAAGAAATTCATGAAACCCGTCAAAGGCTCCGTTGACACTGCAGTTCCAAGTGACCTGAATCTGATTTTTCCCCTCATATGTGACCCATATCTGATTTGATTTTGACAGTGTGAACAGCACAAGTCACATTGAGTCTGACATTTTTGAATCAGATACTAAATAAAAAATTGAATCGGATACGTTTCAGATTTGTTTGAATGTGACCGCAATCTGAACAGCCAGGTCTCATTTAATGGGACTTTAACATCATTCTGACCCACGCTGCACTGTTTTGTAAATGAATGACAAATAAAGTTGATTGAAAAAAAAACAGAGGTGGGAACAGAATTAAAACAAACATGGAGGACAGCAGTGAAGCAGGCGGCAGGGGGAGGGAGAGTGAAGGTTTAGACCTCATTAGTATTTGTTTCTCCTCTTCCTCCTCTCTGTTATCACCCACTCACAAATTTGCCTGCTGCCGTCACAATCTGTTTCAGCATTAAGCCATGAAGTCCTACAATACCGGTTGCCGTTGCCATGTTTCTTCTGTAAACACCGTTGTGGCGTGATGTCATCAACTGTGCATGTGGGTCACTTCAGGAGTGTGAGTCGTTCACACAGCAGTCGGTAGACAGGCCATATTTAAAGATGTAATGTGAACAGACAAACAAAAAATCTGATTTGAGCAATACATTGGAATTGTTTATTAAGACCTGCAGTGGGAATGGAGCCAAAAAGTGTTCATGCATTGTTCCTGTTTTAATTTATGTCTGTAAAGGGACACAAACAGTGGATACAAAATCCTGATCATTGCCATTCTTGTTGTCTAATTAGAAAGATCTTTAGGAACTGAAACTGTAGGTCCTCTGCCCTGCCCCTCAATTAATCCAGCCTGCTGTAGATTGATCTCAATTACACTCTGCTGTTCTATCCTTACCATTGATCCTCATTTTCTAGCAAATCCATTCATCCATTCTCTCACATTAATTTGCTCTTTAATAACTGTAGTGCAATAGGATGGAAAAATGGAGGACGTGGAGAGGATGAAGACTACTGTGATGTTCTACAGTTTTTGTATGTTGGGTATGGATTTTCAGGAAGATAAAAACGTATAGATCCTTTCTTTACACCCATCTTCAGGTTTATTATGGACAGAGACTGTCCTCACAAGAACGACACCGTCAGTCAAAAATGACCCCAAACCATCTGTTTAAGGGACAGCGCCCTTTAGCAGCTGAAGTAAATATGACAGTAGTAAAGGAGGAATTCTGCGTGGGGAGGAGGTTGGGACCAGTTGGGACAGATCAATGGGTCAACATAACTTTAATTTAGGAGGCTGCTGTTGGTTTTCTGTTTTAAACTGACAGTCCGTCTTTTTTTCTTTTTTTTTAAACCATGAGCATGATTATGAACAACCACATGTTTATTCCTGGAACCATGAAAGCAAAGTAGTCCTTCTAACCCAAACCATGATATGTCTATAAACCTAACTACGTTATTTTAAGCCTAAACCTTAACCAGAGCTGTCATAACAGTGGTTTGTAACAGATTTGAAAGAACAATCCTGCTGATTGTTGCATCAAATGAGAAGATTCTTCTATGTGTCGTTCAAGAGAGCGTGGACACTGTAATGGATCATCTTTTTGTTTAATTTTGAGAACTTGTGGTTGGTGAACCTGTTCTCATCCAAACTCATATATCGATGCTTTGTCAGGATCATTTGGTGCCCATCGCCAAAGCATTGGTTCGCCCTGTGTGTCAAACTTTGGCACTCATTACTGTTTCACTGTTTTAAAACATGTGCCTATGAGTAACTACAGTGAAGGTCCTGTGTTTGCTTAATCCATCCACCACCCTGACCTCCTCCCTTTGTGGACTTAGTCGCCCTTACTTCTGGAGCACTTGCTCTGAATGTCTAGTACAGCAGATTGGGGGTTTACAGCCCAGTGATGCTAATTGTGTTCAATGGTATCAAACAGCCATGACAAAAGAGTGGTATTTCATGCCTTGGGAATGAGAATGGGCTGACTACTTTTTGACCAACCTGCTGAGGTTTATTCCTTCTGATGCGTCCAACATATTGAACTCCCATTTCATTTGCTGCCTGTTCATCTTGTCTAGCATTGCGTGTTTGTTTTCAGCCAGTCCTGGGGCCCGTTTCACAAAGCAGGTTTAGTGAAAACTCTGAGTCTGTTAACCCTGAAATGAGGGAAACTCTGAGTTTTCCGTTTCACAAAGGGAGGTAACTCAAACCAAAGAAAGAAGGGTAACTCTAGCCTGTTTCACAAAGAGAGGTAACTTAACCTCTTGGTCAGTTACCATGGTAACATGCTCTCTGAACCTAACCTGGTCGGGACCAGGTTTTCCTCAGAAAACCTTGAGTTTCTCTCTGTCTCCGCCCTCTTTCAGCCACACATATTTGATTTCCTCATTAATTCAGTCAGCGGGCGAGTTTTGGCGTAATATAGTTCTGTCGTCTGTTTTTTCAGAAAATCATTGCAAAAATCAGTCATTATAAGTTATATTAGGTGGCGAATATTTCACTACCATGGCATGTCCTTTTGATAACGATCCCGTGGATGAAGGTGCAGCATTACTGCACAGAGAATTAAATATTCGTCGGGAGATGATTATCAGACCGCGCATAGACGTCCTTAATATACTGCAGCCATAATTACAAAATTAATGAAATGGATCTTTTGAGCAAGTTGAATGTATTTGACTCAGCGTTTCCTAAATATAATCCCAGTTTTTCTTGCAATTCATAGGTTCAGAAGTGTGTGCTTTTAATTGGGTTACCTGTATATAAACTACTCCTATAGGTGGAAACAACAGCCTTCTGATCCAGAATATCACCTATAATGCGAGGGGGTGCATTTCACGGCAGGGGTGCTGAATACGGCACAACTGTTTCATGTCACAGTCCATCTCATCCGTCCTTACATTTCCAACATTAACAACCAAAGTCATGCTCTCACATCCCAGCAGATATTGTGTGTTGCGCTGCGTTTCTTTTGCAAATGGGAGTTTTTTATTCAACATATAAAACAGCCACTTACGGTAATATTTACTTTACAATGTAAAACATGCTCAAAATGAGGCTTCACCATGAGATTGTGTCGATGTTTTACCTGTTTGAACAATGTTTTTATGTTTCATCTTAAGCTGCTGCCAAGTGCGCTTCTCCCCCGCAGGAATGCACTTAAATGAAATAAACTAATAGGCTCCCACCCAAGCAGTTTCCCCTGTGATATTATTGTGATTGCAACAGGACTACATTTAAACTTACGCATTGACCCGAGCAACATTGTTCTCCCACGCCGTCTCCCTCTCTTTTGCTGTTGCAGCGGTGTTACACTTTCTGGGAAAAACCTGTTCAAACTCTCCGTATGAGCGCATTAATATTTACAGTTGCAGTTGTAGCGTAGCCCTCCGCTTCCCCGTTGCCATGGTGACTCGTCGAATCAGGGCTCCATTGATGCTGTCTTTTTATACTTGTGGTGCACGGGCTTAGCTCCAGGTCAAACTACTCCGAGTTGATAAAACTAACGCTACTCAGAGTAGATCAACTCAGAGTTCAGGGTTAGACTCAGAGTTTGTTGAACCTGCTTTCTGAAACGGAGTCCTGGAGGCTGGGGTCCGTTTCCGTAACTCTAGCCTGTTTCTCAAAGAGAGGTAACTTAAACTCTCGGTCAGTTACCATGGTAACATGCTCTCTGAACCTAACCTGGTGGGGACCAGGTTTTTCTCAGCAAACCTTGAGTTTCTCTCTGTCTCCGCCCTCTTTCAGCCACACACGGTATTTGATTTCCTCATTCAATCAGTTAGCAGGCGAGTTTTGGCGTAGTATAGTTCTGTCGTCAGTTTTTTCAGAAAATCATTGCAAAAATCAGACATTAGAAGTTATATTAGGTGGCGACTATTTCACTACCATGGCATGTCCTTTTGACAATGATCCTGTGGATGAAGGTGCAGCATTACTGCACAGAGAATTAAATATTTGTCGGGAGATGATTATCAGAGCACGCATTGATGTTCTTGCATTTCCAGACAATTATCTTTTCGAGCGGTACTGTTTCACGTCACAGTCCATCATTTACATACAAGACCTCATCCGTCCTTACATTTCCAACATTAACAACCAAAGTCATGCTCTCATATCCCAGCAGATATTGGGCCTCATTTATCAATCCTGCGTGAAAACGGGCGCAGATCTAAGCGCAGAATTGGTCGTAGGACCTTCGTATCGGACCAAACTCAGCCTACGAATGAGCGGGCCTTGATAAATGCGGCGGCTGAATTCGATCGTCATTAACATGTTACGCCCTAAAATATTCCTGTTTCGGAGGCCTCGCCCTACTGAGGTCAAACATGGAGAGGAAGAACGCTGGGAAGAAAAGAAACTTTTCCGACACAGAGATCGGCATCCTGACATCCGAGATGGAGCAAAATAAAGATGTTCTTTTTGGCAGTCTTAAGAGTGGAATAAAAGGGGCCCATAAAAACGCTGTATGAAATAGAATAACGGAGGCAGTCAACCCGAAGCAGCGCTCCACTGTGGCGTGTGTGCGCACTGCTGAACCTGCGCTCCTGCTCTGTAGCGTTAGACCTTTGTCACCTAGAAGAACAATACCAAAATGTTAATCATCTGATATCTTGTTTGATTTAATGCAATTTATCGAGGGTAGCCACTTACCGAGGAGATGACTTTGGCTCTGCAGTGTGCTTTCCTTTTCATTCAGGAAAGCGCAACCTTTTCAACCGCTTGTCCCTGTCGGGATCGCGGGGGGCTGGAACCGAGCTGTTTTGAAATATAAAAGAATCGTGTGTCCCCCCTGGTCACCTGGCCACCACGTTTAAAAGCGATAGCTTGGCATCACAAATCACCTGTTCATTTATCGAGTGGTAGTTTTTGCGATTGACGAATGCGTAATCATTCATGGATGGTGCCTTCAGATGCACATGAGTACAATCAATTGCTCCAACCACAATTTTTATTTTTTTTATTCGTTTTAAGAATCCGTTTTGATCTGTTCCTAATATGTGACTGCTTATGCTTAATGACAGCTGAGGTTTGTTTATTATTTTCAGACAGATTTGGCTGTGCTGCACCGCAAATACACAGGCTCAAATGTGCATACACGATCTCAGACCAGACGTGAGATTTGATCGTAGCTCCCGCTCACGTCCAAATTGATAAATGCCGGAGTTTGATAAATGAAGGCCATTGTGTGTTGTGCTGCGTTTTTTACAAATGGGAATTTTTTTATACAACGTTTAAAACAGCCACTTACGGTAATATTTACTTTATAATGTCAAACCTGCTCAAAATGAGGCTTCACCATGGGATTGTGCTGAGGTTTTACCTGTTTGAACAATGTTTTTATGTTTCATCTTAAGCTGCTGCCAAGTGCGCTTCTTCCCCGCGGGAATAAACCTAAATTAAATAAATTAATAGGCTACCACCCAAGCAGTTTCCCCTGTGATATTATTGTTATTATTATAAAGGACTACATTTAAACTTACGCATTGACCCGAGCAGCAATGTTGTCCCGCGCCGTCTCCCTTTCTTTAGCTGCCGCAGCGGTGTTACACTTTCGGCGAAAAACATGCTCAAACTCCCGTATGAGCGCATTAATATTTCCAATTCCAGTGGTAGCGTAGCCCTCCTCTTCCCCGTTGCCATGGTGACTCGTCAAATCAGGGTTCCATTGATGCTGTCTTTTTATACTTGTCTTGTCTACTAACTACTCCTACTATGCTGTCTACTACTACTAACTTGATCAAACTAACTCAAATCAGCTGTTCTGGAACCGAAAACTCAGAGTTTCCTATCTCAGAGTAGATCAACTCTGATCTCTGTTCAGGGTTAGACTCAGAGTTTGTTGAACCTGCTTTGTGAAACGGACCCCAGCTGACCTAACTTGACAATGGTTTATTTGAATTGGTCTGGTTGGGAGGCAGTCTGGTCTGGGTTAGGGTCTCCCGCTGGCCCTTGGCCTCTCTGGGGCTGTGGTGCCTCATGCCCCAACATCCTGTTCCTGGACCCTTGTGGCTTTTTCTTTTCATGCACTGGGTCCTTATTCCCTTGACTCAGCCTGCTTCACCTTGGCTATCTCACAGCATGCTTGCATGCTCTCCTTCATCCTGGCTCTTCCGAGGGACTTGAAGCCTCCCTGCACACCTGACTCTGGTTGTCCATGGGTCTTCATAAGGGGTATTTATACCTTTTGCTTTTGACCCTTCTTGTGCCTGTGCTCTGTTCTTGTCCCCTTGCATGACAGTCAACCATTTCCTTCTCTTACCTTTGTCTTTGACTCTCAGTTGTCTCTGGCACCTTCCTGCCAATCAGCTTGATGTGATGTCCGAACACAACATGACATTATCTGGTTTGTTAAATAGTTGAGGATATGCACTTTGGTTGATTGCCGGAAGCTCACACACATCCTCACGAGTCATAATATTTAGACCCAAGTTGGAGAACTCATCAGCATGTTTCCGGAGAGAGCAGTGCTTGTTACGATTTATGGGCCATTTCATGCTCCCATTTCCTTTAGTAGGTAATATGTGTCACTTTTATAACACTGTGAAGTTGAAGTGTTGAGGTGAAATGTTAAGTGATGTTTCAGCGATATGCAAAAGGAAGAGATTGGCTTAGACTTAAGTGGATATTCCAGCACTCATCCAGCTATCGGAGGGATCACAGCCATTTTCTTACTCCAGCATAACAAGGCCAAATGGAGCGTCTGTGTCCTTGAAGAGCCCTCCCAGTGCTTTACAGCCTGTGGGAGAAGGACATCCCACTGTACTGTCATGCAGTGCAATATCACGTGAATAGTTTGAAGAGGAAGGTTTGTATTTTTATTTGTGCATTTTAGTGCATTTATTAAAACTAGAGTCAGATTGCAGGGTTGAGGATTGCACTTAATGTACTTGTACTCTACATGGATTTTAAGGTAGTCATGGTTATATCATAAAGAAGGCAGGGTCTGTTGTTGGCTCTAAGCTTGTTACCCTGGAGGAGGTTGTGGAGCACAGGATGCAAAACTGCTGGTGATCATGGACAATGTCTCTCATCCCCTCCATAAAACCCTGGACAAGCTTCAGAGCAGCTTCAGCAGCAGACATTTCCAACCTCGCTGCCTTAAGGAACGGCACAGGAAATCATTCCTACCTGCTGCCATCAGACTTTACAACGCTGCACAACAACGCTGAGCGGCGCTCAGGGAATAAACTCACACTACTCAAAGTGATCACTGACATGCACCTTATCTCACTTGCACATTAAAATCCACATAGCACATTTTAATATAGTGTTTTATCTGGGATACTGTACTTCTATTTTATTCTATTTTATTGTTGTTCATATTTTGTATTTTATATTTTATCTCATTTTTAGTACTTCTGATTGCTCTGTACCGCTGCTACGATGACCTAATTTCCCCTCGGGGATAAATAAAGTTATCTATCTATCTATCTATCTATCTATTTTCATCCATATAAGGTACAGTAAATTATATCGACGTGTTATTTTTAAGTGTACAAATCCTTCTCTCTTTTCAGTGAATTAATTGACTTGGTGATTGTATTGACTGTAAGACAGCTACTGTACATCAATACCTGCTAATCTCTCAACAAATAAATCGTATGAATTCACAATTGTCATTTTTTTGTGCGTCATTCAAAAACAAACCAAATGAGGATGTTTTTTACTCTAATAAAGCACCTCTTTGCTCACTCCTTGGTTCATTGCAGCAACTCAAAACGAGGCCATTCAGACCCAGAATTATTTCCACATACTCTGTTTTTGTTTTTTTTCCTGCTGTGTTTGCTTGTTTGCTGTCACACAGTCATAAGCTTTTGATTGAACTGACCTTTCAGGCCCATTAGCAATTAAACCCTGACATCTCTCAGTCTATTTGCTAATTAACATGTAAATAAACTCATGAATTATGGAAATGAGTTAACTGGACTAAACTTGAAAGAAATGTTGAGCAGATGCAGTGCTCAGACCGCTAGAGATCTGCTCTAGGTTGTGTGTGTGTGTGTGTGTGTGTGTGTGCAACATATGACATTTTATTGAGGGCAACTTTGTCAGTGTATATGTCATTCTGTATCTATGCTTGCAGTCCAGGGCATGTCATTGCAGAATCAGGACTCGGACTGATTGCTCGTGGGACTGGAATAATTAACGGGAAATGTTAATATTCATTCACCTGTCTCTTATTCTAATACTTTTGTCCATTATGACTCCTGGTCCTACTGACACTTTACTAAGCAGCTTTCTTGTACAGAATTATGAAACATGGACTACGGCAAGAACAATATTAGGAGTCTTTAATTTATAAAGGTAGGCCAGGTAATTGTATGTATTTTTAATATTGTCCCATTAATAAGCCAGAGATGCACCAAATGCAGATACTGAATACTGATAAAGATTCTGATACTGAATCAAATAGCTGGATCAGGCATCAGTGACAACAAGGTTGATCTACGCAATTTTTTATTGCTATTATTTATTATTTTAATAATAAATTATTCATTTATAATTATTATTTATTATTTTAATAATAAAGGGGGGCCCCTCTTCCACCAGGGTAAACGCCAGACCCGGGCAGCAGAGACTGCTTCTGGGGACGTGGAACATCACCTCTATTTGGAGGAAGGAGCCAGAGCTCGTGCAGGAGGTGGAGCGCTACCAGTTAGATCTGGTGGGGCTTACCTCCACGCACAATCTCGTTTCTGGAACTGCACTCCTGGATTCAAGATTCAAGATTCAAGAAGCTTTATTTATCCCGAGGGAAATTATTGGATAGGGGCTTGGACTCTATTCTTCCTCGGGTGGGAGGCGTGTGGGGATATTCACAAACCCTGGGGGACAAAAGGGTCCATTCCTTAAGCCTACAGGTGGTGGGGGGCAAACGTTGACTTTTGTTTGTGCATATACACCAAACAGTTTGGAGTATTCAGCCTTTTTGGAGACCCTGAATGGAGTCCTACATGGGGTTCCAGTTGGGGACTCTATAGTGGGAAAATGATGGAGACACTTGGAGAGCAGTGATTGGGAGGAACGGCTTCCCTGACCTAAATCCAAGTGGTCTTCTGTGATTAGACTTATGTGCTAGTCACGCATTGTCTATAACAAACACCATGTTCAAACATAAGGATGCTCATACGTGTATGTGGCACCAGAGCACCCTAGGCTGAAGGCCGATTTTGTGATCATATAGTCTGATACGAGGTCACATGTTTTGGACATAAAGCAGGTGTAAGAGAAGTCCTGGAGAAGGACTTTCGGGCAGCATCACAGTGCTTCTGGAAGACTATTTAGCACCTCAGGAGGGGGAAACGGGGAATGATCCAAGCTGTTAACAGCAAGGACAGGACGCTAGTGACTTCAGCTGATGAGGTAATTGGTCGGTGGAAGCGGCGCTTTGAGGAACTCTTGAATCCGACTAACGTGCCCTCTATTGTAGAGGCAGAGCTGGAGGCTGATGGGGGATTGTTGACAATATCTCTAGCGAAAGTTACTGAGGTAGTCAAACAACTCTACAGTGACAAAGCCCCAAGGATTGATGAGATTCATCCAGAAATGCTGAAGGCTTTGGGTCTGGAGGGGCTGTCTTGGTTGACACGTCTCTTCAACATTGCATGGGAGTCCAGGACAGTGCCAAAAGAGTGGAAGACAAGGGTGATGTTTCCCCTGTTTAAAAAGGGGGACCAGAGAGTGTGTGCGCCAATACAGAGGTATCACACTACTCAGCCTCCCTGGTAAAGTCTACTCCAAGGTGCTGAAAAGGAGGGTTCGTCCTATAGTCGAACCTCAGATTGAAGAGGAACAATGCGGATTCCGTTCTGGATGTTGAACAAAGGACCAGCTCTTCACTCTCGCAAGGATCCTGGAGGAGGCCTGGGAGTGTGCCGATCTGGTCTACATGTGCTTTGTAGATCTGGAAAAGCCCCCCCGGGAGATAATGTGTGAAGAGCTGCAGGAGTATGGGGTGATGGGGGTTACCTCTTAGGCCAATGCAACCTCTGTACACCCAAAGCGAGAGCTGTGTCCGGATCCTCGGCAGTAAGTCGGATTCGTTCCCGGTGGGGGTCGGCCTCTTCCAGGGGTGCGCTTTGTCACCAATCCTGTTTGTGATTTTCATGGACAGGATATCGAGGCGCAGTCGTGGTGGGGAGGGGTTGCAGTTCGGTGGGCTTAGGATCTCGTCTCTGATTTTTGCAGATGATGTGGTCCTGATGGCATCATCGGAGCAGCTGAATGTGAAACGGCTGGGATGAGGATCAGCACCTCTAAATCTGAAATGTAACCTATGTGATAAGATTAAATGAGCACATCCTCAAACATCTACAGCATGAAAATGAAACATACAGTACATATGTATGCAGCAGGAATATTCATCTACAAACATCATATTCAGTAGAACAGTGACAGGAAGCATTACTGCATAATGAGTACTTTTACTTTAGATACTTCAAGAAATCTGAAAACGTAACACGTACATACTTTTATATAGGTTTTCAATTACGTTTACCCTTGGTATTAGCACTTTTACTAAGTAAAGGATCTGAATACTTTTTCCACTACTGAGTACAATGTTAATTTGTGCTCCCCTCATCTCTAACTTTGTGCCTGAAAGCAACATTGCCTATGGTATCAGTTGTTGGCATGTAAACTAATTTCAATGAAAGGTCAGACTGTGAACCTGAAGCTTTGCTCCAAACATAGTCTGTAATTAGCCAGTTGTATGCTTCCTTGAGCGCAGTTTCTCAGTATGTATAAGTATTAATCAGACAAGTTTCAAAATTTTGGAGAGGCAGAGTGATGGACCACACAAGGCTCCTGTTGTCATTTTCATGAGGTCATGACTGTGCTCACCAGGCAGCGGTGTGGCTTCTTGGTAAACAAGGCCACAGTAAAGGGACATGGATCTTACTTGTCATGCTCTGTTGCCCCACTACCAATTTTTCTGAGTCATATTTCTCTCTAATATTATTAGACAGCAATAATTCTTGAGGGGCAAGTGACAAGGCCTGCTGATGTGGAACATGATTTACCAAACATGGAAGCATGCAATACTGAAGCAACTCATGCCTGTAATTAATATCTATCCTTAAATCCTCTGAAGATAATTATCAGATGAGTCATACACACAGTGTCCTGAGTCACCTTGAATCTGTTGTTTTGGTTCTGAAATTAACAGAAATGTGCGGATTTATTAATTGATTTATGTGAACTTTTTCATGAATGTACAAACATTTTTGAATGTCCTGTAGATGTAAAGACCCTCACAGTTTTTGTGGATTACTTTGTATGACTGATCTCCGGATCATATACAGCACATGCGAGATGTCAGGCCTCTACTGCAATCTCTGCAATCTAATTTATAAAAGCACCATTGGCTTAGCACCACCCAAGACAATTGTGATTGGTTTAAAGCAGGGGTGTCAAACTGATCCAGTAAAGGGCCGTGTGGCTGCAGGTTTTCATCCCAACCAAGCAAGAACACACCTGGTCCAACAAATCAACTGTGTGAAGACAGTTCAGGTGATGGAGTAAGTCGAGTCAGGTGTGTTCTTGCTTGGTTGGAATGAAAACCTGCGGCCACACGGCCCTTTACTGGATCAGTTTGACACCCCTGGTTTAAAGGAATACAAACAAGCCAGAACGTTTTTATTCTAATCCCAGAATGATGAGCTGGAGTAGAGATTTACTTTACACCTTTAAGACTTTCATTGATGTTCATCTAACTAAGTCTACTATGAACGTGAAAATATTAAGTTATGGAACTTTCTTGAGATTGGAAATTCAATTCACTCAGTGAAGGAAGAGAATAGCCTTTATTTTTCATATTTTATTACTCCTCTCCCTTCATACAAACAGCTGAACTCTCATTTATCAGTTCATTTTACTGATGATACCACCCTCATTGGGCTCATCTCCGGTGGGGAGTTGTGGATTTCAAAAGGAGCCCAGCCCTGACTTCATCAACAAGGCCTGGTTAACCCCTCTGACACAGACTCTTATTTCAGCTAATGGACATGATAGAAGCCTATATTATTTGCAATTTGGTTAACCCTCCTCATCTAAGTTTACACGTGCCATTGATGCAAATATCTGTATAAATATTATTTGTGGAGGAGTTTGAAGAGTTGGGGGAAGGCTCATTCATATCAATATCATAGTTTAAAAACTCCTCAGCAGCTAGGCACCAGATGTGGATAAAATTCACTGTGAGATGTTGAAGGCTCTGGACTGTTGTTGGGCTGTCATGGTCGACATGCTTCTTCAATGTTGCGTGAATGTTGGGGCCATTACTACAAGCAATCTAATCCTGATATAGGAGTGGGATTTCACGGGTGACCCTGGCATCCCTGTGGCCAGCCCAGACCTGATGGTTAGTTGGTCAAGTTCATCGGGACAGACACTGATCAATCAATGATAATAGCTAACCTGCTGATATAGGATGAGTTTGCAATTTTCAACTACTACGGTAATGGTATGACTGTGGTTGAATCTCTGGTCAGCAAAGGTCCCTTTTTCTTTATCATCAGGACTCTGGTCACAGCACCGACCAAAAGATAACATTTATCCATTGAGAGGTATAGTCATTTATTGTTTTAGTCATGTTGACTTCTCTGCTGTGTGTAAAAATTTTATTGAGCACTTAGCAGAAGTTAAATGTAGACAAACTAAACATTACTAGCATGCTGGCCCAACTGGAAACTTACCAGCAATTAACATTTGCTTTGCTGTCATCATGCAAACAAAAACCTAATTCCAGTATACAGTCATTTCAAACAAAGTATATCAAAGCTAAATAATAAGTGATAAGTGATGAGGGCTTTACTCAATAAGATATGCATACATAATTAGTAACGTAATTAGCTGATTACAAATTTGAATAAAAATAACCAAGGCATCCCAGAGACTGTTAGGTGAAAGTGGAATAGAAAATATGGAATAGTATGGTAAGTGCATGTTTGTTCCGTTCTAGGTTGTATTAACCTGGTCTGGATTACAGACATTACAATGGATGCTAACAGGACTTTAAGAGTTCAATAATGAATCATCTTTGTACTGGTTAATAATGCATATCACATGCCATTCATTCAAGTTCGCTTTGCCTTGGCCACCACACTCTGTGTCCCTCCTTAGCCACCACAGTCAATACGTCCTGGAAATGCTACTGCAAGCTGGAGATGATACTGTATATCTCATTTGGCTGGAGAACTAAGGAACTGGAAAATGTTTCCGGGGAGACAGACGTCTGGTCTACCTTTTTATTTGAATTTGTCTACAGTAAAGTCGTTTTTCTGGCTGGAGGAACCTTTTCATAGTTGTAAGAACAAAGAACCCCCCTTTTTATGCATCCTTTTTATTATCTTTAAAAGGCACCCTCCTTGTCCCTCCCCTCAAGCTCCTCCTCTCCACGCCAAAAGAGTGACAGAAACTTGAAACTGAAAACCAGTGGCATTGAAAAAAGACAGACATCAAGAAAAATATAAAAAAAATGAAAATCCCATCATATAAAATACAAAAATAAAATACCATAACATGATTTGTAGGTTATCAATTTCTAAAGTGTGTTTAATTTTTTTAGTTGTGTTCAGTGTTACATTTTTTGCAGTGCCAGAACTACCAATTTTCATTTTGGATGCCTCAGTTAACTGTCACTGTTCTATCTCCATAGCTTTGCGGCTGGTGTGATCCCATTGGAATATGGTCTCTAGTAAAGAGAGAGGTAAAACAGAAAATGATGGACAGGTCAATATTGAAGAAATTGTTACAGTAACAACTGTTCTTCATTAGTACACTGACTATCTCACATCTTTCTGCCCTCCGAGAAAAACGATGAAAAGCATAAAAAAAAAAGATGTAACTTAAATATAGTGGTCACATTGGCATGCACTATGACTATCTGTGCTTTGATCTTTACAGAGATACACTTAAACTCCATTCTGAGCTCCATCAGAGAAATCCTCCTCTAAGTAAATTGTCCGTCATGCTTACACACCACACAGAGGATGAGCTGGTATTAAGTTAGCCCACTTGAAAGATGACTAGAAATTTATAATCTCACTGACTTGGGCTTGCACATCTCTTGGCCCTTTGTACGTTGATCCAGAGTAATGAAATCAAATGAAACCCCATCAATCCCCCTGAATGAGTTTCAGCTCTATCAATCCATGTTATGACACCCTCGTTGAACACTAACAGTGTCCAATATGCTATTAAATGAACATGACAGATATGTTTCTTTTAATCTAATTGATTAATTAAGGCCATTCATGTCATTTCAGTGAAAATGATACAAGTCAGCAAGTTTAAATGGCTTACTGATCCTCAAAGCTGCACTGTTTTCCCTCTGTCTGTGTCAAGGGTCAAGTGTGCTCTGCCAGGTTAGCAGTTCACTATCCAGCAGTGAGTGAGCACTCAGACAGCAGCGCTGCCCCCATGACCTTCTGTACACTGTCCCTCTGCTCCAATTGGTCATACTGAAGTTACTGTTTCATGACAGTTACAGGGGAAAATGTCAGTCCATTTAATTAATTTTGAGTTTTATGGTTAGGTATTAAAGTGTGATAGAATGATGTCTGAACACTGAATCATCACTGAGGCTGTTCACAAAGACTAATGCTGCCCTTCAGTTTGGAAGTTTGGAATCACCTGTTTGTTTCTATCAATGATAACAATTATAACACAGATTAAAAGTCCATTCTATAAAAATGTCAGTGACCTTCAGTCATTTTTGAAGCATAGCCGTGCAAGGTGGCTCGAAATGTTGAGTGAGTGTGTTTTTTTCTTTGTTTCTCACTAGATTTAGAGACTTTTCACACCTTCTTAGAACTTGATTTATAAAAAGAGACTAGAGAGCAGTTTAGCTCCTTATTCAGAGCATCAGGGAAAAGTGAGAAATCTGTGCTTGGCCTAATTCATTCCCATGCATGTGGGTTAGGGTTAGGGTTCTTCCCACTCTGGGACCTGGTTTCTAAAGATCCTGTTTTCAGGCTCCGATAACGCCGGCTGCTGTGGATGGTCGACTAAACCAGACTAAAGTTGTGCGGTTACAGGAAAACGCGTCTCCGTGTGGACGGGCCCTTAACTTGTCATTTGTCAACACATTGCCTTTTAATTCCATCTTGTTATAGGTAGCATTATTGTGAATCTAAAACCTGTTCCTATTTAAATCTGCATAGCCTCCATGGATTTTAGAAACACAGATTTCATAACTGAAATAACATAACCACACCGTCTGAAAAAAAGTTTTGACCATCAACAATCTTTTCTTTTTTTTATCATATAATAATTAATGTAACTCTTCAAATATACAGTCTGTTCTCTTTTATTTCCCTAATTGCTGTTTCAAAAAGAAGTCCAGGTATCATTTTTGGTTAGAGATATGCTATATATCATCTCACATAAAATTATGTTTTGTAATGATAAGATCAATCCCCTCAGGGTCACCAGTGGATGTTTTACCTGGAGGTCTGTTATGTCCAGAAACAGCCCTGATTTCATGGATCCTATTTCATCTTCTTACCTGTGCCTAAAACAACATGCCACTTTAAAGCAGGGTTTAGATCAGGGGTGTCAAACTCAGGCCTGTGGGCCAAATCTGGCCCGCGTTGTAATTATATTTGGCCCGCAAGAACATATCAAGGTTCTCTGAGAGCTGGCCCGTGAGTATAAAGCACATACACGTCTAACTTTCTGTTAACAAACATGAGCATCCATGCTACCAGTCTCTTCAGACAAACTTAATCCACCCCTCCCGAAAAATGGCCAAAAGAAAGATGGAAAACAGGAGCTTTCAGCAGCGGTGGGAGGCAAATGATCTGTTTCTGAAGGTAAAGAGCTGTTTGTCTCGTCTGCAAAAACACCGTGGCTGTAACCAAAGAATAAAACATAAGAAACACCACAACAAGAACAAGGACCTGCACTGAAAAGGTTCAACGTTACACAACTGGAGAGTAGGGAAACATGCACATTTGCAGTCTTTTTTTTTGGTTTTTGTAGATATTGAGTTTGACCCGCAACTTTGTCCCACTGTGAATTTGAGTTTGACACTGCTGGTTTAGATTTTCCATGTCTAAGGGCGCACTCACACTGTCCTTCCGCACCGTGCCCCGGGCTTTAGGGTACTTGCCCCCCCCTCCTTCTCCCCCGCTGGCCAGCCCATTTGTACTCACACTGCCTGGGCCTCGCGCAAATGCTTCTTGCCTGTCCATCACGTCACACTGTCCAACATGTCACACGCATTGATTGACGTCATCGCGATGCGTTGTTTTGTTTACAAATCTTTCCATAGACCTCTGAGTTTTTGTGCGTCTTGTCCGACTGTTTTTGAATATTTTCATCCGCCCAAATCTGCAGTAAACACTCCACCTTCGCATCACACCAACGTGAACCTTTCACCACCATTGTTGTTGTTGTTTAATGTCCGCGCATGGTCCTTTTTTTTTTTTTTTCTATGTCCGAACAGGCGCACATAAAATGACGTGAGAGCCGCTGTAGGTGTCGAGCTCGAGCTCGTACACGTGAGCACGCTCGTGCTCGAACATGTGCAAACACGCTTTACAAAAGCCCACCTCTCTCAAACGGGCCGTGGTCAAAGGCCCAGGCAGTGTGAGTACAAATGGGCTGGCCAGCGGGGGAGAAGGAGGGGGGGGCAAGTACCCTAAAGCCCGGGGCACAGTGCGGAAGGACAGTGTGAGTGCGCCCTAAGGGTCTGCGGGGGTCTGCTTTAGTCCGCATGACTAAATGTCTTCATTTGTTTATATCCTCAAGGGTACAGGCGGAATAACTCTATAAGGTATGAATGGAACCAGGCGTGATCTCTACGGATCTACAGCCGTCCAAAACAGAACATGGAATGTATGACAGACCCTTGGGTTGTTTTAACATAGTGTGGTTTGGACTCTCAACACTTATTTATTGTATTTTTCTTTGTGTTTATTCAGTCCAGTCTGTGATACGGAATTTACACAGTTGTTTGAGTTTTTTTAAAAACTCAGAAATTCTAAGAAAAGTACAGACATTGAATGCATGCAATGACAACAAGGAAGACTTTAGGAATGAGAGGAAATGTTCTCAAGTGTTTTCACATTCTGTAGAAAGTAGCTCAGCCCACTGAGGAGTGATGAGTTTCAGAGGTTGTTGTGTAGTGTTCCATATGTAATCACAGCCTCTGTTGCTCCCTAGTGTCTGAGGACCTGGGAGAAAGACCCATTATTCTTAGTGTGAGCAGCTTGTCGCTCATAAGATCCCTCCCCACTATTGATCCACCAGACCAAGTGTTAGAGGAAAGCTCCTGTCATACATCAATGCTCCGCCTCAGATCAGCTGATGAAAAACAGTGGCACCCTATCTCATTCTTTCCCTCCAATCCGTCAGAGGGTCCATCCCCGAAGACACAGAGGTGCCCCAGCGGCCAAGGACATCAGCCTGTCCAACCTGACGACCCTCTTGCCTCTGTCCACTTGAGGAATGGCACAGTGTGTCCCCAAGATCAGCCTTCGCTAGTGCTCATCTGTCTTCATCGGATTTGCAATAGATCATCAGCATTCCAAGAAAAAATGAAGATTTCAGCCATCCATCTTGACGTGTCAAGTGAGATGACTTTCACTGTAAGGCTAAAACAGCTGGCAACATAGGATGAAGCCTCCTCTCTGGCCTTCTACCTCTCAGAGTGATTGTGAGGAATGACCCCACCAGGCTCAGTTGAATAACTCAGATCAGCTTGATGTCCTGTCTCTGGATTCCAACTTGGCCATGAGGATTACCAGGTTTCATTCATCAGGTCAAAGGTCTGTGAGGGTTTGGCAGAATCTTACAGAGACAATGTGGTTTTCGGTACACAGACAGACATTAGTTGTGATTGTTAAGTTTTTACATTTTTTTTACATTACATTACATTTTTTTTTACATTGCATGTGGCAGACGATGTGAAAAAATGCAGTCATTGATTGTAATCGGGGGTTTTGCGGGTTGGTCCAATATGAATGGTCTGCCGGCCGATATGAATGGTCTGCCGGCCGATAGAGTTGCCTCCAGCCCATCCAACACCATTGGGATATACTGGAACACTTAGAGCCAGACCTGATCACTAACATCATTCAGTGCGTTTCCATGCACATCAGTGACCCGAAAATGGCCTTTCCCCAGTCAAGGGGATAATTGGATCATTGAAGTTCCCCACATAAACATGAGAGGGGGTTGAATGGGAAAATGACGGAGTAACTCTTCCTCCTGTACAGTAGAGGGCTCTCTGCCAACATACAGCTGGACTAAATAAGGCTTTTTTTCCCAGTTCACCGTTGTCAAAATCACAAGCAGCTGACTTTTGGACGGTTTGCCATGGTAAAGTCCTCCTTCGGTTTAAAGGTAACACTTTATTGTTGTTGTTTTTTCACGTTGTTTTCAGCGTTTTCACCGCCTTGCTGTTTATTCTATTTCCAGGTCAGAAGCCACTGCTGCGGAATGGGGAGCATGCGCAGACGAGAAACCTGATAATAATCTGGTTAAGCTGTTTGCATGCATGAATAATCAGGGAACTGAAGGAGTTCTCTAGATCGGTTAACCGGGGTAAGAGAACTCTGATTTTACCCAGGGTACGGCCTTTACATGGTGTTTGAGCAACCAGAGTATTCCCTTAACCTGCATATAATCGCGTTTTTAAACTGCATGTAAACGCAGTGTTGGACCTCACTGATCTTCTTGTGTCTGAATGGAAGATCCCTGCAGGAGATTCAACATCTGGTGAAAAAAAAAGTGGAGGCTGTTATAGCAGCACAATAATGATCATGGTTTTGGGATAACGTACAACTATCACATATGAGAGAGGTTTGGGGTGTCTTAAACTTATTTCTTGTCAGCGGATGTACGGACTCAAGCGTGTAAATCCAGACAAAAAAGCACTGAATTGGATTTTTTTCTTTATCTTGTCTCTAAATTGATTTTCCAGTTGCCAGCCACACAAGTGGTGTGTGTGTGATATTGAAATAATGGCTGGTAGATAGAGAGAATTTCATTTTCAAGTTCTTTTTATCCCAATGAAGGCCAAAGAGGGTCACATTTCTAGCAAAAAAGGGCCTCGCCAAATGATGCTCTCTTCCTATTAGAGGAGAAGACAGAGAGGGTAATTTCATACTTGTTTATGCCCCACATTCCCTGACTCTTCTCACATCACAGTAAATTGATTCCACTCCTCATATTGCAGCAATCCTCCAGTTTCCTCCACTCCATGCTGAAATTAATCATGATAATGTCCCCTCTAAGTGAAAAGAAAATTAATTTTTACTGCCATACTGAGCTAAGTAATAACAGGGTACAAGTAAGGAGAAAATGGGAAATCATTACTCAGCGAACATTATCTTTATTATTTGTACCCACTTCTGAGCAGAAATGAGGCAGCAGCCGCGGAGGAAGTTGAGGCGGATACCTTGAAGTGTGTCTGACTTTCAACAAGATCCTGGAAAAGGCATTAAAAAGGCAATTGGCCATTGATTGCTTGCTAATAGTAGAAAGAGGAGGGGAAGAAAAAAATCGCTGCAACAAATTTCTTTCTTTAAAAAAAAAAATGCAGATCAATTCATGCATGTTATTAAAGCCATTGGGCTGAAATCCCCTGTTGAAAGACATGGGATATGGAAGATGGGATCCCTGCAACCCTGTAACTTATTAACGTGTATTTGACATCCATAAATCAAAATGACACCCTGCTGAAATCCTTAGCTGTGATTTAAAGCAAATGTCTTTCCAGTCACATGCTGAGCTCCTCTATTTCACTGTTATTCATGTTATTCATTATGAGCCGAAAGCCATTGCCTCACAATCATTTTAGTCTTTTAAGTGCAACAGTTCCTGTTGTTTCCATTTAGTCCACACTTACAAATTCACAGGATGTAATAAGATGAAGCTTGGTCTAATGGTCTTAAAGAAGGACAGTGGGGTTTAGCAGAAAACAAAAGGGGGAGCGACATAGGGCCAAACTACAGGCCCGTCCACACAAAGACATGTTTTCCTGTAACCACACAACTTTAGTATTGTTTTGGCCGACCATACACACGCAGTCGGTGTTATCTGAGCCTGAAAACAGGATCTTTTGAAACCCGGTCCAAGAGTGGATGGATTTGAAAATGCTCCCCATGGCGTTATGTGAATGGTGAAATCGCCTAACCTCTGACCTCTAACCCTGCAGCGTCACATAACAACAGCAGTGCTGCTGAGTGGATGAATTCGGCTAACCACATATTTCTTCCTTTTCCCTGATGCTCTGATTAAGTCGCTAAACTGCTCTCTAGTCTCTATTTATAAATAAAGTTCTAAGAAGGTGTGAAATGTCTCTAAGGGCGCGCTCACACTATCCTCCCGGACCGAGACCCGGACTTTAGGGTACTTGTCCCCCCTCCCTCTCCCCCCCGCGCCCCAGCCCCGTTTGTACTCACACTACCAGGGCCTCGGCCAATGCTTCTTGCTGTCCATACGCCTTCAAGCCGTAACACGTCACACGCATTGATCGCGTGTGTGTGGCTTTGTTTACAAATCTTTCCATAGACCTCGGAGTTTTTGTGCGTCTTGTCGACTGTTTTTGAATCTTTTCATCCGACCAAATCTGCAGTAAACACTCCACCTCCGCATCACACCAACGTGAACCTTTCACCGCCATTGTTGTTGTTGTTAAATGTCCGCGCATGGTCCGCCCTTCTATTTACATGTCCGAACAGGCGGACATAACGCTACTGCCGTAGGGCTCGTGCTCGCGCGCGTACACGTGCGCACGCTCGTGCTCGTACATGTGCAAACGGCTCCGCTAAAGCCCACCTCTTTCAATCGGGCCGTGGAGGGCCAGCTGGCCCCAGTTGAGCGCGGAGCGGGTGCGCTCACACTACTTAAAGGTACTAGACTTTAGCTGAAAAACCGGTTTTGGCCGCGGCCAAAAGGATAATGTGATCACGCCCTAAATCTAGTGAGAAAGTGGCGCCTGTGAGTGCTTTGGGATGGGGAAGGGGCTCCCAGCAGCACCCTCTGCTCGTTGAGGACACTGACTACAGAGTGATCAGTGCATCAAGTCTCCACTAACACCAGAAACAGTGACACATTTCTCTCTAGGAAGGAGGAGGATTTGGGAAGTCACCAGATTTGGAGAGAAACTCTCCGGTGATTCTCCACAGCGTCTCCCCGTCTCTTCTTCTCTGTTGTTGGTGTATTTCTGTGGCAGTTACAGCTCCACATACAGGCCTGTCATGTGTACTACAGAGTTTTTAGTCAGTTTAACTGGTTTCGTTTTGACGCAGAGATTTCTTGAGACGAGGCCTCGTGGACGGAAACCTTTTTCAGAACGACGGAGGACAAAAAGCATGTTTTGGACGTACCCTAAAGGGGCACTCTACCAATTTACAAATGGCCATGGTTAATTATGTAAACAGTTGTATAATGTCCTCTGAGCACCCACTTTGGATGTTATCACTCTATTAAATGGCTGTAATCAGTGGTCATCAGCCTCATAGATATTGTTAAGAAGGTGCCTAACTACCAGTAGGTCCAGAAGGCCAAAAAAGGCAAAAAATGCTGCATGTGTACGACCCATTGGCTTTAGCTTCCAATCCATATAGGATGTTAATTGGTTAGGTTAAGGCATCAAAACTACATGGATAGGTTTAATAAAGGATCATGGTTTGGGTTAAAATACAAAAGAACGCAATGTAAAAAAGTTAAAAAGTCACTGTTTCACATGGGATGCAGCTTCAGGTCTCCTGTGTGAAAGGCCTGTGTGTGTCTGGCCCATACACCACCCCATTCTTCCTCCATCTGTCTTTTAATACTTCCTACGGTCATACTACATCATCATACAGCGCCATGGTTAAACGTGGTGCTGTATGATGATGATGGGTGATCCAGCTTAACATTACAATATATGGTACCAGCCAACTAATTAGGCATCTAGAAGTATCTATGGTAGTGAGAAACAACTGATTACGGCAATTCAAACGTCTGACAGTGGTTGAATGGATTGCTCTGATGTCTATCTCCTATCTCCGCTTGGGTTTGAAGACAACAAATGGTGACACTTTACTGTATATGAAGGTCCTTGAAAAAAGTGTTAGTGAACAGGTAATAATGGCCTTATCAGTCCTTATATTCACCCCTCCTGTGGAATATTTCCCTCCCTGTGTGTGTATCTGGACCCCTGCCTAGGCAAACTTTAAATTAAGGATCTCTCTCTCTCTGTCTTCACCTTTGGTCTTTTAGATGGAGCTGAAAGACATATTTATTGAAACAGTGTTCCCGGTACGAAGTAGAATGATCCGTGAACTCTGGATAAAGTTAAACAGGTCTGATGAAACTAATTACAGCATGCAAAATAGACCATTGGATCATAAACAATGATAAAACCCCACTGACACTTTTATTTTCTTCACCTCCTCTTGCTCTCATCAGCAAGTCGGAGGGGTTGAGGCCTGCATTCCTTACAGCTGTAGTCGGCAAGTCTGACAGATCGAAGTGACTCAGTCAAATTTTGAATGTTTACAACCCTCACGCCCCTCCCCCTCTACCACCGAGCTCCTCCACTCTCTCAAATCGAGTGCTCGTCAGTGCGCGTGCACCAGATTCCTGTGAACGCGCCCGTCTCTTCACTCATCGATAAACAGCATGGAGTACATGCTACATGGAGGTAGGCTGGCTAACTTACTCATAGCTAGCAACTGCTAACATCATTTAGCGTATGCCTAGCTTGAGGCGTGTGCCTGTGATATTGTAACATTCACGAGCTTGGAGGGGGGATCTGTGGCGTGTGCACAAACTGTTTCTGAGAGTCAGCTCTGCCCTGAGTGGACAGGATGATACGGGTGCTGTGGATTTTTGCAAAAAAAACAGGCTCTATGTGCACATAAAGGCGCTTTTTTTCTAAAACCGGATGATTTCTGTTGTTCTATCAGAGCATAGTGACGGCTTCAGTGAATATGATTAAATAAATGTTGCGGACTACCTGTTTAAGACTGAAGTGTGTTTGTGAAACTCTGTATGTACAAAAATAAAAATCCAAATCATTGTAAAACTAATTTTGACTGTTATTTTGAATCCAATTATAGTTGATTGTTTCTAGGTCTTAAGTGGAAGTAGTTTCACACATTTTTCAACGATATAAAAGTACGTTTATTTTCACTGTATATTTACTGGTATCATTAGGACTAACCCTTAAAGGTCTCTGAATTAATATGTGTTGGTTGTTATTTATGTTGTTATATCGTTATAAAATGATTTCCCACGGGTTATTAATGAATAGGAAATCCCCTTTATATACTGTGCTTATTACTGTGCTTATTAATGCTTAATTCTTCATTTCTTTGATACCTGAATTATTCAATATTGTTTAAGGTAAGCTCTGTGTTTGCATGCTTGTTGAAATTAGCAATGGCAAAAACAACCATAGGTTTGATTAAGCTGCATTCTAAACACATTAAGAAATAAATATCATCAACAGTGAAAAATAAGTTTCAAAGACATTCCAAGTCTCAGCCTGCTGCAGCGCGAAACAGCTTATCCTTGAGGCACACCTCTGCATCTGACTTAGACAAAACCAGGAAAACAGGTTTCCTCACTTTCTTGTTCCCTTGTCCTGTTAGGCTCCGTTCACACTGCAGTTCACAGTGACCTGAATCAGACCCCTTATATGTGACCCATATCTGATTTGATTTTGACAGTGTGAACAGCACAAGTCACATTGAATCTGACATTTTTAACCAGAATTAGGCCTCTTTTAAATGTGCTACTGAATCTGATATAAGATTTGTTTGAATGTGACCGCAATCTGAACAGCCAGTTCGCATTTTATGTGACTTTGACATCATTCTGAACTGCGCTGCACTGTTTTGTAAATGAATAACATATAAAGTTGGTTGAAAATAAAAAAAGGGAACAAGGAACAGAATCAAAACAAACATGGAGGACAGCAGTGAAGCAGGCGGCCAGTGGAGGAACAGTAAAGATTTAGATCTATTAGGGGCGGCTGCCACCACACACTGTTTTTTTTTGCCATGTTCGCTTTTCTAAACACCGTTGTGGTGTGATGTCATCATTGATCAACTGCACATGTGGGTCACTTCAGGAGTGTGAGCTGTTCACACAGCTATCCGTAGACAGACCCTTTAAAGACGTAATGTGAACAGACAAAAAAATCTGATTTGAGAAAATAAATCGGAATTGTTCATTAAAATCTGCAGTGTGAACGCAGCCTTAGTCTTTCATCTCTTTGCGTGCTTGTCTTTCTCCTTCTACATGTAATTTTTTGTTTGAACCCAAACCTTGATTGAGGAAGTTCAGTGTTTTGCTATGTTAAACCAGGCAGCCAGGCCTCGCCAGCCAAGTTTAGTCCTTGTGTTTTTTGACTAAAGCCAAATTTTTGTTACGGACGGCTGAATTGAGCGTTGTGGTTTTCGCGAGTAAGGATGCGTCCGCGAAAATTATCTTTTTTTGCACTGTCGTTTTTAAAAAAAAGTTTCCCTCCACACAGCCTTGGCTCAAGAAATATCGGCGTCCACACAAGACCATTGAAACCGACTCAAAATGCTGTAGTACACATGCCAGAGGTCCTTTTCACGAAGCAAACTTTCAACAAACTCTGAGTCTAACCCTGAACTCTGAGTTGATCTACTCTGAGATAGGAAACTCTGAGTTTTCAGTTCCAGAACAGCAGATCTGAGTAAGTTTTATCAACTTGGAGTAGTTTGACCTGGAGTTTCGCCGAAAGTGTAACACCGCTGCTGCAGCTAAAGAGAGGGAGACGGCGCGGGAGAACATTGCTGCTCGGGTCACTGTCTAAGTTTAAATGTAGTCCTGTTGCAATCACAATAATGTCACAGGGGAAACTCCTTGAGTGGTAGCCTATTAGTTTATTTCATTTAGGTGCATTCCCACGGGGAGAATCGCACTTGGCAGCAGCTTAAGATGAAACATAAAAAAAAATGTTTAAACAGGTAAAACCTTGGCACAATCTCATGGTGACGCCTCATTTTGAGCATGTTTTACATTGTAAAGTAAATATTACCGTAAGTGGCTGTTTTATACGTTGTATAAAAAACTCCCATTTGCAAAAAAACGCAGCGCAACACACAATATCTGCTGGGATATGAAAGCATGACCTTGGTTGTTTATGTTGGTAATGTAAGGACGGATGAGGTTGTGTATGTAAATGATGGACTGTGACGTGAAACAGTACCGCTCAAAAAGATAATTGCCTGGAAATGCAAGAACATCTATAATCAATAGTTTGATAATCATCTCCCGATGAATATTTAATTCTCTGCGCAGTAATTTTGCACCTTCATCCACAAGATCGTTATCAAAAGGACATGCCATGGGAGTGGAAATAGTCGCCACCTAATAGAACTTATAATGACTGATTTTTGCAATGATTTTCTGAAAAAACAGAAGACAGAACTATACTAGGCCAAAACTCGCCTGCTGACTGAATGAATGAGGAAATCAAACACCGTGTGTGGCTGAAAGAGGGCGGAGACAGAGAGAAACTCGAGGTTTGCTGAGAAAAACCTGGTCCCGACCAGGTTAGGTTCAGAGAGCATGTTACCATGTTACCATGGTAACTGACCGAGAGTTTAAGTTACCTCTCTCTGTGAAGCAAGCTGGTACTGGCCAGTACGGCGTACAACTAAAAGATTTGGAAGGTGTATGCCGTACTGGAAAGAAAAATATACTGTCTCTGAAAAAAATTGCACTTGACAACACAATTTCTTTTATCTAAATGACTAAACATAAAAAGTTCACCTAATCGCTTATTTGCCGCATTGTTCTTCTTGGAACAAGTGCTGTGCATATAGCGCTGTTTAGAATCCATTTGGCCCACTTAAGAGGATTTTCGGATGTTTACTTCTCTATCGGTTATGTTGAATCTAACCACGGGGGCTGCCATCTTTCCATCCTGTCGACAAAAGGCAGCTACCTTATTGGTGTAGCACGATCACGTGTCAAACCGTGCCACCACTGATCAATCTTGCTTCTCCCGCTTTCCCTTTCGGACATGTGAATTATATGATTTAAACTAAGATAATGTGTGATGATGATTGATCTAACTGACATGCCTGAAATAAACACACAAATAACTAAATCAGCAATACAGTTTTCAGATTGTGCAGGTATGCATCAGTCTGGCTGATGATTTCCGGTTTCGACAAGAAAATGCGGTGTGTCGCTGCAAACGATGTTTTATACTGTACTCTGCTACACACAGCAAGTTTTAGACTTACTGTCTGGAACCAACACGTGCACACATCTCCCAATGCATTGATTTAGCAGACACTTGCAGCAATGACCTTATGCAATTACAGTGTAGAGATCTCAGATTGTTTCATTTTTTTAGACAGGCTGTTCTGCAGAGTACATAACTATCTTGTTTTCCTCTTGCAAAGAGGCCCTCATCTAAAATTGGCCCACTTATTGGAAAACTAGCCTCACGTCTAAGCAGTGTGTACCAGCAGGACAGCTCCTCTTGACTAAAGATTTAATATTAACCCATTTCACATAAGAAGTCTCCTCTCTGATTTCTAGTGATTCTTAGTGGAGGAGGTTAGCTTGAGAGCTCTGCTGTAGAGCCACTCAGCCAGAGATCAAAGCGCCAACCCCCCAACTGGATTAATGCACCGCTCTCAGGGTGATTACACCACATACACTCAGGTGTACATGCAGCACCCTCCATGTGAAGTGGATTTCTTCATCTTGTATTTCAAAAGGATTAGTCCCCCCATCCTCACTTTGACAGCAAACAAAAATAGGGATGAGACCACATCCGTGTCATTCAGTTAAATCATCTCAACCTTGACAAAGTGTGGCTTGTTTTAGTTGGAGGCAAATGAGGTAGGTATGAGGAGAAAGTGAAATATGGACCATATATCATTCCTAATGTGGTGATATATTATACAGCAGTATTTTGTAATGGCGTGTATTCATAGTGTCAATGGCTCTGTTAAAGTGACAGGAGTTATCCTGCTAAATGATGGCTCTAATCATGATCCTTGCCATCAGTAAAGCCTCACTCTAATATCACTAATGGCCAGTATGGTAATTGTAGCGCATTAAATGTCTACGGACCCACATGATGTCTTTCAGAAAATTTATGACAGTGTTTTGGTTTATGGCTCTTCACACATTCTTGTCCAACTTAAGTCATTTCCATAATTGTGTTTGACACACTCTGACTTAATGAGATGCATTAGAGAATGGCACAAACAGGTACTGTGTATCTATTAAAAAGCTTCACTGCTTGTTTCTCTATGTGCCAGCACTGCTGTAAGCTCAGCATTCACACATAAAAGCCGGATCAGGTGAATAATTTATGATTCTCATCCCTCTCTGTGAAAGCATAACACACTGTCTGATGTTAAGAGAGAAAAAAAAATCATTCCATTGCTGCAGTAAATTGTGAGCCAGGCCTAAATTGTGCATTAGTGAAACCTGAATGTGGAGTTGCATAACCTGATATGGTCTCTGCAGTGGCTGTATGCGCTCATCTGCTGGTGTTCCCTGGCACGGGAAGAGGCCAGCCAAGTTGTCTTACGCACGACAGCTTCAATCTGCTGTGGGATGGCTGAATAATTCAAAGTTCTTTCACAGGACCATCTGGCAGCCCAAAGCAGGCATGCGAGACACCAGCCATCCTCAAATAGCATTTGTATAGCAAGTATGGGATGAAGCAGCAGGACCCCTTCACAGGCAGATTGAGCTGCTTACCAGCAAAGTGAAAGGTGCTGTGTCAGACTGATGGCTTATTTAGGAGGATATAGGCAATCATAGAGGGAGCTCAAATATTGTTGGTATGACAAAGTCAATTTTTCTCCACACTCACGCTGTATATCACGCGCACACACACACACACACACACACACACACACACACACACACACACACACACACACACACACACACACACACACACACACACACACACACACACACACACACACACACACACACACACACACACAGAGTTTCGACAAGTTTTAAGTTTACAACAAATGTGACGGTAGAAGTGAAATTCTGGTGTAAAATCCTCCTAGGGTCTTTTTCGGCAAATACACTCATCAAAGAAGTCATTGAGACAACTTTTTTATGTCACAACTATTAACAGGGAAATCAAGGAGAGTCGCTAACAGTCGCTAAATACGGCTAACACTGATTAGCTCGGGGCAGCAAGGTGAAGGCATTCAAACGTCTTTTTTAACCACTAATACTGCTCAAAATAACACCAAACCTCTGCAGCAGCACGAGAAGAGTCCTTACACAGAAAACAAAGCACCAATGGGCTCCTTCCTTTGGGATTGACTTTGGTAATCCACTTGAATGGACTTTACTATGAGAGGAGCTGGTACAGGGGTCAGTAGGTAAGTCTTTAAAACACTCTTTTAATAAGCTCTGGGTTCATTAACTGCTTCAGTTAATGTGTAGGGACTCTTCTCATGCTACTGCAGAGGTTTAGTGTTATTTTGAGCAGTATTTGTGGTTAAAAAAGACGTTTTAATGCCTTCACTGTGCTGCCCTGAGCTAATCAGTGTTAGCTTCATTCGGCTGTTAGCGACTGTTAGCGACGAGGATTTCTCCGTCAATAGTTGTTACACAAAAAAAATTATCTCAATGGTTTATTTGATGAGTGTATTTGCCGGAAAAGACCCTGGGATGATTTTACGCCGAATTTCAATCTAAGTTTAGACAACAAAAGGACTTGGTTAAAATAAGAAACAAAGGATGTGGTGTGGCTTAGGACTTCTGGTACATGAACACATGTCACCCTGGTGGTATTTTGGGACTCATCCACCAACCTGACACTCCTTCCTATGCAGATTTTGTTGCTGTTATACTTTGTCTGTCAAGTCTCATTCTGTCAGTATCCTCCTCTCTTCCATTTGTGTGAGTTTGTCTCCCTCTGTCTGTGTTTCCCTGCATGTTTGTGTTCCTCTTGTGTCTCTCGTCTAGGTCCGGTAGGCGTTCCCCCCAAACCTGGTCCACTACTTATACCCTGAGCTGACAGGCATGCAGCGCCGGACCGTTGTATTCCTTCATCAAACTATTCCCCCAGGATTGGCATTCCTTTTCTTGTTGTGGTTTTCACGCTCCCCGTCGTTAAGTATATTCTAATCGTGTTTTGTTTTCTGTTTTCTTCGTAGTTTCCTGTGTTCCTGTTTTCCCTCAGTCTCCCTGATTTCCGTCGTCTCCTAGTTCCGTTTTTTCCCTCGACCGTCTCGTCATTTGTATTTCCTGTTTACCCTGTAGTGTTTTGCGTTTTGTTTGTACTTTTACTCCGTGTCTGCATTGGGTCCACCTATTTTCTGTGTTATCTCTGTACCTTTCATGACATTGTCATCTGATTTCCTCCTTTGCTCCGGACATAAATTTCTACGATATAATAAATACGTGGATTACATCTGAATTACAGTGCACTACTTTTCATTGATACATGAACAGTTTTGCCTTTTCATTGGAGTCCTCTAGCTCTGAGCCGTTTGTCTTTGTTAAAAATGACTAGCGTTGTGTTTGGTGACTCTGTTCTGTCACTCTGACATTTCTTTCCCCAACAACAGTGGCAGCTGCAGAGCTTCTTCCCCCGTCACGATCACTCACACTCACAGGCGGTCACACTCACTCACAGTAGCCTGGCGCAGCAGCTCCAGCTGGGCCAAGGCCGTTTAAGCAGCCTAGCTCTGCTGGCCATTGAGAGGACACTGGTTAAGTCCCTGGAAGTCAGTTGGTCCAAAATGCTGCAGCTCGTGTGCTAACTAAAAAAAATAGAAGAGAACATATTTCTCCTGTATTAGCTTCTTTGCACTGGCTACCTGTAAAATCTAGAATAGAATTTAAAATCCTTCTCCTTACGTACAAAGCTCTTACTGGCCTGCTCCGTCATATCTTAAAGAGCTCATAGTACCACATCACCCAACTAGATCTCTGCGCTCTGAGAATGCAGGGCTACTCGTCGTTCCTAGAGTCTCCAAAAGTAGGAGTGGAGGCAGAGCCTTCAGCTACCAAGCTCCTCTCCTGTAGAACAAACTCCCAAATGTTATTCGGGAGGCAGACACTGTCCCCTTATTTAAAAGTAAACTTAAAACTTTCCTTTTTGATAAAGCTTACAGCTAGGGCTAACAATAAGACTTTATTCTTCTTAATTATGCTGCTATAGGCCTAGTCTGCCGGGGGATAATACTTTTCCTGATACTCTGAGCTTCTCTCCTCTCTGTCTGTACCATTCATGTCTCATCAATGCATGTTACTAATTCAGCTTCTTCCCCGGAGCAGTTTGTGCTTTGTCATCTCGCAGGTCTCTGCTGATCGTGGTGGTGCCTGCTGCCGTGGTCCTACATGACGCTTCCTGCTGCTATTATCACTGTTGATCATATATACTATCACTAGTTTAATAAACTATAAAAATGTGTAGCTGTATCGTAGCTGCTATTGCCACTACTCATCATTGATCATGTTTGCCACCATAATTATTATCATTTTCATATTCTGTCACCTTAGCTGTGCTTGTTTCTACTATTTTGTTGTATTAACTGTCTTAACATATACGTTATATTCACATTACTATAAATATTATTATAGTTACTGTTAGGCTTTGCTTGCATCTCTGGAAGTGTGTCTGTCTCTCTCTGTCCATCTCTGTGTCTTTTCTCTCTTTCTCTCTCCTTTTCTTCCTCCCCAACCGGTCAAGACAGATGGCCGTCCTCTACAGAGCTGGGTCTGTCTGACGTTCCTGCCTGTTATAGGGAAGGTTTTTGTTGCCACCATACTCTACAGAGGAATTGTTGGGTCTATGTAAATCATAAATAAGTCATTGAGTGTGATCTTTACCTACTCTGTAAAGTGTCCTGAGATAACTTTTGTTATGATTCGACACTATAAATAAAATTGAATTTAATTGAATTGGAAAAGACGCCTAGTTGGTACGACAAGGTCACAGATCATTTTCTTGAAAAGGAACAAAGGGTAGAATTTACATATAAATAAACAAATACATTTATGATGTAGGCCAGAAAAATTAGCTTCCCCTCCTTGAAAGACCAGCAGCCGCCACTGTTTTAGATGCTGACTGCTTTTTTCGGTACTCAAAGATGATTTACAGGAAATACACATAAAAACTATAACAAGCAATAATAATAATAATATTATTATTGCTTATTGGGGCGGTGATGGCAGAGGCTCGGTCCCCCAGGGTTTGATACTTGGTTTTGGTGATGCGGGTGAGGAGGTTGGCATCAGCAGAGCGGAGGCGGCGAGTGGGGGGCCGTGGTGATGGACGAGATCAGTCAGGTATGAGGGTGCAAGGCTGTTGAGAGCTTTGTAGGTGGTGAGGAGGATCTTTAAGTTGATGCGTTGTTGTATGGGAAGCACTGAGTTACTACATTCTAAATGACCTTTCGGGGGAAACATATTTTCTGGAACTTGCAAGCGGGTCTTCTAGCTCCATAGTGTGATTGACTTGCACACTAACTTGTTGTGCTATAGCTAACCTCAGCACATGTTGCTAACAGCTAGAATTTTCTAAAGGAATCATACCTTAACGATTAACAATATATTGACTTACCCTGCTGTACAAGAACAGTATTGTTTATTCATGTGAATTGACAAGATGTGGGGTGCCTGACACTTGCATTGGGACCATAGACTGTGTGTGACTGGGATGTAGGCTGTGAGACATTCTCTTCATTCAAAATTCTCTGCTGACATTATTAAAGTCCCAATTGGCAACATTTATTTGATCATATTCACTGGAGCCGACACTATGCTCCGATAGAACAACATAAATCATCCGGTTTAAAAACAAAAACAATACACGCCTCTACGTGTAGTAAAGCCTGTTGTTTGCTTTTCAAAAATCCACAGCGCCAGTATCATCCTGTCCACTAAGAGCAGAGCTGACTCTCAGAAACAGTTCGTGCACACGCCACAGATCCCCCCTCCAAGCTTGTGAATGTTACAATATCACAGACACGCGCCTCAAACTAGGCATACGCTAAATGAGGTTAGCTGTTGCTATCTATGAGTAAATTAGCCAGCCTACCTCCATGTTGCCTGGACTACTAAGGAGCTCGGTGGTAGAGGGGGAGGCGCGTGAGAGTTGTAAACATTCAAAATATGACTGAGTCAGCTCGATCTGCCAGACTTGCCGACTGCAGCTTTAACGTTAATTTTAAATGTAAATCTCAAATGCCTGTTGAAGTCCTTACGGTCTACCTCTCTCTGATATTCCACAACTGTTATACAAATTTGCTGTTATTTCCTTTGCAAGATCTGTCTCTTATATTGCTGAAAACAACATTTCTCATGCAGGGTGCGAAAGCTTGCCAGGCCTAGCAACAGTAACCAAGCGAAGTGAGACTTAGCAAAGGATGTTTTTTTTTTCTTTTCAGGGCCACAACTGTTTTGGTTGACTCACAGCTCTTTGTTATCATTCCAGCAGCAGCAGCAGGCTGCAGATAAACACACCCTGCTCAGCCACCCAAAAAGAGATTGTACAAAGCTTTGACATCCGCAGAACATCCTGTTTATGCTGACATCTGGTGGTTTAACTTCTCACTTGCGTAGAGTTGTACTTCTCGGCGTGTCCATACACTGTGACATAACTGCTGGGCACGGTTACAGGTGCAGTAGGTGACATGCAGCTGTTCAGCTTCGTATTGAGAAAGTGTTCAGAAGGAAAAATAAATGTCTGTTCATTATTTCAGGTTTTCCTGTGATTTTTGGTTTTTCATTTCCTTGCGAATGGCTGCTTTTAGCTCTTCAGGCCTCAAAATAATTCAATACGGAAAAAAATAGTAAAGAAGTGGAAGCTGATTCATCATGAGGGGGTCACCAGCCATAAAAAATGGGAGCGCCTGTTTATGGATGTGTTCTGTAAATCTTAGGCTATAGACCAGTATATGTATGTGTGTTAACAACTTTGAATTTGTCTAAGAAGGTGCATTCCTTCATTTCTTGCTGTATTTCTCCTTTAACTCAATCACCTTTAAATTCTCTTCAGCTTGTTCAAAAAACAAGCTTTTCACAAAAGCTCCGTTCACACTGCACAATTCCAATTTATTGCTCAAATCTGATTTCTTGTTTTTCACATTACATCTTTAAATGTGGCCTGTCTACAGATTGCTGTGTGAACAGCTCACACTCCTGAAGTGACCCTGATGAGCAGTTGATCATTGATAACATCACGCCACAACAGTGTTAACGGAAGTGAACATAGCAACGGCAACAGGTATTGTAGGACTTTATGGCCTAATATAAAGCTGAACTAAAATTAAACCTTCACTCACCTTCCACCGGCCGCCTGCTTTACTGCTATCCTCCATGTTTGTTTTGATACTTCCTGGCTATGGCACACCTTTTTTTTCATTCAACTTTATTTGTCATGCATTTACGTCAAAGTCACATTAAATGCGACCTGGCTGTTCAGATTGCGGTCGCATAAAAAAAAATCTGATACGTATCCGATTCAGTAGCACATCTAAAAGTGGCCTAATTCTGATTGGAAAATGTCAGACTCAAATCAGATATGGGTCACATATGAGGGGAAAAATCAGATTCAGGTCACTTGGAACTGCAGTGGGAACGGAGCCAAAGACTCCCGGTTTGTAATTGTTTTAAAAAGTATTTTTATCAGTATATATGAAAAATATACACTGGAGATCAAAATGAGAGAACCGTAACCACTGTGTCTGATTAGAAGATTTCAACAATGTTTTCTTCTCTAGGATTAAAAAATGAACAGGAAGTGTAGAGGCCACAGCTTTGAATGAATTCAGCCCATCTGCGCCCACAGGACATCACTAGTTTTTTACACTGACAAAGAGAAATGTGTCCCTGTTTCTGGTGTTAGTGGAGACTTTTGTGCTGTTTTGGACTCTGATGCACCAATCACTCTGCAGTTAGTGTCCTCAACGAGCAGCAGGGTGCTGCTGGGAGCCCCTTCCCCATCCCAAAGCACTCACAGGCACCACTTTCTCACTACATTTAGGTTGCACTCACACTGTCCATCCGTACGGTGTCCAAACAGGTTTTTACGAGTAAAGCCTTGTTCGTTGACCAGTGTGAGTGCAACCGCAACCTAGCTGCGGCCCGCTTGCCAGCCACGGACCGTTTGGGAGAGGTGGGCTTTTGTAAAGCACGTCTGCACATGTACGAGCAAGAGCATGCACACGTGTACGAGCACGAGCACGAGGCCTACGGCGGCTCTGACTACATTTTATGTGCGCCTGTCTGGACAAAGAAAAAAAAGACAGCCCATGCGCGGACATTTAAAACAATGGCGGCGAAAGGTTTACATTGGTGTGATGCGGAGGTGGAGTGTTTACTGCAGATTTGGTCAGATGAAAATGTTCAAAAACAGTCGACAAGACGCAAAAAAACTCTGAAGTCTATGGAAAGATTTGTAAACAAAGCGACGCATCGCGATGACGTCAATCAATGCGCGTGACGTGTTACGCCGTGATGACGTAAGGACAGGCAAGAAGCATTCGCCGAGGCCCAGGTAGTGTGAGTACAAATGGGTCTGGGCTGCGGGGGGAGAGGGAGGGGGGGACAAGTATCCTAAAGCATGGGGAACGGCACGGATGGACAGTGTGAGTGCGCCCTTAGAGACTTTTCACATCTTCTTAGAACTTTATCCATAAAAAGAGACTAGAGAGCAGTTTAGTTTCTGATTCAGAGCATCAGGGAAAAGGGAGAAATCTGTGGTCGGCCTAATTCATTCCCATGCATGTGGCTCAGAGTCCAGTTCAGTACACAGTCTCTGGGTCTGTCTCTCTCTTCTCATGCAGCAACACTGTTGTTGTTATGTGTCGCCGCGGGGTTAGAGGTCGGGGGTGGGGCGATGACGCCATCGTTTAACAAAGTATGAGCTTTCACCGTCCAAACGAAAACACGAGGGCGTTTTCAAATCTTCCCACTGTGGGACCCGGTTTCAAAGGGTCTTTTTCGGTAGACACACTCATAAAATAAGTAATTGAGACAATTTTTTTGTGTGACAACTATTAACGGAGATATCCCAGACAGTCGCTAACAACCGGATGCAACTAACAGTGATTAGCTCGGGGCAGCAAGGTGAAGGCATTAAAACGTTTTTTTTAACCACTAATACTGCTGAAACTAACAGAAAACCTCTGCAGCAGCATGAGAAGAGTCCCTGCACATAAAACAAAGCACCAATAGGCTATTTCCTTTGGGATGGACTTTGGTAATCCATTAGAATGGACTTTACTATGAGAGGAGCTGGTACAGGGGCCAGTTTGTAAGTCTTTAAAACACTCTTTTAATAAACTCTAGGTTCACTGACTACGTTTTTGGTGCTTTGTTTTCTGTGTAGGGACTCTTCTCATGCTGCTGCAGAGGTTTGCTGGTATTTTGAGCAATATTAGTGGTTTAAAATGCCTTCACCGTACTGCCCCGAGCTAATCAGTGTTAGCCGCATTACATTACATTAATTACTGTTAGCGACTGTCTGCGATTTCTCCATTAATAGTTGTTACACGAAAAATGAGTGCATTTGCCAAAAAAGAGCCTGGGATGATTTTATGCCGGAATTTCACTTTAACTCTGGAACACAATGCTCATATGGTATGTCATCTGACACTGTTATACTTTTAGAAACTTTGAACGCTCTCACACTGAGCTGAGCATCTTTGTGCATCCTCCTCCTCCTCCTCCTCCTCCTGGAAAACGCCCAAGCTCTCCCCGCGCAGCCTCCTCTCGCAGCACCACAGCAGTATTACAGCGAGCTCCACGCGTCTCCACCGCCACACTCATCTACGGCCGCTGGAGGAGGGCGCTCGGGTTAAAGTGGACTTCGCAGAGGTTTGCTGTTTGCCTTAGCGCTAAAAGGAGAGAAAAGGTAATAGTGTAGTCGCGACAGGACGCATATTTCTTCCTGCATGTTCCGTGCACACCTGACTGTCCGAGCGCGCACGCTACGAGCTGAGCGGAACATCCGAATTGGAGCCGTCCTCACTTCCACACCTGCCGCTGCTTGTCCTGATTGACCTGAAGCCAAGCGCCTCAGAGGGACATGCGGAGAGGCTTTCTGACCTCCACTGCACCCCGGCTGTTCCTCCCGAGCGTCTGGCTGGAAGGGTAGCCGCCGTGTCCCGAGGAGGATGCCGAACAGGTAAGGAGAGTCCCAGTCATATTTTGAGTTTTTGTTTGTTTAGCCTAAGCATTTGCAAAATATGTTTTGCATGCATTAGACTGCAGATTAGTCATAATGTAAAGATCCACACAGTGTCCAGGTGATACTGGGTTTAGTGACCTTATGGCCCTTCATCAGTAGCAATCCTGCAGAGACTGGGAATTCTGGTGTTATTTCTGCAGGTTTCATGTCTTACCAGGATGGGAAAAAATCTTTTAAATCTTTTTTCCTTCACACCAGTGATCAAGATGCAGCCACAGTTCAACAAACTTGAGTTTCCCTGCGGGGTTGCTCCACTGGTGCAGCGGCTCAATGATCAAACATCATGCATTTTCCAAAAGAAAAACAACATCTTAACTTGTGTGCTTGTGCTCAGAGCAGCTCAAAGTGAAATACTGTTGAATTGTTTCCTAGGATCGTTAACTTCCCTCCACATCCAGTTTCATTTCAGCAGTCTTCACTGTTTTAACACTTTCCGCTGGCACAGCTCCTCTCAGACCCCCCCTCTGTGCTTCAGGAGGAGAGGATTAGTTCGAACTGAGTGGTCTAGTTTAACACATTCAACATTTCTCACTTCCTCCCTTGTTTTTGTGTCAGTGCACGATCAGTCTTGTCTCAGGCGACAGGTGCTATTTTCATTGCTGCTGCTTGTCATCAGTACTCTGCATTAACTCTGTAATATATGGCTTTCGTTATTAGCTGCGTGCCCAAAGCTCTGTGTCAGCCTGCGAGACTGAAGATGAAAAGACAGAGGGTAAAAGTGCAGAGTAATGAGCGATATTAGGTGTGTTGTATATTACAGAGTTTAATAACGGCAGCATGACACTGCTGCTTATGTAAGCTCCTCCAGATACCTGGTTATCCCAGCTCTGCACTGTGTCTACCACATTTCAGGCTTGAACTTGCATTGCATGCACCACTGGACTTCACAGTAGCCAACAGCTCTGTGAGTGCTCTGAATAAAGAGGATCAATGGGGAATAAAGGCTTGGATACTGGAAGTAACAGCAGTTTCTGTTAGTGCAATAGTTTTCCTTGCACTTACAGACATTTTGTAATCAGAGACTGTACTTACCCCCCCCCAGACAGAAATGGTTGTTTGGTCAAAACAGCGACCTGAGCAGCGACCTCTTGTGGTCATGATCAGTGGCGTTTCCAGGACATTTTGACTGGGGCGGCCAACGCGGGACACAGAGCTCGGCATTTGCGAAGAGAACATGAACGAATGGCAGGTGATAGGTGTTATAAACTAATGCAGAGATGATTCATAAATGAAAACATAAAATTATTTTAGCATCCATTTTTTTGTTATGTTTGTAGACCTGGTTGACACAACATAGAATAGCACAAACATGCAGTTACCATAGTATTCACTCTTTCCTATTCCACTTTAACCTAACACAGTCATCGAGAAGCCTCGAAGGAGCTGTGGTAACTGTTCATGATAATGTTTAAATGTTTAGAGAGTCACTGTTCACAGTGAAACATTGAGATTTCCCACAGGTCAGTGAAGTAAACCTGGGGTTGTTTGAGATGCTGTGAGGCCTGTCCGCATAGCTAGCGAGTGGCTAGTATAGCATAGAAGGGGTTCTGTTCTTGGTTTTGGTTCGAGGATGCCGTTCCTCGAACCTACACATATATGCAGTTTTCGAGAAATTTTCTGACCAGAGATCACCTCTTACAGCCACAGTCCTACCATTACTATAGTAGTTTGAAATTACAACTTGCTCCTGTAGCGATGCACTGATCCAATACCTGGATCGGATATGGGCTCAGATATTGACTAATTAGCTGGATCAGAGTTTGGATGAATGAGGCTGATCCAGTCATTTCTTTATTATTAATATCATACACAGAAATACAGTTACAGTGATCTAATCACTTCAATTCTATGTTTGCAACACGGGTTATGGTTTTATATTATATTTAAAATATCTGTTTGCACTTTACATGGAAGTGCTATTTATTTATTTTTGCTGCTAATGTACACTTTGTTATTTGTTAATAAATAATATGAGGTACTTCTATATCCTTGTTAATTTGTAACCTTTTTTTAACAAGGCTAAATGTTTATGTGAAGCCTGATGCCTTCACTCACATGGACAGATTTGCGCTTCATTCATTCAACAGTAGGATCAGAGCGGTATCAGGTATCGGCCGATATATATCGCCAGACCGATATTTCCGTCCGCCGATATTAGACAATCACAGACATGTCTGTATCGATATGCGGTCCCATATGCATCGATTTGAAAATTCATTTCAACAGAACATGTAATGCAGAAAATGATGCTTGCTGTGATTTATAAATGGTGTCATTGCATAGATTGTCTAGCAGGGCGTGGTCAGCACTTATCTATTTTATGTTTATTGATTCTTGATTTTCCTTGTGTTCATTTCTAGAATTGGTTGAGAATGTTATCCATATAATATATTATAATGCATAATAATGTTAAATGTTCTTGAATAAAGTTATTTCTTTAGGAAAGCAGCCTTTCTGAACACTTCTGCAGAGTCATATTTGCACAATCCACAAATAAACTTTTATCATAGAGGTAGCAGGCACAATCATTTTTGTGAAAATATGCATTTATCAAGGCACTGATCAGAAACACAAAGGGAATACCATTTTAGCTTTTGTTAAACAATATCTGATGAAAATCTTTTTCCCATTTTATGGTTATGTGCACAGTGCTTCAAGTATGTTTTGTGAATAAACACAATATTCTGCTTTACCCTCCTCTGCTAGTTGCCAGAAGCTGGAAACACTGCTTTTAATTTTAGTGCACACATGGCTCTTGGAACAAAATATAGCACCTCCTTAAAAAAGTCAGCTCACTTATTCCTTTTAGACATTTTAGAAATCTGTTTTTAAACCACCCGACCTTGTAATTGTTTAACAAACTGTGTTTTCTTAATCTTAATTTATCTATCAAACATTTTTCCCAAATCAAGAAGTTTTAGCATCTTTCTGTTATTTTTAGGATGATATTTCTTGTTGTTGTTGTTGTTGTTGTTTAGTTGTTCTTTGTCTTTGTAAATGAGGGTCACTCCTCTGTGATTATCTAAATAAGTTGAATGAGTGAATGAAAGTGTAACTCAACATGGGTTAACATAATTGAAAAGCGTGTACAGTTTATATGCTGTCTGCCACCTTTTCTGTTATAAATCCTTTTCTTATAAATCCTAATCTTATTTTGTTGAAACTGAATCTCTGTGAGCACAGAGCAGGCACATACCTACGAATGACACAGTGACACATTAATGGGAGCCAATGATGTTAGATATTCTCGGATGTTTTTTTGCAGTTTTAACCAGGTAAGCAGCTGAGCAGGTTTAAATATTCTTGATCATATGTATCATACTGATTAGATATGACAATAATTAAAACACTAATGATGCAAGTGTCTGGTTATGACCCAAAGCTACTATCTGTATTTCTTTGTCACAAAAATATCTGCTACATGTTCTTCAATAAACTGTTTTCAAATGCTATTTATACTTCTCATGCATACATGCAAACATCTTTATGTTTAGCTGCCAACAAAATAAAAAAATATTTGAAATTGAACTCCACCTTCAAAAAAAGAAACAAGTAGGTCTAAGTGCCTTTTTCTGTAACCGCACAACTTTAGTATCGTTTTGGTCGACCATCCACACAGAGCCGGCGCTAAACTGCTTTCTAGGCTCTGTTTCTAAATCCAGTTCTAAGAAGGTGGGAAAAGTCTCTAAATGTAGTGAGAAAGTGGCGCCTGTGAGTGCTTTGGGACGGGGAAGGGGCTCCCAGCTGCACCCTCTGCTCGTTGAGGACAATAACTGCAGAGTGATTGGTGCATCAGAGTCCAAAACAGCACAAAGTCTCCACTAACACCAGAAACAGGGAGACATTTCTCTCTAGGATGGAGGAGGATTTGGGAAGTCTCCAGATTTGGAGAGAAACTCTCCGGTGTTTGGATTCTCCACAGCGTCTGCCTGTCTCTTCTTCTCTGTTGTTGGTGTATTTCTGTGGCAGTTACAGCTCCACATCCAGGCCTGGCATGTGTATTACAGCACTTTATTCAGTTTCACTGGTTTCATGTGGACGCAGATATTTCTTGAGTTGAGGCCGTGTGGACGGAAAACATTTTAAGAATGACGGCTAAAAAAAAGGTTATTTTCAATCATGTGGACGTACCCTGAGTCTAAATACAAAGTGTAACTGATGTCTGGGTGAAAATCAACCCTTTGGCAATGTTTCACCTCATCCCTCATCACCTCAAAGTGAAACCCATGCATCACGGTCCTTGAGTATGGATCTCATCATAGGACAAGAGTACATGTGTGTTCCTGAAGGTCTAATCTGAGCTATCAGAGGTCATGATGGCACAGAGTTAGCAGCAGCCTGGACAGCGTATTGTCCCATATATCTTAATGACTCCTGTGGGCAGGGCTGCAGCGGACATTGAAGAAGGACTGAAAATGCTCTCAGATGACCTTCTGCAACTAATGAATGGAGCGCAGATGAAACAAGCGAGCCCTGCCCGGGAGGCTGCCAACTCCAGTAAAACTGTGAAAAGACAAGAGAGCAGCAGAGAGTTAGTCGATCAGTCTGATTTTACAGCAGCCTTCAATCTGGCTGCTCCCTGACGCCCAAGCCAGTTATTACATTTCACTCACGTTTGCCTTTGCTGAGGCGCTAATTGAATGCATCCTATATTCAGGAAAAGAAATACCAACATGACCTTGGTTAACGGTTCCTGACTTTGGCAAGCAGGACACTTCAGTGGAAGTGAGTCCCTGTGGCGTGCTGCGTCATCACTCCAGATTTATAAGGGTCATCCTGCTATTTCCAATTTACAAAGATGTGTTTAGGTAACTACAACACATTCATTTCTGGCTAAGCAAGCAATTATGGAGACAGGCACAGAGAGGAGGAAGGTGTGTGGCTGACTGATTGAAATCTGAGGATGGTGCAGAAATTTGTCAGCCCTCCATGATGACACCTTATCCAAGTCATCTTCTCAGGAGGGTGATATATTACTAAGGTGACCGTAATCATCATTCTATTCAAAGACTGGTCTTCTTCTTTCCCTTGGCATGCCTTCCTCCTGGGTCTGATCAAGTGAGTTCTATTATCCTGCAGGCATGATTTGTGGAAGTCCACTGAAGGACGGTGCGTTGCTGAGCCTTCCAAAACAACATGATAACCCACATCCATTAGCCATATGGGTTCCATTCCCCAGATTTGCTTGATGCAATTTCAATGTCCTCCCACAGCGGAGCTACAGTGGAAGCCTGAGATTCATTTAATTGGATGATTTTTTTTTGCTCTTCTGGTTTCTACACCTTCCTCAAAAGGCTTGTTTCTGTTAATTGATGCAGTAGTTAGAATAAAGGCTGCGACTGAGAATTTATACTTTTTTATCATTCACTGAGTGAGTAAAATATCAGAAAAGAAGTGAAAATTACCATCACAATTTCCCAAAATCAAAATGTATTCAGTGCAAAGTGACATAAAACATTGGAGAGGCTGGTACTAATGAATGTTTGATTGAAACGATTATTTGATCATTAGAGTTGTCAATTTTTTGTAGAATTCAGTGAATTGACTAATTAGGCTCAAAGTTGCATTCTTTCCTCTTGTTTAGAAATTGTAATTTGACAAAAAAATATGTTAACAGTGGTGTGAATTCATCAGTGTGACCAACACCACAGAGTGCCTTTAATACTTCCACTGTGGATTTATTTAAAAGTAGGATAAGATATATTATCAATAAATGTCATGGTGGAAATTCTTGTTTTTATTGGAAAATAATATAACATTTTTTTATTTAAAATTGATCAGCTGACTGCATTTAAATAAAAAAACTATTTTTAATTTTGCAGTAAAATCTTCATTTGACACTTTTAAATCAACAAATAACAGTGGGAAAAGATCTTAAAAAATCAAAGGCATCCCTTAAAGAACCTTTATGGCATGTACTTATGAACACATACTAATTGCTCTCTGTCAAATATAAAGATAACAACCGATCTTGAATGTCATACATTTTAACCTAGCATTATATAATAATATATTATAAAACGGATGGCTTGAATCCAGTGGCGGACGGAACTACCATTAAGGCGAAGTAGGCAATTGCCTTAGGCCCCCAATCCGTAGGGGGCCATCAACCAGTAGGGGGCCATCAACCAGTTGCCCCTGCCTGACCATCAGGGGCCCACGGCCACCAGCCAGTAGGGCAACGCACTTCCTGTATCTGTGTCCTCTGCATATTCATATTTTGCTCTGTCCCCTGCACTTTTTTACAACCGCTCAAATAATTTGTAACATGTCCTAACACGTTTTTCCGAGCTGTCCTGAAACCCATCATTGAACAGGCAGCGGCATACTGATCATGTCGCACAGTTGAGATGCGCGTCGTGGCCGGTTGGTTGAACTTTTGAATAAAGTACTGCTAATAACATACAGCAAACCATCCAGCATGAGGCAAAACAACCTGCACTTCTTCAAAACAAACGTGTAAGTTGAGTAATGCTGTTGTCTGTTGATAATGTTATATATACTGCTAAATGATGTTAAATTAATTAGATGCCATCATAGTTCAGTACACTAGAACCATTCTGTTCATATACAACCCCTACATTTTAAGTTCCTGACTTTTCCTAAAATTATGTCATGCTAGGAATAGACCTTTTCAAAGATGTAAACATAAAAATTCTAAATGTGTCCTAGTTTACTTCCTGTTGCATTGTATGTGAATGGCATCAACTGACAGGAAGTTAAAAAGGACCAAGTCTGTTGCCTAGTAATGGAATTCCATTGAAAAGATCCATAGACCAACTCGTTAATTACTGTGTAGAATTTGAGGAATTTGAAGAGGACCCCTGGCCATGTTTGCCTTAGGCCCCCGAGTTGCTAAGTCCGCCACTGCTTGAATCAAGCAATCTGATTGGTTGTTAGCTGTGATATGATTCCTATATCAGGGTCATGATATCCAATTCCTTGTCACAATTCTATATGAATCTGCTCTCATCTATGTATACAGTGTAGGTACTCTAACTTTAACTTGCAGAAGTGATTTGTTAGTCCTTTTATTACAACTGTCTGAAATGACTGAAATGTCACTCAGCTGGGCCAGTGTGACAGAGTGCTATCTTCAGCTTGAGCTAACAGGACATGTTCACCGACATAGTAGCGAAATCTGCCCATTGAAAAAATATTAACGCAGAGTTATAATTTATATAGTTATAACAGGATTGAGCTAGCAAAGCAGTTCAGTGTTTATACAGTATGTGTGGTCTTTATTCAGTTTTAGAAACTTCCCAATGTCTACAAGCTAACGTTAGCTTTAGTTGACTGGGCAGTAGAAACCATCTCTTTTGCTAAAATCGGTCTGCAGAAAAAAACATTTTTTTCAGCAGATATCTTAGTTACAACACAATTGTGCTAGCAAAGCAGTGCAGGGTTTATATTTGTTGTATTAGTTCATTTTGAGAAAACCCCACTATCTCTGCACGCTTACGTTGAAAGAAACGTCAGGCTGTAAACAGTAAAGCTAACAGGACAGCAATAGGTTAAATTAAATCAAGATAATATGTTCCATAGCAACCGCCAGCCAGGAGGGCTTTTTTGTAGGATCAATGCTTTATGGTGGATTTTTGTCAATAGAAATGATTTAAATTGGAATATGTCATATGCCATCTTGTCAGACTGACCCCGCCTCATTTCCTCTTAAAGAAAAGGGGGTATGTATGTGACGTTGGGGCAAGGGAGATACGTCCATCTGGCTGACATCTACCTCCGAGGAGAAGTGAAGGCCAGAGGCTAGCTGTCACCCAAGAGGCCACACCCCTAATTATTCATAAACTTTAACCTCCCATAAAATAAAAACTAGCCTGGACCAAAAAAATTCACCCCCCTCAGTGTCATGGAGATATGACCTAAACATACAGACTAGAATGTTTTTTTGTATCAGGCCTTAAACAGATTTAATGATGCTGTGAAAACGGCCTGTTTAACATGGGAGTCAGTGAGAAACTGCTCTGTTATGAAACCTGCCCCTAGTGGACACTCAAAAAACTGACGTTTTTGGCACTTCCTGATTGGATCAACCAGGAAGTTGCTGTGGTGGGATCTTGGTATAACTGTTTAACTGCTATAAAAGTCACAGGGTACACCCGAATGTAAAGTTTATAGTGTGTTTTATGTTTTATTTTTGCTTCAGTGCGGAACAATGAAATGCAATAGCTCTCTCCTTCTGCAGTGCTTGCATTTTAAAAGCTTTGATTGAAGTTTTGCTGGTGTTTTTAATGGATCCATATTTATTACCACTGCTGTGTTTGCTGGGTAATTGACTTCTGAACACATAAATAATGGCAGCTGTTATGCCCCCCCCCCCCCCCCCCCAGATCACCACCAGTCTGGATCTCTCAGTGACTTTCCATCTTCTCCTCCGTCTCACTTCCTATTACAGCAGCCCTACAAAGAGCAATACATTTGAAACATCCAGCAAACAAAGCCATTGTTGAGGTGGAAGAGGTGATCTCCTATCCAGCAGTGCAGATTGTTCGGCCTGTATTGCTCAGTGGATTAAGAATACTGCCAATGTGGCCTGGGTGAGGGGTTGGATTCCCATGGGGGTCACTCATGCTGAAATGTAACCACTCAGGGCATCAGAAGTTGCTTGTGTTCACTTAGCACTCTTTCATCAGGTGTATCAGAATATAATTGAATAGAGTGACTGATCCTGGATGTTTGAGGTTGACAATAATAGATTAAGACTTAAGAAATGAAGGTGTTTATCATACACATAAGAAAAAGAAAGAGTCCCTGTGTACTCAGTAGCAATGGGAACTGCTAAGAAATTATCAATACCAATGCCATGATCGATTCTGCTTGTTGATGAGATTCCTTATCAATTCCAGATCAGTGTGTTACGTCCCTGGTGACGTGGTGTGGAATCTTACCAGATAATGACCTTGGTATAAGTGAAACTCATCTTTTAGAATATCATTTGAGTAAAAGTCTTAACATTGGATATTTACTGTACTTAAATATCAAAAGTATTTTTCTGATTTTAAATGCACTTACGTATTGGATGTGAAAGCAAAAGAAAAAACATGGATTATAACTGTAAGGCTTAATTCAATTCAATTCAATTTTATTTATAGTGTCGAATCATAACAAAAGTTATCTCAGGACACTTTACAGAGTAGGTAAAGACCACACTCAATGACTTATTTATGATTTACACAGACCCAACAATTCCTCTGTAGAGTACGGTGGCAACGAAAACCTTCCCTATAACAGGCAGGAACGTCAGACAGACCCAGCTCTGTGGAGGACGGCCATCTGTCTTGACCGGTTGGGGAGGAAGAAAAGGAGAGAGAAAGAGAGAAAAGACACACAGATGGACAGAGAGAGACAGACAGACACACTTCCAGAGATGCAAGCAAAGCCTAACAGTAACTATAATAATATTTATAGTAATGTGAATATAACGTATATGTTAAGACAGTTAATACAACAGAATAGTAGAAACAAGCACAGCTAAGGTGACAGAATATGAAAATGATAATAATTATGGTGGCAAACATGATCAATGATGAGTAGTGGCAATAGCAGCTACGATACAGCTACAAATTTTATAGTCTATTAAACTAGTGATAGTATATATGAGTAACAGTGATAATAGCAGCAGGAAGCGTCATGTAGGACCACGGCAGCAGGCACCACAACGATCAGCAGAGACCTGCGAGACGACAAAGCACAAACAGCTCCGGGGAAGAAGCTGAATTAGTAACATGCATTGATGAGACATGAATGATACAGACAGAGAGGAGAGAAGCTCAGAGTATCAGGAAAAGTATTATCCCCCGGCAGACTAGGCCTATAGCAGCATAATTAAGCAGAATAAAGTCTTATCATAAGCCCTAGCTGTAAGCTTTATCAAAAAGGAAAGTTTTAAGTTTACTCTTAAATTAGGGGACAGTGTCTGCCTCCCGAATAACATTTGGGAGTTTGTTCCACAGGAGAGGAGCTTGGTGACTAAAGGCTCTGCCTCCACTTCTACTTTTGGAGACTCTAGGAACGACGAGTAGCCCTGCATTCTCAGAGCGCAGAGATCTAGTTGGGTGATGCGGTACTATGAGCTCTTTAAGATACGACGGAGCCTGACCAATAAGAGCTTTGTACGTAAGGAGAAGGATTTTAAATTCTATTCTAGATTTTACAGGTAGCCAGTGCAGAGAAGCTAATACAGGAGAAATATGTTCTCTTCTATTTGTTTTAGTTAGTACACGAGCTGCAGCATTTTGGACCAACTGGAGACTCTTAACAGACTTATTGGAGCAGCCTAATAATAAGGAGTTGCAATAGTCCAGCCTAGAAGTAACAAATGCATGGACAAGTTTCTCTGCATCTTTCGGAGACACAATGTTCCTAATTTTTGCAATATTAAGCAGGTGAAAATATGCAGTCCTTGTTGTTAGTTTTATGTTAATCATATCTAATACAGGAGTGCTAATTAAAGGTAACACTTCTTTAAGTAACCTAGTTGGAATAGAGTCTAGGAGACAAGTAGAAGGTTTTGATGCTGAAATAGTAGAGGTTAATTTGTTAAGGTCGACTGTAGAAAAGCAGTCCAAGAATATATCAGGTCGTACAGTTTCTAAGGTTCCTGGGTTTGATGAAAAATTGGTGCCAAGCGAGTTGATTTTGTCTCTAATAGTTATAATTTTGTCATTAAAGAAGGTCATGAAGTTGTTACTACTGAGGGTTATAGGAATACATGGCTCAATCGAGCTGTTGCTCTCTGTCAGCCTGGCTACAGTGCTGAAAAGAAATCTAGGATTGTTCTTATTCTCCTCTATGAAAGATGAGTAATATGCTGCTCTGGCATTACGGAGGTCCTTCCTATAGGTTTTAAGACTTTCTTGCCAAACTAAGTGAGATTCCTCCAGTTTAGTGGAGCGCCATTTACTTTCCAACTTTCGCGATATTTGTTTTAATTCACGGGTTTGTGAGTTATACCATGGAGCTAACTTCCTCTGTTTTATTATCTTCTTTTTTAAAGGAGCAACAGAGTCGAGTGTTGTTCTTAGAGAGCCTGCAACACTGTCAACAATGTGATCAATTTCAGAGAAACTAACGTTAGTGCAGGAGTCTTGAATATTAGGATTAAGAAGGCATTAAAGTAAATGCAGATGGAATCGCTTCCTTAAATTTAGTTATAGCACTATCAGATAAACATCTAGTGTAGACATTTTTACCCAGAGGTGAGTAGTCCTGTAATATGAATTCAAAAGTTATTAAATAATGGTCTGATAAAATAGGATTCTGTGGAAAGACTATTAAGTCATTAATTTCCACACCATAAACCAAAACAAGGTCGAGGGTGTGATTAAAACAGTGAGTAGGTTTATGTACACTCTGACTAAAACCAATTGAATCTAATAGAGAGATAAACGCGATACTGAGACTATTATTATCGCTGTCCACATGAATATTAAAATCACCTACAATGATTACTTTGTCAGATTTAAGGACTAAATTTGACAGAAACTCTGAGAATTCAGACAGAAATTCAGAGTACGGACCAGGAGCACGGTACACTATAACAAATATAATTGGCTGCACAGTTTTCCAGGTTGAATGTGAAAGACTAAGAACAAGACTTTCAAATGAATTATAATTTAGTTTAGGTTTAGGGTTTATTAATAGGCCTGAGTCATAAATAGCTGCAACGCCTCCTCCTCGACCACTGCCTCGAGGAATATGAGTATTAATATGACTGGGAGGAGTGGATTCATTTAGGCTAACATATTCTTCGGGACGCAGCCAGGTTTAGGTCAGACAGAGTAAATCAATATGGTTATCTGATATCAGATCGTTTACTAATACAGCTTTAGATGACAGAGATCTGATGTTTAAAAGTCCACATTTTATTTTCTGATATTGTTGCATGGTCGCAGATTTTGCGTTGATTTGTATCAAGTTTTTCTTTATAGCTCCTCTTCTGTTAATTTTTGATCTGTTTAATTTAAATGATCGTGGGGCACAGTGTTTGTATACTAAACTGAGCTGGAAAATGCTCCACAGGGAGCGCAGAGAGGTGTGTAAGACTGCCACTCTGCTTCCTGGGCACCTGCGATAAGGGCAGCGCAGAGAGGTGTATTAAACTGCGACTCTGCTTCCTGATCCCAACACTGAGTTGTCATGGTTTTAGACCGCAAACAACTGTGACCAGGTTCTTAGATATGAGAGCGGCACCCTCCAAAGTAGGATGAATACCATCTCTCCTAATAAGACCAGGTTTTCCCCACAAAGACTGCCAATTATCTACGAAGCCCACATTATTTACCGGGCACCATCCAGACAGCCAGCGACGGAATGATGACATGCGGCTATACATGTCATCGCAAGTCAAGTTGGGCAGGGGACCAGAGAAAATTACGGAGTCCGACATAGTTTTTGCATAAGCACACACCGACTCCACATTAATTTTAGTGACCTCCGATTGACGTAATCGGGTGTCATTACCGCCGACGTGAATAACAATCCTACCATATTTACGTTTATACTTAGCCAGAAGTTTCAAATGGGATTCAATGTCGCCCGCTCTGGCCCCTGGGATGCATTTTACTATGGTCCCTGGTGTCACTAAAATGGAGCTGCCAATAACCAGTGTTGTTTCCTCAGCAGGCGTGTCACTGAGTGGAGAAAACTTGTTTGAAACGTGAACGGGCGGATGGTTAACCATGGGCTTCGATTTAGAACTATGCTTTCCTCTCACAGTCACCCAGGAGGACCCTGGCTGCTCAGGGATTGCCGGGGGAGGGCTAGCAGGAGCTAACGCTACATTATGTGGCTTCGCACCGGCTAAAGTTGTAGGTGGCCGGCTAGCTACTGTAGCGTAAGACTGAGCTTCCATGATGCGGAGCCGCGCCTCTAACTCACTGAGCCTCGCCTTCAGCGCTACAAATACACTACACCTATTACACTTACCATTATCACTAAAGGAGGCAGAGGAGTAGCTAAACATACGACACTCCGAGCAAGAGAGAGCAGGAGAGAGAGCGGGGGAAGCCATCACCAGCCGTGAAGCTAACTGCTAAGCTAAAGTGGCTAACAGCGCGTAACGATTAATTAGCAAGAAAGCGGCTGAAAGAAGGAGAGCTGTGAGTGCTTGAGTAGAACTAGTTGATGATTAAATGTTAAGCGGTAGTTTGCCGCTGTGGTGAATATTATAGCAAAAACAGTTGAATTAAGTGAGAGCAGCTAACAGTGAAACAACAACGAGTGACCAACACACAAGCACCGGAAATAACGTAATACGTCACCGTAACACGTCAGCACGTACCAGAGCAGGAGGCGGGCAGTCTCTCTAGGCGAGGGTCAGTTAGTCTTAAGATAACTAACGCTTAACTAACGCTTAACTAACGATAATGTGACACCCACCTATGTGTAGTCACATTATGTGATTTAATTTTTTATGTATGTGGCTTATTTATTTCTTTTTGTGTAAATTAATGTTTGGGGTGTTACGCTTAGGGGTACCGGAGTATCTCTCCCCTTTTCCCAAACTCCCAGAGACCAAGACACAAAATCTAGAAGATCAACATAAATGTATTTCTATCACAGGGTACTTAAAACCGCAGGGTCAATAAGGCCAAAATAATAAACGAAACATCTGTCATTTGAAAACTAACTTACCTATTAAAAATGAAATGGTAAAAGAAAATACAGGACTCTTACCTGCCTCCCCAGGTGCCCAAACAAAATGGCTACTCACCCCTACCTACAAGGACTGTACTCAAATAAATTATTTCTTTAGTCACAGATCAATTTAACAAAGGTTCTCACTTAACAATCAATAATCTAGCTCAGCATAGCACAGCACAGCACAGCACAGCACAGCACAGCACAGCACAGCATAGCACAGCACACAGGTCAGCATGGTCTGGCTGGAATTCAGGAAGTAGGCAGAGAGGAAGTCATCTGCAGCAGGCCTCCTTTTAAAGATGGCCTCATCAGCTCCTGGCCAATCAGTAACTCCCCTCACCGCCTGCAGAAATCAGAAAACAAAACAGGCAGGGAGGATTAATTACATACACACATTCTAACGCATAGCAAAAACCCATATGACCCATGGTCATAACAGGGGCTCTACGTCTGTTTTTGCCACAAGGGGGCTTCGCCTCCCAGTGAGCTGGAACAATAGGTGCGTTTCCACTATGGTTGAATACACAGAATGAGGCGGGTCTATCTCGCCGAAACGCCCCTAATTTGCATGTGAGTTGCTCGAGCAAACAGCCGCTCAAGAATGCTTATTGGATGTAGCTCTCAGCAGGATGTGAGGTGTGGTCGTACAGACACCACAACAACACGGTGAAGTAGAGTAGACACTTTTATCCAGTGGTGAAGAAGAACACAGCACAGGAAGTGATCTGTACACGCGTATCTTTGCACTGGCTTATTAAAATGAGTGCTGCAGCGGCCGGGTTGGATTCTGACCAGTGGTCCTTTGCTGCATGCTCTCTCTCTCTCTCTCTCTCTCTCTCTCTCTGTGTGAATGGAGGACGGAGTGCTGGGAGCGTGTTGAGTGCTGAGAGCGTGGTGCTTTCTAAACTTTTCAACAGTGTGAGTGTTTTTTTTTCCAACTTTATTCCTTCTTTTTGTTCGGTGTGTTTATGTCTTCACAGTTTGTCTTTAGTTAGAGGTGTTTTTTGTGGTGTTTGGTGGTTTGGTGGTGGCTGTATTTAACTTTGTTAGATACAATGCCGGTGGCAGCGGCGGCTGCCTCGGAGTTTGAACGGCTGACACGCCGTCATGCCGTCAAACTCGTCCTGGCAGTACAATGCTCTGTGGAGGAAGCAGGGCTAGCAGTGGGAGAAGTGGTGGGGTATAGCAGCATTAAGTCTGCCTCCCGCATGAACGGAGCCATTGTTATCTTCTTGGACAGTACAGCTAAAGTAAGCGAAGTGGTGGAGAACAGTGTAGTATTATACGACACCTTCACTCCCGTTCTCCCCCTCGTTAGTCCTGCCACGAAGATAACAATCTCCAATGCTCCACCGTTCATTAAGAATGAAGTGCTGGCTAAAGAGTTGTCTCGCTATGGCCAGCTCGTCTCCCCGATAAAAATGGTGTCTTTGGGCTGCAAGTCACCGCAGCTGAAGCATGTCGTGTGTCACCGGAGACAGGTGTACATGATCCTCAAAGACACGACAAGTGATCTCAACCTGAGCTTTTCCTACAAAGTAGAGGGATTTAATTACATGGTCTTCGCTTCTTCAGAGACTATGAAGTGTCTTGGTTGCAGAGCGGAGGGGCATTTAGTCCGCTCCTGCCCGGCTGGAGGGGCAGGGCGGCGGCCTGCAGCTGCACCCGGGGCTGCAGCGCCGACTTCACCAGGAAGTCTGGAAAGTCTGAAGAAGTGCTCACAGACAAGGAAATTTATCGTTTAAGAAAATTATTAGTCTGAGTGAAAGCACAAATCATTGAGGATGAAGATGATTTTTAAACCTAGGTGCTAGTTGTGTTCTTTTTAAACTTTTCTCCACCTATGTGTGATTTTAACATCAGCATTTTAAACCTGAACGGAGCCAAGGTTGACTTTAAAAGAGCTGCTCTTTTAAAACTGATGGAGATGAGGAGAATAGACGTGATGCTTGTACAGGAAACCCACAGCACAGCAGATAAAAGAGTGACTGGAGGATGGCTTTTAATGGGGAGGTGATTTTAAGCCATAAGTCCAGTCTCAGTGGATGGGTGGGGATTTTATTTGCCAGAAGTTTTTTACCTGTTTCGTGTGTCACTGAGGAAATCATCCCAGGTGTTTTATTAAAGGTCATCGCTGTTTTTGAGAATGTAAAGCTTGTGTTTTAAAATGTCTACGCGCCCACCAGTGGGGTGGATAGGGTTGCATTTTTAAACATTTTAAGCGATACTGTTAGAGCTGGTGGTAATGATGATTATATGTTTTTAGGGGGGGATTTTAACTGTACGGTTGATCCAACCTTAGACCGGAATCATCCAGAACCACACCCTGCTTCATCCCACAGGTTCAGACAGCTCATAGAAGAGCACGAGCTGTCTGACCTGTGGAGGGTTTTTAACAGTAATCACAGACAGTACACCTGGAGTCACACAAGGGGAAACCTTTTATCTCTGGCCAGACTGGACCGCCTCTATTGTTTTAAACACCATTTTAATATTTTTAAAAGGTGTTTTATTCAGCCTGTGGGTTTTACTGATCACTGTCTTGTCTCCTGCTCTGTTTTTATTAAAAGTGTTCGTTTAAAGAGCGCCTATTGGCATTTTAACACAACCCTTTTAAAAGACCAGGCTTTTAGAACTGCTTTTAAGTTGTTCTGGTTTTCCCACAGAGAGAGCAGGCCCGCCTTCCCCAGCATTCAGCAGTGGTGGGATTTTGGGAAAACCCAAATCAAACAACTTTGCCAGCAGTTCACTCGCAATGTCACGAGAGACATAACCCGGTCAATGAAGGATCTAGAGAGACAGGTAGGAGAACTACATTCTTTAGCAGCTTCTACAGGAGATCGAGGGCATTTAGACTCCCTAAAGTTAAAAAAATCTGCCATAGCCAACCTGCTGGGCGTCTCAGCACAGGGGGCTCTGGTCAGGTCTCGCTTCATGAACATCTCGCAGATGGACACACCCTCCCAGTTTTTCTTTGGGCTGGAGCAAAAAAACGGACAAAGGAAGACCATTCACTCTTTACGCACGGGTGGCAGCTCTGAAGTCTCAGACTCTTCTGGGATCAGGAAGTTTGCTGCCGGTTTCTACAGAGACCTCTTTAAGAGTGAGTGGACAAATAATCCAGATGTGCACAGCAGCTTCCTCAGTGGTCTCCCTCAGGTCAGTGCTGACCTGAACTCCCAGCTGGCAGACGAGATGACTCTGCAGGAGCTTCTCACAGCGCTGACCAGCATGCAAAATGGCAGAGCTCCGGGGATGGACGGCCTTCCTGTTGACTTTTATAAGTCTTTTTGGTCCATTATAGGACAGGACCTGCTGGAGGTGATAAACCAAAGTCTCCTGACTGAAAGACTCCCTCTGAGCTGCAGGAGGGCCGTCATCACCCTGCTGCCGAAGAAGGGAGATCTGCAAGACCTAAAAAACTGGAGGCCGGTCTCGTTGCTGTGCACGGATTATAAAATCCTGTCCAAAGCTCTGGCCCTGAGACTGAGGGAGGTGATGGCGTACGTCATCCACCCTGACCAAACTTAGTACTGTGTGCCCAGCAGGCTCATAAGTGATAATGTCACTTTTCTTCGGGATGTTTTGGACCTCTCCAGTTCATTGGCTGAAGAAACTGGTCTTATTTCCATAGACCAGGAAAAGGCTTTTCACCGGGTTGAACACCAGTATTTATGGCAGACTCTGGCTGCCTTTGGGTTCAACCAAGGCATTATAGCCATGATCCGGGTTCTCTATAATGACATTGCGAGTGTCCTGAAGATAAATGGCAGGTTGAGTGCTCTGTTTGGCGTCCAGAGAGGGGTGAGGCAGGGCTGCTCTCTCTCTGGGATGTTGTACTCTCTGGCCATCGAGCCTCTGCTCCATAAACTTAGGAACAATTTAAATGGTGTGTGTTTCCCCCAGTGTGATGTGTCTTTTAAACTATCTGTTTATGCTGATGACCTTATCGTGTTGTTCAATACACAAAGAGACATTGATGTTTTAACTGATACTGTGAAAGACTTTGGTTTTATTTCTTCTGCAAAGGTGAACTGGGGGAAGAGGCTCTGATGGTTGGGGAGGAGCTGGGGGGTCGGCTCAGGCTGCCCGGGGGCCTACACTGGAAAAGAGGAGGACTCAAATATCTTGCGGTCTTTCTGGGGGACGAGACCCATAAAAAGAAAAACTGGGAGAACGTTGTCATGAAGGTGAAGGGGCGCCTCAACAAGTGGAAATGGCTTTTACCAAAAATGTCATACAGAGGTCACACCCTGATCCTGAACAACCTGGTCTTGTCTGCCCTGTGGCACCGGCTGTCCTGTGTCGATCCCCCAGTTTCTCTCCTGGCAGAGGTACAATGGGTTTTAGTTGATTTCTTTTGGGACAGGATGCAATGGGTCCCACAGAGTGTCCTCTTCCTTCCTAAGGAGGAGGGTGTCCAGGGCCTGGTCCATCTGGCCAGCAGAGGCGCTGCCTTCAGACTGCAGTTTATCCAAAGGTGACAGGATACTCTGTGGAGACCTTTATCCCGGTGCATCCTGAGACATTTTAACAGCCTGGGTCATGATTTTATTTGTTTTTAATGAATGATGGAAAGGTCCTTTCACCATCTCTTCCTGGTTTTTATAAAAGTGTTTTTATTGTTTGGAACCTGCTTAACGAAGAGAGGCAGCAGCAGGGGGACTCTTTTCACTGGCTGCTGCAGGACCCCGTCCTGTACGGGTCGGTGCTGGACCACCCGAGCTGGGCAGGACCCTCCCTGACCAGGCTGCTGCAGACTGCAGGCGTTTCCACGCTGGGTCAGGTGGTGGAGCTGGCTGGGCCCCAGCTGGAGGACCCTACTGGGCTGGCTTTTAAGCTGGGCCTGAGATCCACCAGGGTAATCCAAAAAGTGCTTGACCACTGGAGAAACAAACTGACTAGTCAAGACACCCTGCTTTTAAAAAATATCACACACGCTTTTAAACTTTTTTTAGGGCAGGCTAAGATTGCAGTGTATGTGACCAGGAAGAGAATGGTGGAGGAAAACCTGCAGGTGGAGTCGGTCCCTGTGTGTGTAAATATGATAAAGGCCAGACTGCTGGTGGATTTTAGTTTTTATAAAACTGCAGGGGACCTGCCTCTCTCTCTCTCTCTCTCTCTCTCTCTCTCTCTCTCTCTCTCTCTCTCTCTCTCTCTCTCTCTCTCTCTCTCTCTCTTACACACAAATGCGTGCAGACAAATCGTACTTTTACAGCGCCCAGATATTTGTACATAAGTTGACGTTGTGAACCATACGTAAAAAAAAATCGAACTACAACTATTCTGTATTTGTCACTTTGGGAAAGAACGGAGCGCTGCTGTATCATTGATCAGTGATGATCCAAACCCATTCAGAGGGATACGTCAACTCCAGAGTCTCCTAAATCCCTCTGGGGCCGCAGCAACATTTTACCCTAATGGAAACGCACCTGATGTGGCTGCAGCATGGTCATAACCCTCATGATGGTGCCTGAATACTATGTATGCTGCACATCAGAATGCCCCGAAACGCCTTGAAACATTAGGGGAATCGATAACATGTAGACGTGTACCGGAACATTTGGAGCCCTCGATACCCAACCCCTAGTGCTCAGCATAGTATTCTGATATGATGCATGAAAGCGGTTCCAAAGTTGGATGATGTTTGTTTCTTTTAAAGTTGAACATGTAAGGGCTCTACTGATTAAAATAGGATCACATCTGTACTGTCAGACGTGTGTGAGACGGACGACTGAAATGCCTCCTGTGTAAAATGCTATTGGGTTTTATCCCCCTGGGGTTCTGGGGCCTCTGGCATTTTGGCCAGTTGGTAATCCATCTTTGTACATAAAATAACTCTGATCGACAGTAGCCCGGTGCTCTATCTAGTATGTAGGGAAGGGCTTAGTCTGTGCTCAGTGTGGATTCAAGTTAGCATGCCTGAACCTAAAGCAGGGTTCCTACGCAGTATGGAAAAATATGAAAAAGTCTGGAATTTAATTAAAGTAATTTCCAGGTCTGGATAAGTTTGGAAAAAGGGAAAAGAGTTTGGACAAATGTTTGTGTTGTTTCCAGACTATTATCTTACTCTGTAAAATAAAATATATTAATATATATAAATCAAAAGACGTTTATTAACGCAGCACAGACGACCTGTAGATGAAACTAATCAAGCTGGGTGTAGAATGGTGTGGGGTTACCATGGTTACCTTTCACTGTGGGACTGCGATTCTCATTTATGTGTCATCGAGCCAGCCACCTATTGTCGGCATAGGTCGATGCAATTTTTCCGAGGGATGGTTTCATGAAGGAAAAATATGAAAGATGGTTGATGAAGGATACGAAGTGGGGAAATAAAGATGCAATCTATGCTTGAAATCCTTCGACATCTACAACATGGGGGAGGTGGCAGTTTTAAGCCATATGCAGGGGAAAAAGCATCCATTCATACTTGTTAAAAGTTGGATTTGAGAACAATTTCTCTTACATAATAAGTATCTAACAATTAGTATTCAGATGTTTCATATTGACTGAAAAAATCCTGAGAAGTCTGGAAAAGTCTGGAATTTTGAAATTGGAAATGTGTAGGAACCCTGCTAATAGCATTCTGAACTTTCATCACCACAGGTCTGACTCACATTTCAACTCTTTCATTTCTGCTGGGGGATCTGTCATGTCAGTTACAAACCCAGTATATATATATATATATATATATATATATATATATATATATATATATTTGAAAACGAGCAACCAGAGCATCCCTGCTCTGGTTTCTTGTAGACAAAAATGTAACCCTGGAGGCTTCTGTGTGTGTGTGAGCTTTTTCATCCAGCTCACCAAAAAAGCTGTTGCCTGTCAGCTCCAACTGTCTGCAGACAGACACTCAGAGAGGCAGAGGAACTGTTGGTTCATTTTTTATCTCCCAACTTTGACTCAGTACTTCTCTCAGCAGTAGCCTGGCTGCTGCTGCTGCTGAAACACAGCCATAAAAAGCGTACCACTCAAGCTTTATTGATATGTGTGGACACGCTGCCATACTAAATACACAAATCATTCATAATTACATTTCTAGCAGCAAACTCTTTTGCTTGGCATCCCTAACTAAATGAGAGGCAGGTCTATCAAGTTTTGTGGGAAGTGCTTTCCCCTGGGGCAGTTCAGAATTAAAGGAAAAAAGACAGCTTGAAATGAAAAATCCCTTTTTATTGCAGAAAAGATACAAACTAAGGTTTATCAATTTCTCATAAACATGAAATAAAAAGCAGTTATAGCAATTATTCTTTATAAGGGCTGGGTGGTATGACCAAAATCCTCTATCTCAATATGGGTCATTTCATATCTAGATAACGATATATATCATGATATAGCAAGTTTTCTGGAAATTCAGCAAATGAATAAATAGTCTATATCAATTACAACAAGCCTATTTTTGTATACTGACGAATTAAAAATATTTTCTCATTTTATTTCTCAGTATTTTGACAACTTTAGTGCAAAATGAACAAAGAGCAAGGATCAGAACATAAAGCAGCATCTAGATGATGTGGTTATTACCAACACATCTCAACCGCTGTTTTTCCACATCGTGATAGAAACTATGTATAAAATATATATACCATAGACATTTTTTGAGTGAGTAATATATATTTTGGCACCCTACTGAGTAAAATGACGATATCAATAATTAAACCAAAACAGCAACTTTCAAACAATATTCCCTCAGGTATTTTGAATAAGACATCTATCCATCTATCTATCTACCTATCTACCTATCTATCTATCTTAGACTAAGACTTATCTTTATTGATCCTTTTGGATGAACTCTCGCAAGGAAATTGAGATTCCAGCAGCTTACAAAAACACAGGGAGGTATAAAAAAAATACAATATACCAAGATAACCAATAAACTCTTGGCTAAATAAATACAGAAAGTATAAAAATACAGTATAAGATCACCGATAAACTCTTAAATAAATACAGAAAGTATAAAAATATAGTATAAGATCACCGATAAACTCTTAAATAAATACAGAAAGTATAAAAATACAGTATAAGATCACCGATAAACTCTTAAATAAATACAAAAAGTATAAAAATACAGTATAAGATCACCGATAAACTCTTAAATAAATACAGAAAGTATAAAAATACAGTATAAGATCACCAATAAACTCTTAAATAAATACAGAAAGTATAAAAATACAGTATAGGATAACCAATAAACTCTTAAATAAATACAGAAAGTATAAAAAATACAGTATAAGATAACCAATAAACTCTTAAATAAATACAGAAAGTATAAACATACAGTATAAGATAACCAATAAACTCTTAAATAAATACAGAAAGTATAAAAATACAGTATAAGATCACCGATAAACTCTTAAATAAATACAGAAAGTATAAAAATACAGTATAAGATCACAGATAAACTCTTAAATAAATACAGAAAGTATAAAAATACAGTATAAGATCACCAATAAACTCTTAAATAAATACAGAAAGTATAAAAATACAGTATAAGATCAGCGCTAAACTCTTAAATAAATACAGAAAGTATAAAAATACAGTATAAGATCACCAATAAACTCTTAAATAAATACAGAAAGTATAAAAATACAGTATAAGATCACCAATAAATTCTTAAATAAATACAGAAAGTATAAAAATACAGTATAAGATCACCAATAAACTCTTAAATAAATACAGAAAGTATAAAAATACAGTATAAGATCAGCGCTATACTCTTAAATAAATACAGAAAGTATAAAAATACAGTATAAGATCACCAATAAACTCTTAAATAAATACAGAAAGTATAAAAATAGAGTATAAGATCACCAATAAACTCTTAAATAAATACAGAAAGTATAAAAATACAGTATAAGATCCCAGATAAACTCTTAAATAAATACAGAAAGTATAAAAATACAGTATAAGATCAGCGATAAACTCTTAAATAAATACAGAAAGTATAAAAATACAGTATAAGATCACCAATAAACTCTTAAATAAATGCAGAAAGTATAAAAATACAGTATAAGATCACCAATAAACTCTTAAATAAATACAGAAAGTATAAAAATACAGTATAAGATCACCAATAAACTCTTAAATAAATACAGAAAGTATAAAAATACAGTATAAGATCACCAATAAACTCTTAAATAAATACAGAAAGTATAAAAATACAGTATAAGATCACCAATAAACTCTTAGCTAAATACATACAGAAAGTATTAAAACAATAAACAGTAAGCAATAAACTCAAATATAGATGAGGTAGATGTAAGAATACAGGTCAAATCAAATCAAATTCACAGAAAATAAAATCAGATAAGTTAAATGTAGAGGAAATGTTTCTATCTATCCATCTGATTTTATTATAATGAATATCATATTGAATTATTTCCCTGCCTCAAATGTGGGTTATGTATTGTCTGATTGAGTAGATTTCCATCTTCTGTCTGACATTGCCTGCACATTAACTGATTTCCATGAGGGAGGGGATGTGATTTTTTCAGACCAATCACAAGAGACTTCCCGTTAGAGCCAGCTAACTTCTGGCTTAGCACTATGCTAACTTAAGTAAGGGTAATTTAATTCAATTGTGGCCCTTCTAGACTTTCAAAAATGTCCTCTTCTAGACTTCCATAAATCAGACTGAATCATTCACATTCTGACTGTGAAACAAATCATTTTGTGGAGGTTGCAACACTCAAAACAATTCATCCACAGATATACAGCTGCAACAGTAGCCACCACAGAATGTATGGTATAGCAACGGAGTAACTACCGAGCAGCATGGCAGATCTTATGATGTTAGCATGTTTAAGTAACTAGGTTGTGATCATAGACTGAATAAAAAGTGGATGTAGCATAAACATCTCGGCCCATTCTCTGAAATCAAATTGTCCTCGCCTACGGGAGTCACCATCTTGTCAGACATTGACTCCGCCTCATTTCCTCTTACCAAAAAAGGGCATGTATGTGACGTAGGGGGGAAGGGAAATACGTCCATCTGGCTGACGTTTACCTCTGAGGAGAAGTGAGGGCCAGAGGCTAGCTGTCACTCAATAGGCCACGCCCCTAATTATTCATAAACTTTAACCTCCAATAAAATAAAAACTAGCCTGGTCCAAAAAAATTCACCCCCCTCAGTGTTGTCATGGAGAGATGACCTAGACATACAGACTAGAATGTTCTTTTGTCCCAGGCCTTAAACAGATTTAATGATGCTGTGAAAACAGCCTGTTTAACATTGGGGTCAATGAGAAACTGCTCTATTGTGCAAACTACTCCTACTGAACACACTGGACACTTCACTTCTGTATTGGATCAACCAGCAAGTTGCTGTGTTGGGGGCTTGGTTGTGATTGGCCAGTGATGTAAACACACTGCTTGAATTTTAATTTATTTGAATTTATTGAAAAGGATCCCCATTAGCTGACGCCTAGACGACAGCTAGTCTTCCTGGGGTCCACCGAGGTCATAAAACAGTTTTACACACTTAATTTGGCAAGGTCACAACCTTAGCCAAAAATAAAAAAAATAAAAACACAACAATAAATAAAGAGCTTAAAATTAAGAACAATAATAAAAATAAATAAAAACAATAAAAACAATAAAAAGTTGAAGGATAAAATTCCGTTCATACATTAATAAACAGGACAATCATTGCTGAGTCAAACAATTAAAATGAATAAAACCTTCTTAGTCTCTTTTTAAAAGCAAATTTTCCCTTTGTATCGCGAATCATAACAGGTAGATTGTTCCAAAGAACAGTTGCCCTATAAAATACAGTCCTTTTCATTGAGTTTGATTTGGGTAGTGGTAATGCTATTTGTCGACTATCCGCCCCTCTAGTGTAGTGCGAATGTGAATCTGAGCAATATGTTATTTTATCATAAAAAGATCCAGGAGTTTTGGTATTAATAATTCTGTGATAGTATATTAAAATGTTTGCAGATAGTCTATGCTCGACCGTCAGCCCACCAAGACGTTCATGCATCACAGTAACACTAGTTCTTGTGGAACAACTAAGAACCAGTCTTGCAGCTTTGTTTTGAGCCACTTGTAATTGTTTTAGCAGACAGTTTGATGCAGCAGCCCATACAACAGAACAATAGTCTAAATGGCATAGCACCAATGTACAAACAACACTTTTTAGCAACTGCGAATTGATGAATGGTGCACATTTACGTGTAATTGCAACAGCTCTACCCATCTTGCCCACAACTTTGTTGATATGATCAGACCATGATAATGTGCAATCAAGCCAGAGTCCAAGGAGTTTTACAGTTTTTACTTGCTGAATATTCTGGCCGTTCAATTGCACATTTATTGTTGGATTATGTGATAATCTACTTCTAGAACCAAATATTATTGCCGTCGTTTTTGCTATATTTAGGATAAGTCTATTGAGATTGACAATGTTGTTAGGCTAATTGTCCAGCATTGTGTCAACCACAACACTCATCGGCTCAGATTCTAAGGTCTGGAGCCCAAACAAGGTTTTTAAAGGATTGTCTCAGGATTTTGAGTGCATGTTTGTCCCAATAGCGCACCCTTACACCTGAAGCTTGGATAGGCGACACATGGCTCTGCACATGGGTTTCGTCGGGCTGGTAGTGCCTTTGTTTGGACGTAGCACCAGCGATCCGGGCGTGATGCTTAATTCTCTGCAGCTATCTGCTGCTATCAGTTAGAGCTTTTATGGGGAGGTGCTGTCAGAGTTCCCATGGCAACCAATGTCTTTGGCAGTGTTGCATCCCCTGCAGGGCTGTGGATGGAGCACTTGCAAGTGTTACTGCACAGTACATTTTAAAGATTCAAAATCTTCTGTGCCTGGGGACAGAAACAATAAGCATGAAATACATAGCAGTGATGGCAGACTTGTGCTGTTTGTGGATGCAGTTTCTCCTCAGCTTCTCGGCTTTGTATGGGTTGTTGAGGTTATTTTGAATGGTAACGGATAGCTCTGACAATTTGAGGAAGTTGCAGGCAGAGGTGGTAATTTACTGGAAGCAAGCCCAGAGTTATAAAGCAGACACTTCAGAATTACCTGCTCACACACTTTTACAAGCTGCTTTAGGATTCTGTAAAATGAAAATGTCTGAGTTAACAACTTACCATTTTACTATAACAAACTTTATGGCCAGTCATGACTTGATTTCTTAAAACATGTGCTACGCTGAAATGTTGACTCCCAGGGATCAGAGCCAAATACCAATGGAAATGCAGAGATCATCTTCTTTAAGCACTTAGACAGAGTTTGTATTCTATGATTAAAACGTATATATGTGATATCTTCTTCTTTGAATCTTTGAACTCAATATAATTGAACTGAACTACCTGTAAGCTGCCAACAAAAAATAAACAAAGGCTTCAGTAATTGTACTCCTGGCAGTCACACAAACAATAGTAAACATGGTGATACTGGGTAGCTTTGTAGCTAGTCCATAAGGAGGGAGAATTTATCACTCGACACTACACTGAAAAAAAGAACTCTTAGCAACCCATGTAACACACATCGTAATGCACTTGCCTTTAAGCATAGCATTGCTGAAGAAATTAAGTAAATGTTACTTAACTTTGCTCAATTCACAAGTTATATTTATCTAAACTAATTAAGCAAAGCCCAAATAATTTTTTCATAGAAAGATTTTAGTACTTTTATTTAAATTTTGACATGTTCAGTTAGTAAGTTGTATGAAGACTTCATTACACGCTCCTGTTTCAGCAAAGAGGCGTCTGTTTCTATGTAACATTTGTTGTATGGCCTTCCATTACGATACAGTCTCGTCAACAACAACCACTTCTCTGTTGCGGTGGGAATTTTTTAATAATTATATATATATATGATTCTGATAGCTGATCTTAAAACCAACACAGTGATCATACTTTGTGTTTATGATGCGCTATTAGTGAGAAAAATGCAATATTATTGATAAAATTAATGCATCATGGGAGTTTCTGGTGAGGCTTTTTCTGGCGTATCTCGGTAACAGAAGGTCGTAGAGAGATGGAAGTTGATCCCTTGAATACATTTTCATGTACGGGCTTTCCAGCAGTGCCACCGCTGAGTGTTTTAGACCTCCTCTAGAGATACGTCACAGTTATCACAAATATGAGATAGAAAGGTTAAATTTACTAGAAATGACTCATCCATGATAAAAAGATTTTCAGGGTAACATGTAATCAGTATTTTAAAGTCAATGTGCAGTGACATAAATCGTTCAAATTGTATTTGTGAATATATATAATAAAATGTTATCACATAAACAAAATGTGTAAATATTAAAAGGCTTACTTAAAATATTCTATTTCCCAGTGAATTTTAATTTTACTATGTATAAATTACTTAGATTCATTTAATACATTTTACTATACCAAAAAGTCAGTTTTTTTCAGTGTAGACTAGACATGCCAGCAACTGTGTGTTGTTTACTTCAGCTCCGGGGTCAGTGTCATCCATCTACATTTAGTATCTTCACTGTCAACAATAAAACAAATGTAAGCACCGTTGGACATGGTCGTCATTTTTATGAAGGGGGTTGCTCGTAGTTGGTGTGATAAGAGAACTTAGCGAGCCGGAGAAGGGTGGGTCGCTCACTGTATTGAATATGTATCAGTTCATCCAGTTGTGTGTTTTTACTGATCTGGCATTTTGGGGCAAAAAATCCCTAATAATCTGACATCATATTGTAATTCAAATGTTCTTGAGTGAAAAGTTTCAACTGATGGATTTCAGACATTTGAATGGGAAAATTGTTCTGACAATTAATATGGTGGAAAAAAACACATTAAATTGAAAAAAATGTAGTCTCATGTGATGGAGGTATAATCTTTACAGTGTGAGAGGAGGTTGTGTTGCACAGTGGGAATTTGACTCAAGACCTCAGTATTTTCAAAATCCTGTCCACAGCACTGATGGCTGGCTTTGACTGCAGACTCTGACACATTTAAATATCTTATTTAGGCGTTACAGAGCAGACAGTCTCTGTCTGTTTTTCTTTCTGTGTTTACTTTGCATATCTTGAGAACAGTTCATCTGGGGTCCGTTTCACAAAGCAGGTTCAAAAAACTCTGAGTTTAACCCTGAACTCTGAGTTGATCTACTCTGAGATAGGAAACTCTGAGTTTTCGGTTCCAGAACAGCAGATTTGCGTTAGGTTGATCAACTCAGAGTAGTTTGACCTGGAGTTAAGCGCGTGCACCACAAGTAAAAAAAGACAGCATCAATGGAGCCCTGATTCGACGAGTCACCATGGCAACGGGGAAGCGAAGCGCTACGCTACAACTGGAAATGGAAATATTAATGCGCTCATACGGAGAGTTTGAGCATGTGTACACCGCTGCTGCAGCAAAAGATAGGGAGACGGTGCGGGAGGACATTGCGGCTCGGGTCCGTGCATAAGTTTAAATGTAGTCCTTTGCAATCACAGTAATATCACAGGGGAACTGCTTGAGTGGTAGTCTATTAATTTATTTCATTTAAGTGCAACCCCGCGGGGAAGAAGCGCACTTGGCAGCAGCTTAAGATGAAACATAAAAACATTATTCAAACAGGTAAAACATCGGCACAATCTCATGGTGACGCCTCATTTTGAGCATGTTTTACATGGTAAAGTAAATATTACCGTAAGTGGCTGTTTTTTATTCAACATATAAATGTTATATAAAAAACTCCCATTTGCAAAAAAACGCAGCGCAACACAGAATATCTGCTGTGATATGAAACGGTACCGCTCAAAAAGAGAATTGCCTGGAAATGCAAGCACATCTATAATCAATAGTTTGATAATCATCTCCCGACCAATATTTAATTCTCTGCGCACTAATTCTGCACCTTCATCCACGGGATCGTTATCAGAAGGACACGCCATGGTAGTGAAATAGTCGCCACCTAATATAACTCATAATGTCTGATTTTTGCAATGATTTTCTGAAAAAACAGACGGAACTATAGCAGAACTATACTACGCCAAAACTCGCCCGCTGATTGAATGAATGAGGAAATCAAACACTGTGTGAGGCTGAAAGAGGGCGGAGACAGAGAGAAACTCAAGGTTTTCTGAGAAAAACCTGGTCCCGACCAGGTTAGTTTCAGAGAGCATGTTACCATGGTAACTGACCGAGAGGTTAGGTTACCTCTGTTTGTGAAACAGGCTAGAGTTACCCCTCTGTCTCTGGTTTGAGTTACCTCCCTTTGTGAAACGGAAAACTCAGAGTTTCCTTCATTTCAGGGTTAACAGACTCAGAGTTTTCACTAAACCTGCTTTGTGAAACAGGCCCCTGGTCTACTTTACACTTGATTCAAGATTCAAGATGGTTTATTTGTTGTATGCACAACAATAACTGCAGAAGTGAAATTCTCAAGTCTCAGGCCCCTTCAATAATGTAATATAAACAGATAAAGTACAAGAGAAACATGAATATAAAGTAAAATGTGGAATAAATTAAATGTAAACGAAATAGAATACTGGACATGAAATAATTAAAATAAAATAAAATATAATAATAATAACTGTAAATGAATATAAAAATGTGAAGTAAAAATATTTATATGCAATATCAGTGTTTCCCCTATGTGCATCCAGCAGCAGTTTGCACTGCCACAAGCAATTTAATTATTGATAATTATTTTATTTAAAAAAATTACATATATATTTTACACTTGTTCACTTATTCATAGAATGTGTGGAACAAGCTGTAAAATATGCGCCTGGATAGCAGGTACATGCCTCATGCATCAGTGGACTCCTAAGCAGCGCTGCCACTTCAAAGGGCTGCCAACTCCCCTCTGCTCCCCCCTGCACACACAGTCAGGCAGCGACCCTCATTTCCTCTGCACTTATCTTGGCCTGTTGAGCTACACACACAACACATTTATTTAGGTTTTGTAGTAAAATTAGGTGGTCTCGTTTAGATAATTCATCATTTCAACTTCATGAATCAGCTGTTTTGTCATGAACGGTGCAGGAAATAACTCAGAGGAACAGGACCCAAATGCAGACAAGGACACCGAGTAAGATTTAAACAAATATTTAATGAACAAAAACGAAAAACTATAGGAACCAGGGAAAACAGGTACGGGGTCTGGGTGAAGACGAGGAAGAACCAACACGGGGATAAGGAGACAAACACGTACGGGTGGTGGAAAAAGCAGGAATTCGGGAAACTACAACAAAAGAATCAATTAACAAAGAAGAACGCAACACGGAAAGAGAGCACGATCATAAATAAATGGTGGCCAACCAAGAGAGACACGATACCACGTAAATGCTTAAACGGTCAGGCGGCGAATGTGAGCCACATCTGGCCTTTTATCCCTCCAGTGCTGACGAGTTGATGAGCCACAGCTGGGCGGGACCACACCCACCAGCAACGACATACAAACACAAAGGGAAAGACACAAGCAGGGGAATACAGAAAGGGGGAGACAAACTCACACAAAAGGAAGAGGGAAGAGCCTGACAGAACCAGGATCCTGACATGTTCTTTGTCCATCGCTGCACTTTCAACGCGCATGACAACTACAAACTAATCCCTGACGCTCGTTTATGTCGCGTGCTGCCAGGACACGGTGCTCTGTCTGCTGATTACAGATATTTTCATTCATTGAAGGCAAAACAGTCCTTTAGTTTAATTTGAGTATGGCATAATAACAGAACAGCAAATCCAATCACTCGATTGGAACACGTGAAATTAGTCACAACCCGGCTCAGGACAAATACGATGAAACGTACGGGTAGAATAATAAATTAACAGATTTATTAACCTAAGAAATGTTTCAACAAAACATAACCAAACAGCTGTGCCCAGCTCTCCCTCTGGAACCAAGTGAAGCAAACAAGGGAAGAGGAGGGAGGACCGCCACACCCAAATACACCTGAGGACTGGCCAGGCCCACAGCGGTGTCAGAGCACCACCCACCAGCCGACCTGCAGACAGACACACAGGGACAAGCACAAGCAAGGACAAATACAACGCCCTACAGGTCCCACTGGCAGTAGGCCGTCACACAACCCCCAAAGAAGAACCCTCACCTTTACCATAACATATTCCTTACCGTTTCAAATTGTTTTATTAAATTCTGCAGGCAAGTACACAAGAAAGAGCATAGCAGCCGTACAGTGTGTCTGCTTCAGAAAAGAACAGAGACAAAAACAAAAAAAACAACATGAATCCCGCCATTCCTCCCAACAACCCATGCCAGACGGGGTCACGATAATTTCTTTTCTTTTTTAATGTCATTTTATTTTTTTTAATATTAATTTTAGTCTTTACTTAAGTCATAAGCATAATTCAAGGAGCTTTGATAAACGTGCCCTAGTATGGCAGTGTATTTCATCTCTTTATTTTTGAAGCACATTTTGGAAAAAAGTCAGCAACTATTTGAATCCTCTTTCAAAATTACAACCACATCTTTCTTGATTCCAGGATTCCCTGGATTCTGAAATATGGAAAATCCAACTCCAAAACAACCTCATAAAACCCTTTATTGGTGAAAACAGGTTCAGCATTATTCAACCTGTTACAATTTTGAACAGAGGAACAGGTGGGAATTGTTTGGTGTCCCCTCAGGACAGCTTCCCTTTCAGAATCACATACAATACATGAGGAGTTTTTGTCACTGGATAGAATGAGGAGGAGATATGTTTCAAGTCAGAGTACAGAACATCCCCTGGGATGTGACCTAGATGTTGTATCTGTACAGATCTGATGCCATATCTCTGACTCAATACTGTTGCTCTGTTGACCTAGGGGGGAACAGAGGACGATGGGATATATATTCGCCTGCAAAAAGACATCCAGCCAGCTTTGAGCCAGTTTGTTTCAGGTTGTATTTGTTCACACATGGGGAGGAGGCATTTGCCCGAGCACCTGGAGACTGTCTGCCTGGACGACGCTCCTCCTGAGGAGCCTGTAGTTTTATGCTAGATAGTGTAAAATCTCTGAGGCTGCAGTTCAGCAGACGTGCTGGAGGAAACACAGCAGGGCCAGAATCCTCATTGTTCAGTGCTGTTCTGCTGAGTTTCCTTTTCATTTATTCCTCACCTGCACAAAGTAGGTTCACATATCACTCTTGATCAACTTGTGTTATTTTACTGGTAAATATTTGTGTATTAATATAGGTTAGTATATATTCTATACTATTGTATGTTATAATAATATCATTATGATGATTACGAGCTTTAGCGTGTCACGGTTCTAGCATTTATTTTTAAAGATTTTTTTTGGCAGTTTTCAAGCTTTTATTATAAAGGACAGACAGGAAATGGGGTGAGAGAGAGGGGTAGACATGCAGCAAAGGGCCGCAGGTCGGAGTCAAACCCACGGCTGCTACCTCGAGGACCTTCTGCCTCTTTACATGGGGCAACTGCTCTAACCACTGTTCCACCGGCCCCCCCACGTTTCGAGATTTTGATGCTTCTCATTTGATCTACCACCACACTCATTCTGTTCTCAAATATAACACTTTAAAGTTTTTAAAAAATATTTACCACCTACTTTTGAAAATCCCACGAACCACCCTCAAATTCACAGTGCAGCACTAAATATGTGAAAATATGTCTTATTAAAAGCTGGCTCGCCTGTTATTTCTTTCTTTCACAGTGGTAAAGAATTCCAAGAGCAAATGCCAGGAGTTTAGTTTTCAGTCAAACAACATTATGACTTGTGTTACCTCACCACATGAAACAAAACGTGGCCACATCTCAGCTAAGAATACAAAAACCCAGAATTCAAACTTTCTGTCTTTTTCTTTTACGGCGTAAAATTCCCACACTAAAGACACTGACTGGGAACATAGACCATAGGTGACTAGGCTGGGAACCGTAGGGTTACCGGTTCAAGACCCTGTGTGGACCATGAATGGAGTGTGGACTGGTGGATGGAGAGGTGCCAGTTCATCTCCTGGGCACTGCCGAGGTGCTGTTGAGCAAGGCATCAAACCCCTAACTGCTTGGGTCGCTGAGCCATTGGCAGCCTCTGACATCTCTCCATTAATTGCATGTATATAGGTCCTGTTTGTGCAAGTGGGTATTTCGGGCCTGTGTGTGTGTAACCTTAATAATGAAAAAATTGAATTTCCCCTTGCGTGATGAATAAAAGGAATTCTTCTTCTAAAAGCTTTTCATGTGAAGCTGCAGCTGTATGATGTCCTGTTTGCATTAGCAGTGACTTAACTGCACAGTAAATATATGCTTTGTTTAGGAAATGTATTCTTAAATTACTTCTGCTGTGATCTGGCGGCATATAAAAAATTAAGTAAAATAAAATGAACTTGACCTTCAAGAGGGGGCGGGGGCGGAGGCGCCCCCCTCATACACAACACACTGCTTATCCTGTTCAACTGACTTCAGCAGATAGCAGACACTCAACTGTCCTGTTGTTATTGCATACATGTGAACTAACCACAGACACTTGCCTCATTCATGGACTCTCGGGGGTGTACTTCTGTATCGTTCCAGCCTACTTTAACCCCTGATTATGCTTCTGGGAAATGGTGATACAAATAAAACTCCCTTTGCAAAGAAAATTACGATCTATGCCCAGGGCTTCCTAAAGCCTTGTGTAGTGCCTGTGAATGCTAAGCTCCTAAACACTAAATCCTAACAGCCCACTGGGTTCTCTCAGTAATTTCGAGTTAAAGACTGATGCTGCACTGGGTAGCAGTTATGAGTTTGGATACCTGCACATAGGAAACAGGCCAGTGTGTTATATTAGTCAGCCTAGCTAAAGCAATGAAGAATAAACCAAAAACAATTCTGGGAATTTAGACTAGAGTAAAAATGGGTGGGACACGATTAACAAAAATGTATCTAATTAATTAGAGGCTTTGTAATTAATTACATGTGATTAATTGCATATCAATATTTGACACAAGTAGCAACATTTTTCAATTGAAATGGATTTTGTCAACGAATAGACACAAAAATGAGTTCAAACAACAAAATGTGTTCATCTTCATCAGTGAGCACTAACTTTTTGTAAACTTTTACGTCTTAAACACATTTGTTTCAGTTTATAAAAAATAAAACATTGCTTATTACGGTATATTCAAGAAAAGTGGAAACCTAACATTGCAAAAATATTTATAATAATATCTTTGGCATAAAATAAACAGTTAAACACAGAGTGCTTTTTCTCCATGTTTTCAAAAACACAGAAACAAAAATAACGTTCTGCACTGAATGCAAAAATAAATTGCGATTTATTGCGTTATTTTTTTATCACGTTTTTTTTTCTGTAATTAATGAATCCTTAGTAACGTGTTAAAGTCCCAGCCCTGGTAAAAATTCATATGCAACCTTTACGGGAGGTGTAAAAAGTGGTAATGATGTTTGGGTGGTGGTTGATGGGGGAGGGCCGGCTCTTTAAAATAACAGTTAGTTAGAAGCTTCTAACCTCAGGGTTAACAAATGCATTCACAGGTCATGGGTGTCCTCCAACCCCTCTGCTACCTCCATCCAGCTGAGGACACACACATTTTCCATGATTAGCTGCAGCTTCTGCCTCACAAGCACAATGGAGATGAGAGAGAATGTGTGTGTGTGTGTGTGTATGGGGGGAGGGTGGATTGGAGATTGGATAAGTGCGGCAGGGCCATCCAATCATCTAATAGGTGGATGAATGTCTCGATGTGCGGTGGTTATCTTCAGTAGGGACCACTGATATGCACGTCACTTTCTTTGACAAAATTTCCTCAAACTTATACTAGGCAAGATTTTTAGGTAAAAATAGAGCATCTCTACAAAGCTAGATCATAAAGTAGGGCTGCAGTAGAGATGCGTATCAGCTTCCTTCCAATAGAATTACTCTACATTTGCCCTAATTTCCCAAATTAAATTCTTGTTGCGGGCACAGGAAAACTTCCATCCACAGGAAGTTACTATATCCTAAACAGAAGTGAGTCAAATGAAACCTGCATTCACCAGCATTATCTGCTATAAAGCATTTCTGATGGTTTGTTGCATGATTTTTGCATAATAGAGTTGAGATTTTATTGGGATTTCAGTGTAATGAGTGCTAAACATAACAGCATGGCACTCATTTGTTAAAACATTTATAACAGCTGGGTGCCCTTTAAGTCCCTTAGACTAACTTGAAAGTTTTTCAAGGAAAATAAACAACATGAAGCCACCAAATGGTAGATCAAAAGTGGTCTTTACAATATAATCCAAAACAAAATACATTAATTCATTCATTCATTCATCTTCAACTGCTTGTCCCTGTCGGAATCGCGGGGGGCTGGAGCTGATCCCAGCAGACATAACAAATACATTACAACATTATTTTTGACCCTGTATTTCAGTCTAAGTCTTGTGGAAGGCAGGTCACCACTCATTATGGATCATAAACTGTATTCCTGTTTATACGGCATTGCAGAATGTTTGTAAACGACAGGCGTAAAGATCCTTCCTGGTGGCAGAATGAGAGCATCAATGTTAACATCAGTGCTGTCCAAACATCCAGGATCAAACTTCAGTCCTTCACAATAAAATTACATGCTTAAACATCTCCAAAATAAACTGTAAAGTCTTCTTAAATAACATTTTTAATGTAAACCAGCACCTGAGCCGCTCAGGCTGAGCGTCGTTCTGACTGCTTTCTCTCATCAAGGTCACTTGTAGTTTGAAATGTAAATGTTCATATACAAATGTGAAAATTTCACTCGTAGATTCTTAGAAGTGTGCAAATTTCCTTCCACTTCGGTGCAGATCACCCAGTAATTCAAGACATTTAGTGGTGCCTTCGGAGAACGTTTCAGCTTTTGCCACACAGAAGAACGAATATTATTGTTGTGGTGTCATGGTTAATGGTCGTATACTCCAAGCATTAGGCTCCACATATTTCAACAGATTTGCTTTGTCTCTAAAGCTGAGCAGCATCTCTTTTTTTGGCACCAAGATAAATATGTTGCACCGTGGATGCCTGCAGTCCCAGTGGTATGACCATTTTCCACTCCACTGATCTTCTGTTTAATGAGGCTGACACCTTCATGCTCCACATAATGAACCCACCTGTGACTTCACTAACTTATGCAGTCTTAATCTTTACATGTAGGTGAGAAATATGTGCCGCTGCGTTGCATCATCTACATTGATCGCACTGTGCTCACATTTTAGGATGTAATTTCTACTTTGTTACATCTCCAAACACCCTTTAGAGGAGAGATGTTTCTTCAGAGGTATAAATCCTGAAGGTTGCCTGTCTAACAATATCTGTTTCCTCTATGCTTAAAATGTGTGTATGTGCAATAGACTCTTTGTTGGGTCACTGGTAAGATTGATCAGTTTATGGACAGGCAGGTGACATGTCTCTCTGTTGAATAATTTATTTTAGGAGGAACTCTATTCCTATATTTGAGTAATAATCTGTGACATTTTCCTATGCACAAATATCTCCTTTGCCTGCTCCTTATTGCTAATAAAACAACTGTGGCACATCATAAAACCTTTAACATGCACTCTAGTAGTGCTAGTAGCATTTGACAGGAGGAAAAACACAGTCACAATGGAGATGCTTTGTGTACACTTTGTGTTTAGAATGACTATAATAAGTGATCTCTTTGAAGTGTAGTAAAAAGTCCACCCGGCTGTAAGCTGTTCTTCAGGGATGCTTTTTTTTGTTTTGGGCCACCATTAGGCGGCTGTGGCTTGGTGGCAGAGTGGGTCGTCCTCTGTTCGAGAGATTGGTGGTTCGATCCCCATCTCCCCCCGGTCCACATGTCGAAGTGTCCTTGGGCAAGACACTGAACCCCGAATTGCTCCCCGTGCTGCGCATGGGTGTGTTAATGTGGTGTGAATGGTTAGATCAGATTAGATGGTATGTAGATGTCCACTGCCATCAGTGTGAATGTCTGTGTGAATGGGTGAATGTGACAGACACTGTGAAGCGCCTTGAGTAGTCACAAGACTAGAAAGGCGCTATATAAGTACAAGTCCATTTACCATTTACCATTCTTCCTCTCAAAACCTTAATTGTACCCCCACCAACCTTTATAGTTTTAGGTTGATATTCTTACTGAAATCTCTCTGAGCGTTGTTGCTAGGCTGTGAGGGTTGTTTGTTTGTGTTGTTGTTTTTCTTTGTGCTCCCCGGCTGTAGGTGCCGCCTTTCCCCACCTGACATCGGTTCCAGCAATCAGCGGGGCCTTAAAAGGAGGAGGGGATTTGCTCTCGCTCTCTCTGACTCTCTCACCCTCGTCATTTTCTGAGAAGCGGCTTCGGTGGCGGACGCCGTGTGTGTGTTGTACAGACGTGTAAAGCCGCGTGTTTGTTGTACAGCCGTGTGAAGCTGTGTGTTTTCGTTTTGTCATTATTTAATATAGTAAAAGGTTAATAAAAACCTACCTTGCCTTTTAAAAACAACTGGACCTCGACTCCTTCCCCCCGGGATATTATTATTTTGATGTCATTTTGGTTTTGTGTTCAACCCTGTTCTCCTAGACGTTATTCGGGATGTAACATATTTGGGAGCTCGTCGGTCTTGGGTGGGGGTCCTGTTTGTGGTTTTTGTGGATATAGGTGAGTTGAGTGTTATCACTGTTAGCAGGTCCCTCTGTTAGTGCAGGAATATCCAGCTGGGCTGTACCAGTCCTTCCGTCGGGCATTCTTTTGTTATTTTGCCTTTTTTATTTTCGGGGGGGAACCCTTGGCGGAGGACTGGATTCTCTGTCGGTGGTAGGCGTTCGGGGCTCTGGCTGCCGAAGTTCCGCCTTTAAAGTTACCTCAAGCCCGGCAAGCTCCAGGTGCGCTCGGGAGCTCAGGATTTTACAGTTGTCCTTTTTCTGTCCTGCTGCTGAAATCCAGAAGAGAGAAGTCAGGGAAACTAGTGCATTCACGCATGTTGCAATCAGGCTCAAGTCTGCTCTATCTTATTGTTGGAGGTCATTGGTCAAATTTGTAGCTGTATCGTAGCTGCTATTGCCACTACTCATCATTTATCATGTTTGCCACCATAATTATTATCATTTTCATATTCTGTCACCTTAGCTGTGCTTGTTTCTACTATTCTGTTGTACTAACTGTCTTAACATATACGTTATATTCACATTACTATAAATATTATTATAGTTACTGTGGCCTTGCTTGCATCTCTGGAAGTGTGTCTGTCTGTCTCTCTCTGTCCATCTGTGTGTCTTTTCTCTCTTTCTCTCTCCTTTTCTTCCTCCCCAGCCGGTCAAGACAGATGGCCGTCCTCCACAGAGCTGGGTCTGTCTGACGTTCCTGCCTGTTAAAGGGAAGGTTTTCGTTGCCACCGTACTCTACAGAGGAATTGTTGGGTCTATGTAAATCATAAATAAGTCATTGAGTGTGGTCTTTACCTACTCTGTAAAGTGTCCTGAGATAACTTTTGTTATGATTCGACACTATAAATAAAATTGAATTGAATTGAATTGAATTGGGGCCATATGCATCCTGAGAGGAAGACCGCAGACATTACTCAGGACTGAACAAATACTTCTACATTGCTAGCATTTTTTTGTTTGTAGGTTTTAGTTTGGTATGACTTGTTTTTGTATTGTCCAACATTCATTTTTAATAAAGTATTTCTCATGAAACCACTGAAAGTGAATCTTGTGTTTTGGATGTTATCATACTGTCAGTGATGTGTCTGTGTTCCGTTGTTCTGCACAGACCTGACACTGCTCTCATCCCAGGCTCTCTGGAGCTCTGTGTACCATGGTTGCCTGGTAAAGGAGGCGGTAATGTCTATATGTAGGATATTAGTATAGACATTGATGTTCTTACGTTGTAACGTCTGCTGTTGCTGGTCTGACTCTGACCAGAAGCCAGCGAGCCTGGTCAAGCGGCAACATTTGTTTGATCATATTCACTGAAGCCGACACTATGCTCTGATAGAACATAAATCATCGGGTTTTAGAAAAAAACGTGCCTCTACATGCACATAGAGCCTGTTGCATGTTTTGCCAAAATCCACAGCGACCGTATCATCCTGTCCACTCAGCACAGAGCTGACTCTCAGAAACAGTTCCTGCACACGCCAAAGATCCCCCCTCCCCACATGTTACAATATCACAGGCACACGCCTCAGGCTAGGCATACGCTAAATGACATTAGCAGTTGTTAGCATAGTTAGTAGTTAGTAATGAGTAAGTTATCCAGCCTACCTCCATGTAGCATGTACTCCATGCCGTTTATTGATGAGAGAAGACACAGGCGTGTTCACACGAATCTAGTGCACGCGCAATGACGAGCACTCGATTGGAGAGAGCAGAGGAGCTCAATGGTAGAGGGGGAGGGGCGTAAGAATTGTAAAGAGTGAGAGTCATCTCAATCTGCCAGACTTGCTAATCGCAGCTTTAAGAATAATTATTAGCCATAAAAGAATATGAATATTTAGAAAATAAGAAAAACTCCCATACTATGACGAACCAGTCATATGAGTGGAATAAAGGGGCCCATAAAAACGCTCTATGGAAAAGAATAACGGAGGCAGTCAACCCAAAGCAGTGCTCCACTGAGACCCGTGTGCGTGTGTGCGCACTGCGCTCCTGCTCTGTAGCGGGGTTTGCCAGCGGGGTTATTAGGTATTCCGTTAGAGGATAACCACCTAGAAGAACCATACCAAGATGTTAATCATCTGGTACCTTGTTTGATTTAATGCAATTTATCGAGGGTAGCCACTAACCGAGGAGATGACTTTGGCTCTGCAGTGCGCTTTCCTTTTCATTCATTCATCTTCAACCACTTGTTCCTGTCGAGGTCGCGGGGGGCTGGAGCCGAGCTGTATTGAAATATAAAAGAATCGTGTGTCCCCCCTGGCCACCACGTTTAAAAGCGACAGCTTGGCATCACAAATCACGTACATTTATCGAGTGGAAGTTTTGTCGATTTATGAATGCGTAATCATTCATGGATGGAGCCTTCAGACGCACATGAGTACAATCAATTGCTCCAACCACAATTTTTATTTTTTTTATTCATTTTAAGAATCGGTTTTGATCTGTTCTTAATATGTGACTGCTTATGCTTAATGACAGCTGAGATTTGTTCATTATTTTCAGACAGATTTTGCTGTGCTGCACCGCAAATCCACAGGCTGAAATCTGCGTACACGATCTCAGACCAGACGTGAGATTTCATCGTAGCTCCCGCTCACGTCCAAATTGATAAATGCCAAAGTTTCCCTGGAAATGGTCGTACGCACGTTTTTCTGCCGTACGTTCGTTTGATAAATGAGGGCCATTGGAACTGAACATAAATTAGACATTCAAGGAAAAAATCAACCTGGCTCATCAGATGGTCTGTTTCACAGAACCATCTGAGAAGACCTCATTAGCCATTATTACTGATACGGACAGGCACTTGTTTGTCTATCGAACTCTCAATCAAGAGAAGAGATAAAACATCTTTTCCATCAAAAAAATCCTTCAGTGTCCATCTCTTCTTTCAATGAAGACAAACTCTCCAGTTCTGATTAAACTGAGCTAACCTCTACAGGAGCTGCCATCGTTGTTTTGAACCAGCGCGTCATCATTTCCCCCCTCAACTGCCAGTTGCTCCTTACAGGATGCTAATTGGCCAGATGACTTCTAGCTGAAATACAATTGCAATTCCGCTACTGTGCAAGGTAAAACAAACAGTGTTCTTTGTAGTAAAGATGCAAATACAACATTGACATGAAGTATCATAACCTGACTCTGCCAGATGGATATATTCTAATTTTCTCAGCATATCAATTCAATTTAATTCAATTCAATTTTATTTAAAGTGCCAAATCATAACAAAAGTTCTCAGGACACTTTACAGAGTAGGTATAGACCACACTCTATGAGTTATTTATGATTTACAATATATCCATCTGGGATCTTTTGGGGAGAGGTGAAAATACTGGTTGCTGATTGGATAAACTAAATTTACTAAATAAATTTAGGTAGACAATCACAATTTCAGGATTCCATATTCAACAGAAGGATCCAGAGAAAAAGGAGTTAGTGAGTGGCTTGCTATATAGCTGCGCTCATCTCATCTGTCAAAGCCTCCATGTTGTTTACACTGAACGTCGCTTCTTGTTGGCTCGGTTGCTTGGTCAAACTTCTCCAAATTTTCTCTGCCGCACGTTACTGGACTGATTTGTGAGTTGAATACAATGGAGCTCAGAGATCAGGATGGTCTTGCGAGGCTAGAAGTATCAGGCCTCTGTCATTGAAATTAAACACGATTTTAAGGGTTAGTGTATCATAATAACATTTCTATATTTACACTACTGACTTCATTTTGTGTCCCCCATTTGAGGAAGACTAGTAGGTGGATATCTAAGCAATGATCTCAGATCTCAACAATAACTTTAGATACTATGGTAATTTGTTTATTTCCCCCATTAGTTACTGCATTGTGACAGGAGGTACTCTCCCTGGGGTCTGCATTCATATTTTAAAGATAGAAATGATGGGAAAAATTACTTAATCAAGTCCAAGTTGTAATTAAGAGGAATAATCCCTTAATTTCTGAATGAGTCTAATGGTTTTCTCTGACTAAAACCTCACTCTAAAACGTCTTAAAGATTCTTTTGATTGTTAAAATCAGTAAAATTGTGAATTGTGATGATTGCAGAAAAGTCTGGACAATCTAAACTGACCAGAATTTGACACAGAAAGGAACAGTGTTGTAAAACTTGGAAAGGCCTAGAAGTGGCTGCCAAGGATAATGGTTTTTGTGGAAGCAGAAGAAGAATCGTGTGAAGCCATAGCTTCTGACCATGGTGCTGAATCAGCCTCTTCCCCAGGATTATACTGCACACTGACACAATGAGAGGATAAGAGCCGAGGGCAGTGTGCTCATTGGCTTTTTGTCCCAATAATGGGTTTTACCATTTAAGAAAATTAATGTAATGATTCTTCGCTTATCTCTCTTGACAGAAAGGTATTTGTACATTGAAGGGAAAATGCTCTTATCCCAACACTGTAGCACATTAACATGGCTGCTCGTCTGGAAGTATAGCTGATAGTGTGTTGAAAATGTAGCAGGCTACAGCTGCATGCTTTTATTTATTTAAAGGTAGTTAATAATGAACTAGCATGTCAGTGATACATTTACTATTTAATTGGTAAAGATATGTACTTTGTGATGAATGGAGTGGCTTGTGATCAATTGTTTCATTTATATATATATGCAAACATTATTAGGGTGGGTAACTCTAGGCACCTCACGATTCCATTACGATTCAGAGGGCTGTGATGCAATTATAAAATATTTATCGATGCATCTTGATGCATCATTTTTTTCTGTTCAGAATTTCTTTTTTCACACTGTGACTACATTTTTACTGCAAATGCACAATTTCAGGTGCCCGGTCCATATTCAACAGAAGGATCACAGAGAAAAAAGCGTTAGTGAGCTGCTTTTCCATCAAAAAAATCCTTCAGTGTCCATCTCTTCTTTCAATGAAGACAAACTCTTTAGTTCTGATAAAAACTGCACTAACCTCTACAGGAGCTGCCATTGTTGTTTTGAACCAGCGCGTCGTCATTTCCCCCCTCAACTTCCAGTAGCTCCTTAGAGGATGCTAATTGGCCAGGTGACTTCTAGCTGAAATACAAATACAATTCAACAGCGTTCTTTGTAGTAAAGATGCAAATACAACATTGACATGAAGTATCATAACCTGACTCTGCCAGATGGATTGATTCTCATTGAAGGGACTCTCATTTAGAGATCTTTTGGGAAGGGGCGAAAATACTGGTTGCTGATTGGATAAACCATCCGTCTATCACCAACATACGGGCCCAATCAACCAATCAGATCAACAAAGTGTATGACGTACTAACAGCATCGGGGCAAAGCTCAGAAAGTAAACAACATGTCGACAAAGAATATTTTCCATTTGTGTAACGTGATTTTACGGATCAAATGCACAATTTCAGGATTCCATATTCAACAGAAGGATCACAGAGAAAAAAGAGTTAGAGAGCGGCTTGATCCATAGCTGCGCTCATTTCATCCTTGGAAGCCACCATTGGTTTACACTGAACAGTCACTTCTCGTTGCGTCACACTTAAATCCGCCTCAAAACCAACGCTGATTGGTTCAGCCGCTGGTCAAACTTCTCCAAATTTTCTCCACCGCAGGTTACCAGACTGATCTTAGAGTAAAATATAATGGAGCTCAGAGATCAGGATGGGCTCACGAGGCTATAAGAAGCTGCCCTTATTGACAAATAATTGATAGGGAATCCAAAGCAGTTCAGCCATATTTGCAGCCATGTGGCTCCCTTTAACTGCTCTCATTAGGAGAACATGAGACACTAGCTCACTAGTCTGTGATAAAGTGCACAGTTCCGGTCACAAAAGATTCTGTGACAAAGGATGTCCACACATCACATGTTAAAGCTATCCTGACCACTTTCTATAGTGATTCCATGAATTCTGTTTGGTCTCGTTGTAGAGTGCGTGGATTGCTGAGTCAGTAAAATATCTTGGAGATGGGACGTTGTAGCACGCTAATCCATGGCAATAAAAGTTGAGTTAATTAGTCATTTGCTTTGCCTTTTCCAAGTTGGATGGAAATTCTTCCATACATGAGCTTTTAATGCAGAGGGTGCTGGAGTGTGTCGGATTAACTGGTGACACTGAGACAGATGTGTTAACTAATCAGGAAATAAACATTTTGTCTCTCTATCTCATTCATTTGTCGGTGTCTTCTGAAACTTTGACATAGAAATGGTTTGCTGGGACAGTCATTGTGCTCTCAGCAGGAACATATGGAACTATAAGCCGTCCTTATTACGAAAATATCATCCATTGTTTGGCAAGTGTGTATCCACAAATCCCACATCTTCCCTGTCTCACACAGAGTCCCTCAAGGCTCAGTGCTAGGTCCAGTCCTCTTCATTCTGTACATGCTCTCACTATGTCACATCGTCCTCTGCTATGGTCTTCACTTTCACTGTTATGCCGACGATACCCAGCTGTACATCACCACCAAAGACATTACTCGTACCATTCTCTCTACCCTCACCGACAGCAAAACCTGGGTGAACCGCAATTTCCTGAAACTTAACAGGAATAAAACAGAAATAATCATCTTCGGCCCAAAATCCTTCCTCCCCACCTTCCGGAACTTCTCCCTCTGCATCGAGGGTCCCTCTGTCACTCCCTCCTCCCTAGTCAGAAACCTTGGCATCATCATGGACCCCACTTTCTCCTTCTAGTCACACATCAACCACGTCACCAAAACTTCTTTCTTACACCGCTGCAACATTGCACGCCTTCGCCCCACTCTCTCCTCAGCCGCCGGAACACTCATCCACACCTTCATCACCTCCAGACTCGACTACTGCAACAGCATCCTTCATGGCCTCACCTCCACTGCACTTCAAAAACTCCAATATGTACAAAACCTGACCGTCCGACTGCTCACTCACTCCTCCTCCAGAGCACGCAAAGCTCCCATTCTCCGTCAACTTCACTGGCTTCCCATCCATCCACCTATCTTCAACCGCTTGTCCCTATCGGGGTCGTGGGGGGGCTGGAGCCGATACAGACAGACAACCATACACACTCACACCTACGGGCAATTTAGAGTCATCAATGAACCTAACACCTGCATGTCTTTGGGAGGAAGCCAGAGAATCCGGAGAAAACCCACGCAGACACGGGGAGAACATACAAACTCCACACAGAAGGGCCCTCTTGCTGTGAGGCGACAGTGCTAACCACCACACCTCATGCCGCCCGCTTCCCATACAGCAACGCATCAACTTCAAGATCCTCCTCACCACCTACAGAGCCCTAAACAGCCTTGCACCCTCATACCTGACTGATCTCCTCCATTGCCACTCCCCCCCTGGAACTCCCTGCCCCTCGCCATTCTGAACTCAGAAACACTCCCATCATTCAAGAGTCAGCTTAAATCCCATCTCTTCAGGACCACCTACAACAACTAAAATCTGCCACCCTCTGTTTTTCTATTAATGTGATGTTATTTTGTTCTAGTGTTGTTTAACATGCTTACTGTTTGGGAGTAACTCTTCCTTCGGTACAGTAGGTGGAGCTCCACCAACATACAGCTGCTCTGAATATGGCTTTTTTTGTGGCTCACCTTTGTCAAAATCACAAACGGACGACTTTCGGACACAATTAAGACAGAAACGGGTCTTCTTGGTAGCGATGTTACTTTCCATGGTGAAGTCCTTCGGTTTAAAGGTAACACTCTATTGTTGATGTTTTTTTAACACACTGTTTTTGGCGCTGTTGCTTCCTGGTTTATTCTATTTCCAGATCAAAAGCCACTGCCGCGGAGTGGGGAGCATGCACAGACGAGAAACCCGATAATAATCCGGAAATGCTGTCTACATGGATGAATAATTGGATAATTATCTATTCTATTTTTATTTTATTTTTTTTTCACAAAAAGTTTGAGAAGCAGACTTTTGTCGGAGCCTTGCACTGGGCCTTTACGGAGATGGGAACCAAGCTGCTGGAGGTGTTTCACGACGGCTCTTTTTAGCCGCACAACATCCTCTTCCATTTTGTTAGGGTCTAAAAATATGTCCACATACATTTTTTTAGTCGAGCGTCTCTTGACAATTATTAGCCTTTTGATTGGTTTGGAGGAGGTGATCTCCTTTTCCCCACATGTATTGGAGTTTATGGGTGAATGTGCTTCCGGGCACAAGGACACAATACAAACAGGCGAGTGCTGCAATACCACGCTTGGCCGCTAAACCCATGGTGGCATACGACGAGAGCACCTGTCCTGGGGACCTGTCTGTCAACAGTTATTTTTAATAATATATGTATATATAATCTGACACGATGAACACATGTTATGTAATACGCCACAGACTGTATGGACACCCCACTTCCCGCATTTCCGAGTTCTGCCTTCCACCTTCTGTGAACAATACTTCATCAATTGACATTTAAGTAATTGATATTTGATTTGTGAATCAATTCTAAATCTTCCACTTCAGCATCCCGATGCATCTAAGAATCAGTTTTTTCCCCCCACCCCTATACATTAAACAGTATAAATAAATTGTGTAAGGTTAGGTTACATATTGATGGATCCCTAATAAAGAATATTCACAATTGTACATGCATATAAAACTAGCGATCAACTACATCAGAAAAAAATAAAACAAATCAAATAACAGAATAAATGTGAACAAAAAACAACAAAAATAAAATGGATAAATAAAATTAAAAATTCCTGCCTCACTCTTCCACCAGTCCCTGAAACCCTCTTCCAGAACTTTGCAACCCTTGGACACTCCCACACCATAGGAAAAGTACCCAATGAATTCTGACTGCATAATGTGCAGTTTGGTGATGGTAGTGCTTTCGTTTTATGCAGTACAGTATATGGGGAGTGAAATACACTCTGTGAATAAAATTAAATGAACGAAACAAAACAAACCCCTTTATAGCCCTGGGAGGCCAGGATATCAAGGTACAACACTGCAGTTATGTATATTGCATCCGTTCAGTGCTGAAGTTATAAATAAATCTGTTAAGATGTGACATGGGCTGCACATAAAGCATACTGCTGTAATATCGTATATGTGGCACAAAGCAAATAGATGACATCAAGGCCTGGGTTATGAGGAAGAGTTTTTATGATTTCACTGGAATGCATTTTTTTTACTTTTGCTGTAAATACTCTGGTGACAAGAGTGGCCACGGGCAGATGAGCTTCTGTAAAATAGCAGAATACCATTAATTTTATTCTTTCTTTAAGAAAAGTGGGAATGTTTTATGAAGCCAACTTGACTCATTGTTATTTCCGTGGTCCATAGCTTAGCATTGAAATGTGGGTGCAGCAGGATCCCATTACAATGGGTGCAGCACAGACCTGTACACTAACAAACCATAGATCACAGGCTTCCCAGACATGTAAGCCAATGTTCTGCTGTCCTCCGCTTTCTTCCTGGTCTCATGAGGTTTTTGCTTAATTTCTGTCATATCACAGACCATAGGAGATGTCTCTTTGTGTCAAGCCTTGAAGGAATATTAGAAAAATGTACTGATGTCTGCGTGTCAGGTATGGAGCTGGAGCCAGGAAGGGATTAGCTTATCGTATCTTACGGAGCATAAAGACTTGAAGCAGTGGTAAACAGCTAGCCTAACTCTGTCCAAAGTGACAAAGGACATCTACCAAAAACACTAAAGCTTATTAATGAACACCTATCCTGGTCACGAATCTTTGCACAAGAAGAAATGTAATTTAAGGGAGAGTTATATGGCGGAAAAAAATGAATTGAGAGTGGAGTCAGTATATAAATTTGTCAAAATATAAATACAAGAGTTATTAGTGAATATACAAATGCTATATACCGTTTATATTTCATAACGGAACAGTTAGCATCATTTGGGCTTCGCACAGGCAGATTTTTTCAGCTGCAACTTCACTAAAACAAATCGTCGTCACATCATGGTGTTGATGCGTTTCTATCAGTTTCTATCCCTTTCGTAACTCCAGTCACACACTTTGCTGCATAATTTGTGTAGTTACTGGCATACAATTTTTTTTTTCTCATATCTCTATCATGTAAAGATGATCATGGATCATAGAAATATATATATTGTTAGCAACTAGCTAGTTGCTACAATGCTTCTAAAATGCTACAAATCTATACTCTATACTCACTTGAACGCTAACTGCCTTGGCAACCGTCTTCCAAGCTAGCTATCTTCTATTAACATCCCTGTAGTCTTCAATGTTTCACAATTTTGACAAGTGTACACGGGAGAATATATCGGAGGCATGTTCGCGAGTCTGCCTTCCACCTGCTACCAAAATTTGAGTCAACTTTCAGAAAGTGTGCAGAGCAGTTTGGCTGCTGTTGTCTTTGGGAATTAGTTGAAGCGCTCTGCTCCGCTGTTAGGGAAGCTGCCTGTGAAAAACTAGTGAAAGACTTATGGAGAATTATACCGCAAAAGAAGAGAAGAAAGGGGAATAAATGTAATGAAATGTAATGTAACCCCAAACCAAAAAGAAGCCAACCCACCCTAAACTAAACACACCACCTAAACCAAAAATAGGATGCTAAGGATGCATCCTGGGGAGCCTTAATTATACTGTTAGCAAAAATCATGAAATAGCATTATACTCTATTTTGTTCTCATCTCAAATATTTGATGAAAAGTTGCCAGAAAGCATCAAAATAGGTTCACCTGATTCTTTTTGATAAATATAAGCCTCGCCACCGCATAATATCATAAGATTATCAAGCTGCATTTTAACATTATGAACCTTTACCAGGGTTTTTTTTCTGGCAAAAATTTGGGCTGAGGTGTGCAGGGGAGCGAAAATTTAGCGTTTTGCACAAGAGCTGAAGCGTGCACACGTGCAGTAAGTGTCCAGCCACTGAATGCTGAACAAACTTTATGTGCACAAAACCACTTTCACCAGATTATTAATATTTCCACCCTTATTATTTGTGAGCAGTAAATGTGCCAGGGCTGACGGCAAAACCCGTAAGTTTAGCATAGAAGAGAGCAACCCTACGTCACTGTAAAAGGCCGCACCCCCGCCTGTGAAAACAAAGGAGAGACCTCAGTGTTCTATGGAAACTAATATAAGAAACAGGAGTTAGTACTCAGTTTATAAAAATAAATTCGATCACATTTGAGGAAATACAAGTTATATTTCCATATTTATTGATAGAAAGATGCAGTATGTGTGTGTGTGTGTGTCAGAGAGAGAAAGATCATTTAACCTCAGGTGGACAAAGCCTCGGCTGTTTGTTTTCTTTCACTGAGCTTAACTAAAACCACAGGATATTAAGGACAGAGTAAGGGATGGTTGTCATAGTTCTGCATTACCTGCTGATTCAATGAGGTAGAATAAATGTGTGGGGATGTCACCTCTGGACACTGAGTGAGCTCCTTTACCCACTTCTCCTCAAACATGGACAAACATTCTCTAACTCTTTGATTTTATCCATGTAATGCAGATCTTCGCTCTGCTACAACCTAATATATCTGTCTGCCTGACCAACATTGGCCATTGCAGGTGATTTTCTGTCCAAATAATGTAAAATAGGCAAAATCAAGACAGATTATGACAGGGTTTGTATTTACCGCCATTCAAAACCAGCAGTTTAGGGGGCATGGCCTTTTATGTTACTCTCTTCTATTGCACTGGTTCACATAATCCAAACGGGATTATGTCAGAAAATAACATCTGTGACTCAAGTTTATGAAACTTACACATTTTGTACAGTCAGTCTTCACATACGGGCAGGGCCGCTGGAAGTGATTTTGAACAGGGGGTGCTGTGAAAAAACTGTTAGTTTGTTTTTTCTTGATAAAAAACCTATGAGCCTATAGGCCCATTTAAAGTATACAGTATTTTAAAAATAATTAGATTGAGATAGACTACTTTATTGTCCGGCGTGAACAAACTTTCACACGTTTCTAAAAATCTGCCTTACCCTAAAAAATGGTATATGGGATTAGGGCATTATATTTACATATGTGTAGCTTTAACAGCATGTCTGTCTGTCTGGCTGTCTGTCTGCCCTCCAGCAGGAGGATCTTGTGAGGCTTCTTCTGCTAGTGATGCCTGACCGTACACAGAGCTTTCTACACTGAAATCCCTCCTGATTTGGCTTCAGTAACTTGATATGTGGCTGCTCATGTTGGCGTGATTTACTCCAGGCCCCCAGCTGATACTCTCCACATTATTTGTCAACACAGCAGAGCGTTACTTATTAACGATTTCTTCATGCTTTATTAACCTTACTGTCATAACATCATCAGGACTGTGCAGGGAGCTCACTCGTCCTCACTAACCACTGGTGAAAAATGACGCTTTTAAGCTTAAAGTTTATTTCTCATATTTACTTAATGTTGCTGACACGATGTGACACGCCACAGTTATACAGAACCTGAAGGATCTTAGATCAAACTTTAAAGGAAGGAGCTGTTTGCCAACAGCCTGCCTGATGTGTGCCAGCCGTCTTAGAGGAGACTGTGTTACATAAGAAATGTGTTTGCATCCATCAGACAGGCAGGGCATCGGATTTGGCCGGCTCACTCATCACTTTCCTGTTGATGTCCATTTACAGAGCTTCATGCCGGAAGATTTCAGCAATTTAAAGTTTTCACCACCTCACCAGTCAGTGCTGTTATGCCAAATGAGCCCGGTGCCTGCCAAGAGGAACACAGCTACCCCTGCCACTTCTTATCAGTAGGCGCTCCCGTCAACCCCTGAACAGCTTGGTTATTTTAGGGCAGGCCTCTCTTCCTGTGCCCCCCCCCCCCCCCCCAGCGTCTCCTGCAGGGCTGCTGTCATCATTATGGATGTCACTCGCTGCAGGAGGACACAACCATGCTTGCCATGGCCTGGAAGTCCTCTGTAGAGGGAACAGTGCCAGGGCCAGGGCCTGAAACACCTCCTTAAAAGTCTGTTGTTGCTTTACAGCAGCTCTGCAAAGTAAGTCTGTCCTTTGAGACTTTTCTAATAGACTCACCCCTCTCTTTAATCCACTCCAAAGTATAGTCAGTTTATAAAGATATCCTCAAAAGCACGTTTGTTACTTTTACGGCTAGAATCTTCTTCATCTGCAGTTTCATGATTCAAAATCTGGATACAGTACGACAGAACAGATGTGATTTCTTCTCAATGTATGCTTTTACACATGGGCAAAATAGATAATCTCACCATCACCTGAGTGTGGCATGATGTTTCACCATCTCAGCTTAGATGATCAAAGACAAGAAAAACAAGCTAATTGGCACTCCCTGGAGACTCTGAGCTGGAGGATAGATCCAGCCTGTCTCAAAACAGTAAAAATATTCTCTTTGAAATGATGCACTCCTAAAGTTTGCAGTGCTGTACAGTATGTCATTTAAACAGGCAATTTAAAAATGAAACCAGATAGAAGATTCTGTAATACTCTCTGAACTCCCTCTAAATTTTCACTAAACCGGCAAAACACACCAGCATTACACAATCAAAGTTGCACTCAGCAACATTTCTGTACATAAAAATACAGCTGTCTTGTTAGCTGAAATCACAAAGTGAAGCTGCACTATGAAGAATGTCCTGCCTCCCATGGGTTCTTCCTGTGCGCCCAAATGAAACCTTGTGTTCGTTATAGACACTCATCGGCCAACAGGAGCTGCTGAATCAAACTAATAGGACCATGCTGGTGCCTCTGCATGTTTTCCCTAACTATACCTTTTATACTTTACATTTGTGCCAACTAGTTTCCAAACTACTGTTCCAATTCCAACTTTTTAACAAAGTTAATGTACAAACTCTTGACAGTCGCTTGATTTACGGTGTACACAAGGCTGGATTAAGAATTCAGAGGCCCATGGGCCAGACTCTTGGAGGCCCTCACACACACACAGACACACACACAGACACACACACACACACACACACACACACACACACACACACGCACACACTCTCTCACACACAAACAGACTTGTATGTGCACCAACACAACAGACAACTAGTTTACTAGTGCACATGTGTGGATGTAGTTGTTGTTGGAAACTCCTGTACTTGCACAGGATTCACCTTGACTGATTAATTCAACACAAGACTCTCAGCAAATGCAGTGTAAGTGATTATTATCAAAACAGTCTACACTGAACAGGTGACTGTCATCGTCTCAGTCGAGGCACCCTGCTGTGGATGAGCTGGTGGAGTGGAGGCACCTCTTTCCATGTTTTTCCTTTTAGACAAGCTAACAATCTTAACAGCAATAAGTGTCTAGATTCAAATTTCGCGGTCAACTGTCTATTTTTTTCTTTTTCTTTTTATCTGTCATCTGTCATCTATGTGTTTACGTGTGTATCAGTGGTGATTGCTCTAAGACTGCAAGGGAAGCTCAGCTTCCCCTAAAATGTCACCCAAAAAAAGTGGTATTCACATGTACTGCTGTGTGTACATTTCATTGACTAAATACACGCTAGAAAGCCTCTAGTTAATCTTTAATCTTTTGTTCAGAATCAGCTACTTATCACAGGTAACCGGAGCAACTTCCTTCTCATTCATCCCCACAGCTCCACAGCGCTTTACACAGTCGGACGCTCAGCTTCTAATGATTTCAATGGGGAAGTGTAGAGCGGGTTGTTCCACTGCAGCCAAACTAGACGCTCATTGGATAAATGCTGGGCTTTGTCCCGCCCATCGGACGCTCAGTGTCTCTGGGGGTCTATGGGACAGATTGTTCTAATCTTAATTTAAAAACATTAAATTCATGCCTTCATTTCTTGTATTTTTTCTCCCTGTGAGTATCAAGTATTTTCCTTGGTATCGGTATCAACTTTAAAATTCTAGTATCGTGACAACCCTAGTGTCGGATACACATGAGCATGAAGCTGACACGACATCTATGGTCAAGTCACCAGGTTAGCTTTATTTTCATACATTTATTTATGTTTAAAGCACAAAGTGCTCATATCGTGCATGAAATTCCCAATATAAATAACTCCTGGAGTTTACGAGGTTAATACTCACATTATTCAGTTACCTGTCTTGAAGAATTGCCAGTATGAGCAGTGAAATGTATCCTACAGGTGTACACAGGCAGGACAACATGTCCTGCCACCCCTGACTTGTTGAACCCCAGTTAATAACACGCTAAAGAAGCACTTTAACACACCACTAATTTATCTTCTGTGTGAGCAAAGCAGGGAAACACAAACGGCTCTACTGGCTTCTTAGTTCTAATGAGCCTAAATTGGTCTAAATGTCAGGGAACAAGAGCAGCGGCTGCAGCCTGGCAGGCCCCTGTCATACTGGTAATAGTTGACTGCCACATACAGTCTGCAACAGAAGCTGGGCAATTACGTGGGCAGACAAACTCCCTTATCTCTAATGAACACTCACAGTTGCTTTAAAAGCTTTCACATCTGTCCGGGTAAGGAGGGGGCTGGTCTCATCTTACCATCATGCAGTCTCCTCTGAAGTGCTTCAGGAATTTGTCTTTTTTTAGAGAACGTAGGGGGTGGGGGAGAGTTTTTAAAGGTGGAAAACAAACTTTGATCGCCTAGCTGTAATTATGGGCTTTTAGTCGAATAATCTTGGATTGTTTAAATTGGCCCTTTGACAGCCCAGCTCTCGCACTAAGATGAACCTGTGTCTGTTAGGGCATACTCACACTGTCCTCCCGGGGCGCGACCCGGACTTAAGGGTACTTGTCCCCCCTCCCTCTCCCCCCCGCGCCCCAGCCCCGTTTGTACTCACACTGCCAGGGCCGGCCAATGCTTCTTGCTGTCAATACGCCATCACGCCGTAACACGTCACACGCATTGATCGCGTGTGTGTGGCTTTGTTTACAAATCTTTCCATAGACCTCTGAGTTTTTGTGCGTCTTGTCGACTGTTTTTGAATATTTTCATCCGACCAAATCTGCAGTAAACACTCCACCTCCGCACCACACCAACGTGAACCTTTCACCGCCATTGTTGTTGTTGTTAAATGTCCGCGCATGGTCCGTCCTTCTATTTACATGTCCGAAACAGGCGGACATAGCGATACTGCCGTAGGGCTCGTGCTCATACACGTGCGCACGCTCGTGCTCGTACATGTGCAAACGGCTCCGCTAAAGTCCATCTCTTTCAAGCGGGCCGTGGACGGTCCGCTGGCCGCAGTTGAGCGCGGAGCGGGTGCACTCACACTGCTTAAAGGTACTAGGCTTTAGCTGAAAAACCGGTTTTGGCCGCGGCCAAAAGGACAGTGTGAGTAGGCTCTTACTCACACAGACCATGTGGATAGTTTGGGATAGTTTTTGTTACATCTGCAAACAAAAACATCAACTTTTCGGACACTTGGGGACAGAGCAACAAGCTGTCAACACAACACTGTCATATTATCAGACCCTGAGAAACATTAGCAGGAGTGTTTCACCCTACGAGCACCAGTCTGTTTTGGTCTCCAACACCTCCTGAGGGAAATATGTGTCTCTTTAGCTGCTAAATGCTCCACTATGGCTCCGTTCACATTGCAGTTCCAAGTGACCTGAATCTGATTTTTCCCCTTATATGTGACATATATCTGATTTGACAGTGTGAACAGCACAAGTCACATTGAATCTGACATTTTCTGACATCTAAATGAGGCCACTTTGAAATGTGCTACTGAATCTGATATAAGATTTGTTTGAATGTGACCGCAATCTGAACGGCCAGGTCGCATTTAATGGGACTTTGACATCATTCTGAACTGCGCTGCACTGTTTTGTAAATTAATGACAAATAAAGTTGATTGAAATATAAAAGTGTGCCACAGGCGGGATAAATACTCCTCTGTACAGACATTTAATGATGGCTCTATTGCTCCGCACAGAGCCATCATTAAAATATGAATTTCCTTTCTCCTCTCCCTCCTTCCTCTTATCACCCGCTCACAAATTTGTCAGCTGCCGCCACACACTGATTTTAGCATTAAGCCACTTCTGTAAACACTGCTGTGGCGTGATGTCATCAATGATCAACTGCTCACGCGGTCCACTTCAGGAGTGTGAGCTCAGCAATCTGTAGACAGGCCACATTTAAAGATGTAATTTGAACAGACAAACAAAAAATCAGATTTGAGCAATAAATCAGAATTGTGCATAAAGACCTGCAGTGTGAATGGAGCCTTAGTTCACCAGCTAGTTTCTAACTGTGTGTGTCTGCTGGTTGCTGCTGAGCCCATAAAGTACCGTGGGTCAGAGACAGAGAGACAGACACAAAGAAATGATGAATGCCACCTCTGCGTTAATGAACGTACACTCACACTGAGTTGTAAATTAGCATAATTAACTTCCTGATAATATTATATAAGGCCTCATTTCCTGCCTCATATGTCCGGAAGTGATCATTAATGAAAATGGCACCATAGGGCAAAAAAAGAAGTTAATATGCTCAGAGATTTTTTTATTTTAGACTTTTAACAGCATCAGCATGGAATAAGCTAAAACCAAGGAATGGGAAAATGAGTCCAGTTAATGGTGTGTCAGCTGAGGGCTGCACTGTTACTAATATAAAAAAAAGTTCTGGCCTAAAAAAAAAGTCTCGCCACAGCAAGGTGATACATAACGGCAACGGAAGGAGTCAAGGGGAAGTCTCTATCACAGAGATGGCATTGCAACGCAGGGTGTTTCCCAGGCTATATGAATGCATTTAGAATTACTTTATAATTCAAATTGCAGAGTCAAACAGGATCGTATCAACATAATTATCAAGTGGAATTTATATAGGATTTCTATCTCAAAATAGTTTCAAAGTATTGAAATATTTTGGTGCTCTGTATATAGTTTGGATCAAACTCAGCATCGATTCGAAGCCTTTTTGCCTCAATGATTTTGAATGTTTCAGTAAATCAAGTTACCTGAGGAATCAGCCCTAGATAACAGCAGACTAACTGCACATAACTCCTACCACAGGTCTGGACCACCCGGAAATTGTGTTTGTGCCTCAGAGGAAATTCGAAATACAAGAAAACTGTTGTTCTCCTAAATCACTTGTACACGCCACTTATTGGGTTTGTACGAGTGGTTCTCGCATGAAGCTCAATCCCAGCCCAATCAGCTCAAAGATGCTCAAAGGCTCTGAAGGCATCTGCACAGATGCAGAGGTGAAACTTCTCTGTGATTTTATAACTATGAGCATCACACATAGCCATTTGATCCATTGTAATGAAAAGTTGGATTCGTGCAGCTTTAAAATCAGGCAACATGAAACCAAAACTATAGACCAAATTCAACTCAAGATGAAAATGAGTGAGACAAGTGAGAAATATGTTCTCTCTTATGTGGGTAAACTGACCCTTTAAAGAACAAGCCTGTAATTAACACATGTTCACAGTTTAATCAGGCTGCCAGTCTTATCTGATGCATAGAAGACAAGGTATTGATTTACAACATGTCTGTGTTCATTTATTCATCCAACACATTCTTATTAAGCTTATCCTTGCATGCACAGTCACTAGTAGCAATGCTTCATTTCCCTTCAAACCGCACTCTATCAGCATACAAGACACTTATAATCTACTCAACAAACCGAGAAAAGAGAAAACACATTTGCATAACTGGACTTTGACTGGTCGTTTCTAGATTAACATGAATCAGTGTGGAGGCCTGAGTCAGCAATATTTAGAAAGTGTACAGAACGGCTAACCGGAGGATGATAACATGGAATCTCAGAGCGGGCCTATCTCTGGCACACACACACTGCCACTGCACACCGCACTGTCACCAGACGAGCTGTTGCCAGTCAGCAGAGGCGTGTGAAGACTGCGAGGAGGTGGAGAGCGGGTGGTGTTTATTCCCCGTGAAGGCGGTGCAGCCCGGGCTGCTGCTGGTGACAGGGCATCGTGGCGTGATTGACTGCAAGCCCTGTGGAAATGATCACTGGGGGCTGAGGAATAAAGCAGAATAAGCCTGGTGCTATCACATGTCACCGTCCCCTGTGCAGAGGAATACGCACGTCACCCAAGTCTGACAGACTGTCTGGGCAAATGTAGCGGTGGTTTCTGAGATAGTGAGGGATTACATTTTTCATTAAAGTTGCATGAGGCAGCCTGGAAAGCTCTGCACATCAAGAAGACACATGCGGTGTGATGTCAGTGAACTACGCACAGCATGCCCCCAGTTACACTGCCAACAGTGCACCAAAGACAGCAATAGGACAAGAGGGCAGAGGTCAGACACTGTGCAGGTGTTCTTTCAGTGAGCAGATGCTCACTTGCTGCTGTTTTAAAGATTTTCACTTTTTCAGTTTGCCACTCATGACTACCTGTAGGTGTATGAGAGGTCAGCAATTCGGTCGGATCATGGGCTGGTTTGTTTCAACGTTGCTCATTCATTGGGGAATGTTGTCCAGCCACAGCAAAAAAGCAGGTGTTCAGGTCTTCAGTGTATTTCAGACTTTCTGATTCCATTTTTTCCTCCCCTGTAATGATTCTGATACCTGAACTTGCACATCGGCCAATACAGAGTACCAATCAAATACCAGTCTCCTAAAGAAAACACAGATATTATTTGTTTTTTAACAGCTGTATACTACTAGCCCTGTATCGATGTGATATGATTGCTCATTGGTATATGGCTTGGCTCAGGTTAAACATATAGAGAATGAATACTATAGAACTTCTAATTCTATAGACCAATCTGGCAAAGTACCAGAAGCGTGCGCTTGAATGGCTCCCATTGAAGTGAACAATGTCATTAGCAGTGAACCTGTTCTACTTTCACCTGTACTTTTTATGCAGCATTACTTTTGACAACAATGTCTAGGAAGAACCTGTGCAACTCTCTGCTGCTCCAACAGCAGTGGGAAACTTTGGAGACAAAATGAATGTGAACGAGACAAACCTTTACCTCATGAAGAGTGCCCCTGTCTGAGGCCGTACGGTCTACATGGATTCAAACCTTTACCTCACGAAGAGCGCCCCTGTCTGAGGCTGTACGGTCTACATGGATTCAAACCTTTACCTCACGAAGAGTGCCCCTGTCTGAGGCCGTACGGTCTACGTGGATTCAAACCTCTACCTCATGAAGAGTGCCCCTGTCTGAGGTTGTACGGTCTACATGGATTCAAACCTTTACCTCATGAAGAGCGCCCCTGTCTGAGGCCATTCGGTCTACATGGATTCAAACCTTTACCTCATGAAGAGAGACCCTGTCTGAGGTCGTACGGTCTACATCGATTCCTTGGCGTGCAGATGTTCTCCAGAAGAGGAACAAGAATAGTAACAGAGGGGACTTTGTTCAGAATGAAGCAGGTGAACAGTGAACAGCAGCTTAAACACACCTAAAACAATTTAAGGATAGTACAATATGTTACTTAAATATTAAAATGTGTGTTTAAAGATGACCAAATTTAAAAAAAAATCATTTTTAAGATAATATAATTAAGCCACTTTTCTTTCAATAGATTCCACTTTTAAACAAAGAAAAAGGGGCTAATCACAGTGAATGAGTTTTGAAAATGTGTCTTACCGACTAATGAATGGTAACCTTAATGAAACTATTTTGAGACAGTTCAGTGAACTGACTTGACTGCAGTGTTTGATTGCAGTGCCACTTCCAACAAGGTTTTGTGGGGTAACCAATATTTTTTTAAAAATATGATTATGTGGGGCGGCTGGTGGCACGGTGGTTAGAGCAGTGGCCCCATGTAAAGAGGCTGCAGGTCCTTGAGGCAGCGGCCGCGGGTTTGACTCCGACCTGCGGCCCTTTGCTGCATGTCTCCCCCTCTCTCTCTCACCCCAGTTCCTGTCTGTCCTTTAAAATAAAGGCTTGAAAAAACTGCCAAATAATGATAATAATTTAAATATATAAATGATTATGTGCAGGTAAATTAATGATCGATCAGATGTAATTTTCTACTCTATTCTCTCTACTAATTTTTTAGGACTTTTTACGCAATTTGTCATCAGTTATTTAGAAAACATGATTTTTGTTACGGCATGTCTTTTACTTGATGCTGCAAGAACAAATATAATTTAAATTTATATGTAATTCTCATGAATCTGTTTTGGGGTTTTATTTTGAAATAGAAGTCACTATTGGTATTAGTACACACACATAGAATGTGGATGAAATATTTAATTTTTATCATTCTTTTGTGATTACACCACTTGACATTTTTAAGTCCATTTGGTCCTACCTTTTTTTTTGTATATAAATGGTACAAATCCTTTTTCAAATATACATTTTCACTAAACTCAAGGATGCTTTATGAAAAAAGTTTGTCAAAGATTTGCAAATCTCTCATGTTGCCGACCCCTTTTCGTCATTGACCCAGATACGTGAAGATTTACACCTTTTAACTTCTACAAGAAATAAAGGCTAACAAGTTATTTTTCATACTGTGCTGAAATGAAGTTCCTTGAAGGTAAGAAACTGATGCATGCAGCTAACCAGTACATTATGAGGGTGTTTAAATAAAATGTTTCTTAAAAGAAGCTAATTTGAAAGAACTCCTCTCATTTGTGTCATTGACTGGGGTCAGTTTAGCAGTATCAAACATGCTGAACGACCAAAGGCTCTTGACCTTCAATATGAATGCTCCTTGTCGTGAATGTTGTCTGAATACATACATAAGATCTTACACGTTATATACATCGTCGTGGTTGTTCAGCAGCACATGAAAGTCCTGCAAGAGCAGCATTCAGCTTTGTGGTTAACAACCGGCCATAATTTCTGCTCCATAAATGAGATTGGCGGATCTGAGTTGGCTAATATACCTGATAGGAACAGCTTGTAAAAAAGCCATTCTCCTCAGTTACAGGGCATTTTTCAAACTCCAGCAAATCTTTGCTGACTGAACTTGCAGCCTTTTAAAACAGCAGTGTGATCTCAGCCAATAAATTAGAATAACGTTGACATTAAGTATTTGTCGATGCAGCAGCCACTGGTATCTTTCCTGATTCCACCAGTGTCTGCAAATGTTCCTCACAAATCTTTTCCATTCAACATTCAAATTGAAATGGATTGTCCTTGCTCGATCCATACAATAGATGGACTGTGAGATCATGTGGGCTCCGTAAACCCAGCGACACCGCTCACCAGGCGCCACACAAGAGCAAATCAATCTTAAAGTTCAACCCTTTAACTGTTTATGGAAGCTGCCGAGTAATTGGCTGTCCTCAGTTATGAGTCTTCTCAAGTATACTTCAAGACTGATCATATTTTATTGGGCCAACTGTAAATGGCCTTCACATAGGACTGAATCATGCTTGCATTGCAGCGGACAGACACCAGGCCAGGCAGATAAAGTTGGAGGGTGCTTCCTTGATGATGGTGAGCTGGACTGGGCTTTGCTTGAAGGCTGTCACTTTTACAGCTGACCTTGCGCACAGATCCTCACAGTAATTTATGGCAAATAATGTGCTAAGGAGACCCATTTCCAAGATTCACTGTCACTTTGAACTCAACTATCACGCTGCCTCAAAAGACAATCTGCACTCCTGACAGGGTAGTCCCATAAAAAATATTGCCAGCCACCTTGGTGTCCTATCCAATTATGTGAAGAGGGAATTAATATTTTAAGAAGCTGCTAGTTTTCAACAGTTATTGCAATTTATGTTACCTGCTTCACCGGCACATTAAAACTGACTGACTGAGGCATCATTACTTTCTGTGTAGGTGCCAAGTTGGCAGTTAACCGATGAAATAGTTACTGAATATTCTAATCTTTCTCCAACCGGAATGTTACTGCCATCAACATGGAGAGCTGGAGGAACTGTATTAGAATCATGTCACAGCTCAGCTTACTGCTGCTGAAATACACAGACAACTCTCAGATCAGTTTTTGACTTTTTATGTTAGAGGTATTGTGTTTTCTAGTTGTCCATCTAGCCTTACGTACGTCATTCGTCCCATTCTTGCGAAAAGCGATATCTCAGGAACCCCTGGATGGAATATCTTCAGATTTGGCACAAATTTCCACTTGGACTCAAGGAGGAACTGATTAGATTTTGGAGGTCAAACTGTGACCTCACAAATTGCATGTTTGGCCATAGTGTCAGAATTCCTACACTATCAGAACATTTCACACAAATGTCTATATTTTTTACTATATTTATATCCAAAAGGTCAAAGGTCAGCATCATTGAGCAGGCTGTTCTCATTCACTGTTCATACATATAACTACGGGAAGTAATGCACTGTAACTCATGTCAAACCAAAAAAATTGTCTCCTTTGCAACACACATGGGCTACATTGTACAAAGTCGCATCATTTGATGCTCGTACTGTAATTTGCGAACCGAAGTACATGCCGAACGCCATTGTACAGACAAAGTATTCCAGGTAGATGAGAAGGAGAGGCCAGGATGTGCTGAGGAGCGAGTGTGATGACATTGCTGCTCTTTGAGTTTACAGCCAGGTGTTTATGACGGGGAATAGGACAGTGGCATATCCTGATGATCCAAAACGCCACAGGTGTGTGAGTTATCAAAGTAAAAATGGGATGGAAGAGCTCAGGCATCCAGAACTCTGAGTGTAACTGCTCTTTTGCATTAAAGGAGTCAATTAAGGTAGAGTGGGTTTGGTCTAAGTTAAGTGAGATTTCTTTAGTCATTAATCATTTTTATCCTTGTTTCATGCTGAAATGACTTTTTTCCAAAAAATATATGAGCATATCTCTGGTAAACACAAGGTTTCAAGTGGTGCTATTGCACGATTCCTTGTGGAAAATCATGTTTTAAAGATCTGCTGATTAGATCAAATAATCGATTAGTCATCAAAATCATTCATTTGTTAGTCGACCAAGAACTTCTATATATATGCCCTATGATGCTAGTTGTCAGGGTCATATTTGTATTTTTCGGGTCAACTACAATAGGTTTACATGCCCTGATCTTTAAAAAACACATTAAATTTCTCATATTGTCCATTGCTGCAGCACTTTCTCAGTGGCAGGCTTTGTCTGAGCTTCTGCCCCCCCCAAAAAAAAAAAACAGCCCAGTGTGCTCTGATTGGTTGCTCCCTTACCATCAGTTACCTCAGTAGCTGAAAACACTGTCTATATGGAAACTAGCTACATTAGCTGTGCAACATGCTAAGGTTAGCTTTAATAGGTTACCTTCCAAAATAACCACATAGAAGTGGCTGAACTTACAGCTTACAGTTTGAGTCCGTGTGTAGCAGCGTGACCTGAACAGGGAAATCAGGATTCTTCTATGGAGACAAATTCTGGAAATACGGAGAAATCTCTAATAGTGACTGACACCCTAGCTTTCACAGCTGAGCACAGCAAACCCAAGTACTTGGACGCTTTGGTATTATTTAATATGACTATACATCATTATAACTACATTTATAGGTCAGAAAAGACGGAAAAGCATAATACGTCTAATAGGTATAAGATGTTTTGGTGTTGGGACACCATGTTGGGAACATCAAGAGTATGCTGGATCCAATTTGGCCCATCTTCACAGGAGCAGCTGAACGACATGGCTCAGTCTGCTGTGCTGAGACCAGGGCTGAAAAAATATTGATTGGTGGATTTTCTGATGGGCTGTTCAATAGTAAGGATCCTTTTAGTCAGGGGAATGCAAGGGGCCCTGAAAACACTCGGACCAGCACAAGAGAGGGGAGCATTGTGACTGACTGCAATGGCAAAGACGGCAGTTATACAAACCATTTTCCTGGAGCCCCAGTCTGCAACTGGCTTTCTGTTACAGCTGAATCTTGCACTCAGCTGACCAACATGACTCTGTGAGAACAGGCCCATCCAAGGCTTTAGCATCATTGCACCAAGTAACCATCTACAGCTGCTGAACCAGGATTTCTCAATCGTTTTGGTCCCAATGTTAGAACTCTTGTTTTATAACAAAAGAAAGTTGTCAAGTTGTCATGTGAATTTTTTTTTACATTTTTTATTTATCCTGTTTTAAAGAGATTGGACATGGCCCCAAATAAATTACAAATAAATGCTGATGTACAGTATATAAATATATTTAACTTACACTTAGACATCCCCTGTGACTCTGTCTGCATATGAACATCCCCAGTTTTGGCTCTCACCCCAAGGTTGAGAAACTGCGTTGAGTATGGGGGCTCTGAGTACACAAAGACTCCTGAAATTGATCCTTTCCATTGCTTGAGCTGACCTCACATACAGCAGTCTGAGGTGCTCTTTGTTCCCTTTAAAGATACAATATGCAGCGTTTCACCCAGAGGATGGATTTGTATTCTTAGCATCTCCTTAACCTCACTTTGTCAACTTACCTTTGGGACACTTGACGCTCATATTTAAGAGCTGTCTACCGTAAAACTGCATCTAGCCTGAGGCTGAGAGGGATGAGGAGTCTGCAAAGACCCCTCAGGTGTTCACTAAAAAATGTATGCAGAGATCCCCTATGTTCTGTTCGCTTCACATTTAGCTTTGCTTTTCTGACATTTCTTGCTGTCTTCCATCATTCTTTTTGTTACAATAACTCCCTTACTGATAAGGAACATTAATAAACTACACCAATTTTGTTTTTGTAACTTTTGTAATTAATTGTAGGATGTCCTTTCAGCATTGTGGGATGCTCTTTTGTTAGTGAAGGTTATAGGTGATACATTTTCAATCCAGCCACAACTTTTCATATATTTTTTACTGGGGTTGGCTTACCTGGGGTGGTAAGGCATTTTTTATACTGTGGAGAATAGAATGTTCTAGAAATCCGGTCTGGGTATCGCCACTGATTCCCCCGAATCGGTTCAATTTCGATTCACAAGGAGATCCTATTTTCTTAGGGCTTTAATGCTTCGTGTCATTAAAGTTTGATCCATAATTTGAAAATAGGATTCATCTTTTTGAAAATGTCCCCAGATGACAGTCTGGAAAAATTGAGCCAATGACATTGGGGCTGAGCAGCTAAGTGAAATTTGCCCAGACCTGGTGATGTGGTCCTGAGAACTGAGTCAAGCTGTGGCCTGTGTATGACAGAAGTCACCTGCTCCATCCACAAACCACTGGACTTCCACAGACCCAAGGTGCTTGGAGAACCACTATCTCCTGGGAGCTCGTAATTCTTGTTTTGTGTTGTTTAGTTGTTGGCTCTCACTTTTGATTTAAAATTCAAATTACCCTTTGAATGTGAGAAAACTTTTTAATTTGTAGATCTGTGTGAATTTAAAACAGGTGTCCTAAATGTAGTAAAAAATCTCACTTAACCTGATTGAGAATGTAATAAAACCCAATAATGTTATAACTTCTTCAATAATGTAATAAAATGTTCTGATAGGCATTATTACATTTTCAGGAAATGATAACATTGTTGCTACACTCCATTGAATGTTGTGTCCTCTTCTCAGTAAACCCCACTATTGTTGCTCTCTCTTAAGATGGAGCTTAGCCTCGTGCTTCTGGTTTACACACTGGAGTGCTGCTTTGATGAGTGCACGGTTAAAGGGACACACATTTCCACGACCTCACTTATATGACTGCTTACCTTCTGGAAAAAGGGCTGCAGAGAATCGGAACCAAAATCCATCTATTTAGCACCTCATGATTCAACAAGTAGATCCAACTACGCAGTCTGATTGGTCAACTAGACACTCAGGACATACTCAAATCAGCATGACAGCACACCCTGTTCATCACTCAAAATATTACTCCGCCATGACGCTCCTGTTCTGTAGGAGCATTACACTAACGTGCACATTTATAAGCTCAAATGTAGAATAATTTAAATAACGCAAATAAATATGTATAGGACTAGGCACACTGGAAGCCAACATTAAATAAAGTAAATCAGATATTTTTTTATTTTGTTTCAAACTATGAAATATGTTATGAGCCAGAAAATTATTAAATAATTCTCAATTTGTAAAAGGACAGGGGGATATTTCTGAAACATTTTTATTCATGAAAAATCATGACAATAAATCAGGAACCACAGTGTAGGAACTTGAAGTTAACCATTGTATTTAAAGATTTAACATATTTATAAAGTGATTGGTTAGTCTTATTTTTTACAATGCTCTTTGTTATCTTAATTGAACATGCTAAAAAATAATAATACAAACTAAATAAAGCAAATGAGCAGCAAAAAGGAAAGCAAAAAAAGAAAAACAAGCAAATGGGATCCTTAGAATTCTAAGCAATAAATGCATTACTCAAATATATGTAGTTCATGTGCAAAGGGATAGGAAGAAGGTAAAAACCTTTCAGGTCCCACCCCCTCTTATTTTTTATAATTTTTAATCATAAACAAAGTAAAGATTCGGTTTGATTCAGTCTTACAAATCACAGCCATCAGAGCAAAGTGACGTATATCTATTCGACTTTGACGGCACATCACTGTCGTCATCGGTTACGCCCGCCTATAACAGATAGTACAATTTGATTGGTGAGTTGGGATTTTCTGACATAGTTGATGAGCTCCAACGGCAGCAGCAGATCAAATTGAAATTGTTTAGATCAACAAATCGATAAGTCTGGATTTCCATGGAGGACGCAGCTGCTTTGTCAGAGGCCACAGTGTTCAGTGATGGTCATGTTGCAGTAACAAAAGTCTGAGTTCAGCTCTCTTTCCTCACCTCTTCTGTCAAGGCTTCATTCTCATGCAGAGCAATCATTGTGAATGGAGCTAAATTACCCAGAATCCCACTGTGTGACCATATGCTTCACCCATTTTGTCAGAGGCTCATGTTGAGGAGCAGTCTGCTGCTAACTGTTTGGGATCAAAGGCAAAAGTCCTGCAGATAAAAGTCGATTAGTGAAAAGAAAGAGACAGACGATAACTGAGCTTTGTTTTGTCAGAGGCCAAGATTTTGCATAAAGTGGAGAAAATGGTGTGAAGTGATTCTATTTCTTATCCTCCTTCTACTTCAAAGTTAGATTTTTCTCCTTTCTGATTCACATCAAAGTAATTATTAACATCACTGAAACAAATCTTGGCTGAAATCTCAAAGCTTGACAGAGCATCCCTGCATCCCCATGGCGCTCTGACTGCACTAGCTCTCTATGAAGTGCTAATCAGCTACTACCAATTTGAAAAATGAACTCGACAACAGATGCGTGTGTTTCTCCTAGAAATTAAATGCCTGAACAACAGCCAGAAATGTCCCTTTTCACCTCTGGACAATAAAGTATCTGCTTTGCCAAGTACTCTTTGACATTGGTCCAGATGACCAAGTCTATCAAATGGTGTTCAAGGACTGCCATGACCACTGGCAAAGCTGGCCAAGAAAGCACTCGCATTTTCTAATCTGCCACGGGTCTTTGTGCCTATGAATATAAAGGGCTTGCCCTTCAACTTAGATGTCCTCTTCTTTTTTCTACTGCTTGAATGAGCAGAACATGGCAGTGTCAGAAGCACAGAAGCAGGGGTGGATAAATGCTTCTAACAGACCTGCTACTGTTTCAAATCATCTGTTTGTGCTTTGATGTAAAATGAATACACCAGCGGTAGTCTCTTTGTCAGTGGAGAGTGTATCATGCATGTACTTACAAGCTGTGACACAAGCTGACCTGATCAAGGATATAATCAATAATTGTAGTTTTGTTTCTTGTTTTGGTGTTTTGGGTGAGATATAACACAGTGTTGGCCAGATGAAAGCTTGTTTATGAAATCCCATCTTATATGTCTCTGTCTCCATATGAAAAGCTTGAACGTCGGTTCGAGTAATCCCCCCAGAGCACGATTAAAAGAAGAAATATTCAACAACCTGTATTCGGAGTTTGTCAGGGCCTCCGCCTCGCCCTGAAAGCAGAGAGAAAAATGATCGATTGTATTATGCAGCGGACCTTTGTCTTTCTAGCTCCTAGAAATGAAGATAGGCAATCATCCGTCAGACCAGCGCCAGCGACTGCTTCCTAGGGCCTGAATATGATTACATTGCTTTGACTCCATTTATCTGGATAGCTCCTATTCAGCAGTGTGGACTGGAGTGTGCTACCCCAACCCAAAAAAACTGCAGCCCAGAAAATTCCTTACAAGCTGTCCCAAATCCTCTTGATGCTATCAATCCTGCTTTCACTCATTCCACTTCATTGTCTCTTTATTTCGGCACTTTCCTGCATGGGGAAGCTTGATTGATTTGGCTTTCAAGGATGGGAGACAGGGAAGTTGGGGGGCTAGGCAAAGTGTTTGGGATCATCGTATAAACTCTGACACAGACAAATGGTCCGGGCCGGATTGGATTAATTATTTGACTTTCGGAATACGAATCGCTTCCTTTCCAACGAATGGCCTCATCGTGCCTTTCTCCTGCTTGATAATATGGTGACAAGCACATCTGTTTTCCTCTGTCCTGTATCACTTAGCTTATGCACATGAGGAGTAAACCCATAGTCTGCTTTTAAAATGACCAGCAGTACGGTCATTTTTTCCATGGTTAATAAATTACACCTTACTAGATTCATTGTATGATATATATTATATACTGGTCATGTTTACTTGTTTTATGTATATATTTGTTACTTTTTAGTTTACACTTTATTCTTGTTGTTAGGTTAAAATGTTTTGTATAGTTGCACTGTCGTTATTTGCTGCTCTGTGTGCCCTGAATTGCCCCCCGGGGACAAATAAAGTTTTTTGAATTTGAATTTGAATTTGAATGTTTCTCACTTACAATCAGATAAGAAGCTCTGTATCAACTTCATCACGTTATAGCCTACATATATTACTTAGTTTTCCATTACAACTAGGGTGATGCTATTGCACTCAATTTGTCATCCCATTTTCTGCTAAGAGGGACCCACACGTGTAAGATGATCAACACGAGCTACAATGTCAACGATATAGCAGCTAAACAGTGGATAAAGAATAGAGAGTGTTAACGTTAATGTGGTCTGGCTTACAGGATGTACAGTGGTAAGATCAAGTTGCGTGACAAACCGGATGTCAGGCCCCTTCTTTGCTTATCTGTTTTGCAAGGGCACCATTGCTGGTTATTAGCATTTTGTGGACGGGAAGTCGACACCTTTACACAGAGAAATAACTAGGCTATGACACTTTGTTAAAAAAGTCATACAGGCTGATGAGCAGGTTGTCAGAATCAGGTAAGCTAGCTTTATACGTGTTCACTTGCTTGTTAGGTAATTCTAATTATGCTCTGAATAGATTTAATGATCAGTAAGTGTCTACAGTGGAACACACTTTACAACCACAGTTGAAGGTGACAAGGTCCACATTGGCACAGGTAGGGACATTTCAGAGATAACTTTATGTTCTGATTTTTGACAGGCATCACAGTTGTGTGCAGGGGCTGATCTAGGATTACAGGAGATCTGAGGCTTAGCCGAGAGGGAGGAAGGATGTATGTATGCGCAAGTTTTTTTGTTTTTGTTTTTTTGATGCTAATACAGAAAATACATACCAACTTTATCTACACAAAGGTTTTGGATCCACAAACAGGTGTGTTGCATCCACTGAAAAAAGAAAACATTAAACAAAAAAATTGTTAAAAGTGACCATATATATATAAGCCTTATATTGAAATACAAATTATCTTGCAGTGCATGTAATCCTGATTGACATCTCATAAACTACTCTAAAGGAGCTCGGCTCAGCTCGGCAGACACAGAGATGAAAGATAATCAATATTTCAATTGCATTCATTCATTCACTCATTGACCACACTATTGTAATCATAGGATGAAAATAAATTAAATAAATTAACCCTGCGCCCTCTTTGGGCCAGCTTCCACTGATAGCCTGCACAGTATGCCGTGTTTACATCCACACCTTTAGCGGGTATTAAACGTGCAGTCGGCAACATTTGTTTGATCATAAGCACTGAAGCCGACACTATGCTCACCGACAAGCACTGGATTGGAGAGAGCGGAGGAGCTCGGTGGTAGAGGGGGAGTGGCTTGAGAGTTGGAAACATCAAAATTTGACTGAGTCAACTCCATATGCCAGACTTGCTGACTGCAGCTTTAACTAGCATCTTCCTTTTTTGTGGTTCAGTTAGCATCTTTGCTAAGCAAATGCTGAAACATGACATTCGTCATCATTTCATCCTTCTGTATCTATCTTTCTTTCTTTCTCGCTTACATTAAGACCAAGTTGTTATTGATACTGACTGATGTTGTGTATAGTCCTTCTCTCCATCTGTGTGTTAGTGAGAGATCAAGCCTGCATGTGGCGCCACGCAGCTCAGGCTTTGATGAAACCAGTGAGACACACTCATTAATAATTACGGTCCGACACACAAGGACATCTGTTTCCTGGGGCTGTATCAGCACTTACACAGTAACCTGATGCAAGAGTGCTAAAAGTGGACTGATGGTGACACTGCAGTTTTTCACACAACGAACCTCTCACTCTCTCTCTCTTTGCGCATCTGCTTTGGCCCGATGCCAGGTCATGTTATAAATTAATGCATTAGCAGTTAAGGCCTGATAAAAATGGGTTGCAGAAGAGCGAGATCCCCACAGCTGTAGAGGTGGGATAAGCGCTAGTGGACACGAAAGCTATTTGTCATTGTTAATTATTTGACTGCTATAGCCCCACAAAAGACATCCAAACTAATTAACAAACACAACTAGGAGAGCAGCAGGGGACACCGTGGACGCATTATCACAGGATTTTGTCGGGAGTTCTTGGGAAAGAGTTTGACTCCAGAAGTGAAGGACTTTATGAAGTAAACTTTTGGGTATTTTGAGAAGAGATTTGTCTGCTCATAATCCTGTTAATATCATTTTAAGAGCTATTTAATTGTATTAGAAATATACAGTAATCCAATGGAAAAAGTCAGAAAGATTAGTTTGGGTTTCTTTGTGTAAGACTTGACAAACATGTTCCAATTAACCAGCTAAAACTCTAAAGGGTCATAATTCATCTAGATGGTTCTTCTTTTAATGCAAAGCAATAGGTAGTTGTGTAAACTACATTGTCAGCATAGTTTCTCCAATGCTTAATATGATTACATGTAATAAAACCTGTATATTTTCACCAGAGGGAGCATTTTTTTTTTATAATGCAAGACCCTCATCCACAAATCAAACAATAGCTTCCATTAAATACTTTTCTAAATTAAGTGCCTTTGTGCAGCTGGAAACATGTTTGTCAAAGTAATCTTGCTAATGCTGCTCATAGTTATAGTAGCCATTTTATTTTTCTTTTGTAAAAGTAAGCACAGTGTTTTACAAGTATTATCGGGGTAAGGAGGAATTGTCTCTCAGCTTCCTCATCCATAATGCAGTTATACGACTATTCTCTCTCTTTCTGCTTCTCAACCCCTCTGTGTCTCTCTTCCGGACTCCCTCTTTCATCCATGAGCTCTGTCAGTGAAACTGAAGTTGAGCCATGGGAGAAAGAACAGAACTGGACGCTGAGACTAAAAGATAAAGAGGGCAAGTGTATCACTTAAAGGATAATGCACCTGTTTTGGACATTATCACTCTGTTGAATCACTGCTCACAAGCACAAGCCCTCCTCCAGCCAGTAGGTCAGGGTTAGGGGTTGGCGTGAAACGTGGTGCCCATCCTGGGCACAGGCACAAGGGGACTTTTTGTGTCATAAAAATACTTTTAAAAGACCTGAGTCGGTTAAGAAAGGTTATAATGATGGTTAAAATATACATTGATATTTAAAAAGAGATTCAGGGTACAGCGGAGATAGTTTGATTATTAAAGTACCCTCCCGGATCGGATATTTGCTCCGATATTGACTAATTGCTGGATTGGATATCAGATGAATGAGGCTGAACCAGCATTCATATCCAGTCATCTGTTTGCAGTGCACTTTACATGGAAGTGTTATTTATTTCTTTTTGCTGCTAATGTACACTTTGTTAATAAATAATATTAGGTACATCTATATCTGTGTTCATTTGTTACCTTTTTTTAACAAGGTAAATGTTCATTCATTCAACAGTAGGATCAGATCGGTATCAGGTATCGACGTATACGCTCAGCCCAGGTATCGTATTGGATTGGAACGGAAAAAACTTGTTCAGTGCATCTCTAGTTATGGGTTATAATCTATTCACTATATCACTTTTTAACTTCCTGGGGGTCCCGTTCTGTATTTGGAGTTAACTACTAATATTAGTGGCATTTGGTCTCAAGCAAAAAAGCGCCATGGTCAGGTTTAACCAACAAAACTACGTGGTTAGGTTTATGAAAAGATTGATGTTTGGGTTAAAATATCAAAAAAACATTTTGTAAGAAAGTAAACTTAAAAAACAACATTAACTTTTGGTTTGACATGGGGCGCAAACTTTGTTCTCCCCGATGAATTTCATGTGTGTTTTTCATTTGACAGCCCCTCTGAGTGATGGGTGATCGAGCTTACCAATAGAATAGATTATTACAGTCCCTGAGCCAACAAGGAGGCCAGACCGCCTCATAGATTGTGATAAGCAACTGACAACCCCCATTCAATTTTCTGACATCGGAAAATTCAGCTGGATAATGTCTTATTTTTTTAAGTTTTGGATGTCTTTTTTTTAAGATTGTTCTTGGGTTATAATTTTACATTATATTCGAGCAGCTGAAGAGTGAGAGGAAAGGGGTCAGAGAGAGTGGGTGACACGCGGCAAAAAATCTCAACTTGTCATAGCACTAAATAACAGGTTAGCCGAAATGTACAATGCAAGGACCCTGAAACAGAAGCAGTTAAATGGAATTCAGTCATTATAGTTTTATTATATACACATTTGCTTCTCCTTCTGTAAAATGTGTAAATGCAATCTGTTAAAAATGCCAAATACGCTAAAGAAATTACATCCACAGAAAAGAAATCAGGAGATGGTGTATAAAGGCGCCGATATCTGCAAAGGAAGCAGGGTCCAGATGGTGGATGGTAAAATGGTAAATCTTCTTGTACTTATATAGTGTCTTTCTAGTCTTCTGACCACTCAAGGTGCTGTTACACAGACATTCCTACAGAGGCAGAGGCTGCCACGCAAGGCACCAACAGGATCAGGATCTAAATGTAACTGTCACCTTTTCTTGTCTTAACTTAGCTGTCATCTTTTGTTTCTAAAAATTAATTGTCACCTACTGTTGCCTAAACTTAACCGTCATCTTTTGTTGCCTTAAATTAACTGTCACATTTTGTTGCCTAAACTTAACCGTCAACGTTTGTTGCCTTAAATTCACAGTTACCTTTTGTTGCCTAAACTTAACCGTCAACTTTTATTGCCTTAAATTAACTGTCACATTTTGTTGCCTAAACTTAACCGTCAACTTTGTTGCCATAAATTCACAGTTACCTTTTGTTGCCTAAACTTAACCGTCACCTTTTGTTGCCTTAAATTAACCGTCAACTTTTGTTGCCTTAAATTCAGTTACCTTTTGTTGCCTAAACTTAACCGTCACCTTTTGTTGCCTTAAATTAACTGTCACATTTTGTTGCCTTAAATTAACAGTTACTTTTTGTTGCCTAAACTTAACCATTCCCTTTTGGTGCATAAACTTACCGGTCGCTGTTTCACAGTGTGAAAAAGGATGTCATATTTTGTAAAATATCATACACATTGTTATGCAGGTTTTTGTAAGATATTATACGAACCCATTGATAAGAATACTTTTAGCGTTTAGCTTGATTATTGCCACCTCATTTTTGGGTCTGTATATGGTTTACGTCAAAGAGGTTGAGTAATTATATTACCGAGAAGGAAAGAGCGGCCCAGGAAGCAATACTGCATCAGAGAGAGAGAGAAAAAACGTGTTCTCTTCTTTTGACTGGCATTGTGAGCCAGCCACAGGGAATTCTGAGAGAGAGCCTCTCTCCCACCTCTGTTCTGTTTCATCAACTACAGTGTTGCTGTTAATAATTAGAGAGGAGGTGTAAGACGACGCTGATTCACCAGCAGAACAATCTGTTGCACAGAGCTGTCTCATTTTAATAATTAAAATGAATTTACTCGTGTGCGTATTTGCATAAAGTAAATGAACATTTGTTCTGCAAGACTTGGCAAACATATTCCCATCACAGCAATGTGTAAGCATGGTCATGACTGGCATAGTCTGTTGTCCTTTAGGAGTGGTAATCTCCAGACTGCAGCAGTGATCCCAGGCAGCAGCAGCGGTTCACTACCTTATGTATGACCCTATCATGTGTGATTTAAAGGATGTCCTCCCAGTGCAGTCACTCTTCCGGGATTAAACTGCTCTACAGTCCTCTGGGCACCTCAGGTGGTGGGATTTGACCCTGCAGCCCGACCTCCTTGGTTAGCCTTCAGTGTTACAATCACAATATATCCCAGACACCATCTCCAGCTCTGCCTCCTGGCACCTTTTGAGGCGAGAGGAAATGAACTGGAGCACAATATAATTCTTATTGATTGCTACGTGGTTTGACTTCAACATTGATGTAATAATATTCTCATAATCTGGAATTGCTGCACTAAATAACCCTGCATGGTATACCTTATAGCCTGATTTGTAGCAGAAAGTTGGGAAGAAGTGGCCCGCAGATTATTTATTTTGTTTCCATTAGAAGCAGAATTACTGCCCTTGTGCTTCGCAAATGGACCTGGAAGGCATATATTCTTATTCCAATCAGAGCCCTGCCAACAGTGAATTTCTCTATTATTATTTATGAGTATAGAAATTGAATGGTCAGGCTAGGTTCTTAGCTGTGTCTCATCTTTATGAACGCAAAGTGTTTATTTATGCTTCAAGTCTATTTTTACAACAAAACACACATGAACATGAACTTGATGCCCCATGAAAAGGCTGAATAATAATAATAATAATAATAATAATAATTTACATTTTGCAACCTGGGTGGAGCAGAGCGTACATGAAAGCTGTCGGTACGTGAGCGTGACGCTAACATGACGTTTGCTGTCAAGACATGAGGTTAGTATAATAAATAATAATAAATAATAAGAATAGTTTTTAATATATTATAAATAGTTTTTTTTATATGAAAAGTAAGAACAATAGGTCTTTGTGGAAATATCACAAATGTTTCTTTTTCTCTTAGTCTCTGTGTAGGTGGGCCTGTGTACATCTTAGACAAGTCAGGGCCCAGCTAAGTGTGTTGTTAGCAGTGGTATTATGAGTAAAGACCACACCAGCATTCAAACCAAGCCCCCACCACAGCCACTTCCTGGTTGATCCAATAAGGAAGTGCCAAACTGCAGTTCTCTGAGTGTCCACTAGGGGCAGGTTTCATAACAGAGCAGTTTCTCATTGACCCCCATGTTAAACAGGCCGTTTTCACAGCATCATTAAACCTGTTTAAGGCCTGGGACAAAAAAACATTCCAGTCTGTATGTTTAGGTCATATCTCCATGACAACACTGAGGGGGTTGAATTTTTTTGTACCAAGCTAGTTTTTATTTTATTGGAGGTTAAAGTTTATGAATAATTAGGGGTGTGGCCTCTTGACTGACAGCTAGCCTCTGGCCCTCACTTCTCCTAAGGGTAAACGTCAGCCAGATGGACGTATCTCCCTCCCCCCAACGTAACATAAATGTGCTTTTTTGGTAAGAGGAAATGAGGCGGAGTCAAAGTCCGACAAGATGGAGATCAAGTTGATAAAACAGACCTCGATGGTACGTCGATTTTTCATACAGTCTAATGTAAACTTACCAAAATGACATTTGCAACTAAGTTATAAACACATGAGCTTACACCAGGTCGTACAAAGACATCTCACACACGTTCACTTATATTGTGCCTGGAGGAATAATATTCCAGCCTTCAGATTAGAAAGAGAAAATAGCAGGAAAGCTTATCTTGGTTCACTTCAAAGAGTGTGGCTCCTGTGTTGTTTCTCTGGCTGCTGTCTGGGTGTAACTGTGTGAAATTGACATTACTGCTTTATGCTTATACTGTTAAAAATGTTAGATTTTGTTGGTATGAAAACAAGTCCCTCACTAGTCAGAGAGCTAATGACATTGTGTCTAATGCAAAGATAAGTGAGCTGTAGAACACAGGACATAATTTGATTTTCTCAGACACACAAACCCAACATCAAAGAACTAGTTAGTGGTGACGAAGGCCAGCGGTTGTCTCGCGTTGCAAAAAGCTGATGAAGAGTTCCGACAAGGGCCTACTGATGTCTACCATGCAACACTAAATGGGGCCCAAAAATGGGGCGATGGACGCTTTTCATTGGCACAACTTTGATGACAAACAAAACCAGAGAGCAAGAAAGAAAGAAAGCTGTCATTTTTCAGTCCCGTGAGGGGAAATTCCTTTTTCCACTCTGTTATCATATCTATTTCACACACCTACTGTAAACATACATTAATGGAGAGATGTCAGAGCAATAGCTCCGCTCTAAATGATGCTGCCTGGATTAGTCAAGCAGCCACTAATCCAAAACAGGGAGTGCAGCAGAGAGAACTCCCCATGGGTTTACAAAAGTGGGCCTAAAGCCCCAAAAGACATTGAATACTTTTTTAATTTTTGAGTCATGTTAGGACTCTAAACTAGAAAGGTGGAGGCTGGGGTGGTGGAGGTAAAGTCATAGCCTTTTTAAATGAACCACCTTGGGTTAGGACAGGTGATGGTGTGGCTTATAGAAAATAAATATGATGAACATCATTCCACCAGTCAACATCAAGTGCTGTGAGTTTCATTCACCAGAAACATGGCAAGACACAATTATCTCATATCTCAGTGATTGTTTTCAGCTAACTGTAGCTGTCAGTGTCACGTTACTTCTTCAGCTGCTTGTTTCCTGTGGAGTCAACATGGGGAAATACGGACAGCACCACTCTGTCATTGCAACCCACTTAGTGGTCGGAGAGTGTATTTTCCTTAAATCCTGTCAGCAGATTTCAAGCAGACAGCTGTCCCCTAGCATCTTCAGTTATTATGTGCAGCCCACACTTCATCCCCCCCGCTTACCACAGTGATGCATTGACATGGAGTCAGTCAAATTAAATGGGTAACATCTGCACACACTTGTAATGTTGATTCTGCAGTTATATGTCACACTCTGTTGTTTGGCTTATTTGAAGCTAATGCACCTTCCTAATTCTTGTTGTTCTGAGTTTGTACCGTCATGGTTGAATGCACTTATTGAAAGTTGCTTTGGATAATAGCATCGGTTGAATGAAATGTAACTTAATGTGATGATGTCATTGACATTTCCACTATCTAGTGTCTCAAGATCATAGTCGCAACAACAAAAAATAATTGAAAGCACTCAGGTTGCGAGGTTGGTCAGACCCGGCCCAGTAGCTACAGGAGACCTGTTGAGTCTGTTTGAGCCTGTTTGAACCCATCCCCTCCAGAAAATCACACCATAGGAAACAAGTATTAGAGGAGTTTGACTGACAGTTACAATTAGCCGTTAGCATTAGCCGTTCCTGCTAAGTAAAGATGAAAGTGATGTTAGCGATCAAGGAGAAACGTAGCCATTTTGGCGTGCGTTTGAATGGCATTTCTCTCCTTTCTCTCAGTCCATGGAGTGAATGCTTGGCCTATATTGACTCTGGTTTTTGCCCGTCTCCGCTCACTCAGCTGCTGGGACAAATAACATGTCAGAAAGTAATTGCCAAGCCTGTTAAAAAAAATGTAAATATTAATTCAGACTAAATATATATTTATTTTAGTCATTGAGTCATGTCTCAAGTCAAGTCACAAGTCTTTTAAGTTTAAATCGAGTCTTGAGTCTTTTTTGAAAGTTGCAAGCCATCAGAAGAGTGACTTGAGTCACTTCAAGTCCCAAGTCACAAAGTATCAAGTCCACATCTCTGGTACTGGCCTCCCAGCCTTTGCAATGGTAGAGCTTTGCTTCTCCTCGCTTTACAGTTAGGATACATTCAGCTCTCTGCAGATTTTCTTGTATGACACAGGAGCACCCATCATCACCTAAACCTGGAGGACACCACATACACTGGTTCTGTGAGGACAGGGATTTTCATGTGAAGGTTTTGCACAGTCACTGTTTACCTAACCCGTTTCTGAGAGTCAGTCAGTGGGTTTGTTCAGAAATGTCCATGGTGTGATGGTTTGTAATTCAAAATGACTGAAGAAGGGACATTTTTCATTCAATTTTCTGCTCTATGTACTCTTCTCCAAAGTTATTTTTTTCTGTAGAATAGGTTTAAATAGTGAATGTCTTTGCCTTGCTGTATTGTGAATATTTCTCTCTTTATTATAGAAACCGGATCTGCATGAGTTCATAAAGAATTATCCAGGTGCAAATCTCCACCTCCGACAGTCATGAGGAATAGAGGGTATGTATTGACATCTCTTAGCACAACTCTCACTCCTGCTAAGCAGCTAAAAACAAACTTTTTGAACACTTTCCCTGATATGATAGGTGCAATACAGAGAGGTACACAAACCAATATCTAAAATGTGAAGACCATTAGAATCCAGAACTTTCTGTATAATGTACCGAACAGTCTGTCAGACAAGACGTTTCATGGCAATTATGTGCTTGACACCAGGGGGAAAACATGCATTTCAACACCTCTGCCTATCAGGGGAGAATTCATCTGTTTCAATTTGTATTTAATAACAAAACACCAATTATTTAGCAGCAGCTGTCACACATAATTATCAGCATGTCAGAGCAGTTTTTAGGTGGACAATATGCAATTTTCTACATTTATTTATAAACAGTTTTTTAATCAAAATACTGAAATTTACACAGGTTTTGTGGACAATTTAAAGGGTTAAGGCCCTGATAAGACTGGGTGGACACATTGTTATAAATGGATAGTCACCAGGCCCAAGCCGACATATCCCTGCTATTTTTCTGACTTCAGACAGCTCCACATAGCCACAGAAAACATTTTACAAGTGTATGTGCAGGCCCTGGAGTGACCCTGAAGAACATCGGAACAAATTCTTTAAATTCCTTGATCCTATTTTAATGCAGGATTTGTTTAGTAAGCAAAGACAGTATAACTTCAATGGGTTCTCTTTGCCTTAAAGTGAAATTCAGGAAATGATTCAGAAAATCACCCCAGGGTCTTTTTCAGCAAATACAATCATCAAATAAGCCATCGAGACAATATTTTTGTGTTACAACTATTAACAGAGAAATCCCGGAGAGTTGCTACCAGTCGCTAAAAGCCGAATACAGCTAACACTGGTTAGCTCGGGGCAGCACAGTTAACATATTAAAACGTCTTTTTTGACCACTAATACTGCTGAAAATAACAGCAAACCTCTGCAGCAGCATGAGAAGAGTCCTTACACAAAAAACAAAGCACCAAAAACGTAGTTAGTGAACCCAGAGTTTATCAAAAGAGTGTTTTGAAGACTTATCTACTGGCCCCTGTACCAGCTCCTCTCATAGTAAAGTCGATAACAAATACAATCCAAATGGAAGGAGCCCATTGATGATTTTTTCCAGCAAAACAAGTAAATGTTGTGGTTTGTGGCAGTTTGGTGAAATATCTTTACCTCAAGTCTATCCGTAGTCAGTTGCTGCACTCTTGCATTCTTCTCCAAGCACACCTGCTTTGGGTCAGAAGCTCTTCTAGGTGTGTGTGTTTTCAGAAACATATTTTAGTTTGTCAAGCCAATATTATCTGCCGATATTGGCCTATCACAGACATATAGGTATCAGTATGACTTTAATGTTTTCTGCACCGATATATAACCTTTTTTTATAGAACATACAATGTAGAGAATTATGCATGGGGTGATTTTGAATTAATTGTGTCATATAGCTATGTATATATGAGGGGTGTACGGATCTGTTTTTAAAACGACACGATTGAAAGGCACTGACCGAGACTGAATCTAGGGGTGTACGGTATAGACGGTAGAACAGTAGGGATTTGGACTATACTGTGTAACCAGCAGAGCAGCTCCACACAATGCGTGTAGATTTACTGGCCCTTTGAGTAGAACCCTATGTGAAAAAGTGATTCCTGGCTGCAGTGGCCGATGTTGACTGCTGCCCTCTCTCGCATCCCAGCGCAACTGTCTAGGAGACTTGCTCACACGCTTCCTGTAGGCACACAGCCACAATGCTTGAAAGTTAGCCTTGTGAGACCATCCTGATCTCTGGGCTCCATTGTATTTTACTCTCAGATCAGTCTGGTAACGTGTGGTGGAGAAAATGTGGAGAAGTTTAAGCAGCGACCGAACCAATCAGCATTGGTTTTTAGGCGGATTTGAGTGAGGAAACGAGACTGTTCAGTGTAAACAACATGGAGGCGTCCACAGATGAGATGAGCAGCTATGGATCAAGCTGCTCACAAGCTCTTTTTTCTCTGGATCCTTCTGAAGAATATGAATATGGACCGGGCTCCTGAAATTGGTCCTTTGATCCGTAATTCACGTTACACAAACGGAAATATCCTTTACACACATGTTGTTTACTTTCTGAGCTTTGCCGCCACGCTGTTAGTACGTCATACGCTTCAGTGATCTGATTGGTTGATTTGGCCCGTATGTTGGTGATAGACAGATGGTTTATCCAATCAGCAACCAGTATTTTCACCCCTTCCCAAAAGATCTCCACACCAGATTTCAGATGGATATGCTGAGACAATGAGAATCATGAGAATCAATCCATCTGGAGTCAGGGTACTTGAAAGTAGCGTCTGAAAAATAACAGCCACAGACTTGTACTTTAGTACAGTAATTGTACAGTAATTCTTATGCATTCATATAGAAATCTTAAGATAGATTAATATACCGTGCTATAATAACGTTACCATCTATGCTTGAAATTATACAGTGACATACATTTTAGACCATACCATACAGCACTAAGAAAATCTAATATTTATGTACTATTTAAAGTGCGAAATACATCTATATAAAGTCTGTCATGCCTGAATTCTATTTGCAAACTGGTACTATTGATGCAGTATATTATTATTATTATTATTATTATTATTGTTATTATTATTACGTTGCAAATCGATTTTATATCGATATTTGTCCCCAGTTAAGGACAAGTTGCAGAGCATCCATTGATGAAGTTGGATCGTGGGATTTATAAATGCAGTAGATGAATCGTTACACCCCTACTATTTGTTTTATATTTTATTTTGATTTATTTAAATGTTACGCAATTGGCTGATAGTGAACATACAGTACTATTTAGCTATTTAAGTTATTATCATTTATTCTTTATTTAAATGTTCATCAATTGACTGATACAAACCATGATGTTTATTAGCTATGTATTAATTATTCTTTACTTTTTTTGTGCTTATTTAGAATCTGCTGATGTGATATAATGTTTATGTAATTTTTAACAATGCAACCTTCGCAGAGCTATATCGGTGCAAAATCCACACTATAAATTTACTATGTCTGCCTCCATATCTTAATCTGTGAATTTTTCAGTCGACAAAAAGCATCGGCCTTCAAAATCCCACATCAGTCAGGCCCTACTGCTGTGTCCATGGTCATGAATGACGGGTCAAGCTTGCCTGTAGCTTTGTTTATAGGCTTCCTAAAAACAAATTAACAAATTAGGGAAATAATGAATATTTGTATAAAAGTAAATATTCGTACTTGTGGCATATTCATCAACAGTCCTAGAAGCCTGTGAATATTCTCATTGGTCCAAGTCATCGTTATCCTCAAAGCAATTTCAGTCAAAATCAACTGGACTTAGTTATTTGTCTAGGAAGACGTTTCACCTCTTATCCAAGAGGCTTCATCAGTTCATGTACGCATCTGACCAGGCTGGGACTGGACCAGGACCAGGAACAGGACCAGGCTGGGACTGGTCCAACTAACTCATGTGGAGATCCAGGTATTTAACCTCTCAAAAGGCTGATGATGTCACTGGAACCCCTTGTGCTCCAAGTGCCAATGACCGTCGTTAGAGTGACAGTCGTTGGTGGGAAGTAGGTTTGGACTTCGTTAGTGCTCTATTGAGTCTTAACAACAGTTGTTGGAGTCACAGGAGGACATTTGTGAACAGTTGTTCTTTGAGGTTAGATTGTTGAATCTCCTGGGAAGGGAGGAAAGGGCAGCATTGTAAATTGGAGATAAGTGGTGTCTCAGACCTCCTCCTTTTTTAAATGATGGTTTCTCTACTTTTGCATAGATGGCTTCTTTTACTCCTCTTTCAATCCATCTGCCCTCTCTGTCCAGGATGTGGACATTGTTGTCATCAAAGGAGTGGGCTTTCTCCTTGAGATGTAAGTGGACAGCAGCATCGGACCAGTCCCAGCCTGGTCAGATGCGTACATGTACTGATGAAGCCTCTTGGATGAGAGGTGAATGTTTTCCTAGACAAATAACCAAGTCCAGTCGCTTTTGACTGAAATTGCTTTTTGGAGTCCTAGAAGCCTCATTGTATTGACGTGGTCAACTCAGATTAATATTCCTCTGGTTGGTACACAGAAGGTGACTGTACTTCTACCTGACCTTGGCTTTTGACTTTGCCCTGTTTACCTGTCCTGCTTAGATGGCTGAGGAGACCTGCTGCTGCCTCTCCAGGCACCTGCTGTTAGTTTAGTATCCACCTCATCTGGATGGTGGTGGAATTGAGCGTAGGTAGGCAGAGCAGTAAATCCACACCATAGGCATCCATCAATGTGCCCGTGTCGCTGCTCCCTCGCTACCTCTCTCTGCCTCTTTCCCTCCAGCTTAGCTGAGCTACATCCCTCCTTATACACATTCTGTGGCACATGATTAATCCTACCTCTCATATCTCTTCTCATGTGTCAGCACCTTCGCTGCTTTATAGGCTTATTCTGAAATGAAGTGACAATTCGGTTCTGAAATATCACCAAATTAAGACTGCTGGCATGTGTAAACAACACAAATATACACCAAAAACCATTAATCAAACGCAAGGTGATGCTTAACTCTCCTATTAAAACTTTGTTGACCCTGTAACATTGAAAGGTTGTTTTGTGTGGTTGAGCCTTTTTAGCTGATTCTACATTAGTCATCTCTTAGGTTTTCTCAGCTGACTCATTATTGATGATATTTGTGATGTTGTGTGCATCGCTTCTGGAAAACTTGTATTCATAAATCACACATGGATTTATTGTGGTGTAGGTCTCACATAAACTCGGGCATTTGGGAAACTGTAGATCTTAATAGGGCTATTTTACTGCTACGGTTGTTTATGTGCAGGAGAATATTATAAGCCTTGTAATTGAGATATCAATTGAGAATACAGTGTTTTTTTTAAAAAAGAAAAGTCTACCATTTAAAAACATCTAGGGTGTTTAACTGTTCTTGTGACTACACATTGTTTCTTTACTTGCTTAGTTCTACAAACAATTATCAGCCCTATACTCAGTATTGGTTACACTGCATTGGCTAAGTGCTTCATTCATCATAGGTTGAATATATTTATTATAGCTGTGACCTAGTTTATTTGATCTGTTTTATCCTAAAAAGTATCAATTCACTTCACCTTTACTTACAATGTGTCAGTATATATACAACAATATAGTTGAAATAAAACGATCACAGTTTATTTTTAGTATTTTAGTTATGACTTTGTGATTGTTGTGTACATTTAGTGTTATAAAAGTGAGTTGACAATCCCAGTCATTTGAGTAGTTACGCCTGTAATTGCTTTATACATGAATTGTTATAAAAAACAAATTGACATTAATCACGTTTCCGCATGCAGCAGGTATCAGCAGCTTGCTTTGAACTACTGCCTACTCTCGGCCCTGCGTAATGACAGGATCCTGGATAATTAAGCAATAGCTAATCATGTTGGGATTATATCACAGCTAAGGGGCACTGCCCAATGAAAAGTGGAGGATAAGACTGAAACAAGGATATTTTTCAGCCTAGAAAATATTGTTTGTTACATCTTCGTGTTTTAATCAGTTGACAAGTTATTTGAAGAAGTCAGCTACATAAAAAATGAACAACATTGTCTTAACTTACAAATAGTTACATTTTGAACTAATATTTCTCAGTTCACTTAGCAATAGAAAGGTCTTAAGTTATTCTTACTTGTTCATCTAGTTAGTTTCAACTCTGCATCCTTTCAAAGCTAAAGACAAGCCTGCTATCACAGCACAGTAGGCCCTCTGGATTTGGAACAAGAACAAAATTGGGTTTTACTCAAATATCAGTCATGTTACATGGTCACAACATCTGCTAATTGTATCAGCACACAGTGCTAAGCTGAAAAGTCAACATGGCTTAAGCTAATGCTAGTTTTAGCTAAAATTGATGGCAGCATTCGGTACCATTAGCTAGCTAACAGTGTCTTTAAAGCCAGCTTGAAGGTAATGTTGCTAAAAAAAAACTGCTTTCCTGAAAAAAGGGAAGAGCATTTAAAAAAAAATGTATTATAGAGACAGCCACTATCCCCATCACACCTATGCGTCCACATTATTTGCAGTTAGTTTGTTAAGTTTGCTGATTTATCTTTGAAAATGCAGATGTTACTTTGTGTTTTCATATGCCTGTTTGAGCATGGAAGTATATGAATGTAATTGTCATTATTGTGCTTTTATACATTTCTACCATCAGAGAGGCGGCTGTTATGTTTCTTCACTCCAGCTGCATTTTGCAGTGTTGAGTTGTTGTTCCCTGTGATAATTGTCATTGAAGGGTTGACAGTTTCTCAGAGCTGTCCCGTCTCTGCATTCCTTACAGTGTTATTGGGCATGTTTGTTTTGTGTACATATGATGATATATATAAATGGTTGGTGGTTAAAAGCACATGTTTAAACAAAAAGTGTTTTAAAATAAACCAATCATAAATACTGGAACTAAAATATGTTTCTATTCTGACTTAAACTTATATTCCGTAAGATTTGCATCTATTAATTGTCTGTTAAATTCCTATCCATCACAGAGTGAGTTAAAACAATGGTGATTGATCATATGACCCAGTCAAGTGGGTTGCTGACATGCAGTGACTGTCACACTGAGTATGGTCCTTGCAGGTGGAGAGGGAACATTATAGACAGCACTCCTGATCTCTACTGCTGCTGTGCTCACTGCTGAGGTGGGCTCCAAAGTCAGGCCAGATTTTGTTGAGGGAAAAACTAGCATGGCCATTTTCAAAGGAATCCCTTGACCTATCATGTCAAGATATCAGAACTAAACCAAAGTGAACCGGACTGCTTGGAGCAACTAAAGTAGGAGTTCTGCAGAAAGCCATCTTAGTTTAAAGTCACAGAACATTCTTGCAGATTTCCAGAGGAAGTGAGACACTTGAATGTAAAGGAGGAGGAGGAAAACTATCTCTGGAGCTGTGTGTGTGTGTGTGTGTGTGTGTGTGTGTGTGTGTGTGTGTGTGTGTGTGTGTGTGTGTGTGTGTGTGTGTGTGTGTGTGTGTGTGTGTGTGTGTGTGTGTGTGTGTGTGTGTGTGCGTGCCTGTTGGGGACAAGAGCTCTCTGAAAAACCTTCAGTGGCTCCTGGCCTCTGTGGCAGACTCGCCTGCATATGCATAAAGTCAAACGTTTTGAAAGAATGGAACTGATTGAAAGGAAATATGACAAGCTTTGTCGTGCAAGTGCACAACGGCCTCAAGATAATGCGCATGTTCACATAGACACACATCCACTCAGATGTTTACACGCGGCAGTGGAAGCAGCTGTTCCACTGTGTTAAAATCATTACCTGTCAGCACAAATATAGCCTGCTTCTGAAGGGACTGGAATTCAAATTTTTAGATCTGACATACTGTAGAAATCACCCACCACCCTCCTCTCACTGTCATCCATCAAACAGTTCAGGCGTTGGCGGTCTAACCATCAATATTCCTCATTTCCTTCTAGGATCATAAGGATTTAGTTGAGTCTTACTCAGGCCGCTCTGTACAGTGCGCGAAGACGCAGTAGAGAAGGATGAAGACATTTCTACAGACACAAAGGTTTTATCAGCTAGCCGCAACAGGTCGTATATGACAAATCAATAAATTCTCATACACGGATACACGGTATGTATCTGTTTGTATGAAGAGATTCTCTAAAGATTAGAGAATTAAGTTTTTCTATTACTGTCCTTTCAGATTTAACATTAATCTCATTTTCACCTCATACAAATTTTGACAGCTGTCAACAGTTTGAAAACTAATTTTTGCTGTCAGAAATGCTGCAAACCAATTAAATCTGTGCCCATTTAATGACGGACATGGGTGAGGCAACTGCATAAGTTTGTCAACCCGTTCTCATTTCAACTTGTGATGTTCGGCCAAGGGCGGTGAGGTGGTGTGGTGGTTAGCACTGTCGCCTCACAGCAAGAGGGTCCTTCTGTGTAGAGTTTGCATGTTCTCCCTGTGTCTGTGTGGGTTCGCTCTGCGTTCTCCGGCTTCCTCCCACAGTCCAAAGACATGCAGTTGTGATGACTCTAAATTGCCCGTAGGTGTGAATGTGAGTGTGAATAGTTGTCTGTCTCTGTCTTTCCTAAGGATAGGTCCACACGATCGAAAACAGCCTTTTTTTTCTCTGTTTTATTATTTCGTCCACGCGGCTCAAGAAAACGCTGTAGTACACATGCCAGGCCTGGATGTGGAGCTGTAACTGCCACAGAAATACACCAACAACAGAGAAGAAGAGACGGGGAGACACTGTGAAGAATCCAAACACCGGAGAGTTTTTCTCCAAATCTGGAGACTTCCCAAATCCTCCTCCATCCTAGAGAGAAATGTGTCACTGTTTCTGGTGTTAGTGGAGACTTTTGGGCTGCTTTGGACTCTGATGCACCAATCACTCTGTAGTTAGTGTCCTCAACGAGCAGAGGGTGCTGCTGGGAGCCCCTTCCCCGTCCCAGAGCACTCACAGAAGTGCACCTTCTCACTACATTTAGAGACTTTTCACACCTTCTTAGAAACTTTATTTATAAAAACGTAACTAGAGACCAATATAGCTCTTTATTCAGAGCACCAGGTAAAAGGGAGAAATCTGTGCTTCATTCCCATGCATGTGGCTCAGAGTCCAGTTCAGTAAACAGTCTATGTGTCCATCTCTCTCCTCTCACGCAGCAGCACTGTTGTTGTTATGTGATCCTGTGGGGTTAGAGGTCGGAGGTGGGGCCATGACGCCATTGTTTAACAAAGTATGAGGGTTCAACGTTCAGACCACAACGCCATGAGGGGCGTTTTTTCAAATCTTCACATTCTGGGACTTGGTTTAAAAAAAAAGGTTTTCAGGCCCCGATAACGCCGGCTGCGTGTGAATGGTTGGCCAAAACGATACTAAAGTTGTGTAGTTACAGGAAAACGTTTCTTTGTGTGGAAGGGCCCTAAGAGGCTCAGTTCCCACTGCAGGTCTTTATGCACAATTCCGATTTCTTGCTGAAATCAGATTTTTTGTTTGTCTGTTCACATTACATCTTTTAATGTGGCCTGTCTACAGATTGCTGTGTGAACAGCTCATGCTCCTTAAGTGACCCACATGCACAGTTGATCATTGATGACATCACCACAATGGTGTTCACGGAAGCGAACATGGCAACGGCAACCAAAATGACAAATACTAATGAGTTCTTACTCTTCCCTCTCCCTCCAATGGCTGCCTGCTTCACTGCTGTCCTCCATGTTTGTTTTGATCCTGTACCTGGCTCCTGCCTGTGGTAAACTTTTTTTTTCGTCAATCAACTTTATTTGTCATTCATTTACAAAACAGTGCAGCGCGGGTCAGAATGACGTAAAAGTCCCATTAAATGCATTCAAAAAAATCTGATACGTATGCGATTCAGTAGCACATTTAAAGGAGGCCTAATTCTGGTTGGAAAATTTCAGATTCGATGTGACTTGTGCTGTTCACACCGTCAAAATCAAATCAGATATGGGTCACATATGAGGGGAAAAATCAGATTCAGGTCACTTGGAATTGCAGTGTGAACGGAGCCTATGTGTGATAGACTGGGGTGGCCCCCGCCTCACACCCAATGTCAGCTGTGATTGGCTCCCCATTAGGGTCAAGCGGTTGAAAATGATGGATGGATGGATGGATGGATGGATGGATGACCTAAGGGATTAGGTTTAGGGATCAAAAGCCATTTTGATAAAGGTGAATGCACAACAAAGATTTTATAGTTCTGTAAACAAATAAATAATGATGATACCAAAATTGGATAAAATAAGATCTTTATTTTTCTTTAAGAAGCCCTTCATATCCCTTTTGCTGGATAATTTGGTTTTACACCTAGTGAGGATTGCTCTTGTGCAAATGTATGCACACAATTCTTTTTTTATTTCTTGCGTCAGAATTTTGGGTCAGATATGATGTGTGGCTGGATGAATACAATATGTAATTTATCGTCTTCCAATGGAATCGTATTGTGATGAAATCATATATGATACACTATTGCGTTGTCACTGCTATCATATTATCTTGTACATAAAAACTCAAATTTCTAAGAAAATCTTTTGTAAAATATCATCTGTAGATTGCAGTTTTGTTTTTACATCACACTTTTTGTGTGTGTGCATGTAAACAGTCATCTGGATCTCTATAAATTCATCTGAAAATGTTATATTAAACAACAGAAATACGTTTTTTTTTGTCGTGTTTAATTCAAACAGGAGAATACAAAAACTAGGCTGTACCATGTGGTTATTTCATATCGATTATTTATTTATGAAATGACCAGAGCATTCAAAAAGGTCAGATACATATACGATTCAGTAGCACATTTAAAAGTGGCCTTATTCTGATTGGAAAATGTCAGATTCAATGTGACTTGTGTTGTTCACACTTTCAAAAACAAATCAAATACGGGTCACATATGAGCCAAAAAATCAGGTTCAGGTTACTTGGAACTGTAGTGTGAACGGAGCCTATGTCTGATATTAACATTTGTTCGATGATCTGAAACATTTAAGTGTGACAAAAAGCAAGAACAGATGAAATCTTTAAGGGGGCAAATACTTTTTCACAGCACTGTAGCAGCTAAATCCGTCCATTTCCACTGTAATCTCGGTTATAACAACATTTAGCTAGCAAAGTAGTTCAGTGTTTATGTGTGTGGTATATTTATTCTGTTTGAGAAACTTCAGAATGTCTACAAGCTACCTTAAGCTTAAGTGTACTGGTGACTCAACAGGCAGTAGAAACCATCTCTTAGTGCTTTTCCATGCATATCAGTAACCCAAAAACGGCCTTACCCCGGTTAAGGTAATAATCGGATTATTGAAGTTCCCCTCTTATATATGAGAGGGGGTTGAATGGGAAAATGATGGAGTAACTCTTTCTCTGGTACAGTAGGTGGCGCTCTGCCAACGTACAGCTGAACTGAGTACGTTTTTTTCCTGGTTCACCTTTGTCAAAATCACAACAGACGACTTTTGGACAGAATTACAACAAAAACGGGTCTTCATGGTAGTGATGTTAGTTGGCATGGTGAAGTCCTCCCTCGGTTTAAAGGTGACGCTTTATTGTTGTTGTTTTTTTCACGTTGTTTTCGGCGCCGTTGCTTCCTGGTTTATTATATATATATATATATTTTATATTTCCGGATCAAAAGCCACCGCCGTGGAGTGGGGAGGGGGGAGTTCTGGCCCGGCACATGTGCAGACAAGAAACCCGAAAATAATCTGGGTAAACTTTTACTAAAGTAGTTATCAAGATATGTTACCTGGGGTATAAGAAATCTGATTTTACCCGCAGTACAGTGTTCACATGGTGTTTGAGAAACCAGAGTATTATAATCAGGGTTTTTAAACCGCACGTAAATGCACAGATGCATGCAGATATCTTAGTTTCAATGGGATTGAGCTAGCAGAGCAGCTTAGTGCCCAGTTCAGCACCGCTGAGCGCCAACTAGCCATCATACCATATATGATTATGTGGTGAATAAACTTGACTGATTGATTGATTGATTGATTGACAACACAGGTTATGAGGTTGGGTTGAATGCGGTGATAAGGCTAAACCAGTAGGCTACGCTCGGTTAAGCTAACAGGGCAGCAACAGGCTAAATTACATCATGACAGTAGGCTACGTAGCGCCAGGAGGGCTTATTTCTCTGTAAGAACAATGCTTTATGGATGATTTTTGTTAATAGAGACTGTTTAAATTGGAATCTGTCCATCACTGGAATATTGCTACAAACGTATTATTTGACCCATTCTAAAATGGTGTGTTTGAATATTTTTGCATACTGGGGTCCATAAACACTCTTGGAATTACATAAATTGGATCTGACTGGAAAGCTGAGACTACACAGCATGCATTTGTCTACGGTGTTCCTCAAGGCCATTTTTTCTTTAGCCACGTGGTGAAAAGATATTTCTCCCAGCAGCCCCCGAATTGAAAGCTCATCAACAGCAGCACGTGTTCAGACGAATCATTAGTCATTCATTCAGCAAGTGGTAATAACTTTAATGACACAATTACCTCTAATTCAATGCAAATGCGGAGCTTTAGACCCACGGTGCTCCATCAGCCCCAGGGCATCAAAGATGGCCGTAGTGTTGTGGCTTAAACTTTCCAGAGTAAAAGGATGAACACTTACTTTTTCATACCTCCAGGCATCGAGATATTTCACCCCAACACAACAGACGATATTGTGTAGTTGGCTTATTTATGGATTGACGCTGTTCCCTTTTAGCTTGCAGGGCAGAGCTTTGCCACGGTCTAATGAGGCAGAAGACAACTTGAAATCAATAGCTGCTCCCAGTGCAATGCAATGCGAGCAGCTCCAACAGTAATTAAATGTATTTCACCATGTAAAATAGCCGGCCGGTGAAAGGTTGGAGAGCAGGAGAGGTTTTTTTCCAGAGTTTGTCAGAATTTAGATTATGGCTTTTTTTTTTCTTTCTCCTACTTTTGCTAGCTGTGAGGTGCTTTTAGTCTGCAGGGTGGCCTTGGTAGACTTAATTCCTAAAGGCTTACATAAAGTACATTTTCTGAAGTTGATTACTTTGGCCCCAATGCCCTTGATGTAGTGTGTTTATTTTGTGATTTTCAGTGTTTACCTTGACAACCCCTAAGTGGACATGAACTGGCCTACCCACTCACCAATCTACAGATAAAAGTGTAGCAGTGATAACAGCCCTTACCATACATGTTTAAGCCTATTTTTGTATTATCATGTTTGAATTTTATATGTAACAAATTAAAATGAATGAGTATTTTCTCATTTATTAAGAACTGCAAAATATAGACTCAAAATACGTCAGATAAGATTTTCTGAAAATTTTGAGTTAGTATGTGATTGTTATTATCAATTTAGAAGATGAAGTTGTGTATCACAATATTTCGATATATGATTTTATCAGAATGTGATTCCATTGAAAGATGATAAACTAAATCATATTGACATATCGCCGGCCATAAATTTGACCATTAATTTATTAACTTACCAGAAAACATGCTATATTGCAATACACAGTACAATCCTTATCAAGATATGAAATTACCTATATCGGGATAGAAGAGCTCGCCATATCGCCCAGTCACATAACAAATAACAGTGAAACTGATTGAAAGTGCTTTGCTGTTAGTGAACCAGGACAAATCAAAACAATGAGCTTAAAGAAGTGAAATCTTTCACAAGAAACCGTCTTTTCTTTTCTTATAAACTTCATTTGGAAATAGCTAGGGTAAAGATCTACAGCAGGAAGACAGTTTCATACTTTAAACAGGGAAGTTTCAACCAACACAGGAGGAAAACTAGATATATACTGTCACTCGGGCGGACTAATCTAATATTTCTCTTTATTTCAGATTGGTTACTCATATTATTGGGGAGATGACTTATCTTCTCTAAAGCTGTATAATAAATGTCATAAATACAGTGATATAAGCCTCACAAAAGCAATATCCAAGGCTGTTGCCTCAGGCTTTGTGGCTTTTTTTATTGCTGCATATGGCTGACGGGCAAATCGGACAAGCTGCTGCTATTGGGCCATAATTGAAGTTGATATTAAAAGACGGGAGCAATGCGTAAGTCATGAGAGGAACGCAGCGGGGTCATCTCAGCCAAATGACGGGCTGGTGTAACTGCAGTCACCTTCCCTGTATACTTGATAAACTGCTTCCACCAAGGTACACAGGGAACAAAACAGATACATAAACCACTGGCCTTCACACAAGCCCTTGACTTCAGGGATTTTGCATTATAACATTGTCACCACTTAAGATGTACTCACAGGACAATAACTTGAAGGAGAAAGTAAAATGTGAAATGATATCAACCTCACGTCAAGCTTTTTGTGTGCTAAATGAAGGGTAACTGCAGCATTATTGAAACACCTGCTGGGTGTGGAACACGTTATGGGCCTCTCCCATCATTAGAAGCAACATCCATGTTTTGGCCATACTGATTTCAGCCTGTAATGTCGTCGTGATTACATCCAATAAATCAAGAAGCCTTTCATTGATCAAACGAACAGACTAAAGTTTATCTGTTGCACACTTCATATTTATATCTGTCTGGCTCCATCTACCAATCATATTGCTTCGTACAGGTGTCAGGAGGTATCATTTTTTGTTTCATCAGCATTTTCTTATCTTTATCTGGACACCTGTTGTTATTGAAATAGGTATTATATAATCGTATCTGGAATCCTGGCAGGACTTTCCCACGTGACTTTCCCACCAGAATGCCCACACATTTTACACACAAAGTCTTCTATTGTTGGGACTGGCATGGCAACAGGTCTGCAGAGCCTACACACTACGTAATCTCCAGTTAATGCAGCCACTGCACTCTGTAGGGGAATTATCTTCAACCGTGCAAGAGCATAGAGTGTGACTGAGTGAGTCAGGCATGCGGCGGGTCTCTGTCGCCAGTGGCACTCACTGCTCAAGTAATAGGCTACAACAAGTTGTAGGTTTTTCATCGTCTGCGTGAAACAGGGTCAATTTGAATATTTAAGGAATGGTTTTTTAACATTTTAATTTTTATATCCTTCTACCCAAAGCACAGTCAAATATTGCTTTAAATCAGTTCCATGAGTGGTGGGCTAATAACTTGAGGAGGTGTGGCTCTCCGGGTGCAGCAGGCTCTTGTGATCCGCGACTCAGACTGACTGTCGATCAGCTGATTCAACGTCTTTCGGATGATTTGTCATGTACCTGGATGTATCCTGCTCCGCGAGTCATGGCTCAGACTCTGAGTTACAGGACCATGCAGGAGCAGACTCAGCCACCCAGTGAGTCTCTGACTCTCTCCAGCGGGCGGCACTCGCCACTCGAGTAATAGGCCACAATAATGTTGATTTGATGATTCAAATTTGGACTTTAAACATTTGTAGTAGCCTTCTACCCAAAGCACAGTCAAATATTGCTATAAATCAGTTCTATGAGTGGTGGGCTAATAACTTGAGGACGTATGGCTCATTTCTCCCGGTGCTGCGGGCTTTTGTGATCCTCAGACTGACTGTCAATCAGCTGATTCACTATCGCAGATGTATCCGGATGTTTCCTGATCCGCAACTCAGACTGACTGTTGCTCAGTCAGCCCCCTAGTTGACGTTTGATGACACAAATGAACTTGTTTCTGCAGGTTATATAACATTTGGCAGCACATGTAAACATTTCAAGATGTTTGTGTTTGATGCAATTTCTCATTTAATTTAATATACACGATTCTTGGGTTATTTTAGGGAGCTGGGTGAAAAATCTGGGTGGCAAGTTCAAGATTCAAGATTCAAGAAGCTTTATTTATCCCGAGGGAAATTTTTGTGCAACAGTTTCAATACAAAGGTGGGAAAGGATCAGAGTGACAATAAGCTAACATAATCAAATCAAAATAAAGCTAACGTAAAATAAATCAAACAATAACTAACTGTGACAGAGTGCAACAGACATTGTGGTTAAGCGTAGGTATATAGAATATACAACAATACGAACTGTGCAGTTTAGCAGCATATTAACCGATAATTACCACAACACACACACACACACACACACTCACACACACACACACACACATGACAATAGAACTGAAAATAAGAATTGAGATACGTTGTTTCTAGCCGACGCTTTGGCGGTAAGATGTAACTGCAGGCGACCTTCTGGGACCTCATCTCCCAGAGTTCCTTTGGAAACCGAACAGTGTCGACTGTATGACGTCAGTAGATTGGCAGCTCTCGGCTGCGTGATGCGGTATGATGCCTTCACGTACTCTATACTGATAGGATGTCTGAAGAGAGAAGGGGAACAAGGTAAAAAGCTTCACTAACGGTGCGTCGCATTTCATCTTAGCACGGGAAAATATCCACAGACACTCAGATGGTATTTCTTGGCAATGCAGCAAATACAAGTGCCTTCATTAGTGGGCCAGTGATCAGTCACCATTGTTTCTACACACTCTTTGATGGACAGAAACTTAACAGACAATTAAGTAGATGAAAATCTTACAGACTACAAATTTAACCGGCCACCTTTTTGCTGTTTAAAACCAGGTAACAGTAGTTTTGGTGCCTAAACTTAACTGTCATGGTCACCTCATGCTGTTGCATTGAATTAGGTAGGGTGTCATATTTCATAAGATATCATATAAATTGTTATGCATATGTTTTTCGTGAGATGTCATACGAACCCATTGATGAGAATATGTTGACTGATGGAACGTACTAGGTCCCCATTCTCAGAGCCAAAGAAAAGAATATCTTGCACTGCATCACATGCTGCTCTGACTCTGGTGGGTGGAGCTGGTTAGCTGTAATCTGTCATTGTGGGCTACTAATGTCACTGGCATCCTACATGAGCAACACAACTCCCAAAGCACAAAATATGCACTGTACAAATGTTTTGTCTGAGAAGTTTTTTCTCTAAAAAATAATATGATCCTATTCAAGTTGTTTTTAAACAGTTTGATACATTTTTGAAACAACTTGTTTTGCTTTTAAGCACTTTTTGCAAATCAGATTAAAGATGCATTTATACTATAGTTGGTTTTAAAATGTGATTAAACTCACATTTGTAGAGTTGCAGCAGCATGTCTCAGACTGGCTGCTCTAATCAGATTTCCAGCTGTGCTTTATGTCACTAAGCAGCACTCAACGCTGACATCAAGTCCAGTGTTGGCGTGACATGACTGCATCATCAAACTCACTGATGCTGCGGCCTTTTAGTTACCTCAACTGCAGAGAGAACAAGGCCTTTTACTTGAAACAGGCTTAGAGACAGGCCTCTGGTTCTCATTTCCCCTGTTTCTAATGATAATTCATTTGATACCATGGTCTGGGTGAATATTTTAAATTGATTGGCTGTAGGGTGTACATTAAAACGTGATATAGGACCATAGACTGTATAAACAATGGACTTAGCATACCAGGGTCCGTTCTCTCACCTACAGGAGTCTCCATCTTGTCAGACTTTGACTCCACCTCATTTCCTCTTACCAAAAAAGGGCATGTATCTGACATTAGGGGGAGGGAGATATGTCCATCTGGCTGACGTATACCTCAGAGGAGAAGTGAGGGCCAGAGGCTAGCTGTTACTCAAGAGGCCACGCCCCTAATTATTCATTAACTTTAACCTTTAACCCCCTCAGTGTTTTCATGGAGATATGACCTAAACATACAGACTAGAATGTTTTTTTGTTCCAGGCCTTAAACAGGTTTAATGATGCTGTGAAAACGGCCTGTTTAACATGGGGATCAATGAGAAACTGCTCTATTATGAAACCTGTCCCTAGTGGACACTCAGAGAACTGACGTTTTTGACACTTCAGTATTAGATCAACCAGGAAGTCGCTGTGGTGGGGGCTTGTATAGGACACCTACTAAGTAGTTCCTGTTTAACAGTTTGTTGACTATACTAAATAAATGTGCTAAATGTAAATGTAAATCTAAAAATAAAAATCAGAATCTCTTTTTTCCAATTCTGTCTGTAATCCCAAAGTGCCTCTTCTTCTTCTGAACACCACAGGATGGAGAGTGTAAGAAGTAAGTTCCCCTTCCCCTCTGAACTTTACCACAGTCATCATCTCACATCCATTCGCTGTTAACTTGCTACTTTAGTCTGCATTTACTGTTTGTCAGCCGTACGCAAAGGTATTGGCTTTGAATCTTTCTAGCAAAATGTTATTCGTTAGCTTTCTGGCTCGTAGCTTGGGTTCTGTGAGTTGAACGGACCAGAAATATCTCCTGTTGCCAGGTTTTGTCTAAGGTTGATGCCTGCCAAGAATTCCTTAATCATTGTCATTATCCATTGTCCATAGATTCCTGATATAGGACACCTCGTTGGGCAATCAAAGGGAATTTTTGTAAATTTTAAACCTGGACTCTATTTCTCCAGGGCACCTGCACACCGGCAATATATGTCGACTAAAGTATAAGTTTTTACACTGACAGGCTCAACACGTGCGGTTGACATACATTGACTGTGCAGAGTTCAGTATTGCCAACTTGGGGATTCTCCCGCTAGATATAGCTAGTTTTCAGACAATCCTGACACTATTTATAAAAAACGACTATATTGACAAATCTAGAGACTTATTCAGACCATCAGGGAAAAGGGAGACATATATTATATTGTAATTTATTCCCATGCATGCTGCCCAGAGTAATCAATCTCCACAGCCTCTCTCCCTCTCTCCGCATGAGCAGTAGCTCTGCACAGGCACTCAGGGTGAGCCTGTATACCTGTTGGCGAGAGGGAGCTACATCCATGGGAGGGAGACGAGTCTATTTAACAGACATCTTCTGTGACTGAGCCAAGCCAGCCCTCTTTGAGAATTGTGTGTTATCAATGTTGCTCGGGTGTTCTGTCTGGTGGCTTTGACTGCTGTGTGATTATTTGGCTAAAAATGTCTTTATTTACCTCACTTTGATCTCTTCATCTCTCCCTCACTGCATCCAACACAACCACCAAGCTTTAAGTAAATTAAAAGTTGAATATGGAGAATGAGCAGAATACCGCCATCTAGGGTCTCAAGATCATAGTCGCAACAACAAAAAATAATTAAAAGCACTCAGGTTACCAGGTTGGTCAGACCCGGCCCAGGAGCTACAGGAGACTGGAGTCAGTTTGAGCCAGTTTTGAACCCATCCCCTCCGGCAAATCACACCATAAAAACAAGGATTAGAGGGGTTTGACTGACAGTTAGCATTAGCCTTTGGCGGTTGGCCGTTAGCCATTCCAGCTAAGTAAAGATGAAAGTAATGTTAGCGATCAAGGGGAAAAGTAGCCATTTGGGCGTGCGTTTGAATGGTGTTTCTCTCCTTTCTCTCAGTCCATGGAGTGAATGCTCGGCCTATATTGACTCTGGTTTTTGCCTGTCTCCGCTCACTCAGCTGCTGGGACAAATAACGCCCCCTTCACTGAGGCTCCGAAGCAGCTGCAGGATTGGCAAACTCCATTTCACCCAGTGCTAGCCTACAGTAGCTGCACCTAACAGCAGAAAACCCTGGCAACCAGCAACGCCAAATACTATTGGCTGCTACCATTGAAACAGACGGGGACAGAATTTCTTTTTTTAAATATTAATTCATAATAAATATATTTTTTTATGGAAAAGCAGTACTTTCATTCTGTACCCCTCAAAACGCCCCATGGGTGTATTATTATTATTTTTTTAAATATAGATTTTAATAAAGAGTCTACATATTCAACCTTTAATGTGTAATGCCATCACCAATATGCAAATAAGCGTAGGACGTCATCTTGTGACTTTTAGCGAATTTTGGAGCTAGGGCTAGCTACTGTCATTGAAAAAGACCCGTTTGATTACATCACAGCTCGGTTCAGAGGGGGCAGGCTGCAGCACTCACACTCAATACTGCCATGAGTGACTTATACAGAAATACATGGAGAAACAGGGTCCAGGTTAATACATACACAAATTCCCCTTCAACACTTACATATTTTAACAAGAAGCCTCCCTGTTTTCTGATGGTGTTCCGGGGAGCTTCACAATTTGGGTCGTGTCAAACTGAAAAGGCCTCTACACATGATACACAGTAAAAACGTTCCATTTATTTCCTATGGAGGAGGCGGCAGCGGTGCACACCGCTCAGATTTGCCCCTCTGCCCCTGCACTCAAAGTTCAAATCAGGTGAACTTTGACCTTGTTGCAGCTGACCTTTTCAAAAGCGCAACCGATGAGATTGAAGCTTTGATTCCATCTACGTTTCCTAGACAACCAGTGAGCGACATCAAGCCGGTTAGAAAGATGGAGGAAAAACGTATTATTTGTGTATCTGAGTTTCCCAAACTATTTAACGTTACATTAAAGTTGTTAAATGATCTGTGAAGAAAACGTAAACATGGAGGTTTATAAGCATCTAAGCAGGTTTGTGAATAGGCAGTTTACCAACAGTTGTTTTAATACTAACGTTGATTTAGCGGTTTACTGGGTTTCTGCGCCCAACCTCACGACAAGCCCAGCTCAGAAAGCTTCTCATGTGAAGGCCCCTTAAGATGTGTACATACTAGCAGGACTTTACAACTTTGGTAGCCAATCATGGTCCAATAAGCAACCAGTCCTGTTCACATCCGCTCAGAATGGACTTCAGTACCTTGTTTCCAGCAGGTCAATTTTTTTTTTCTCATGAAAGAGAAGGAGGAGTTGTCATTTCAACAAGAAACTAAATCACATATTACAATTCCAAGCAGAGATTTTATGTGTCTGGAGGGGATCTTTAAGGCTTTTATTTAAGAATTTATGGTAAAAAAGTTCAAAAAGCAAACAAAGTTGAGCTGAGCCGTCTCAAACCCTCTCCTGACTGGGTATAGCTGAAAGCAGCAAGCTCTCACAGTCATTTCACACTGCTTCCTTATAAACTGAAATAAATGGGATTTACATAAATCAGCCTACAGTAGCTCACAGTTGTAGTTTGCTTTGTGAACTATTTCACAGTCTGATAGTCTCTACATCACTTCAGTGGCAGAAAAATAGAACATTTTTAGAATTCAGCACAAAGGAGCATGATGTGCTGTGATCTGTATTTTTGGCAGCGGGAGACATCTGTCTTTGTCTCCTAGTTGTTTATTCAAAGTGATACTTCGGACATTAAAAACAGCCTATATGTATCTTAACCAGGTTCTGATCATACGCAAACTGCACAGAGGAGAGGAACGTCATCATTCAACATCAACATCTAACATCCATTATTCATGGCTTGCGTACTTGCAGCAGTCTTCATCCGCTTGTAACAAGGCTTTTCAATTCCGTCTCCCCCAGCTCTGACGGCAGTGCCCCCGCTCACGCACTCGCTCCATGCCTGCCATGTGAAATACTGGATTTCGCCTAGTTAATGCAGTCATATGAATTATTAATTGTAATAAGTGGAGCTTCCAGGCTCTGTGTTTTATTGCGTCCTCCTTCACTGCTCTGTGACATTACAGAAATGGCAAATGTGTCCAAGATAGACCGAGCCCATTAATAACAGAGCGGAGCTTTGTTTCCTCTGTGACTCCAGACCTCTTGCCTTCAATAACCAACGTTTGACTGTGTGGGATCTGGAGCATATTAATGGATTCCCCTGCATTATAATGTTATGAAGTGTTTATTTCAGGGCAACAGGAATGCTTTTAAGAGTATAAAGGTTATTTGCACCCAATAATGTTGGAGTGTGTGTAGCTTAACCTCTTAAGATTTTTAATTGAGACACTATTTCACCTCCATCACAGCTCCAGTGGTCTTTCATATGAAGTGCATTATTGTCTATTGTTTTTTAAGGTGGATTCTTCTCTTTATTGCAACTTAGATAAATTCTTTCTCAGAAGAAATTCTAATTAACAGGAGGCCTTCACCTCATGTCCCAGTTGACTAGAGCTCAGAGCACAGGCAAGGCAGAGCAAACTCTGATTTATTATTACTCTCTTCTACTTAATCTGTCACATACTCTTGTATGCTAAGGTCTCCTGAAACTAATATAAACCTATATATATTTCTGACTCCGCATTCCATCTCTGCTTTGCTCCACTACAACACAAATGAACGGGGAGTTTCTTACACAGATGCTGATGATCGGAAGGCTTTAAAAAAAAGGCTTCATATTTTGATATTCATTCATATCAGTTAATTGTGCATAAATTAGTCCGCCACACTGGGAGAAAAGGAAGATGGTGAGAAGAACTGGGACTGAAGCGACTTTACATGACCCTTAAAGACCCTTAAAATGATGATTTACTAATATAAGAGTTAAGTATATTGATGGTTTGCTAATATAATGATTTAACTGTTGAATCATGCTCAGTCATTATGAAGCTACACGTGTACCTGGCAACTAATGTTCCTCACTCAATCATCTTCAACCTCTTACCTCTTACCTTACCTATTTTAATATTATGCTACTGCTGATATTGGCACACTTATTGGCAAGAAAATTTCAAATTGACATGGTGTCACAAAGGTGACCTAGTAGGAAAGGGAATCTGATGAGAGCTTGTAATTTCCTTCATGAAAAGCAGAATAAAGTTCTAACCAAGCAGTCTGAAGTGTTCAGAGCTCTGTATGGTTACACTGTAGCGGCCTGATGTTTTTTCCAGATTTAATGAAGGTAAACAGCCGTGTGTAATGACAGTGCGCTCTGATGCAGCATTTCTCAGGGTCTGCAGAGTTATCAATACATCAGTCCTGCTGCCCTCAGGTGCAGATTTTATGGACTGAAGGAAAAGCGTATAAATCAGCTCTGGACAGCAGATACTGTAACAATGACCCACTGGAAGCATGTCGGGTCAAGAACAGTCACAGAAAAATTATATACAGTATATATTAACTGCAGGGATTGCCCTAAAGGCCACACATGTCGCACAGCCCGGAGGACGATACTGCAAAAACTGTACAGGGATTTATACTAAATACAACTATGAACACATGAAATACCTTCAGCGTAAGGTAGACACAGTCCAGAGAGTGATTCAGTCAGTCTGGGTCCTTTGGCAGCTGCTAAAATATGGAAGTAAATCTGTGTCATCAAATTTTGAAATTAAAAAGGCATTACATTTCTAGCACTGAATATTTATGCATTGAAATTATGTATCTGAATGTTTTGACTCTAAGTGGGAGTGTTAGTAAAGACCTTGTGTCTGAAACATTGCTAACATAAACTCCCTTAACTTAACTTTCTCAACACGATCACAACCATAATCATCATTAAAACATCAGTGGTATATCATACAGTCCTGTGCTTAGCCATTCATGTAAAGTCACATAACATATAATGAATGCCGAGTTGCAGTTTAGTTACCAATCCACGGAATGGGGGGAGGAAAGTTGCATTGCTGTGGCTCTTAGATGCCAAGTGTCTGGTCAGACAATCCTTCCTGTTGCTTGCGGTTACCGTGTGTAACCAGTAGATGACGGGAAATCAGCCGGCGCTCACATCTCTGCTGACCTGCTGTTTAGTCCCGGCATTTCTGCTCTATACAGGCCATGCCAAGGCCTGGGGACAGCTAACAGATGGTCCCAGGTGATGAGGGCAGAGGAGTTGAAGAGAAGCAAGAGTGGAGACCAAGAGATCAGGAGACAAAGGATAGGGATATAAGAGATAAGAGAGGGAAGAAAGGGCTTTTTCTCAAAGTTTATAGACCTGGTGATGTCATTAGTCATTCAATTAAATTAAATTCAGTTCAATTCAATTTTATTTATAGTGCCAAATCATAACAAAAGTTATCTCAGGACACTTTACAGAGTAGGTATAGACCACACTCTATGACTTATTTATGATTTACAAAGACCCAACAGTCATGGGTCATCTTAACCAACAGTAGCTGACAGTTTGGTCTCCTTGGGAAGTTTTCACACCTGAGTGTGAGCTGTGTGTTCCTCCTGGATCGCATGGCGGTCCTTTGTCTTTTGTTGCCCACAAAAGACCATGCGGTCATAAACAGGCTTTAGGCCCTCTTTCCAGTCCAAATTAATCCAGAAATGAGCAATCATTTGTAGAATGTCGGTTGCACCTACAATAGCATTGTTGGCTACCGACACCCAGGTATAAAAAGTATACATTGATATTTGTACTAGGATGTAAATCAGTGGCGATTGCTCTAAGACTACAAGGAAAGCTCAGCTTCCCCAAAAATGTCACAAAAATAATTTCCCCTCTGGGATTATTCAAGTATTTCTGATTCTGATTCTGAAAAAAAAAAGTGGTGAATATTCCTGTGTACATTTCATTAACTAAATACGTGCTAGAAAGCCTTCATCGTTTGTTCAGAATCAGCCCCTTATCACAGGTAAATGGAGCAACTTCCTTCTCATTCATCCCCACAGCGCCACAGCGTTTTACACAGTCGGATGCTCAGCTTCTACTGACTTCACTGGGGAAGCGTAGACTGGGTTGTTCCACTGCAGCCAAACTAGACGCTCATTGGATAAAGCTGGGCTTTGTCCCGCCCATCGCACGCTCAGTGTCTCTGGGGGTCTATGGGGCAGTGGGCTCGCCCGGACGCTCAACTTCTGCATGATGATTGGATGAGCTGTCTGAGGCAGAATCCTTTTTTGATTAACAGCTAAATGAGCGAATCAGCGATCTTGAAGAATAAGCATCCAGCGAAGCATTTTCCAAGTTTTTCATTCCGTTGTTCTTAACTGATCCGGAGACTTTACCGATCACCAGAGAATTTGTCTTTGTTAATAACGACTAGCATTGTGTTTGGAGACTCTGTTCTGTCACTCTGAGGTTTCTTTCCCCAGCGAGTAGCAGCAGCTGTGGAGCTTCTCCCGCGTGACAATCGCTCACACTCACAGGCGGTCACACTTCACAGTAGCCTGGCGCAGCAGCTCCAGCTGGGCCCAGGCCATTTAAGCAGCCTAGCTCTGCTGCCATTGAGAGGACACTGGTCAAGTCCCTGGAAAAGACGCCTAGTTGGTATGACAAGGCCACAGATCATTTTCTTAAAAAGGAACAAAGGGTAGAATTAACATATATATGAACAAACACATTTATGATGTAGGCCGGAAAAATTAGGTTCCCCTCCTTTAAAGACCAGCAGCCGCCACTGGTGTAATTAGACTTTACCATATTTTTATGGTTTGGAAGACTATAGGCAAAAGTCATACCTGCAACCTTGTCTGACATGTCAGTTCATACTCCAGTGAGGTCAGACTGAGGCTTTGGAGGGAGACAGTGAATTGGACTTGTGAAGATAAATCTGCCTAACCAGGCAGCACTCCTTGCCCTTACTGGCTGAGCAGATGATGGGCAGCTCATGGCTGCTTTCTCCACTCAGCATTAAAGTGGGATCCTGTGGAGGCATCTTAAAGAGCTTCATGGAAAGGTAGACTGAAATCGTTTTGGCAATGGCATTTTTTAAAATGTCCGTCGTATATAAGTTTATGTTGGGACCTCCTTCTATGCTCCTGCTTGTACATGTGCTATCATGCTGTGCCGAAGCACACCTCTCTCGGAGGGAAGCACGACAGACAAACTAGACTTCAGCCGTGAATCGTTCTCGGGCACAGTTTGAATGTATGTGTGCCCTTAGTCCTGTTACTTACGCTTCCATCTACATCAAAATAGAAATCAGAAAACCTTTTCAACTGTATGTCTTGCTGGCAGTCAGAGGAGAAGATAAATACCATTTCTATCTCTGGAGTCAGGATGTGATTAACCTAGCTTAGCATTAAGACAGAATGCTGATTGAATAGATATGGGACACATTTACCCAATCATGTTTTTTTTTTGTCAAATTATACCTCCCTCACTGTTAGAAGGAAATGTATGTCAGAAAAGAATTGTGATAACAGAGCTAGCAAGGTTGCAGACTCTTCTTCTGTTCTAGCGAGGTTTTTCTTATAAAGCATGATTAATAATGTGGGGGGCCTAAAACAAAAAGTAGCCTAGGGGTCCATGACCACCTTAATCCGCCACTGAGGGTAGGCCTATTTGGTGTGGTAAACTAACAGGGGTGGTCGTGTGTGTATGTTGAAGGCAATACACTCACAATTTACCATGAATAAGTTACTATTTAAACAGTTCAAAGTATTGCATAAAATTCTAAGTGACGCACATGTTTACTCAAACAGGTTTAAAGAAAAATAGATTCATTTAGAAAATAAATTAGAGATAGATATTATCAGGAAGAGCGAGTTGCTCTCTAACTAGTTGAGTGATTTAAAACCCGATTCTTAAATTCAAAAGTGTAATCCCCTGCCACTATATTTTATTTTTGGAAAAATATCTGTCACCTATGCACAATGAATCCTGGAATAGGTTGGACCTTAAAGGATCCAGTTGTTGTATCCTCCACATTCTGGAAAAGAAGACCGCTTTTCTCGGGCGCATTTGACAAAGCTTCCAAAATGGGACATATTCAACTTTTATGGAAATGTTGTCATTGTGTGTAAATTATATGGCTTTTTCTTTGCCAGCTATTAGATCGACCACTCACAAATAGAATAGTTGCAAGTCATTTTCAAACAGGGGGTGTAATGGGACCCATCCGTGCCCTGCAAGACATTCCAAGGTACCAGGTACCATACCTGTATTAATACAGATACAGGCCCATAACAGAACAGACAACATATCTATCAAGAGCTGTGTGTGCTGCCACAGTGTCCTTGAACACGACTCTGCACTGCTCCTTATTCACATTGGCTGTACATCTCTCTGGATCTGTGTTGGCTGAATGTAAATGCAATTCAAAGGAGTTGTGATCAGCCCAGGCAATCTGTGACTGACGTGAGACGATGATGTGACTTGACATACTGTGATAGAGATGGGAAAGCTCTGTTCTCGAAACTCATGAAGACAATGTTAGTCTCAGTATCAACATTATTAACTGTAGTATGGATGTAATGTTCCTGTCAGCGAACACTGGATATGAACATGACAACTACCTGGGAGATGTGTTGAATATGATCGGTATCCTTGGAACAGAGCTCAGGAGCAGAATAAGTATTTAGGGTGTGTTCACAACAAACATGTTTGGAACCGTTTTATTGATGTAGTCCTTGCACTTCTTTTGAGAAATCTAAAAAACCTCAGAACTATACCAGGTCTTGGTATATTGACACTTGTAATACTTGAAAAGACAAGCATAACACAATGAACAAAGGGAAAGCAACAGACACTGATGCTGATATTCAGATACATCCTCACATGTTCTTACCAGTCATGCATGCCAGAGAATGCAAATTTCATGTCCATCAATCTTCCCTCAAAGGTTAGTTTCTGTTTATCACAAAATTATTTTTACTCACTGATGTAGTTGCTGAGATCTGGGAACACAGTGACGTTGTTGTAGTACAACAAAGTCAGACAGCGAAATAAACCTGAGCAGTCAGATGATCAGGCAGGCAGGAAACAAACCACTTTAGCCAGATTATCTAAGCCGCTCTATTTGCTTAGAGTGGGTCATCTACTAATCAGAAGATTGGCAGACACATTGTTACTGAAGGCTGTGCCATCGCTGTGTGAATAGGCCTGTCGTAATAAATCGATTAATCACATGATAACTTTTTATGAGCTAAATAACTTTGCCAGTCGCATTCATTTTCATTTTTATGTTTTCCTGGTGTCCCTCTATCAAAGAGACTGGAGGAGCAGAGTTTTCACTGCGGTGCAACTGTTTGCACTGAGCCCTCTCTCTTCCTAATACTGCTCAAAATAACACCAAACCTCTGCAGTAGCACGATAAGAGTCCTTACAAACAAAAACAAAGCACCAATGGGCTCCTTATTTTTGGATTGACTTTAGTAATGCACTTGAATTGACTTTACTATGAAAGGAGCTGGTACAGGGGTCAGTTGGTAAGTTTTTAAATACTCTTTAAAGAACAACATTCTTTAAGAACTGAACAGTTGCGATTCTTCAGATTTTAGTCCACTTTTTACAACACTAGTGTGGTTGAACACTACAGCAAACAGTCTTTGAGTGGCTACTTTGTTAGAAATACAACAGAGGAGCAGGTGGTGTGTCCGTCTACAGTGCAGCCAAACATTTGCTTTTGTTCTTTTGTTGCCTAAACGTTTGAATGCCCATCATCCACACCGACCACCTCCCTACAAGCTGTGCACGGTATCATAATGCAGTAGCCTGGAAACCAACTAATGTAGCACTTCCTGTATTGATAAACATGTCTATAGCAAACATAATCCAGACAGCAATTTTGTTGTCACTACTAAGGGAATTTCCAGGAAAAGGGAGCACAAATCCAGTGGTACCAGCAGGTGCAAAGCTCTAAGGAGGGCTAAATGAGAAAGAAAGAAAGATGGCGGCGCGCACAGGTGCAGCGGCTCTTAGCTCTCCAACTTGGTGTTTTGTTTTATTACTTTTTTTGAATGTTCTGTTGGACTTTTGCACTGCAGCCATCACATATAGTCGCCAGAACCTAATCGACCTGGGCCTAAGGCACGCTGTGTCTGTAACTGGCGACTATCAGCAAAAACACAACTTCCCGGAGGACATCGTGAGACCACCGGGATCTCCGTGGATGGTCATCCCGCCCAGGAAGCGCAGGAGGCGGCGGAGAGAGAGGAAGCAGAAGCGAGGATGCCGGTCGGGCCCAGATGCTAGGCTACGTAAACAACCGCACAGGCCAGCATTACCAAGCCTCTTCATCTCCAACGCCAGATCCATCACCCATAAAATGGACGAACTGGAGCTACAGATGGCAACAACCAGTTTTGTGCGAAACTGCAGCGTTATTGTCATCACGGAGACGTGGCTTCACCCGCTGATTCCCGACGCTGCAGTTGAGCTAGCGGACCGCGCGCTACACCGGCAGGACAGAAACGGAGACTCGGGTAAGAGCAGAGGAGGGGGGCTTTGCGTTTACGTACATAACGAGTGGTGCTGTGACAGCAGAATCATTGACACACACTGTTCTCCTGATCTAGAGGTTCTGGCAGTCTCGTGCAGACCTTTTTATCTACCGAGGGAGTTCACTGTAGCCATTGTGATAGCTGTTTACATTCCACCGGATGCTAACGTAAGCATGGCCCTCAGCCTCGTGCTTGCTACCATAAACAAACAGCAGCTCGCCCACCCGGATGGGGTCTTTACCGTTGCCGGTGACTTCAATCAAGCGTGTTTAAGGACTGTGCTCCCAAAATTCGTACAATTAGTGAATTTTGCCACCAGAGGGGAAAATACTTTGGACCATGTTTACTCCAACATCAAACATGCCTACAGAGCGACACCCCTCCCCCACCTTGCTGGATCTGACCATCTCAGCATGTCCCTCACCCCCACCTATACCACCCTGCTGAGGAATACAAAGCCACTAACAAAGACAATAAAAACGTGGCCTGAGGGAGCCCTCTCGCAGCTGCAGGACTGTTTCTCAAGGACAGTATGGGATTTATTCTTTAGCCATAACCTCCAGGAGCACACTGACACTGTGCTCTCCTACATCAAGAACTGTGTCGACAACGTCACCGTCGAAAAAAGGGTCAGGGTCTTTCCGAACCAGAAGCTCTGGATGAACAGTGAAGTCCAGTCCCTCCTAAAAAACCGCAACACCGCCTTCAAGTCAGGGGACAGGGCCCTGTACAGTGCGGCCAGGTCAGACCTGAAAAGAGGCATCAGGGAGGCCAAGGCGGCTTTTAAGAGGAAGATTGAAGACCACTTCGCTGTGAATGACCCCAGAAAGATGTGGCAGGGAATAAATCACATAACAAACTACAGAAGCAACAACCAGGGGACTGCTAGGACTGACGCCTCGCTGGCAGAGGAGCTCAATCTCTTCTTTGCCCGCTTCGAGACAGACAGGTCCTCAGCAGCCACACCACTCCCCCCTCCCTCCAGCACCGCCACACTGTCATTTCAGGAGCATGAAGTGGGACGAGTGCTGAGGACAGTGAACCCCAGGAAGGCGGCCGGCCCCGACGGAGTACCTGGCAAGGTGCTCAGAGCGTGCGCTGACCAACTGACTGGAGTTTTCACAAGGATTTTTAACCAGTCCCTGGCACAGGCCACCATACCACCCTGCCTCAAAGCCTCCACAATCATCCCCGTCCCCAAGAAGACAGCAGTGGACAGCCCCAATGACTACAGACCCATTGCACTCACGCCTGTAGTCATGAAGTGCTTTGAAAGACTGGTCTCTCAGCCTGCCTCCCACTCTGGATCCCCATCAGTTTGCCTACAGGGCAAACAGATCCACCGAGGACGCCATCACCACAGCACTCCACACCGCGCTGAGCCACCTGGAGCACAGGGGGAGCTACGTGAGGATGCTCTTCCTGGACTTCAGCTCAGCATTCAACCACATCATTCCAGAGATCCTGGTGCAGAAACTCTCTCACCTGGGCCTCTCCACCCCCATCTGCCACTGGATTAAAGACTTCCTGACAAACCGACCACAGTCTGTCAGACTTGGCCCTCACATCTCCACTGCGATCACCCTCAGCACAGGCTCTCCACAGGGATGTGTATTGAGTCCCCTTCTATTCACCCTATACACACACGACTGCTCCCCGACCCATCTCTCAAACACCTTCATCAAGTTTGCCGATGACACCACAGTGGACGGGCTCATCTCAGGGGGAGACGAGGCCGACTACAGGGACGAGGTAAACAGACTGACGACGTGGTGTTCAGTAAACAACCTCCAACTGAACACCACAAAAACAAAAGAACTGGTACTGGACTTCAGGAAGGGCAGAGCGGACCCAGCCCCCCTTTACATCCACGGGGACTGTGTGGAAAGGGTCCACTCCATCAGGTTCCTGGGTGTGCAGATGGCCGATGACCTCTCCTGGACTGCAAACACCACGGCGGTGGTTAAGAAAGCCCAGCAGCGTCTCCACTTCCTGAGGGTGCTCAGGAGAAATAACCTGGAGGAGAAGCTGCTGGTGATGTTCTACAGAGCCGCCATAGAGAGCATCCTGACGTACTGCATTACAGCGTGGTATGCAGGGTGCTCAGCCGCAGACAGGAAGGCGCTGCAGAGGGTCATCAACACAGCCCAGAAAATCACTGGGTGCCCTCTGCCCAGCCTGGAGGACATTGCCAGCTCTCGCTACCTCAGCAGAGCTGAAAACATTATCAAGGACTCCTTTCACCCCAGCAACCACCTGTTTGACCTGTTACCCTCAGGCCAACGCTACAGGTCACAAAAATCACGGACAAACAGACTCAGAGATAGCTTCTTTTCTAGAGCTATCACTGCAGTCAATAACAAAAAATAAAACAACGAAACAAACTACCTCAATGTTACATATATTGATCACATTGATCAGATTTAAAATTTAGAATCTAAATAACTTAACAAAGCCACTTTAAACTGAAAAAGCCACTTTAAAACTCTTGTGCAATAACATGCTTCACCATAAATATACATATTTTATTTTAGTATAGTTTCTGTTCTCCACCCATCTGTTTATACTGTTCCCCATCTGTTTATACTGTTCCCATCTGTTTATACCGTTCACATTATTATATTGTTTATACTATATTGTGTGTTTATTGCTTATATTATACTTTGCTTATTGTTTTATTATATATTATTTTTCTAAAAATGTACCAAGGGGAGTAGCACTCCAATTTCGTTGTATGCAAATGCAATGACAATAAAGGCTATTCTATTCTAAATGGAATGCTGGATAATGTTAAGTCTAACAGAGAGCACATCTTTGCAAATGGCAAATAAAAAACAAGCAATTTGTCATGTTGATAACCCCCAAACCCCATGGAAGCAATCTTAACTCCAATACAGTTGTATTGTCTCTCACATAGCTTTTGTGATATAAAGGCATCATATGCACATGCAAATCGCATTTGAATTAAACAGTGTATTCAACAGTGCTTCAGACACACCCTACATTTAGTAATAGTCAATCATATATGCCTGCAGACATGAGGAAGAGGAGGGGAAGCATATCCAGAGTCTTGACATGTTTTTTTGAATATGGGAATTAACTCTGTGCTCATAAATGTGTTGGTTGCAAAAGGAATTACCCGTCCCATTCGAGGAAGCCCATCTTTTCAATATCCTCTTTTCTCTATGCAAACAAGAGCAATTCATTTGAATAATTCCCACTAAAGCTGCCTCGTCCACTTGTTTTCCCTTTGAGAGGCAATCACCCGTTGTCTGCTTGTAATTTATGACCACAGGCAAATCTGCTGTGGTTTTACAGGGTTGCATTAGAACACACGCTTATTTTGAAGCATTATGGTAAATGGGGGAAAATACACTTTTGAATGAAAAAAGACAGGTGCTTTCCATAGTGGATCCTCAGCCTCATGTGTTTCTGAGACCCTCAAAGGAAGATAGATTATTTTGCACTTCTACCTATTCATTATCCAAATTATGCAAATAGTTTATCACTGTGAAATGTTTTTAAAAAGCTTTTGAACATTCCAGCACAGTCTCTTACTGAATTAAGATGCATCACGTTTGTTGTACTGTGGCTCTCTGAAAAACTTGATTATCAAGTTAGTGAGCTAACAGTGCTGCATGTGTTTAGCCTTGTGACAATAAGCCTTTGTTTTACAGGGCAATGGTAATCTGCTGTGGTATTACTGCCTGACACTCCTCCTCCAGTGCCCTTATGTCAGCTGGCTGCAGGGTCCGCTGGTACCACCAATCTACAACATTTCGCCCCCTTAAGCTGGGAACCAATGGCACAGCATGCGGCTGTGTGGGCAACATGATATTTTTTTAAGCTAAATATATATACAGTATATAAAAGGAGTAGTATTACCTGAACAGCATTAAAGGGTATAAAAAAGCTGGATGTCAGGATGCTTCGAACCATCAGTCGGTCGCCGATCGTTATCGGCTGATATGGACCCAAAACATGTTGATCGGTGGTCTTCCAAAGTGCAGGTTGGAAAAGCAGATCGCATATATATATATATTTTTTTACCCAAGACATTTTTTTCTGCATCTGACGTATGTTATGTGAGACTGTTTTGTTTTCCGTGGGTGACGTAAATTGCCTGCAACTGTTTATCCGCTCTCATGAATGAGGCTGGCAGCATGAGTTCTCCGGTCTGGAATTTCTTCACAGTTGCCGAAAAAGATGTAGTAACCAAGAGGTGGTAACCAACAACTAACCTCATGTGACATTTGAGAACGTGCCACACAACAGAATACGGCGTGTATGAGAAACAAACCCGGGCAAAACAAATCCCAAAGACCCCCGTCACTCAGCTCACCATGAGTAAAACGTTTAGACACCTGGAGCCTTACAGCAGGGACAGGAAAAGGTGGAGGGATATAAAAAACAAAGCTTATGGAATTCACTGGATTTGACGAGCAGCCTCTTCCTGTGGTGGAAGACACAGGGTTCAGACGGTTGATGTGGTAATTTGTGTTTCCTTATGGTTAAGGGCTATTAAGCGATGCAGTGGCATTAAACTGCCTTCCTCTTTTTTTTTAAAACGTTCATTCAGAATCAAAATCTTTGAGACTTTATTAATCCCAGGGGAAAATTGTTTTTGTTTCAAACTCCAGCTATACAAACATCATATTTAACATTTATTTACCAATAATATTATACAGATAACATACATTTGTAAAAACAGAAATATAAAACAGTTTATATATATATATATATATATATATATAAAATATCAGAATTACAATGGTAATGTATATACAGATCAAAAGTACTGTAATAACGTGCAAAGTACCGTACAAATGTGCAAAGAACAGATTGTTTATGATTGAGTCTTTATTACAGAGAGGAGGTGACAGACTCTCCTAGGGATGCATTGTATAATTTAATGACCACAGGCAGGAAAGATTTCCTGTGGCGCACTGTGGTGCATTTGGGTGCGAGGAGTCTTCTGCTGAAGGTGCTCCTCTGCTGGGCCAGTGTGTCGTAGAGAGGGTGGGATACATTGTCCAGGATAGAACGGAGCCTGGACAGCATCCTCCTCTCTGCCACGGTTGTCAGGGTGCCCAGCTCCTCCCCCACGACATCACAGGCCCTCCTGATCAGTTTGTTCAGTCTGTTGGTGTCTGCCACCTTCAGCCCACTGCCCCAGCATGTGACAGCGAAGAAGATCACACTGGCCACAACAGACTCATAAAACATCCTCAGTATCGTCCGGCAGATGTTAAAGGATCTCAGCCTCCTCAGGAAGAAGAGTCGACTTTGGCCCTTTTTGTAGACAGCCTCAGCGTTTCTAGTCCAGTTTAACTTATTATTGAAGTACAGCCCCAGGTACTTCTGCTCCTCTACAGTGTCCACAGGGACCCCCTGGATGGAGACAGGGGGCACAGGTGTTTTCACCCACCTCAGAGCCACTACGAGCTCCTTTGTTTTAGTCACGTTGAGCTGCAGATGATTCAGCGCACTTCAAGGGACAAAGTTGCCTAAACAGTCCTGTATTCACTTTCATCCCCCTTTCCAATGCAGCCAACTATTGCTGAGTCATCAGAAAACTTCTGAAGGTGGCCGGACCAGGCAATAGTTGGGTGGAGTAGGTAGGTGTGAAATGAGGTGATGAGGTCGCTCTCGGTGCAGTCCTGTTTAGTCCGAATGGTGTGGAAGCCATCCACGGAGTCGTTCTGGTCTGTAATGTCCCTGTGCAGCGATGTCTCCATGAAACACATCAGACTTCACTCACGGTACTCTGGGTGGCTCCGCGTTAGCGCCATTAGTTCATCCATTTTGTTGTTCAGAGACCGTACATTGCCTATAACAACAGAGGGGAGACACGGCTTAAATCTTCTCCTCTCCATAAGCCCGTCTTATCTCGACCCTTCTCTATGGCCCCAGTGGTGCTTCCCAACTGTACATTCCTGGTGTGTTTTTCTCCAGAGTTCGGGTGGAATCTCAGCTGGTCTGGCCACTATGCCAGCCGGCATTAGTGCGATCAGCTGTTCTCCAGAGGAAACAAAGGAAGCGTGTCCTGGTGGAAGTGGCATTGATAAAAACAATACAAAAAAAACATGAAAACAAAAGTAACCTCATTGTAGAGGGCAGAACTTTACATAAGTTAGGGTGAAGAAACAGAACAAACAAAAGAGAATAAAAGTTAATAAAGTTTAAAAAAGCGAACTCCAAGGCAGGGGTAGTAACAAGTAGCATGCAACTTCAGCGCATGCACACTTTCATTCGATTATATGGATTCTATTTGACTATATGTGTGATTTTCTAAAAACATTTTGTAAAACATTGTTGGAGAGACCTCACGGATAGAAAACAATGCATTGTCAACAACTGGCTCAGTTGTCTAATTGTTGTGCTCATGACAGTAAAATAACTTTTGACTTAACATAATTCATTGTTAATATTATTCGACATTTCTACAGACAGTTCTACAGTTCTGCCTTTCCTCCACCTTTCTTCTGTCTTTTTCTGGTGATACTGGAGAAAAGTACGCAGAGGGTTGGGTTTGAGGTTCTGCATTGCTTTGACAACAACTCTGGAAGAGTAAAGAAAATGACAAAATAAAAATACGAAATAATCAGGCAGGGCTCACCAACAATGTTTTCAGTTTTCATCAAATGATAACGTTACAAGTTTTTCTGTCTCACCGCTGAAAATTGCACACATTCATAAATATACCACTGCCTAATGTTGCATTCTTTATTTCTGGGAATCTATGAATTAAATGGTTATATCAGCTCATATTTTGGGTTGCTTTGGCTTAATAGCATGAATTTGATAGGGCTTAACACCTGCAGGAGGCAGAACTTGCCATAACACCTGCCCAGTACTATCACGTTGAGAAGTTTTTTTGTCCAACTTAAAACTAACTTCGGTCATGCTAGATGTCCCAGGACAGTGTTATGGCGTGGTATATCATAAATATAACGGTATAAAAGAAAGAAAGAAACACTAGAAAGGCACTTTATAAATGCAAATGTACCATTTATCAATTCAGTCAAAGACACTTTTACCAAGATCATTTATGGCAGATATACAATAATAAGGTTTGGTGGATACGACACTTTGGAAAAAAAACAATGGTTAAATCCATTGTTATAGCCCAAGATATACAATTTACTGTCAAATAAAATAAAGGTGAGCAGCAAACCCTTATATTTGAGAAGCTGGAGCGGCTGAAGGTTCTGCATTTGCGCTTGATAAATACCCTTAATGATTAATTATCAAAAAAATGTCGGCAGTTAATTTTGTGTTGATGGGCTTATTGATTAATGAATAATTAGTTTCAGGCCTACATAACTTTACATTGGATCGTTGACTACTTTACATCCTCATCTGTTTAAAAACAGATCTGTATGCCGAGCAGCCAACTAGGGAAACAGGTGGTTGGTTATGACATCAGTGGAGCCTAACACAGTCCCTCCGGTAAACATCAGCAGTAAAAACGCTCTGTTAATTTCCTATAGAGGAGGCGGTAGCGCCCACTGTAGCGGTGCACACGTTCAGATTTGCCTCTCTGCCACTGCGCTCAAAGTTCAAATCAGGTGAACTTTGACCTTGTTGCTGCTGACCTTTCAAAAGCTCAACCAATGAGATAGAAGCTTTGATTGTGACATCTACGCTTCCTAGGCAACCAGAGAGCGACATCAAGCCGGTTAGAAAGATGGAGGAAAAACATATTATTTGTGTATCCGAGTATCCCAAACTATTTAACGTTACATTAAAGTCGAATCACGATCTGTGAAGAAAACATAATGATGGAGGTTTATAAGCATCAACGCATTTGAAGGTTTGTGAATAGGCAGTAGAACAGTTGTTTTAATACTAATGTTGATTTTGCAGTTTACTGGGTTTCTGCCCCAACCTCGGGGTGAGCCCAGCTCAAAAAGCTTCTCATGGGTAGGCCCCTTGATGGAGAAAGAACCCTGGGCAGTAATAGGCCTTTGCCTCTGGCAGATGAAATTTTAAACACCCATGCTGGCATCTTTATGCAAAGCGGAGCAGAGTGCCTGTCAGAAGGAATCACAAAGTGCCTGATGGCTGGAAACAGTTAAAAGGTTTTTGCATAAGCGCTGCATGGCTAATTAGCTTGACGCATATGTCGACTCCTGCTGCAGGGCTGCCCGTACACCTAGGGCCACCTTTGGTTCTCCTTCCCCCTATATTCACCAATCCCCAGAACACTCACACAGGCTATCAAACCCCCGCTAACATCCTGTCTGCGTCAGTGTCACTTGCAGTTGAGCACGGCAAAAAGACGCTCCTCAGATCTTGATATGGTTTTCGAAGGAGGGCGTACACATCAAATATCCATGGCTGAGTCTTTCATTGGAGCTGCACAGCAAGGATGGCCCAAGGTTGCAGCATTTCAAGCCAACAAAGAGGAGCTGATCAGAGGCTGAGCTGACGAACAGAAGTGAATGGAGCGAGCTGGTTTTTCTGTGGGGAGATATCTCAGCAATCCCTGCAGTGTTTTCATGACTCAGAGTCTCATCACTTACACATTACTCAGCTCTAACCTCTACTTGCCCCCTCCCCCCTCAGTCCTCCCCAGGGTCTCTGCTCGTCCAGCTATTAAATTAAATGACAAGGTTTCTCCTGTGTGGGCGGGCTGTCCCTGCTTCAGCCTTGGAGGGATGATGGTGTTGTTTACCCCGGTGTTTGTATGTGTGTGCACCATTTGCTGATAAAATCCAGTCTTCCGAATACTCTTTCTTCTGCGTGAACAAAAGGAAAGCAACAGAGTGACAGATAATACATGAACAATATGTGAGCCCTGTAAGAAGACTGTGCCGTCAGCACAGTAACACAAACATGTAACACGTGAGCCCCGCAGCTTCTTTAACATGGGGCTACGAGTTACCGTCACAATGTGTGCACCTGATGGACCCGAAGCCACCGTATGTGACGAGAAGAGAGAACAGTTCGGTCTCAACCATCTGTCAGCAGCTCTTGAGTGAGAGCTGCTGGATAACCTGCCTTCACCAGCTGACTGACAGACCTTTACTAAACCAAAATAGTTTTGGTGTCGATTCTATGGGAAGAAATCAACAGTCTTTAACTGATTCAATGACTTTATTTCTACGCCCAGTGCAGTGAGTGAGGCAGCAGGTGACACACAGACTGAGCTGATCAGTCAATAAAGATACGGTCCATTTGTTCAAAACAAATTTACAGTTGGAGAAAACGCAGATGTGGGTCCATATATTTAACAAATCGGAAATGTTTCAGTTCTGTGAGATGAGCGAATGACAAGTGCTTCTAAACACGCTCTACAGTGACTGTATGTTGACAGGCCGGGGTCGGGGCCCTTTTAGACTGCGAGCCATCACCTCCTCGTTGTGCTTTACTGGCATTAGTACCATAGGCTACACCAGAGCTAACATGAGCACTGTTCAAAGACAATGACACCCGCAGCACCACCACAGCTCTCTGCTGATATCAACCACACCTGTAAAGAAAATACTGAAAGTTAAAATTGGTCTCGTGAGATGAGGGTCTTCTCAACCCCCTACTTTCTGCTCTTTTGCAGGATGATCAGGTGTTATTGTGTATTTAGAGATGAGAGAGGATTTGATTTATCTGCTGTCTCAGTTCTTGAAGGGGAAGCTTGACTTCTGCAGCTAGCTGTGTCCTCACGTCAATTTTTAAAGAATTTTTGGAAGTAAGCTTAGTCTCTTTCTTTCCTAGTGTCAGATGAGAAGAGGATGAGCTGAAGTTAGGATGCGATTAGCCTAGCTGTTGGTAGCAGCTAGCATGTCTCTGTTCAAAGTTAAAAACGATTCTGCTATTCCACTGTAAGTTCCAAGGGTGTTATTAATGGCGCAGATCAAAATGCTGATGGTTGATGGCAAAAGTGTTCAACTGTTTATGCCAGACGAACCTGAACATATCTTTGAGTGAGTCTCCCAGGTTCATGCTGACGTCTATGGCTGTGTGACTGTCTTTGTCCGCTCTGGTTCATTGACAAGACTTGGTCATAAAAAAGCCATGGAAAAAGCATAAAGGTTGAAAATGTTTTTTTTTTTTTTTTATTTCACCACCCAAATAATAAATAAAACATAAAAGTTAGACACCGACACACATTTGAGTTTCTTAAGTAGGGCCTCTTTAAAATGAACAGTAAAGTCAAGCATCCACTGGATCCTTTAAATATCAAAAGAAAAACTAGGTCTCTGTGTGGGTGATAGAATGTCCAGTTTGAGTTTCCCAAACTATTTAACGTTACATTAAAGTCGTTTCACGATCTGTGAAGAGAACATAATGATGGAGGTTTATAAGCATCACAGCAGGTTTGTGAATAGGCAGTTTACCAGCTCACGTTTTTTTAATACTAACTGATTTAGCCGTTTACTGGATTTCTGCGCCCAACCTCGCAGTGAGCCCAGCTCAAAAAGCTTCTCATGTGAAGGCCCCTTTATGTACTTCACAGGATCTATCGGAATGACACACAGTCTAGAAAATAGTTTGTTGTTCAGAGAGTATGCTTGCTGCTCCTGAACTTCCTCCAGATATCCGGATGTAGATGTTTTCAGCTGATAAGCGAGTGTTTGGAAGGATACTCATTCTTGTCACTTCTCCTGCCTGTACATGGTGAGGAAGAGGCAGCTGTGCTCAGTGTGGGGAACAGCACGTCAGGGTAATAGAAGAAAATCAGATGAATTGAAGCTACAGAGGCAAGCTGCTGCAGGGACTTTTGGGAAATGAGCACAGAGATGACAGGCAGCGCTCACAGGCCCAGCAACACCGCCTGCCTGTCTGTCAATCTGCCCATAGGGCAAGAACCAGGAACCAACAGCTCCATGCTCCACCCAGAGCTGTGGGAAACAGAGGAGAACATGGAGCAGGTTGGTTGCTAGGACATGCGTGTCTCCTCTGAGGGGCGGGTGTTGGCTCAGCAGCTGTTAGAGTCTCACAGCTGCTCTGGAGACCTCTCCGCTAGCAGGTGTTTGTACCTGATGTGATTCAGGATTCTCCCAGAGGTGGAGATAGTAGAGAGCCCATCACACACACACACACACACACACACACACACACACACACACACACACACACACACACACACACAAACAGTCCTCTCTAGCACCTCCATTTTTACCATACAGTAACACATGCCCTCCACTATCAAATCCCATTAGTGCACTTTTCTCTAAAGCTAAAAACAGGCCTTCTTACTTAATCGTGTTAGTTGTCACCATGTACAATGATACAAGAAAAGATGTGACATCAAGCACACAATCACATCTGCCTCAAAACAGTCATAAGCCTGCTGGAAATGTCTGGAGAAGGATGAGATCTGACACAAGTTAGTTAGGCTTTAGCAGTGTTAATAGATTATTTTCAAAGCCATGACATGATGGCATGATAAATGTAGAATCTGTATTGACTGTGAAACACTAACTGTGTGGTAGATGCACAACAGAAAAAGTAACTTATTTTAAATCACAGCAAATCATTTTTGCCTTGTTTGAATGCATTTTTACCATGTTATTTACATACAGTAATACAGTATAGGCAATGCAATTGCATATTTTTGATCATTGCTGTTTGTATCATCTTTGAGGAAAGGCCATTGCATACTCTATTGATTAGAATTATTGTTTGACAGCCTGATTTTAAAATTTTATTTAAGAGTTTACAAAATTAGAAGCATAAAGAGTTTTGTGTGAGAAAATTAGTGTACTAACACATTCCTCTGAAACATGCTTTTTCATCTTTTCTGATCTATGAATGTAATTATATTGAGCACGTCTTTTAAAATTCATCAACAATTCAACTCAACCACCACCAAACCTCCAGATGATCCGTGCCGTGCTTTAGGGTGATTATCCCCCTCCCTCTTCCTCTGCCTGCACTCACACTATTGCAATAATCTGAACCACGCCTCGATTGCGTCTTGCCTATACTGTTTTTGAATATTTTCATCTGACCAAATCTGCAGTAAACACTCCACCTCCACATCAGACCACAGCCATCCCTTCCATGGCATCTTTTTAAATGTCCTTCGCTGGGAACAGTCATATATAAATGAACATCAGGACCATGTCAATGCTCGTGCTTATACACGTGCGCATGCCCGTTCACGTACATGTTCATCTGTGCTTTACTAAAGCCCACCTCACTCAACCGGCCCGCGGCCTGGAACCGTGCCGTATCTGGGCGCGGTACAGTTGTACTCACACTGGTCAAAAGAACTAGACTTTATCCGTGAAACGTGCTTGGGCACAGTACGAATGGAAAATGTGAGTGGGTCCTTTACCTCCTGTGAGTAGAGCCACATGTCACTCAAAGTAGCCATGTCCTTATACTCCGGTTTCTTAAACACCATGTAAACACAGTACCGCGGGTAAAATCAGAGTTCTCATATCCCGGTTAACAGACCTAGAGAACTCCTCCAGCACCCTGATTATCCGCGTATGTAAACAGCCTTCCCGAAAGTCTATCGGGTTTCTCGTCTGCAGATCCTCTGTCGGTTATAACTCCCCCTCCCCACTCCGCAAAAGTCGCTTTTGACCCGGAAATAGAATAAATCAGGAAGCACTAGCGCCGATTACAATGTGAAAAAAACAACAACAACATGGCAATTAACATCACTGCCAAGAAGAGCCGTTTCTGTCATAATTCTTTCCAAAAGTCGGCCATTTGAGGTGGAAGCCGCATTCTGATCCAATGTATGCTGGCTGAGCGCCACCTACTGTACTGGAGGAAGAGTTTCTCCGTCATTTTCCCATTTAACCCCCTCTTATGTATACGAGGGGAACTTTAATAATCCAATTATTCCCTTCACCGGGGACCATTTTTGGGTTACTGATGAGCATGGAAACGCACTCACTCACAGGCTCCTTGTTAGGGCATACTCACACTGTCCTTCCGTACCGCGACCCGGGCTTTAGGGTACTTGTCCCCCCTCCCTCTCCCCCCCGCGCCCCAGCCCCGTTTGTACTCACACTGCCTGGGCTGGCCAATGCTTCTTGCTGTCCATACGCCATCACGCCGTAACACGTCACACGCATTGATCGCGTGTGTGTGGCTTTGTTTACAAATCTTTCCACAGACCTCGGAGGTTTTTGTGTGTCTTGTCGACTGTTTTTGAATATTTTCATCCGACCAAATCTGCAGTAGACACTCCACCTCCGCATCACACCAACATGAACCTTTCACCGCCATTGTTGTTGTTGTTAAATGTCCGCGCATGGTCCGTCCTTCTATTTACATGTCCGAACAGGCGGACATAACGCTACTGCCGTAGGGCTCGTGCTCGCACACGTGCGCACACTCGTGCTCGTACATGTGCAAACGGCTCCGCTAAAGCCCACCTCTTTCAAGCGGGCCGTGGACGGCCCGCTGGCCGCAGTTGTGCGCGGAGCGGATGCACTCACACTGCTTAAAGGTACTAGGCTTTAGCTGAAAAAAACGGTTTTGGCCCCGGCCAGAAGGACAGTGTGAGTAGGCCCTAAGACTTAGTAATCAACCACTGACATGGGCATGAAAACGAGGTTCACTCAGGGATTACATGAAAGGTCAACTGCTCTCACAGCTGCAGAGCCTGCAGCCAGAAAAATTGATACTCGGAAAATAAACGATACTGAATATTAGTACCAGATTTAGGGATACAAATTTTCGAGTAATTCATTAATCGATTGTTGTTTCATCTTATCGATCAATGATCGATTAATTGATAAGCGTCAATTCTTCTGAGAAGCTGATTTTCCCACTGAATAGGTTAACTGTATTGACCTTTTTAATGGAATTCCATTGTTAGGCAACAGCCTTGGTCCTTGTTAACTTCCTGTCAGCTGATGTCGTTCACATTCACTGCAACAGGATTCAAACTTGGACACATTTAGAATGTTTATGTTTACAACTTTAAAAAGGTCTATACATAACTTAAAATGCTATCTTCCTTATGATATAAAGAAAAATGACAATCATATTCCTTAATCACTCACTTGAGGGCAGGGAATAACATTTTGGAAACATATCAAACATATTCTGAATAGAAAATATCAAAATATTACACAGGCTACTGAACATGACTATAAATTGGGCATTCTGTCATCTGAGACATTGGAAACATTAACAGCAGTAGCATAAAAAAATCATTCATGAATAGAAGAATACAACAATATGTAGGCTACTTTAACATTAAAATAAATTAGTGCACTGTCTCTTAGCAGCATAACATTTTTTTTTTTTTTTTAATCTGAAGGTTCATTCATCACACATGCACGGATAAACATTTAGAGGCACGAGCATCCTTTGACGAATAATCATTTCATGTTGTTTTAATAAAGTTTCAGTATCGGTATCGAGATATTTTTGTCATACCGGTCTGTCCTGTCTTTGGGTTTTTGTCCTGTGAATTTCCTGTTTTATTTTGAAGAGTAACTTTCCTCTCGTTTCAGGTCACTTGCCCTTCCTCTTGTGTCACCGGTCTGACGTCCTCCCCTGATCCATGATTGTTTCCACCTGTGTTCCCCTCCCTTCATGTCTATATAGTCCGTGTCTTCCCCTGTCTCGTTGCCAGAATTTTTCGTTCGTTATGCCGAAAAGTTCAAGCCCGTTCCACAGCCTTGTTCTTGTCTTGAAATCTAAGTATTCAAGCTCATGTTTTTGTGATTTCTGTTTTCCTCTTAAGAGTGTTTTTGATTTTTTGAATGCCCTTTTTATCCGCCCTGTTTTCCTCCTGATCGGAGCGACTTTGTTTCTTGTGTTTAATTAGCTAACTTTGATATTAGTTTTCCTCCTGTTCGGAGCTCAGTGCTTCCCCTTTTGGATTTGAGAATAAACACCAGCTTAACCTGCGTACCTCCGCATCTGAGTCCTCATTCCTTCCCAGGTCTGACAATTTTAGGCAGGTATCGTACCAAAGTCATAATTTTGGTACACTAATCAAGAGCACTTAGGGTGTTAGGATGAGATAAAACCAAAAACTTTTTTATAGTATTTTTGTGTTTGTAACATATGGGAATTCCTGCGTACCGTCCTCCCAAGCCACCCAGCCAAGATCTCTTGACAAAACTTGCCACCCCATTTCAAATTTTCTTAATCCATCACTGATTTAGAAAATGATGATCACTGATCACTGATCATCAATGGGCTCCTTCCTTTTGGATTGACTTTGCTAATCCACTTGAATGGACTTTACAATGAGAAGAGCTGGTACAGGGGCCAGTAGGTAAGTCTTTAAAACACTCTTGGTTCACTAACTACGTTGTTGGTGCTTTGTTTTCGGTGTGAGGACTCTTTTCATGCTGCTGCAGAGGTTTGGTGTTACTTTGAGCAGTATTAGTGGTTAAAAAAGACATTTTAATGTGTTTACCGTGCTGCCCCGAGCTAATCAGTGTTAGCCACGTCCGGTCGTTTAGCGACTGTTAGCGACTGTAGTTTATACACGATAAAGCTTATTTGATGTATGGAAGTGTCGAAAAGACCATGGGATGATTTTACGCCGGAATTACACTTTAATGAAGATTGTTACATTCAGCTCTGAATCACTCTCATCGGGTAGTGGAAGGGTGAAGGGGTTGAATCAGACATGGGTTTGTTTTGGAGCCAGCCTCAAGTGGACATATTGATTGATTGATTGATTGATTGATTGATTCTTTTAGGTGGTCCTATTTTAGGTGTGTAAATTATGTTTAGCTGTTTTCCCCGTCCATTGATTATCTCCTGTGTTCTGTGTTCCCGTCTGTTTCTCCACGCTGGTGGTATGCTAACTATCATCTACTGTAGGAAACAAACTGGCTATGGATAAATGCGTCATATAACTATGCTTCAAAATATCAGAACTATCCCTTTATGAGGCAGTTTGATCCACTTAAAAGTGCATCATCTGGTTCGTGCTCTCACAGTAAAAGACACTTTGAAGTGTGAATAAAGTTATTCAGATTCAGATAATAATCACCTGCTTTAGTGAAGGTGTTCAGTGGAAGTGGGCATGGGCAGACATAGGATATCTAAAATGTGTGTGTGTGTGTGTGTGTGTATTTCTTACCTCCATGCTTCCTGTAAAATACACAATGGCAGTGAATAAGAGGATGCCAGGAGAGCTGGAGACAAAGGGAGCCGCTGTAAAGAGTGATAAATAACGAAGGTGTAATATCCCAAAATGGAGGCCTGGTTTAGAGGAGTGTAGGTCAGCGGAGGGCGGAGCTCCAAGCTGAACGGCAGAATCATTCCCTTGCGTGTAAGCAAAGATCAATGACTATAATAAAGCTCATAGTGGTGAATTATTCATAAACGCTCTCTCTGACTCAACTCCAGCAGCATGAGCCACAGTACACTGCAGCTGCTTCCTCTCTCAAACTGTATTTTCACTCACAAAGAGCCAAATGCATATGATTAACTTTGTTATTTTCTTACATGTAAATGCCTTTGATGAGTGGATGGCTTCATCAGTGATCGCAGACAGCCTTCGGAGTGTGCACAAGTTTTGTCAAATGTGTGAAGTAAAGTAGTGACTGCCATTCATAGTGCATCAGTCAGACCAAAATACAGTCAGAGTTCAAATAGTTAAAGGAAAATTACTGTATTTTCTGGTCTTGGGTCTTATTCATAATTTTATCCATTATGTGTATTGGTCATGATAACAGTGTAGACACCCCCACTCTTGTAGAGATTCAGGAAAAAGCAAACTAATGACAAGCAGTGTGATTGAAAGAAAGCACTTGATTGGCTCACTGAAACTCGCTGGATGACCTCCCTTCCTGCTGTGTATTCATGCACACAAGCCTGTTTTGGGGGTATTTTTGAGTATATTTTTTCGAACTGTTGTTTTGTCATGGCTTTTTTCATAGTGTGAATAAATACGTGGAGATAAAGTAACATCTTTTTTTTAATGAGTGCTATTATTCTGAACTTTTGCATCGCAAAACTTCCACTCCCTCTGTTCTTACCTATCACAAAAAAGCCCTAGACTAAGTATCTGTTCAGGCTGCCCTCATTCACTGTTCGTGCATATGCGTAAGAAAAGAAAAGCACTGTAATTCAGATGTAATCCATGTATTTATTACTGTAGAAATTATGTCCAGAGCAAAGAATGAAATCAGTTGGTGCACTATAAGAGCGCCAAAATCATTTGTATTACACCCTAACTACTTTGCTGTTGGGTAGTTTCATTTATAATAATGCATCATATTTAGATAAACTGATCATGGGAAAAACCTAATGTATAAACTTATAGTGGTGTAAAAAGTGTAGTTGAGTTGAAATTGAAGAACTCTAGTAAAGTATAAAGTCAAATCGAATCAAGTTTATTGTCACAGCACGTTTATATACAAGTTGTCTTTACCTTTGTTGGAAATAACGTCATTACTTTTTCAATGAGTAATGAGTAGTTACATTCTGCATCATAACTTTCCCTGATATTGTCCATGAATTAGTGATGCAAGCAGTTTATCATAGTTTAACAACAACACACAATAATGGAATAGTCATTTCATAGGTATATCTGGTAAAGATAAATACAATAATAAAATGGGTTAGTATTAGAAATGTTTTTCACGCCTTGCACATAGTATCATATCATTAGTTCTCTGAAGCCCAGTTCAGACCAAAGATTCACAACGCAACAAACTGTTTTAGAACGTCACAGGTGAAAGTTGCAGCAGTGTGAACTGACCGGTCTCATCTGGACTCAAATCGACTGATGGTGTCGCCAGCGATTCAGCAGCTGGTTTTAGAACGTATCACCTGTTTCAACAGCCAGTCAAGTCTTAGCAAAGTCCACTGGTCAAGTCACTGTCAGCTGGTTAAAAAGGTCGTTATGGACAGAGGCTTAACGTGCATGTGAAAGATAGATAGAGAGAGAAAGAGATGGAAAGAGAGAGGGTCAAGCGAGCAAAACAATGAATAAGGAGAGCTGCGCCGTAATCCAGAACAAAGCAGTGACTCGGGGAAAGAAAACGTATTTTCTCTGTTTCATCGCTATAGAAATGCAGCTGTAGGGAATATCTCACTGTCTCTGTCCTCATTTATATTTTATAATGCTACAAATTATATCCAGCTACGAACAAAAGCCTGAAAAGTCGGAGGTCAGAACAAAAGTACAGAGAGGCGTTGCTACGATACATCGTCTAGTGTCCTGGTGTGAACCAAGCCCCCACCACAGCGACTTCCTGGTTGATCCAATATGGAAACTGCAGTTCTCTGAGTGTCCAGTAGGAGCAGTCTGCACAACAGAGCAGTTTCTCATTGACCCCCATGTTAAACAGGCCGTTTTCACAGCACCATTAAACCTGTTTAAGACCTGGTACAAAAAAACATTCTAGTCTGTATGTTTAGGTCATATCTCCATGACAACACTGAGGGGGGTGATTTTTTTTGTACCAGGCTAGTTTTTATTTAATTTGAGGTTAAAGTTTATGAATAATTAGGGGCACGGCCTCTTGAGTGACAGCTCGCCTCTGGCCCTCACTTCTCCTCGCAGGTATACATCAGCCAGATGGACGTATCTCCCTCCCCCCAACATCACATACATGCCTTTTTTTTAAGAGGAAATGAGGCAGATTCAAAGTCTGACAAGATGGCGGCTCCCCTAGGCGAGTACAATTGGACCAAGTTGAGAGAACGGGCCTCGACAGAGAGGCTAAGTCCATTTTTATGCAGTTTATGGTGTGAAATGGCAGGTTTCGGAACGTTGCAGACCTGCAAGTTTTAACATGTCTGGTACTGAGCTGGGCTTTATGTCCATCTTTCTGCATCATATTTAGATAAACTGATTTGTTTATCAGTTATCTGTTTTGATATGTCACATTTCCGCTCACATTAGAAAAATCAACAGGCCACTGTGGATCTGACGTGATAGATCTGTCTGCCCAAAGGTTTTCTGTCACAACACCTAGCTGTTTTCGCCGCTGCTGCTGCTGCTGCTACTGCTGCTGCTGCGGCTGTCCTCATGACACATGAGTCCCCAGGCCTCACAATTATATAATATATGTGCATAATGTGTGTGTGAGACTAGTGTCCGAACAAAAACTGCTGGTTCTCTTTGCTATTCCAGTTGCTTTGGTTCTGGAGGTAGAGTGGGTGGTCCATTAATCCCAAGGTCAGTGGTTGGATCCTCAACTCCTCCTGCATGTCAAAGTGTCCTTGAGCAAGACACTGAACTCCAGGTTGCTTTGATGGGCAGCTCTGCCTTCAGTGCAGGTCTGTGAATAAGTGAAGGGGAAGCTCATTGTAAAGTGCGTTGTCCAGTAAGGTAGAGAAGAGCTTTATAAATGCAATCCATCATCCAACAACAGTGTTTTCAGTAGTACAATGAATTAACAGAATAGGAGGGAATCTAATGAGAGCTCAGCTGCAGTTGTCTATTTTTACCAATGCCCTCATGTACTTCTCTAAAAAGAGAACAGAGAGTGCAGATTACTAGCACACCACAGCAAGTTTCTTAATAACTGAAGGGTTTTTGTGCAGTGTCAACGCAAATAGCCACATTTTATCAAGCTCACATATTCCACGTTATAGTATTTGGAAACTAATTATAGTTGTTATCAGGCCTGTAAACAGCGACACTTTTAAGTGTTTCAATTACACACAAAAGGCTAGTCAGCATTCCCCCTAATCCCTTAGTGTGTCTTTCAGAGTGTTTCTGCGGTGTTCATTCTCAGTCCATTAGCTCAGAAATGATTGATCACTTATGACACATGTCGGTCAAAACTGAGCCGAGGAAAAAGCCAATTACCTGCATTATTGGTGTATGTAGTGTAGGTAGAGGATGGTGGATGGGTGATCTGTTGTTGTGTGTTGTTTGACCAATACAGACCAGATTAGCATGAAATTTATAGTCCCCAGACGATGATTCTTAAAGTCCCCTTTCACTCAAAAATGTGTTTTTCTTGTGTTTCTGTCCCCTGAAGTGTGTGACATTGACTGTACTGACTTGTATCCGATTTTTTTCTGATCAGACGCCCTGTGCCAATGTACCGCACAGAAAACACCCCCCAAGATTGTTACAGACAGTGCACTTTAATCTAAAGACAAATGTTGTTGTCCTTGCTGAGGATATATTTGCTCACTACATCACATCTTCTGAAAAAGCATTTCTGAAAAAGATTGTCACCTTTTCGTCTTGTTTCTCCCAGCGATGCTGCTACCCGCCGGTTGTTCCATCAAAAACATCCCTCTGTCTTGAAGACCCATAAGGAGAAAACAACTTGTTTTAGCTCATGCTGTATAACCTCCACACTCCCTTCAGAACTACATGTGTATTATTTTACAAGTGAGCCGCACCAGACATTTTACCAGCGCATGATTGTAACTTTATAGTGCAGTTCAATATGCACATTCAGAACACTGTAAAATAGCTCTCTTCAGCTCCTTTAAAAAAAGGTTTAGACCTAGTGCATAGGTCATAAAAATAACTCTTGTGCCTGGCACAGCTCCTTGATAGGGCGCACAATTAATGTCTCTGTTTTCTTATAAATAAGTCATAAGCAATGTGCAGCAAATGGTACTCTCTATTCATTCTACCAACAGAAGAGAGTCTGGTGAGAGGTGCTATGAATCTCTGTAGGTCAAAGACTGTTGAATGGGCATTATTGATTCCCTCCAAAACACTTTATGTAGTTAAAAAGTTGGACTGTTTTGTCTTCAAAACCAGAATTTGAAACTTCCCGACACCAGCCAATGTGGCTTTAAGTGACAATATATATTGTTAATCCCTGCCATCGTTTGTCTAATCATAGTGTAGCAACCATAGCTCAGCACGGCAGGTCTGCTTTGGATTTCTTCACATGCTCAGTGTGCATCTGCAGCCTCTTGGTAGCTGTTGGTTACAGTTGGCCAATTGATGGAGCTAATGTGCGTTAGTTAGTTAACTAGTTAGCTAGTTAGCTAGTAGTCAATCAAATCAACCACAAATTTATTTAAAGGCAACTTTAAAGCTGCAATCGACAAATCTGGTGAAATAAGTTGACTCAATCAAATTTAAAATGTTTACAACTCTCACGCCCCTCCCCCACTATTCCTGTGAACACGCCCGTGTCTTCTCTCATTATTAAACAGCATAGAGTACACGCTACATGGAGGTAGGCTGGCTAACTTACTCATAGCTAGCAACTGCTAACATCATTTAGCGTATGCTTAGCTTGAGGCGTATGCTGTGATATTGTAACATGCGTGAGCGGGGAGGGGGATCTGTGGCGTATGCAGGAACTGTTTCTGACAGTAAGCGCTGCCCTGAGTGGACAGGATGATATGGGCGCTGTGGATTTTTGCAAAACAAACAACAGGCTCTACGTGCACATAGAGTCGTGTTTTTTTTTTCTAAACCCCAATGATTTATGTTGTTCTATTGGAGCAGAGTGTCGGCTTCAGTGATTCTGATCAAACAAATGTTGCAGACTGCGACTTTAATGAATATTGTGTCATGATTGTTGTGTCGGAGCAGTCGGAAATCCATGAAGGCTAGATGTCAGGCCGCCAGGCGCGTCACTAGCTCGTTAAAACATCCGGGGCTGTATCCGGGGCGTTCCTTTCCAAACGCGGTTCGGGGGTTTCTCCCCCAATAATTTTTTGAAGTTGGGCTGATAAACATGCAATTGTGACGTAGTTCGGGAATTAAAGGAAAGACCTGGTCATGTGTGACTCCTGTCGGGGCAGGTCTACCGAGGAGGTTAATGTTTAGGTCAGCACAGAAACCAGCATCAGAATGAGACATGAGAACAGCCTACAGCTTCAGAAACACTGACATCCACAATCCGATGTCAAGTGGACCGGGCTGAATCCAATGCAGGTCCTGAAACTGTGCAAAACCAGAAGACATCACTGCTCTGACGGACATTTTCTCTCCTGACCCGGTGTTTGGGTTTAACCTGTTAACTGGACACTTTCAGCTGAAAGCGTCCACTGTTGCCATAGTGACGGCAAATGCGTAGCTGTTCTCATGAATGCCTCTGTTTACTTTTCATGACAATTTTAAACATAACGTCACCTCCCTGATCAGTCTTTATAGTTCTGTTTGAGTAAATGTGTCAATGGCGTTTATATGTTGCTTGTTGTTACATTTATCAGGAGGAGAGCGAGTTGTTCTTCCTAATAATATCTGTGTCTAATTCATTTTCTTAACAAATCTGTTTGTCTTTGAAACCTGCCTGTGTAAACACGTGCGTAGAATTGTATTCACGACTTTAAAAAGAAAAAACTTTTTAGGAGATTTGTAGTCCTGTCGTAGGAAAATAAATGAAAGTTAAGAGATTAACCCTATGCACCACCAGCCACGTCACCCTGGTGGAATAAAACAGATCTGCTTTGTATACAGTCTATGAGTATCTCTCTTAAAAACATAATCCTGTTTTCATCATCTGCAGTCACTATGGCAACCACAGAGGCACTCAGCTGAAAGTCTCCAGTTAACAGGGTCACTCGTTAAACCCAAACACCGTCACTCAGTCTCCTTTAAGTTTGATTCTGAAGTTATCACTTGTCAGTGTGTGGACGCGTAAGAATGTTGCAGTTTTCACTGCTACAATGTTGCATCTGTGGCTGCTGGTTATGGAACCACATAAAAGTCTATTATACTGGGCTATTTTAATCATCATTATGTTTTTTTTTATGATGGCAGAGAGGTCCGGGGCGATAACCCCGAATGCCCAGGTCTAACGACGTGCCTGCAGACCGCCGACAAAAAAATAGGAAAACCTGTCTGAAAGAAGGTGACCTGAGCAAAAAATAAGGCAACACATTATAGGTCCACTTTAAAGATAAGCAGTCTGGATGGCTTTATTATCAGGGTGCCATGTCTTGTCACAAAAAAAACATACTGAAAAAACTTTCCATCGGAAAGAATTTAATTTATAGCTCCCTCTTGTTTCAGAGATTCAGAAGTAATGAAAAAAATGTCTTCCCTAAATGCTACTCCACAAACACAAGGCTGGCTCCTGGCTAACTGGCTTAATTCTCCTGCTTTGTCAGACTGATGAAATTGCAATTGCTCTGCTGGTTTCCCTTCAGAAGTCACCGCAAGGCAATATGAGTGAAATGTTTTCCAGTCACACTGGGGTCAAAAGCTCGCTCTACTTGTTTATGAGATACTCTAGAGGATCTGCGCTAGGTGGTAGGCCGTTTTAAAGGCTGGATTAGAGTGCAGCGGGCCCTTTTGTAATAGTGCTACGACTTCTGTATGGATCTGTTATTCCATAATGTGATTTACTCAGTTACACTGTGGGGAGCTTGCAGATGCAGAAAGGGCTCAGCTATCAATCTGAAAAAGGCTGAAGAAACTCTTTTCTTTAATTAGGGTCAGACAAACATTTCTGTGTTCCATCGGTATGAAAGGATGCAGTGCCCTCTCTTGGATAAAGAGTGAATTCTTTCATTTCCTTTGAAGGTCGAAAGAGCTATAAACATCAGCATAATGTGATCATTCAAACACTTTTGCTTCTTTAAGCTCTTATCTTTACTGGTTTTTGTGAAGGTTACAATGATGAAGATTTCAAAGTCAATCCTCCTCATGGAGGTCAAGAAGAAAACACTAGAATGTTCTAATGGCAAGAATTGGGTCCTATCTCCAATACCAAATGAGTTTAGATAATGTAACTGACAATTCCATACATTAAAAAACATATTTTTGCTTTTTTAGTCGAATCTCATCTACACACCTGTACAGTTTTGTGACTGCATCTTGCGCGGTTGCGACACTATGACCACCTGACCACCTGCTTTCACTCAAATATTTGTCTCTCTAGCTGCTAAACGCTCCACTTTGTTCAGCTGCTTGCTAACTTTGCTTGGTGCTGAGCAGGTAGAGTACAGTGGGTTGATCCGAGCTTTTATTCTGAAACTAGATGCCTGCTGCTGCTAAAAAACAAGGTTTGTGAGAGTGATGACAGTGAAAGAGTAAAGTTCCTGGAGAACTCCAGAGTGATTCTCTGTGGGATTGACACTTTGTTGACTCCTTTCAGAATACACATTTGAACCATTCTTTATATAGAAATATTGATTAATGTAACTTTAACGTGTGCAGGAACTTCCAACTGTCACATACAGAGCTGGACTATTATGATGATGGATTATGCATTCATACCTCGTATTACATATTCCTGTCTCAAAGCTGGACCCTCGCAGCGTGCATGTACATTAGATCACATCTGATACTGGATTTGGCAGCAAAAAATAAATACATAAATACATAAATGTAACAAAGTGGTGGTTAGTGGGTGAGCATTTTCTCTAATAGCACTGCAGCACTTTTCAGGCGTGTGTGTGTGGGGCTTAATCACTTGTAAAACTTGATTGAGTGTGTGTTAATAAACATTGGGCTGTCTCTCGTCCCCTGGTGATTAGTGGTTTATGTACTCTGCTCTCTGCAGGCTGAAGACGCAGTCCTGAAGATTGATGGAGGGCCATGCTATTCAAACAGCAGGCATTGCTGAGACAGAAGCTCTTTGTTCTGGGCAGCCTTGCTATTGGAAGTGTCCTCTATCTCGTAGCCAGGGTCGGGACCTTGGATAGGTAAGTCATCACTGTCACAACACATTACTTTTATTCAAAGTAACTGAAATAGCAATAAGTACAAAGAAAACACTATCTATACTAGAGATTACTGTCACAATTTGATGATCCAATTCTTGATGTGCTTCTTCATACAAGAACTCCAGCTGTTAGGACATAAGATGTTGTGGATGAGTTCTATCAGCCACATGTGTAAAGGCATTTTCCCCCTAAATTGAGTCAGGCAGTGAGTTCTGCCAGTTCTCTTGGCTGCATTTCATTAGATACATACCCTAGTTCACTTCCCCTCAAATACTTCCCCTCGTTCACTTCCTCTTTCCCCCACAGGAATCCCCAACGCCGTCATAAGTGTCGTTCCATTTGTCTTAAATACTGTGAACTTGGGGAGATCGACCCTGGCAGAGCTGAGGGAGCAAGTGATTGATTGATTGATTTGATTTGATTTTATGTGACCATTAATGACATAAAATATGAAACAGCACTCTGAGTCATACATTAAAATGCATAAATAGACAGGGATAACACTAAAGCCCAAAGGCTTATTTCCATTATTTGATGACCCAATTTGCTTAAAAAGACCCTGGAATGATTTTACACCGGGATTTCACTTTAACTCAGGATGGTACAAAACCTGTTGAGCTGGGGCGGCCGGTGGCACAGTGGTTGGAGCAGTCGCCCATGTTAAGAGGTAGAAGGTCCTCAAGGCAGCGGCCGCGAGTTCGTCTCTGACCTGCGGCACTTTGCTGCATGTCTCCCCCCTCTCTCACCCCATTTCTGTCGTATTTAATAAAAGACTTGAAAACTGCAAAAAAAAGATATTTAAAGAAAAATAAAACTCTGTTGAGCTACCCCTGGTGGAATACCTTTGAACTTCATTTACTTCTACCTTTGCCCATCCAACCCTCTCAGAGTAAGATGATTCAATATGGGTTCAGCCTATATGCTAAAAGTACCACTAGCTCACCCCACTTGCCACACTTGCCAGTTGCCATCTTGCCCGCAGTGAACAACCATGGTCACTCCAGAGGTGGATATCACCCACAATGCAATGCAGTTATGCTTTTGGTGCAACAGAATACACCCATGATTAAGTGGCAGTAACGTACAACCAGTAAAACTGCAGTAACTAACCACCAGTGAAGAGGAGATGAATTAATACATTTCGCATGGTCAGCAGAGTTTTTCAAAGAAACGTCATTGATAGCTTGTAATATTAACTTTGATTGTTGTAATGTTCAGCAGGTGTGATTTCTTAACGGAAAAAATTATCTGTCAACACATGGGAAAATGCTTGCAAGATATAGTAAACCCCTAGAAATAATAGTTAAGATCAATTATGATACAGATTACAAACTTTCTAAATCAGAAACTCGTTCAGCTACTAAACCCTTAGAAAGTAGACTGCAGATATCTTTGATGATTTGTAAAAAAAAAAAAAGAGGAATAATAATAATAATAAACTTTGTATAGCATCGTTCACCATACTTTTTTTTCATCACACACTGAAAAATGATTGCCTATTTTTAATTAAATTTCTATTTTTAATTAGCCTAGTATAAAAATGCCGCCACAGCTGTTATTTTTGAGTCTTTGTTCAGTTTGTCAGGGTTTTGGTAGACATGCTGTCTGAAGGTATTGGTTGAAGGTATTTCAACATTTTGGGAAATATTTATGCATGGTGATAGAGACAGTTTAAAAAGAGGTCTCCAAGCACACCTAAAGCTGTCTGATGTTTGTTTTTTTTAAGTTTGTTTGGATGTGTGACTGTGGTCTATAGGGAGTTGTGAATGTGAAAAGTTTGTGAAAGTTTGTCTCACCCATGTTGAGACTACATGATTCACTTCTCATACTCCTTTTTTAAAATAAAAACAAGTGAAGTAAATCTCTGTAAATACCAATTTAACAGTTAGTGTAAAGAATTTACTAGGATCAGTGCCATTTTGCTTGACCGTAGTGCAGCATTTCCCTCATGTCTCTAATCTATACAAAATTCTTGGATTGAAATCATCTTATTGCACAGCAGATGTTACACTTGTTTTAAGTTTTAAGAGTACAATACTTTCATGCTTCAAATATAGACAGACCTTCCTTCAGGAGATGAGTATTTGTTTTGGCAGGGTCCATATCAGATGAAACAGGTGGCATGTATTTTGGACCGTTGGTCCATGACCAATTCTGACCAATCTATTTGACGTCCAAACTAGGTCCACTATTTGGATGTCCAACCATGACCCAACTAGGGCGTCAAATTGACGTTCAACATTAGACCTTTGAACTGGGTACATATTTTGGACGTCATTTGGACGTCTAGGACAGGTGCAGGAAATGTACATGATGTGTTTTTTTGTTATTTTACAATTTCCTGTTTTTATTTAATTGGTTTATTTAAAATAATCAAGTTAGTTATTTATGCATATATGTATTTTTGCATTCATCTGTTTTTTTATTTGGAAATGCAATTTGTGGAAAAGAATTTCAAATACTACAGAGCCAGATGCAGGTCAGGAGCAACAAGCTAATGTTAGCGCTTCTGCAGCACACAACCTGTTGCTATAGCTGCTTTTGCTGAACTGTGGCTCAGGTGGTAGGCCAATGTTTGAAGGGTCGGTGGTTTGATCCCCACCCTCCCTTGTGTCATGATTGTGTGCAAGTCACCCACCTTACCTCGTGTGAATACAGTATGTTTGAGGTGGTGGTCAGAGGGGCCGAAGGCACTGAGTGGCCACCTAGAGAAGAACCATGTTATTATTATTATTATTATTATTATAGAAGTAGTCTAAAATTAGTCTAAATTTGAAGACGTCAACAAAAGACCACATCTGGACTGGTCCCATGGACATCAACATTGGACTTTTGATAAAAAAAGATGTCACCTAGCAGTACAAAACAACCCCTTCAGTGGACCGGAATTGGAAGTAGAAAAAAAACATAGAAAATACTCACTCCGACATCACATTCCGCAGTCGGAAGCCAAAGAGATATTTTAAATGAATTCAAGGAATATTGTTATAAGTTATAGCGGTGTTGAAACTAAGGATGTCATTATTGCTTTTGTCATTTTCAGGCTACAGCCCATTTGCCCCATTGAGAGCAGACTGCCCCCTCCGGAGCCAGAGCAGATCCCTCTCCGCACCCTGCAGTTTAAGCGTGGCCTACTCCATGAACTACGCAAGGGCAATGCCACCAAAGAACAAATCCGCTTGCACAACCTGGTCCAGCAGCTGCCTCGGGCTATCATCATCGGGGTACGCAAGGGGGGTACCCGCGCCCTGCTGGAGATGCTCAACCTGCATCCGGCAGTGGTCAAGGCCTCACAGGAGATCCACTTCTTTGACAATGACCAAAACTACGCCCGGGGCATCGACTGGTATAGAGAGAAAATGCCCTTCTCCTTCCCTCATCAGATTACCATTGAGAAGAGCCCTGCTTACTTCATCACAGAGGAGGTCCCTGAACGCATCTTCAAGATGAACTCCTCCATCAAGCTGCTGATCATCGTCCGCGAGCCGACCACCAGAGCTGTGTCTGACTACACGCAAGTGCTGGAGGGCAAGGAGCGCAAAAACAAGACCTACCACAAGTTCGAGAAGCTGGCCATCGACTCCAACACCTGCGAGGTGAACACAAAGTACAAGGCGGTGCGGACCAGCATCTACACCAAACACTTAGAACGCTGGCTGAAGTACTTTCCTGTGGAGCAGTTCCATATTGTGGACGGGGATCGCCTCATCACGGACCCGCTGCCAGAGCTGCAGCTTGTCGAGCGCTTCCTCAACCTCCCCTCAAGAATCAGCCAGTATAACCTGTACTTTAATGCCACCAGAGGATTTTACTGTCTGCGATTTAACATTGTCTTCAACAAGTGCCTGGCAGGCAGCAAGGGCCGCATCCATCCAGAGGTGGATACGTCAGTGGTGACTAAACTGCAGAAATTCTTTCACCCCTTCAATCAGAAGTTTTACCAGATCACTGGTAGGACATTCAACTGGCCATGATGAGCTTTGGACTCCTCCAGTGAGATTCCTTGGATTGGTGTTTCTTTAAATGGCTAAGCTACAAGATCTCAAAAAATATTAATAGCACTTTGATGGAGTTTAAGACAAGAATGACAGTGTGACCAAATATTAAAAGGGACCTGATGTAAGTTTGTTTTACGTGTGTGAAAATAAAGCAAAATAGTTTGGTGGTCTGACTAAAAGATTCAGTTCATTTGATCTTGCAAATGAATTTACTGTATGTCATTGACAAAAAACAGCACTCAACGGTGTGATTCACTGAAGAGATTATTTTTGATGCTCTTTAAAAGACTATCAAACAATGACATCCATGCTGTTGAGATAAGCTTTAAGTGTGGTGCTTTCCTCATGATAAAACCTTAAAAGATGACAAATGATATTTGATAAACAAAGTAATTGTTCATTTGTTCCCCATCACGTTGTTTATTTGACCAAAACTGCATGTGCAATCAAGATGCCATTATAACATTGTAGATTCTTGTATTAGTTACCTTCTGTTGTCTGTTCATATTGGTTTGCACCACATTTTACTGTTAATTCATGTTATGATTAATCCAGTAGACGGTGACCTCTTTAATAAGTCAACGCAATCTGAGTCTGGAGTATGGAGATCAGAACAGGCTCATCAGAATAGGATCTAGTATTTCAAGCTTGACTCAAACCATGTCCAAAACCCTTAAAGAATTTCAGACTCAAGCTTGTGTTTTTAATCTGTAAGTATGTTGGTCCCTCCCCCTTAGAGCTCTTTCATCGGTTTGCTAAACACCTGGCAAAAAAGCCATTGTGAAAAAAAACTCGTCCTCTGATGATTGTTGTCAAACCAACTGTTTATTCTATGATGATTAGCAAAATTTGTCTGTTTCTGTGCAAATATTCATTCTGTATCGAGTGTGTTGTTAAAAAGGTTAAATTAAAATAACGTGTAAACATATGCCAGCTGATTCTTTTTTTTTTACCTTTGTTTCACTTTTGCCATTGAAAAGAACAGTTTGGTCACAGCATCATATCGTGTCATATATTTGGGGTATCAGCAACATCTGGGTCTGAGAAATGAAGTAATAAATGCTAACTGTGGGCCTGACTCTAATACCTGGTGCACATCCCCATGCTAAGGTCAAAAGTAGTAATAGCAGAAGCTGGCTAGTAGTAGTAGTAGTAGTAGTAGTTGTAGTAGTTTTTAAAGCTCTAGTAGTACATACTGTAATAGACCAGGGGCCTGTTTCACAAAGCAGGTTTAGTGAAAACTCTGAGTATGTTAACCCTGAAATGAGGGAAACTCTGAGTTTTCCGTTTCACAAAGGGAGGTAACTCAAACCAGAGACAGAGGGGTAACTCTAGCCTGTTTCACAGGGAGAGGTAACTTAAACTCTCGGTCAGTTACCATGGTAACATGCTCTCTGAACCTAACCTGGTGGGGACCAGGTTTTTCTCAGGAAACCTTGAGTTTCTCTCTGTCTCCGCCCTCTTTCAGCCACACACGGTATTTGATTTCCTCATTCATTCAGTCAGCAGGCGAGTTTTGACGTAGTATAGTTCGGTCGTCTGTTTTTTCAGAAAATCATTGCAAAAATCAGTCATTAGAAGTTATATTAGGTGGCGACTATTTCCACTACCATGGCATGTCCTTTTGATAATGATCCCGTGGATGAAGGTGCAGCAATACTGCGCAGAGAATGAAATATTCGTCGGGAGATGATTATCAGACTGCGCATAGATGTTCTTGTATTTCCAGGCAATTATCTTTTTGAGCGGTACTGTTTCAGGTCACAGTCCATCATTTACATACACAACCTAATCCATCCTTACATTTCCAACATTAACAACCAAAGTCATGCTCTCACATCCCAGCAGATATTGTGTTGCACTGCGTTTTTTTGCAAATGGGAGTTTTTTATACAACGTATATAACAGCCACTTATGGTAATTTTACTTTACAATGTAAAACATGCTCAAAATGAGGTATCACCATGAGACTGTGCTGAGGTTTTACCTGTTTGAACAATGTTTTTACTTTTCATCTTAAGCTGCTGCCAAGTGCGCTTCTCCCCCGCACCTAAATGAAATAAACTAATAGACTACCACTCAGGCAGTTCCCCCTGTGATATTATTGTGATTGCAAAGGACTACATTTAAACTTACGCATTGACCCGAGCAGCAATGTTCTCCCAAGCCGTCTCCCTCTCTTTTGCTGCTGCAGCGGTGTTACACTTTCGGCAAAAAAAAAGCTCAAACTCCCGGATGAGCGCATTAATATTTCCAATTCCAGTGGTAGCGTAGCTCTCCTCTTCCCCGTTGCCATGGTGACTCGTCGAATCAGGAATCCATTGATGCTGTCTTTTTATACTTGTGGTGCACGCGCTTAACTCCAGGTTAAACTACTCCGAGTTGATCAAACTAACTCAAATCTGCTGTTCTGGAACCGAAAACTCAAAGTTCCTATCTCAGAGTAGATCAACTCAGAGTTCAGGGTTATCCTCAGAGTTTGTTGAACCTGCTTTGTGAAACAGACCCCAGAGGTGTCCAATTCTGCTCCTGGAGGGCCACTGTCCTGCATGTTTTAGGTTTCTCCCTACTCTAACACGCCTGAATCTAACAATTATCAAACTCATGACAAGATTCAGCTGCTTAAAAACGAGCAGAGCATTGGACTCAGGTGTGTTACATCAGGAAGAAACATGCAGGAGCAGGATTGGACACCCCCTGTAACAGACAGAACAGTTACGAAATCTGTGCAGAGGCAGGATGTGGTAGCATTTGTTGCACATTTGTGGCATCATCAACAATACTCTCTTGGCTCAAAATCCAGAAGCTTTATTGAAAAACCTATTTTACTGTGAACGACAGGAGGCTTACTTGACAGACATAGCGCACCCTAATGACAACAACCTTGTTGGACACACATTATCCTATTTACATTCAATTTGAGATGTGTAGCCTCGTCTACAGTTGACACAGAGCAACATAATGCACACAGGACACAGGAAGTGATGATGCAACATTTACAATAGATCACCTGCAGCAGCATCCGCAACAACAGCCCTGCTCAGTGTCCGACAGTCGCGGGAACATTAGCCACGTCTGCAGGACACCGGTAGTGCGAGGGTCCGTTCATCGCTGCTTGCTTGCAGTCCTTTTATTTACATTTATACACTTCAAAAAATGCCTGGAGGAGGAGGTTAGGGAAGTGAACAGTCAATGAAAATCATATTGCACATGAGCAGTCACATCACCAATAGTTGCCCGTGCAAAAAGACTCAGTGATATAGACTATGATTTAACCTTTGTGTCCTGTTCATTTCTACCCCCTTACTTTGGTGTTCCCGTTCAAATTTGACAGTTTTAACTGCTCTTAAATGAACACAAAAACCATTGATCATCAAATTTGATTTAACTCCTTTTTAAGCTGTAAACAATGTCTCAGACTACTGGTTTACATGAATAACTACAGTGAATGTACAAAGAATAGACAGAAATTCTATCTCAACGTCCACAACACAATAAATGCTCCCCACAACCCCACCACTCCGTCATCACTAACAACAAAACAGTAGAGACAGTAGGCCATTTCAAATACCTAGGACTCAAAATTGACAACAACCTCACCTTTGAACACCACTCAACAGGCATCCAAAAAGAAACCAGAGAAACCAGTGCGCAAACTAAAAGGACTTAATGTTGCCCCCCACCTACTCCTACTACTGTACACCATTATTATTCAACCCATTCTACTGTACTGTTCCACATGTTTCTTCAATATGCTCCCTGTAAAAAATCGCAACAGACTCACTCAGATAACCAATACTGCCACCAAAATAACAGGTCTGCACACTCCAAATCTACAGGAACTAAACAACAAGACCATTACACGCATCACTCATGCAATAACCCTGGACATTATTCACCCACTCAACCGCTACTTCTCACTCCTACCCTCTTACAGAAGGCCTGTTTCAGCAGAAGCCTAATCCCCTCAGCCATCAAAACAAACAACAAAACAAAACCTCACAGATAAATGCAACAATGGATGTCTAACATGTACTCCCAATTGTATAAGCCAGCAAAAAAATGTACGGTGAAGAAGTACGAATGGCTGTGAAAAAAAGAAAACGAATTTCCCTAAGGGGACAACTAATAAACCAAATAACTAACTGACTAACTACATAACTAAATTGTATCCCACATAGGGAGTCTGTGAGAAGATGTGATACACTTGGGAAGAAGTAACAATTATTTATCAGCTAACCGCAGCAAGCGCATCTTGATACTTTGTTCCTAGAATACGGAAAACATTACGCAGCATATCTGTCTGCTGCTCTTATGTGAAATGTCTTTCCGTTCATTTACATCTACATTCATCCAGCCCTTGGCCGCCCTGTCCCCGTCAGGCTCAGTTGCACCTCCCATTCGTGTGTGTATGTTCTCCTATGTTGATCAGTGAAAGTAAAAGTCAAACCAACTTTTTGAAGAAGTACAGCGAACATGGCCTACACTTAATACTATGATGGTATGGGACATTCAAGTGTCTGAATGAGCAGCGCAAATTGAGGCATGTAGCAGGCTAACGCTACCCGCTCAGCTAGTGTGTTTAGCTGGTGCTGCTGGTGAATGTTAGCCTCGTGAGACCATTCTGATCTCATGAGCTCCATTGTATTTTACTCTCAGATCAGTCTGGTAACGTGCGGAGGAGAAAATTTGGAGAAGTTTGACCAGCGACCGAACCAATCAGAGTTGGTTTTGAGGAGAGTTGAACTGTGACGCCAAGAGAAGAGACTGTTGAGTGTAAACAACATGGATGCTTCCACAGATGAGATGAGCAGCTATGGAGCAAGCCGCTCACTAACTTCTTTTTCTCTGGAACCTTCTGTTGAATATGGACCGGGCTCCTGAAATTGGGCCTTTGATCCGTAAATTCACGTTACACAAAGGGAAAATATCCTTTACCCACATGTTGTTTCCTTTCTGAGCTTTGCCTCCACGCTGTTTGTATGTTACACGCTTCAGTGATCTGATTGGTTGATTTGGCCCATATGTTGCTGATAGACAGATGGTTTATCCAATCCACCTTAAGTAGAGTGAGCGTAAAAATGTATGCAAGATAATCTGAATCAGAAATACTATAATAACCTCAGGGGGAAATTATTTTCGTTGCCAAACTCCAGATATACAAACAACAAATATTATACAGCCAACATATATTAGAAAAACAGAAAATAAATATATATTGTATATGAATATATAATGATAACGTAATGTTGATTATGTAATTAGCTTAATGTGAATGTGCTTAATACTCATTTGAGCCATAATTGTCACTGTGGGCCAGGCTTTGGGCACCATGATGATATCCATATCGACCTGGAGGGAAGAACTGAGAATTCCGACAAACTTTAGACCCAGAGAGTTACATTTTTTAAACCACAAAGACAAATGATAAATTAACCATTTAACGCACAATGTGCACAGGCCTTATTGATGCAGAGCATTCATGGGTGCAATTTCTAGAAAAACATGAATAACCCCCCCAGTAAAAATACCCTAAATTATTCAAACTTGAACAAATGTATATTCAGGCTTCACATTCTTCACATTTTAGATTCCCATCTAAACAGAAATGGTGGAAAAACAATGTTACGGTACAAATACAGTATTTTTCTGACTCCTCATCCATCTCTGCTCTCCTCCACTACAACCCAGTTGCTGATGATCAGCAGGCTTTAAAAGAGGACTTCATTTTTTCATATTCATCCATATCAGTTAATCATGCATAAAGTAGTCCCCAACACTGGGAGAAAAGGAAGATGGAGAGAAGAACTGGGGGTGAGTAGACATTGCATGACCGAGACCCTTGCACCCCTGGGAACGTTACTCGGTGGACTGGGTGTTCACGCCTCTTTGGGTCCAGATGAGCAGAATTTCTCAGTTAAGAAAAATGGTCCTGACCCTCAAATGTTATCCTTGCCCTCCCCCAGAGGAATCACAGCACTTCAGGTCAATGAGGACACAATTAGTCACAGTATATCTGCTGAGCTGGCTTTCCTATTAATTAACAATGGTGCAGTGCCACAAGGTGTCACTTATGTCCCCATGAATGGCCTGGCTTGCTGTTTTTAGCTTCATATGCATTAACATTGACCTAACTGTCAGTGTGACCATGGGCCTAAACTTATTACACAGTGAATTTATGAATTTGAATGGAATTTTTAATAACTAAGCTGGGATTGGCTCAAGATTTGTTGATTGGCTCAACTCAAAATTGTTTAAAAAAAAAAAGTTGCAAAATACCAATATCCCAGAGCTCAATAACACATCAACAGAAATGGTCATCATGGTGTATATTATGTCTGTGTATATGTGTTTGGATATGAGTGTTCATGAAATATTACAACTGAAGCACCACAGAGGAGAAAAGAATGCTATCGCTTGTGAAATATGGTCTTGGATCTGTTTCCTTTGTAGGTGACATAGGAAATTATTACTACGGACAAGGGCACCCCATGACACCACATCGTGTCCGCATGACTCACAACCTGCTTCTATAGGGACTGTACGGGAAAATGGAGATGTATGTATGTTTTCAACTTTAATTTAATAACATCCTTGTATGCAGTTGCAGTGTTCTAACAGAATGTTGCATGTATATAAAATTATTATAGTTTTTAACCAGGTGCTGTTTTTTCTCCTTTACAGACCACACAAAGCCCCAGCAGAGGAGATGACGAAATATCACAGTGATGACAACATCGAGATCCTCCGATCCATACGGCCAGACAACATGTCAGCGCTGTAAGTGGTGCATAGGCTTCTCACCAGGGTTGCAAGCAACATTCATTTTCATTATCTATCCACTGATTATGTCTTAGTCCATCAATTTAATAACAAATTAATTCCGATTAATTTGCCCAGGTGTATGTGCGTGGCTCACACGTCGGATGTTGCCCTTGTTCATTTCCTGAGCACTGCCGAGGTGCTGTTTAGCAAGGCACCCAACACCCAACTGCTCGGGGCGCTGAGCTATTGGCAGCCCCCTCGCTCTGACATCTCTCCATTAATTGCATGTATATAGGTCCTGTTGTTGTGTGTATTTCGGGCTTGTGTGTGTGTGTGTCCTGTATAATAATAATAACAGAGTGAAAAAATTCAATTTCCCTTGCGGGATAAATAAAAGCAATTCTTCTTCTTCTTCTTCTTCTTCTTCTTGCCGCCAAGGCTCGACAATGCGCACATTTCACACGCATTTGTGACTGAAAAATAGATGTGTGTAAGGTGTAATATCTAATAAGCATTCGTGTGAATAACCTGCAGATGCAGCTACTAGTAGCTCCCATCAACTTTTCTAAATTTTTCAACTCAAGACAGTCAGTTTAGTTAAACTCAGCAGAGACAATCAATTAAATCAGATATCAGCTCCAATATGGACTACCATATTTTCGGGACTATAAATCACACTTTTTTTTTTCATGGTTTGGCTGGTCCTGCGACTTATATAGTCACAGTAATGAATTTAATGATCACCAATATATTAGACACATTTCAAATTAAATGTTATTTCCCATAAGCTGTGCCTATATGTTAGAGTTAAATTAAGAGATGGATAATTTGAAATAACATGTTTTATATAACTGCTCATTACAGTTGTTTTTCTCAAACTTGTATGTTTAACTTCCACCCTTGTACAAATGTAATAATTCTAACTACTATAAAACTATCAAATAAGGTGAATCTTACTGAGTGTTACTGTGTGTCATGTGACCCGTGTAATCGCCCCCCATGGTTAGAAAATTACATTTATCATATTGCGATATTATCACAAATGTGATTTAATGAATCGTTCAGCCCTAATCCCAATTAACTGGAAATGGAAGCTAAAAGAAAGGGGGTGCAGACAGCTGGTCTGTGCACCTTTTATAAGGTGTCAGAAATGGCTATCCAAAACTGAGATGTATTAAAAACAATCTCTAACTATACACAGCAGAGGTTTTACTACTGTCCGCCATACAGGCTTCTCCTTTCGGGAAGCACATCCCTTTACCTGAAATTTCCTAAAAAAAATAGCGTGTAAAGCGAATTTCTTTTGAAGAAAATAATTGCTAGTTAACTCAACACAACAAATACTGGGAAAAGGTTTGCTCCAGTGTAAGACTGGTACAGTATAGATATGCTCTACTAGCTATTTGTACATTTACGCATTGTTAAGGTTATGAATGTACTGGTACTCTCAACTCTGATTTCATGAATTACTAAATCAGAAATACTTACCGTAAATACTTTAATAATCCCAGGGGGAAATTGTTTTAAAGGCATCCTACCTATTTCATTTAAATTATGTTTTTTTTATCTCCCTTGTATTTTCTTTTTGTTTTCTTTCTTTAAATTGATTTTAAGCTGTCGATGTGGCTTGTCTTGTCATTGTATGTTGTGTGTTTTAGGTATGCTGTCCGTGCTGAATTCAAAAAAAAAAAAAAATCACTAATTCTGGTTTAGTCAAAACTCATTCTTAATTCACAAAGAAAGATGTGAAAGTACGCCGGTTGCAAATGCAGTTATTCCCCTCTGTCTCCCACCTGCATGCAGGTGCATATTGGTGGCTAGATCTTCAGAGGCAATTAGGCTTTTTCTTCTGTTGGTGGCTTTTTTGAGTTCTGCCAACTCGCCGTTGGTGGTTCTGCTGGTAAGTACGAAGAAAATGTATAAACTTATTGACACAAACTAATTTGATCGACTTTATCACCTGAAAATGATCAGAATTTTGTACACATACAGATGACTTTTGATACCCCAGCACACAGTGGATGAGAGGCAGAACCCTACACAGGTCATCAGACACAAACACATTCTCACTCACATTCAGCCCCACGGGCACTTTAGAGTCCCCACTTCATCAGACCTGCATGTGTTTGAACTAAGGGAGACAAACAGCAGCTATAACGCCGTCTCTGGCTTCTGCAAGGAGAGGATGTCAAACCCATGACCATATTAGACTAACTAGCATTTTTAGCAAAGGCTGCACACGACAGTCCAGATTATTGGACCACATTTTTACTGCTATACACCTGCAGAGGTGTGAAGTAACGAAGTACAAATCATTTGTTACCTTACTTAAGAGAAATTTTGGGTATCTATACTTTACTGGAGTAATTATTTTTTAGACAATTTTTACTTCTACTCCTTACATTTTTTTTAAAAATAGCCTTGTTACTAGGGATGGGTACCGAAATGGTCAGAGCCCACAATGTGCTGGTGGTTACTGGTTTGACTTAGGAGACATGGAAGGTTGGGTGGATTCTGAGAGACGCAGGGAGCTTCAGGCGGACAGCACAGGGGTTCACGATGGCCTCGATCTCGAAGGGTCCAATGAAACGAGGGGCGAGTTTCTTAGACGAGACACTCAGGGTCTCCCTCCAAATCCAACGCACTCTTCGGAGATGGTGCTGAACGGATGGCACCGCTATCTCGGCTTCCTGGGCTGGGAACATAGGGGGTAAGTAGCCCAACGAAGCCTCGAAGGGGGACATACCTGTAGTGGTGCTGGTCAGGGAGTTGTGGGAGTACTCGACCCAGGAGAGCTGCAAAGACCACGAAGAAGGGTTGTGGGCACAGATGCACCGAAGAGCAGTCTCCAAATTCTGATTAGCCCTCTCCGTTTGGCCATTCGAATGGGGGTAGATAAACTGACCTTGGCCCCTAAGGCCTGGCAGAAGGCCTTCCAGACCCAGGAGGTAAATTGAGGACCACGGTCGGAGACGATGTCCGCAGGTATCCCATGGAGGCCGACGGCAACTTAGGGAGAGGAACAAAGTGCACCATTTTTGAGAAACGATCCACTATCGTAACGATGGTGTCTTTACCTTGTGACACAGGGAGTCCGGTAACGAAATCCAGCGCGATGTGGGACCATGGTCGACCGGGAGAGGGCGAAGAAGACCAGCTGGAGGTCGATGAGATGCCTTCCCTCGGGCGCAGACGGTGCAGGCCAGGACAAATTCCTTCGTATCCGGCACCATGGATTTCCACCAGAAGTGGCGACGAAGAAGTTTAAGGGTTCTGGTGATTCCGGGATGGCAGGAGAGACGAGTCCCCACTTGAGTACCTGAGAGCGAACATGGGCAGGGACAAACAGGCGTCCTGGTGGTCCACCACCAGGGTCGGGATGCGAGCCTGCCTGACCGTGGCCTCGATCTCCAAGGTTAATGCTGCCATGACACAAGATGAAGGGACGATGTTCTCGATACCAAACTCCTCCTCCTCGGTAGGTCCAAACTGCCTTGAAAGGGCGTCAGGCTTAACGTTCTTACTTCCTGGAATGTAAGTCAGAGTGAAATTAAAACAACCAAAGAACAAAGCCCATCGGGCTTTGCGGGAATTAAGCCTTTTGGCCGTCTGGATATAGGCCAGATTTTTGTGGTCCGTCCAGACCACAAATGGAATCTCTGCCCCCTCCAGCCAATGTCGCCACTCCTCATCATACTCCTCATCATACATCATACATCATCATCATAATTTCTCTCTGCAGGAGACAGTTTCTTGGAGAAGAAAGCACAAGGGTGAACCTTGTTGTCGGACTTGGCTCACTGAGACAAAACCGCCCCCACTCCCAGATCGGAAGCGTCCACCTCAACGATGAACTGGAGACCAGTGTCAGGCTGCACGAGCACAGGAGCGGAAGAAAAACGCTTCTTCAGAGTCAAAAAGGCGCTGTTGGCGGCAGGGGACCAGTCAAACGGAGTAGCGGGCACGGTCAACCTGGTCATCGGAGAAACTACCTGACTGTAGTTGCGGATAAATCGCTGGTAGAAATTAGCGAAACCCAAAAACCTCTGAAGTTGTTTGCGAGATGTAGGTGTGGGCCACTCCGTCACAGCCGTGACTTTCGCAGGGTCAGCCCTAACCTGTCCGCTCTCGACAATATAACCCAAGAAGGCTACCGACGATACATGAAACTCGCACTTCTCTGCTTTCACAAATAACCAATTCTCACGAGGTGATATGCATTGCGGAGGTCGAGTTTCGAGAAGATGGTTGCGCCATGCAACGGCTCGAATGCAGAATTGATCAACGGTAATGGGTACTTATTCTTAATGGTGATGTTATTAAGTCCCCGGTAATCTATGCAGGGACGCAGGGATTTATCCTTCTTGGCCACGAAAAAAAACCCCGCTCCCAGTGGGGAAGACGAAGGGCGAATAATCCCTGACTTGAGGGAGTCGTTAATGTAGGTCTCCATTGACTCTCGTTCGGGACCTGACAGATTGTCAGAGACGACCAGTGGGAAAAGTCGATCCGGGCAAAAGCTCAATGGGACAGTAGTAAGGAGGGTGAGGAGGCAAAGATAAAGCCTTAGTCATGCTGAAA